>NC_133503.1:39861562-40477343 GCF_049354715.1 Callithrix jacchus
CCGCGCTGGCGCCCGATGGCTCCGCATTCTTCGATATGGTGCCGCGCGCCGCAGAGTCCGGCTACCTGGTGACCAAGGTGGTGGCGGTGGACGCAGATTCGGGACACAACGCTTGGCTGTCCTACCACGTGCTGCAGGCCAGCGAGCCTGGGCTTTTCAGCCTGGGACTGCGCACTGGCGAGGTGCGCACGGCACGTGCCTTGGGAGACAGGGACTCCTCCCGACAGCGCCTGCTGGTTGCTGTGCGTGACGGAGGACAGCCGCCACTCTCGGCCACCGCTACGCTTCATTTGGTCTTCGCAGACAGCCTGCAGGAGGCACTGCCAGACTTCAGTGACGGTCCTGTGCCCTCTAATTCCCAGACAGAGCTGCAGATTTACTTGGTGGTGGCCTTGGCCTTGATTTCTGTGCTCTTCTTCCTAGCAGTGATTCTGGCGGTCGCTCTGCGCCTGCGACGCTCCTCCGGCCCCTCTGCCTGTGGTTGCTTTCAGACTGGTCTCTGTTCTAAGACTAGACCAGGGGTTTCTCTCAACTACAACGAGGGAACTTTGCCTTATTCCTACAATCTGTATGTTGCCTCGGATTCTCAAAAAACAAGATTTAATTTTCTCACCATGAAGCCGGAAATGGTTCCCCCACGAGATATTTCTAATGAAGCTTCTCTAGTAGCAGATGTCACTGAAGAGAATAACAAGATAAGCTCTAACTCTGTCGCTCCTACTCACGTGAGTTCCAGTGAATGTTTTTCATTTACAAATGAGTGTGGTTTAATTTTCAAACCAATATTTTGGCAAGAAAATCTTAAACATTTTATATCTACTATTGCCTCAGGTTTGTTGGCCTACTCTTAATATTTCCAGTTCCTGTCTGTGTTGACCGGTAACTTCATTATTAGCTTTAATATATTTTTGAAACATTTAAACCATTTTTACCCAAGACATTCTTTATACACACAAACACACACATGTGAGAAGTACTATGATACTGCTGTCATTGAGATATTTTAATTGAAGAATAAATTTTTTTCTATGATGTTTCTTGGGACATCATTATCTTGAGTATATAAGGCTTTTTCTTTCATCCATTAACTATAAATTTTGAGGAAAATTCATGAGAAAATGCTTTTAAAAAAAATGAGATGAAGATCTCACTGTGTTGCCGAGCCTGGACTCAAACTCCTAGGCTGTGGTGATCTTCCCACCTCAGTCTCCAGAGTAGCTGAGGCTAGAGTTGCCTGGCACTGGTAGAGAAAAAAGCTTTAAAAAATAAGAACATGGTAATTATTTGATAATAATATTCAAGTATATTTACCTGTGATTCTTGTAATCTGAGCAAACACAATTGTATGTCTGATCTTTTCTCATAGCTACCTATATATTTCTTCCCAATAAATATATTAATTTGTTTTATGCCTATCAGACATCTTATCCTCAGAGTATAAATATTTACACTTATAAAAGTACAGTAGCCAGTTGTTTCTTAAGGAGAATTTTTTCCCTATATTTTAATGGGCTTCCAAAAGTATTACCAGTAATTCTCAATAATTACAATTAGGTCAGTTACCCAGGAAAAGGTAAGTCTGTAATATTCTTTGGACCACCAATTTTCTTTTACCCATTTCCTCCACACTAAATATTTTTGAAATATAATGTATTAATAGAATCATGGAGTACTACCATTCTTTCCAGGTAATGCAAGTTGGAATGCCTCTACTTTATGCTAAAAAGTATTAATGTTTCTTTTTCACTTGGATTCTTGTTAAATGTGATTCTGATAATGTATACAATCACGTATGTCATTTTTGGGTCTTCATATTATCACAAAAATTTGATTTTTAAGCGTTAAATGTCGACCACCTGGTAAACTAATTTTTCCATTCAGGGTCATTCAAGGAATCTATTGAAAAATATTTGCCCAAATTATAGCTGAATTAGAAAGCTTACTATATTATATGATTTGTCAAAATGAGGAACTCCTAGGGAGACCTCCCCCATAATAGGTGTATTGAAGGAACAATACTCTCAAAGCAGATGCACTAAAATTCTAAAATAAAAATTATTGCTTATAGAAACTTCAAATTCATTTAAAAGCCCAGTGGGGGGAAAAAACTCATTGGAAGAATAAAAAGAAAACCTCACTAAAGTTTCTACTCAAGCGAATACTGTAGATTTCCATCCCTTTTTGTAGAACAGTAGGTGGAGCTATTTGAGGTATAAAAACGAAATATCCTTTCTGGGAGTTCAAGATTGTGCAGTAATTGGTTACGACTCTGAGCGCCGCTGTTCACCAATCCGGGAGAGAAAAGTGGAGATCCTGCTCGCCTTGCACGCGCCCGAAGCACAAAGCAGATAGGAATGAACCATCTCTGGGACTATGAGGAAACAAAGGAGGAGCTCTGACTCCCCAACTGCCCCATTCTAGGGGCGAAAGAACTGCTCCTGACTTCAGTGGTTAAAGGCAGAATTGAAAATAATTCTGGAGGAAGGTGACAATGATTCCTGCGCGACTGCACGGGGACTGCAAAGGGCTGGTCCTGCTGGGAGTTCTCCTGGGGACCCTGTGGGAGACTGGATGCACCCAGATACGCTATTCAGTTCCGGAGGAGCTGGAGAAAGGCTCTAGGGTGGGCGACATCTCCAGGGACCTGGGGCTGGAGCCTCAGCAGCTGGCGGAGCGCGGAGTCCGCATCGTCCCCAGAGGTAGGACGCAGCTTTTTGCCCTGAACCCACGCAGCGGCAGCTTAGTCACTGCAGGCAGGATAGACCGGGAGGAGCTCTGTATGGGGGCTGTCAAGTGTCAATTAAATCTTGACATTCTGATGGAGGATAAAGTGAAAATATACGGAGTGGAAGTAGAAGTAAAGGACATTAACGACAATGCTCCTTACTTTCGTGAAAGTGAATTAGAAATAAAAATGAGTGAAAACGCAGCCACTGGGATGCTGATCCCTCTACCCCACGCCTGGGATCCGGATATCGGGAAGAACTCTCTCCAGAGCTACGAGCTCAGCCCGAATACTCACTTCTCCCTGGTCGTGCAAAATGGAGCCGACGGCAATAAGTACCCGGAATTGGTGCTGGAACGCGCCCTGGACCGCGAAGAAAAAGCCGCTCACCACCTGGTCCTCACGGCTTCCGACGGGGGAGATCCGGTGCGCACAGGCACCGCGCGCATCCGCGTGATGGTTATGGATGTGAACGACAACGCACCAGCGTTTGCTCAGTCCGAGTACCGCGCGAGCGTTCCGGAGAATGTGGCCTTGGGCACGCAGCTGCTGGTAGTCAACGCCACCGACCCTGATGAAGGAGTCAATGGGGAAGTGAGGTATTCCTTCCGGTATGTGGACGACAAGGCGGCCCAAGTTTTCAAACTAGACTATAATTTAGGGACAATATCAACAATAGCGGAGTTGGACCACGAGGAGTCAGGATTCTACCAGATGGAAGTGCAAGCAATGGATAACGCAGGATATTCTGCACGAGCCAAAGTCCTGATCACTGTTCTGGACGTGAACGACAATGCCCCAGAAGTGGTCCTCACCTCTCTCACCAGCTCCGTTCCTGAAAACTCTCCCAGAGGGACATTAATTGCCCTTTTAAATGTAAACGACCAAGATTCTGAGGAAAACGGACAGGTGATCTGTTTCATCCAAGGAAACCTGCCCTTTAAATTAGAAAAATCTTACGGAAATTATTATAGTTTAGTCACAGACATAGTCTTGGATAGGGAACAGGTTCCTAGCTACAACATCACAGTGACCGCCACTGACCGGGGAACCCCACCCCTGTCCACGGAAACTCACATCTCGCTGAACGTGGCAGACACCAACGACAACCCGCCGGTCTTCCCTCAGGCCTCCTATTCCGCCTATATCCCAGAGAACAATCTCAGAGGCGCTTCTCTCGTCTCTATGACCGCCCACGACCCCGACTGTGAGGAGAATGCCCAGATCACTTATTCCCTGGCTGAGGACACCATCCAAGGGGCGCCCCTATCGTCCTACGTGTCCATCAACTCCGACACTGGGGTACTGTATGCGTTGCACTCCTTTGACTACGAGCAGTTCCGGGACTTGCAAGTGAAAGTGATGGCGCGGGACAACGGGGACCCGCCCCTCAGTAGCAATGTGTCACTGAGCTTGTTCGTGCTGGACCAGAACGACAACGCGCCCGAGATCCTGTACCCCACCCTCCCCACAGACGGTTCCACCGGAGTGGAGCTGGCGCCCCGCTCCGCAGAGCCCGGCTACCTGGTGACCAAGGTGGTGGCGGTGGACAGAGACTCGGGCCAGAACGCCTGGCTGTCCTACCGCCTGCTCAAGGCCAGCGAGCCTGGACTCTTCGCGGTGGGGCTGCACACGGGCGAGGTGCGCACGGCGCGGGCCCTGCTGGACAGAGACGCGCTCAAGCAGAGCCTCGTGGTGGCCGTCCAGGACCACGGCCAACCCCCTCTCTCGGCCACTGTCACGCTCACCGTGGCCGTGGCTGACAGCATCCCCGAAGTCCTGGCGGACCTCAGCAGCCTCGAGTTTCCAGCTAATTCTGAAACCTCAGACCTCACGCTGTACCTGGTGGTATCGGTGGCCGCGGTCTCCTGCGTCTTCCTGGCCTTCATCATCGTGTTGCTGGCGCTCAAGCTGCGGCGCTGGCACAAGTCACGCCAGCTGCAGGCTTCGGGAGGTGGCTTGATAGGATCGCCGGCGTCACACTTTGTGGGCGTGGACGGGGTGCGGGCTTTCCTGCAGACTTATTCCCACGAGGTCTCCCTCACCGCGGACTCTCGGAGGAGTCACCTGATCTTCCCCCAGCCCAACTATGCAGACACGCTCATTAGCCAGGAGAGCTGTGAGAAAAGCGAGCCCCTTTTGCTGTCAGGTGATTCAGTATTTTCTAAAGACAGTCATGCATTAATTCAGGTGAGTTTATATCAAAATTTATACCAAATATTCTTTATTTCTTCTTTTTTTAATCACTCTGTCGCCCAAGCTGGAATGCGGTGGGACAATCGTAGCTCACTGCAGCCTCAAACTCCTAGGCTCAAGCAATTCTCCCACCTTCGCCTCCCGTGTAACAGGGACTACAGGCGCAAGCCCTCTCCCTGCTTTTTACTTTACTTTTATTTTATTTTATTTTACTTTCTTGTACAGAAAGGGGTCTCACCATGTTGACCAGGCTGATCTGGAACTTGGGCTCAGGCTAGCCTCCTTCTTCAGCCTCCCAAAGTTCTGGGATTACAAGTGTGAACCACAATGCTGAGCCCTGTCAAATATTCTTTTCTGGGCCTGGAAAAATATATTCCTTAGTACAACTGGAATTTATAAAGCAGACATCAATAAATTTATATATATATGATGGACACCAAAAACAATCCAGTCACTTTCCCTCATACCTTATTTATAATGATTTATATATCATGTACATATATTTTATATAATAGATACAATTTATTAACAACTTACAAATTACTTTGTTAATATTCTGTATCATTTTCTAAATTATCAAGGATAATGCTCTTTTCCCGCTTTTAATTTTTTGCCCATTGACCAAGCAACAGTTTTGTGTAGAGCACCTGATAGCAACTGATCGGTTTAACTAGAGGGGAGAACTCTAATTCAACGGAAAATATAAATAAAAATACTAGTAAACTTTTATAAATAGAGTGCCTTTTAACTACACTTGAGAGTGCTAGCAAATTCATGAACTGAATTTAGTTTCTTTCATAGGGCAGTTCTTTCTGCTCTTAGGGATATATCCATTTATACTTTCTCAGTGTCCCAAGTCATTTCATGGTTTTAAGTCATTCATGAACTTCCAAATATGAATTTATTTCTTCTGCATTTAAAAGTTTATCACTTAAATATACAGTATACTGTATTGCCATGAGAAAAAACAGCAAAACAGACTATTTTTTACTTCTGTTATGCATTTCAGTAATACAATATCTATATGTGTTTCCAAGTTAGACATTTATTTTGCCCATTTCTTACGCTAATGATATTAATGATGACTTTGTGTAATATTCAAAATAACAAAATGTGTTTTGAATACTTATTTGGTACTGTGGCAAATTTGCAGTGATTTCCTCTGTTTTCTACATTAAATTCCCCGTAACTTTTACAAGTATAGGAAAATTTCTGAAATGTACACAAAGTTATCTGAGAACTTTATGCTTATTGTAGAGTGTTTACAGCTATCGAATGCTAAAGTGTAATACTCTTTGAAAAGCATTGCCTGATTTCTTGTGGTGAATTCTGTAACGGTGTAGGGAACCATAACATCCCAATTATTTTTCCTTTCTTCTTTGTTTGCTTCTTATGTACTTTGAAAGATACAATAGTTAAAACCCAGACTTAGAAAAGAGATTGGATGGAAACCACTTGGAGAGTGAAAGACATCCAAGGGCTCTAAATTGAGGCAGTTGTTGCTTCTGAGACCAAAAGCGTGGTGGGGAGGGAGGAATACAGAGTCGTGGTTCTGCTTGTCTGATTTTTTTAAAAGAAAGTATTTGAGTTCATCTAAAAATACTAAATTTCTATTTACATCAGTTTTCAAATAGAATTTAATAAGTACAGTATTCTATAAGTAATATTGAGAGAAATAGAGGACAATTAACCCTTCCTCCCCCATTGTCTTGTAAATGTTTATCACATGGCCCGTTCTCATATGTAGTCAAATAGAAAGAAAGACAAAATAATTTGGAAGCTAAACTAACATGGTCTAATTATTCTAACCTCTGTTCACCTAACTTGATTTAGGAACAAATCATTGAGAGTGAGAGCATGAGTAGTCAACATCTTTAGACCATATCTCAAATATAAGTGATCTAAATCAACTCTGTTTCCAGTTTGAGCTGAAAAGGCATTATTATATAGTTGTTGAATGAATGAATGAATAAACAAATAATGTATTTTGGGGGTTACCTGATACCAGCATTCTGAATTTTCGGATGTGTCATAGAAGGACAGCAACTTTGCAATTCCATAACTTCTTAACTGTATCACCTTTAGCAAGTTATTGAATCTCTTTGAGCTTCAGCAAAGTAGGAATAATCATATTTAATTTGAAAGGTCGTCATGATGACTAGGGCTAAAAATATCATCTGATTCACAACATATAATTAATTAACAGTAGCAATCTTTAGTGTTTGACAAAAAAAGGTTTTAAATTTTCAATGCCAGCACACTCAACATCCTGTTGGGAAAAGTAAAAATAATTTTTGTCCTTCTCCAGGTGGTACAATGGAATAATTTGTGGGTGGAAATAAAACTGTTCTAAAATTGTTGTGAAAGCTAGTTTAAAAATCTTAGGTGCCTAGGCACATTCTTGATTGAGAAGCCATAGTTTTAATCCATAAAAGATGGAGGACATATTTTTTGTATGAGATAATTTTGTGAGTGTTACTTTTTCTTTGTCTGAACCATAGTGTAATCTAAACAAGGATTCTATGAAACTTTTTTTTTTCAAATCTGGTGTGCTAACACTGGGTTCCTTTTTTTTCTTTTTTTTATTGCATTTTAGATTTTGGGGTACATGTGAAGAACATGCAAGATAGTTGCATAGGTATACACATAGCAGTGTGATTTGCTGCCTTCCTCCCCTTCACCTATATCTGGCATTTCTCCCCATGCTATCTCTTCCCAGATCCCCACCCGCTGCTGTCCCTCCCGTTTCCCCCCAACAGACCCCAGTGTGTAGTGCTCTCCTCCCTGTGTCCATGTGTTCTCATTGTTCAACACCAGCCTATGAGTGAGAACATGCAGTATTTCATTTTCTGTTCTTGTGTCAGTTTGCTGAGAATGATGGTCTCCAGGTTCATCCATGTCCCTACAAAGGACACGAACTCATCATTTTTGATTGCTGCATAATATTCCATGGTGTATATGTGCCACATTTTCCCTGTCCAGTCTATCATCAATGGGCATTTGGGTTGGTTCCAGGTCTTTGCTATTGTGAACAGTGCTGCAATGAACATTCGTGTGCATGTGTCCTTATAGTGGAACAATTTATAACCCTTTGGATATATACCCAGTAATGGGATTGCTGGGTCAAATGGAATTTATATTTCTAGGTCCTTGAGGAATCGCCACACTGTCTTCCACAATGGTTGAACTAATTTACACTCCCACCAGCAGTGTAAAAGCATGCCTATTTTCTCCACATCCTCTCCAGCATCTGTTGTCTCCAGATTTTTTAATGATCGCCATTCTAACTGGCATGAAATGGTATCTCAATGTAGTTTTGATTTGCATTTCTCTAATGACCAGTGGTGATGAGCATTTTTTCATATGTTTGTTGGCCTCTTGTATGTCTTCTTTTGTAAAGTGTCTGTTCATATCCTTTGCCCACTTATGGGCTTGTTTGTTTTTTTTCTTGTAAATCTGTTTGAGTTCTTTGTAAATTCTGGATATCAGCCCTTTGTCAGATGGGTAAACTGCAAAATTTTTTCCCATTCTGTTGGTTGCTGCTTCACTCTAGTGACTGTTTCTTTTGCCGTGCAGAAGCTGTGGAGTTTGATTAGGTCCCATTTGTCTATTTTGTCTTTTGTTGCCAATGCTTTTGGTGTTTTGATCATGAAGTCCTTGCCTACTCCTATGTCCTGAATGGTTTTGCCTAGATTTTCTTCTTATTTATTTTTTGACATTGAGTCTTGCTCTGTCATCCAGGCTGGAGTGCAATGGCGTGATCTCAGCTCACTGCAACCTCTGCCTCCTAGGTTCAAGTGATCCTCCTGCCTCAGCCTCCTGAGTAGCTGGGATTACAGGCACACACCACCATGCCTGGCTAATTTTTGTATTTTTAGTAGAGACGGTTTCACCATGTTGGTCAGGCTGATCTTGAACTTTTAACCTCATGATCTATCCACCTTGGCCTCCCAAAGTTCTGGAATTACAGGCGTCAGCTACCACGCCCAGCCAAAACCTATTTTAAAGAAGCAGTTTACTTCTATGGGATCTTAGATAATTTCACTGGAAAATGGATCACTGAAACCTGAAGGCTGATGATTGTTATTTGGTTTGGGCCATATAAGAATTGAAGCTAATGGCTTAGCTTTAGGATTTTTAGGATACTTGTTGATAATTTAGGATTGATAATTAACATATTTGTTGATCATTTTCTGAGACTAGCTGGGCAATGGGTGTGGATGTGTTTATATTCTGATTCCAGTCATAAAATTATGTTAAGGACTTTCATTGGCTTCTTATGTGTATGACAGGTGAGTATGCATCATTCTATCTAATAAGTTGAGTGTTCAGCTATAATTCAAAACTTGTAGCATCATCGTTTTATAACACCTAAAATTGGAATGTAATTAGTCAGAGGACATTCTTCTATTACTTTCATTCCAGAAGCATTATGCTATTTGAAGCGGCAACAGCCTAGGAATGTTGAGGAGACCATACAATTCATACATCACTTTTCAGTGAACTATAAAACCAATGACAAATGAGCGAACTGCATCGGTTTTCTTCGTGACATGTAACAGAGTATAACTATGATCATGAATTGAATAGTTGTGGTACAAAATCTGCTTTATCCTCATATAAGATGTTAGGTTCAAAAAAGCAAACACATAGTTTCAAAGGGATGTTGATCAAACTGATGAGGCTAAATCTCAAGAAAGAGACATAGTTATTCTCTAATGTTACACTTTGACTTCACCTTTAAGAAACCATTCTTAGGCTGGGCACGGTGGCTCACGCCTATAATCCCAGCACTTTGGGAGGCTGAGGCGGGTGGATCACGAGGTCAAGAGATCGAAATCTTCCTGGTCAACAAGGTGAAACCCCATCTCTACTAAAAATACAAAAATTAACTGGGCATGGTGGTGCGCACCTGTAGTCCCAGCTACTCAGGAGGCTGAGGCAGGAGAATTGCTTGAACCCAGGAGGCGGAGGTTGCGGTGAGCCGAGATCGCGCCATTGCACTCCAGTCTGGGTAACAAGAGCGAAACTCCGTCTCAAAAAAAAAAAAAAGAAAGAAAGAAACCACTCTTAATGAAAAATTACCAATAACAGGGCATACCGTTTAGGATGCATTGCTAAAATACTGATGGCAAAAGATAGCCAGCCTATGGCAAAGCTAATTGGAAAAAAAATATTTTATAAAGGCTGAGACTTCTGGATATCATATAGGAAGGGCTCTGGTTCAGGAAAATGTTTTTTAAAAACTGCCGTTGCAGAGACCATAGAATTAGAACAAATAATTTAATCTGTATGCAAAAGAAGTTGGTACCACCATACTTTTTCTTAGACATGTCATGTAAGGATCTACTCTGTGTATTGTCATTGAGGGCAGGTATAATTTTCTTAGTTCATCTGTAATATTCACTCTGTAATATTTCACACAGTAGTTTGTACACCTTCTAAGTACTCAATACAATGCTTGAGTTCAATGATTGGAAAGTGGTCTCTTGGAGAAAAAAGAATCATAGTGCAAAACGGATGATTTTACATGGACTTTTCCTCTATTTCAAAACCCAAATAAGAGCCAAATGTCTGATTTATTTTAAAAGGCTAAAGATCTGGTTGTTTGTTAAATTTTGAAAATAAGTGCCTCAGTTTATAAGATTTCCATACTGGGAAACCTCTTAAAAGCTTCCTATATATTTTCAGCT
The DNA here is from genome assembly GCF_049354715.1 of Callithrix jacchus. Taxonomy (NCBI): domain Eukaryota; kingdom Metazoa; phylum Chordata; class Mammalia; order Primates; family Cebidae; genus Callithrix; species Callithrix jacchus. The sequence continues at coordinate 39,872,177 of NC_133503.1, forward strand.
GAAGATTCAGCCAACAGTTCATTCTGAGACTGTCTTACATGTAAAAATTAAAGCCCAGGCATGGAGGTGGAGATAAGAAAGAAAGATTCTTAGCCTACAAATACTCAAACATCAAGAAGAAATAAAAATAAGCCATCACTTTGGCTTCATGTCCTGACATCCCTGAGGTTATAAACTCCCAGGAATATTTCATTGCCGGAGCAAGACTGTACTACTGCCTTTTCAGCTTGCAAGTTCCAGTGAGAAACATCTTTCTCTCTGCTCTCAACTAACTCTGTAGAACGGTGTGATCTCATTTCTTCAGGCTGCAGTTCTAGAGTAGGGACTCAGAGTGCCACTGTTGGCCAGTGTGGAAACAAAGATAAATGAGCTGATCTCCAAACATTCCCACTTGGTGGCTTTTCTAATTTCATGGAATGCAAATCCAAGAGCAAACCCACAACATTCCTATTATGGCTCCTACTTCTACAAATTATAAGCAGCAACAGAACAGACTTACAGGCAATGAGTTCAGCTTCTTCTTGGCTGGAGACTATAATCCAAGGATAGTTTGGAAAGGGGCTTATTTAGTCTGGAGCAGAAGCAACCCCAACTGTGGAAGAGATGGGAAATGGTGCTGGACTGACAGACTGGGTGGAAGCAAGGCAACTACTGATTCCCTTCCTGCCATTTCTGTCCTGCTGGGGATTCTCTATGCAGATCTGTTATTCAGTTCCAGAGGAGCTGACCAAGAGATTGGTGGTGGGAAACCTTGCCAAGGATTTGGGACTCAGCATCCAGGACACACCCTGTGCCTGATGGAGAACGAATGCATTCCATTAACAGAATAAGGTTTCAGAAGGTGGATAATAAGAAATTTCTGTGAGTTAAAAGAACATGTTTTAGCCCAATGTAAAGAAACTAAGAACTTTGAAAAAAGGTTTGATGAAATCCTAGCGAGAATAGACAATTTAGAGAGGAATTTAAGTGAATTAATGGAACTGAAGAATATAATATGAGAACTCCACGAAGTATGCACAGGTTTTAACACTCGAATAGATCAAGCAGAAGAAAGGATATCAGAGGTCGAAGACCAACTTAATGAAATGAAACAAGAAGACAAAATTAGAGAAGAAAGAGTAAAAAGGAATGAGCAAGTCTCCAAGAAATATGGGACTATGTGAAAAGACCTAATTTACGTTTGATAGGTGTACCTGAATGTCATGAAGAGAATGAACCCAAGCTGGAAAATATTCTTCAGGATATTACTCAGGAAAACTTTCCTAACCTAGTAAGGCAGGACAACACTCAACTCCAGGTAATACAGAGAACACCACAAAGATATTCCTCAAGTAAAGCAACCCCAAGACACATAATGGTTAGATTCACCAGGGTGGAAATAAAGGAGAAAATTCTAAGGGCAGCTAGAGAGTAAGGTCAGGTTACCCATAAAGGGAAGCCTATCAGACTCACAGCAGATCTCTCAGCAGAAACCCTACAAACTAGAAGAGAGTGGGGGTCAATATTCAATATCATCAAAGAAAAGAATTTTCAACCCAGAATCTCATATCCCGCCAAACTAAGCTTCATAAATGAAGAAAAAATAAAATTTTTCACAAATAAGCAAGCACTCAGAGATTTCACCACCACCAGGCCTGCTTTACAAGAGCTTCTGAAAGAAGCACTATACACAGACAGGAATAACCAGTATCTGCCATCCCAAAAACTTACCAAGAGGTAAAGAGTATCTCCATAATGAAGAATCTATATCAACTAATGGGTAAAATAGCCAGCTAGCATTAAACAACAATATTAAACACACAAATATCAATATTAATCCTAAATTTAAATGGATTAAATGCCCCAATCAAAGACACAGACAGTCAAATTGAACATAAAGTCAAAACCCATCAGTACGCTGTATCCAGATCCATCTTATAAGCAAGGACACACAAAGACTCAAAACAAAGGGTTGGTGGAAGATCTATCAATCAAATGGAGAGCAAAAAAAAAAAAACCAGGAGTTGTAACTTTCGTCTCTGACAAAATAGACTTTAATAGTAACAAAGACTAAAAGAAACAAAGAAGGACATTACATAATGGTAAAAGGATCAATGCAACAACAGTTAGTTGCATTGATGGAGTCAATGATCATAAAAATATACGCGCCCAATATAGGAACCCCCAGATACATAAGACAAGTTCTTAATGACTTATAAAGAGACTTAGACTCCCGCACAATAATAGCGGGAGATTTTGACACCACGTTGTTAATATTCGACAGATCAACAAGATAGAAAATTAACAGGAACATCTATGATTTGAACTCAGACCTGGAACAAGTAAACTCAGTGAATATTTATAGAATTCTTCACCCCAGGTCTACAGAACATACATTTTTCTCAGTATCACATTATACCTATTTTGAAAGTGACCACATAATTGGAAGTAAATCACTCTTCAGCATTTGCATAGCATTTCACAAACTTAAATGAAATATTGGTTGGCTGTTTGTTAGTTATTTTCTTCTTTTATTCCTTCCTGTCTCCACTGTTAAGCACAATTATCAGCATAAAAGAGGTTTTTAATACCTATTTTCAGATTGCATTCCAGCCTGGGCAATAGAACAAGACTCCTGTTCTCTCTCCCCCTTTCTCTTTCTCTTTCTTTCAAAAAAATAAAAACAAAACAAAACTGATCTTTGCATCTGGCATGAGACAGCAATTCATTGAGGTAGGGGTTGAAGTTCTTTATTTCCCATTTTTTTCAATACAATTCATTGAAAAAATTTTCCTCTTTCTGTTGAATTGGCTTGGTGCCTTTGTTGAAAGTCATTTCACTGATATATGTAGTTCTATTTCTATATTTCTTGATCATGTTTCATTTTTCTATTGTTTTGCTAATAGCACACTGTCTTAATTATTGTAGCTTTATCATAAGTCTTGAAGTCAGGTAGGTAAGTCTTCCAATTTTTTCCTTCTTTTTCACTACTGTTTTGACTATTCTTGGTCCTTTTTCTTTCTAAATAAGTGAAAATCATCTTGTCAGTTCTCAGCAGGACAAAGCCTGTAAGGATTTTTTAATAGGATGGTATTAAGTCTATAGCTTTATTGGGAGAGAGAGAAGGAGGGATAAGGATCATCTTAACAATATTGACACTTCCAATCCATGAACATGGTATATATTTCCATTTACTTAGGTCTTTTTTAATTTCTCTCAGCTATATTTTATAGTTTTCAGTGTAGAGAAGTCATGTATAGCTTTCATTAAATTGTCCCTATATATTTGATGTTTTTTAATATTATTGTAAATAGTATTTTTTAAATTGTATTTTCTAATTGTCATTTCTAGTTTAGAGAAAAACCATTGTTTTGTGTATTTTATATGCTTTTGAAAAATAAGAGATGCAGGGTTCTCTGTTCTTACACTATATTTTGTGAGAATATAAGTTGAAACTAGTCTTCATAAGTTCAGGCTTCCATTATCTGCAGTATGTAGTATACCATAAGTTATACCGCATTTCATTTCCCTACCCATGTCCATTGCATCATTCTCTATAGTACAAAGAGCTTGTCTTGCCAGACACACCTATAATCTCAGCACTTTGGGAGGCCAAGGAGGGTGGCTCACTTGAGCCCATATACAATTGAACAAGGCAGATACAATTCCTGAGATAATGGGCGCCATTCTAATACATGGTATTTTACAGGTCTGATAAAAACCAACAGGGAGAAATAGAAGAGCACTAAGAGAGGCTGGGCGCAGTGATTCACGCCTGTAATCCCAGCACTTCGGGAGGCCGAGGCAGGTGGATCATGAGGTCAGGAGATCGAGGCCATTCTGGCCAACATGGTGAAAACCCATCTCTACTAAAAATACAAAAATTAGCTGGGCCTGGTGGTGTATGCCTATAATCCCAGCTACCCCAGAGGCTGAGGTAGGAGAATCATTTGAACCAGGAAGTCCGAGGCTGCAGTGAGCCGAGATCTTGCCACTGCACTCCAGCTTGGTGACAGAGGGAGACTCAGTCAAAAAAACAAAAAAAAAAAAAAAACAAAAAAAAAAAACGCACTAAGAGAAAGCTTATAGCAGGGAAGCCTGGCCTAATCCAAAGGTCAAGGAAGGCTTTCCCCACCCCGCCCCCCAGAAAGTGGTATTTAGAAAGATGTGTAGGAAAAGTAGAAGTTATCTAGGTAACAAGGAGAGTAAAAAAGAAATTGTCAGGCAAAGGAAATAGCATAAAGGTCTTTTTAAAAAATAAAATAAAATGCTGGGTGCAGTGGCTCATGCTTGTAATCCCAGCACTTTGGGAGGCCAAGGCAGGCAGATTATGAGCTCAGGAGTTCAAGACCAGCCTGACCAATGGTAAAACCCCATCTCTGCCAAAAATAGAAAAAAAAATAGCCAGTTGTGGTGATGCACACCTGTAGTCCCAGCTACTCAGGAGGCTGAGACAGGAGAATTGCTTAAACCTGGGAGGCAGAGGTTGTGGTGAGCTGAGATTGCACCACTGCACTCCAGCCTGGGCAACAAAGTGAGACTCCATCTCAAAAATAATAATAATAATAATAATAAAATAAAAGGTGTGACTCAAGCAATTGAAAAGAGCAGGGAGGCTAGAAACAGAAAATAAATTATCCAATAAGGCAGTGAGTGCCTTGTAAATCACACTTAAAATTCTGGATTTTGTTCTAAATACCCTTGTACTTAGGAGCTATTAAAACATTTTAAACAAGGCAGTGACACGATATTTGAATTATTAAGCTTACCCTGGCTGCTATATGGAGAATTGATTTATGAGGGCTGTAAATAGAAATAGGAAGACAAGATGGGAGACTATGGCAGTATTCCTGGTAAGAAATGAAAGAAGAGTTGGCTTGGATTAAAGGGGAAGCAGTGAATGTAGAAATAAATGGATGAATTGTGGATATATTTAGGAAATGGATTCAATAAGACTTAATAATGGAATAGATGGAATATAAATTTCATGAGGGCAGGGGCTGTTTTGTTTATTATTATATTCCTGGGTGTCTGCAAGGATTGTTGTCTTGCCTGGCAAGTGGTAGATCTTCAGTGAAATATTATTAACTGAATAAATACAATGCATAAATGGGGAGCAAGAATTAAGAATGATTCCTGAGTTTCCATGTTAAGGAACTGGATAAACAAAGCTACCATTTAGTGACAGTGAAAGACTAGAGAATGGTGGATTGAAGAGAAATCGAGTTGAGTTGCAGGCATATTCATTTGAAGGATCTGAAACAGTGCAGATATTTAGTGTGTGGTTAGACATGTGGTCACCATTCTTTTACTCTGAGTTCTTCCATTGTGATAATCTAGTCAGATGGGTAGATCCTTATAAGGCTGAGCATAATAAGCTTCCTGATAGCTCTACACTGGGATGTTTCGGGGTTCATGGCTGAGATATTTTTGTGTTTTATTTATCTTCCTGGTCTTTTTTTCACTGTAAGAAATATCCAGCACCCAGGAAAATTTGCTGTCTAATTCATACTCTACTCTTCAGACTAGTCCAGGTGTTCAGTTTTTTTTTCTGTGTCTGGAATTCTCAGGCTGTTTTAATTTTTATTGTTTAATTTACTTTCACATGATTGTATGTGCTCCATGGACATTTTTAACCTCAGTTTTTCTTCACCATCTGTAAAACTTCATAGAAGAAATGTTTAGGATAAAAGATGCATAATAATCATAACAAAATTGTTGGGTTTTAATGTTATGAGTACACTTGGAGGATTCTATGTCCACACATACCTTAAACATCCTATAGAGTCTTCAGCATTTTAACGTTGAAACCAACAGTATTAATGATGGTAGAATTTTTTCCCCCAGGAAGTTAGCAATGTTCCATATCTTGATAGAGGGATGGGTTATAAGGATGTACACATTTTCCAAAACTCATTGAACTTAATAGTTTTGCATGTTGACTGTATATAAATTATATTTTAATTGAAAATAAATTTAAGAAAATAAAATAGGCTGGGTGCAGTGGCTCACGACTGTAATACCAGTGCTTTGGGAAGCCAAGGCAGGTGAATCATCAGGTCAGGAGTTTGAGACCAGCCTGGCCAACATGGCAAAACGCTGTCTCCACTAAAAATACAAAACTTAGCTGGGCATGGTGGTGTGCACCTATAATCCCAGCTACTCGGGAGGCTGAGGTAAGAGAATCACTTGAACCCAGGGGGCAGAGGTTGCAGTGAGCCGAGATTGCACCATTGCTCTTCAGCTTGGGTAAGACAAGAACGAAACTCTGTCTCAGAATAATAATAATAATAGTTCTTTTAAAAAGAAATAAAGTTATCCTCCCCACCCTCACCATGCCTCAGACTCACCCCTGAAATATCACTACTCTTAATACCTGCTTATGTACATTTACAAGCATTTTCTATGTGTATGCAAATGTATTTGTGGGGTTTTCTTTGCACAACAGGGATTATTTTACAGTATATATACTGTTGTGCAACTTGCTCTTTCCACTTAATATCTCAAGTGATCCTTCCTTTGAATCTTTATAAATCTGCCATCTACCTCCATCTTAGTAGTTTTCTTTATTTTGTTTTTGAATAGGAAATACATTTACATGGTTTAAAAATCAAAACAATATACTATGTATATATTGAGAAGTCTTACTCCCATCCCTATCCTACTCCTATTCCACCCTTGCTTCCTCCTGTCTCTGTAGGTAAACATTTTATAACTTTATTAAGTATCCTTTCAGCATTTCTTTATGCGAATATGTACATATCTTTTTATTTTCACACTTTTTTTTACAAAAAGATAAAATATCATACATCACTCTGTGTCTTCCCTTCTTCACACTATAGCCTTTAAAAATATTTCCATATTGGGGGTGGAGGAGAAGGTGGCAATAAAAATTTTAAAAATATATATTTCCATATTAATATATAGAAAGCTTTTTTTTTAACAGCTGCTTAGTATTTCATTGGACTATTCACTAGTCTCTTATAAACGAGCTCTGTTGAATAGCTCTGTACCTAGATCAATTTTTACATATGCATTATATCTTTAGGATGAATTTCCAGAAATGAAATTGAAATTGCTGTGTCAAAGAGTAAATAGATGTAATTTTGATAGGTATTTTTAAAAGGAATTTTCATCTTAACTTTCTGTTTTGAATGATTTCAAACCTTCAGAGGAGTCGCAAGAATTGTTTTTTTTCTTTTTTTTTTAAGATGGGGTTTCACTATGATGGCCAGGCTGGTCTTGAACTCCTGATCTCAGGTGATCCACACCCCTTGGCCTCCCAAAGTGCTAGGATTACAGGCGTGAGCCACTGCACCCAGCTCGAGTTGCAGGAATTGTACAAAGAACTGTATCTTCTTTACCCAGATGCACCTATCGTTAACATTTTATATTTTGATGAATTTCCTTTATCACTTTGTGTGTGTGTATATATATATATGTATATACATGTATTATGTAGATGTATCTATAGGCCAGATGCATGGTTCACTTCTGTAATCCCAGTACTTTGAGAGACTGAGGTGGGTAAATTACTTGAGGCCAGGAGTTCAAGACCAGCTTGGCCAACATGACAAAACTCCATCTCTACTAAAAATACAAAAATTAGCCAGGCATAGTGGCACACACTTAAGGATGAGGCACCAGAAATACTTGAACCCAGGAGGCAGAGGTTGCAGTAAGCTGAGATCGTGCCACTGCACTCCAGCCTGGGTGACAGAGTAAGACTCTCAAAAAAATTAAAAAAAATTTTTTTTAAGTTTTTAAAAGAGATGTATCTATATATACATATTTGCATACCCACCAAGTGTGTACATATATATATTTGTGTGTATGTACACACACATATTTTTATTTTTATGAACCATTTGAGAGTAAGTTGTAGAAATCATGTTTCTTTATTCCTAAACACCTCATTGTGTATTTCCTAACAAGGACATTCTTTTATATAATTAAATTTCAATAATAAAAATCAGAAAATTTAACATTGATACAATGTAATTATTTAGCCTATAATCTATATTTAAATTTTACCATAACTTGTAGTATATTTTACTATATCCTTATAGTAATTTTTTTAGTCTAAAATATCACATATTGCATTTAGTTGCCATGTCTTTTTTGTTTTTGTTTTTGTTTTGGAGACGGGATCCTGGAGACAGGGTCCCACTCTGTCTCCCAGGCTAGGGTGTAGCAGTGCAATCTTGGCTCACTGCAACCTCTGCCTCCCAGGTTCAAATGATTCTCCTGCCTTAGCCTCCCGTGTAGCTGGGACTACAGACATGTGCCACCAAACCCCCACCACATCCAGCTAATTTTGTATTTTTTAGTAGAGACAGGGTTTCACTATGTTGGCCAGGCTGGTCTTGAACTCCTGACCTCAAGTAATCTGCCCACCTCAGCTAAGTACTGGGATTACAGGTATAAGCCACCATGCCTGGCCTAGTTGCCATGTCTCTTTAATCTACTTTAATCTGAAACAGTTCCTCAGCCTTGCTTTGTTTATATGAAACTGTCATTTGTAAAGACTAGAAGCCATTTACTTTGTATAATGCCTTTAATTTATATTTGTTTTATGTTCCCTCGTGAGTGTGTGTGTGTGTGTATACACACACTTTTTTTTTTTGAGATGGAGTCTCTCTCTTGTCACCCATGCTGGAGTGCAGTGGCACAATCTTGGCTCACTGCAACCTCCGCCTTCTGGGTTCAAGCAATTGTCCTGCCTCAGCCTCCTGAGTAGCTGGGATTACAGATGCCCACCACCCATCCAGCTACTTTTTGTACTTTTAGTAGAGACGGTGTTTTTGCCATGTTGGCCAGCCTGGTCTTGAACTCCTGACCTCAGATGATCAGCCTGCCTCAGCCTCCCAAAGTGCTGGGATTATAGGTCTGAGCCACTGTGGCTGGCCCTCATGATTATATTTAAACTAGACATTTTTTGGTAGTCTATTCATTAGCCATTGCTGTGTAACAAATTATCCCAAAACTTAGTGGCTTAAAAGAAGCATTTATCATCTCATAAATTTTTCTGGATCAGGACTGGTATAGCTTTGCTGGGTGCCTCTGCTTCAGAGTCTTACAAGGCATCAATTAAAGTGTCACCTAGGGCTATTGTCTTACCTAAAGAATCAGTAGCTTCTAATCTCTCTCACATAGTCAATGGCAAAATTAAGTCTCTTGTGGATTGTTAGAATGAGGGTTCCAATTTCTTGCTGGTTGTGAGCTGGAAGTCTACCTCAGTTCCTTGCCATATGGAACTCCATAGAACAACCAGCTTCTGTTAGAGCAAGTGAAGGAGAATGCCAGAAGGCAAATGTGCTGAAAGCCACAATCTTTTTATAAAACTAATTTTGAAAGTGACATACCAGACTGGACATGGTGGCTCATGCCTATAATGTTGCCCAGGAGTTCAAGACCAGCCTGGGCAACATTACAAAAACCCCATTTCTACTAAAAATACAAAAATTAGGCAGTGTAGTGGTGCATACCTGTAGCCCAGCTACTCAGGAGGCTGAGGCCAGAGAATTACTTGAACCCAGGAGGTGGAGGTTACAGTGAGCCAAGATCACACCACTGCACTCCAACCTAGGCCACAGAAGGAGACCCTGCCAAGAAAGGAAGGAGCAGGGAGGGAGGAAGAGAGAACGGAAGGAAGGAAGGGAGAAAGGGAAGGAGAGAGGGACAGAGGGACAGAGGGAGGGAGGGAAAGAAAGAAAGACCAAGAAAGTGACATACTATCATTTTTGCTGTAGTTTGTTCATTAGAAGCAAAATCACTTGGTCCAGCCCACTCTCAGGGGAGGTGATTTTCTAACTCCATTTGTGATCATTTATTCTACTTTTATTAGTTGGCATTTTACAGTAAGAAAGAACTTTTCTTTTCTCATTTATTTATGTATGGCTCATATGTTTTTTGCAATGAGTTATATATTCCATTACTGCCATTTTTAATTTTGACCTCAAATTGTTGTAGATGTTACCAATAAGAACCTCTTCAAGCTGGTTCTTGTGTCCTGCCATACCTCTCTCATTTTCTTGAACCCTTTCTTACTTTCTAATAAAAGAAGATACTAGAGACTCATACTTTCCTTGCTCTGGTTCTGAGATGAACCATTTGTCCAAAAGCCTTGCTTCTTTTTGGTACGGAATAGTATTTAGAAACTAAGATCTGGGTGTGAGGTATGCTCACTGCTAATGGGCTGTCACTGTTTCTAGGCCTTGTCAGCAGACAGACCTAGGAAAAACACACACAAACACACCCATATCTATATTGTACACACACTCCCTCATAATCATAAGTTCATGTTGATACCTCCAGTTCTGGTTCTTCCTAGCCTTCCCCCTTCCATCTTTGTATTTTTATTTTCCAACAGTAAGAATCCTGGCTCCCAATGCTATATATATTTACTCATTTGTTCCATCCTAAAATACACAGAAAGTAGTTTCAGAATTGTAATAACAACATCAATGAGAAAAACAAACCAATAGAGTGCAAGATTTGCTTACAGTTGGTTGTCTTTAAACTGAGGGAATATTGTCAAAGTACTGTCTTGAAAAGTTACTTGTAGTATAGTTATGTGACTCATTAAAGCGTGTTTCTATTATGTGCAGTTTTAGACTTTTGCCACACTCCGATTGGTTAGTAAACTTTCTGTTGATTTTTTTGTTTGGTTTTGTTTTTGAGACAGGGTCTCGCTATGTCACCCAGGCTGGAGTGCAGTGGTACAGTCACAGCTCACTGCAGCCTCAACCTCCTGCACTTAAGCGACCCTCCCACCTCAGCTTCCCAAATAGCTGGGGTTACAAGTGCACACCACCATGCCTGTCTAATTTTTTAATTTTCTTTTTTTTAGAGATGGGGTCTCACTGTGTTGCCCCAGGCTGGTCCTGAACTCCTGAGCTCAAGTGGTCCTCCTGCCTTAGCCTCCCGAAGTGCTAGGATTACAGGCATAAGCCACCACACCTAGCCTAGTATTCTTTTTTGGATATGTAAAGCATTAACATAAAGTCAAAATTATAAAAAAAAAAGTGTACTCAGAAAACTGTCACTCCTCCTCTTCACTTTCTGCCTCATTCACACCACACTCTGTAGATAATCGATTTCATTCGTTTGTGGTTTATTCTCCCTGTGTTTCTTTTTGCAAAACACAAAAACAAAATCTACATATATTTATATATTCTTATGTCCTCTTCTTTCTTACATAAAAGGTAACATACTATGCAGATAGTTCTGGCTTTAAACAGTTTAAATATAAAAATATTTCTTACTACAGCTTAAATAACATGAGTCTCCTAAAAATAATTCAAATTTTAGTTTCCATGGCATATTAACTTTGAGTAGTTGCATATAGGACAAACTTGGGTCCTAGTCTTTCAGTCCACAGATCACTTTGAAAATAACAGATAAGGCTGAGCACAGTGGCTCATGCCTGTAATACCAGCACCTTGGAAGACTGAGGTGGGCAGATCACCTGATGTCAGGAGTTTGAGACCAGCCTGAGCAGCATGGAGAAACCCTGTCTCTACTAAAAATACAAAATTGGCTGGGCATGGTGGTGCATGTCTGTAATCCCAGCTACTTGGGAGGCTGAGGCAGGAGAATTGCTTGAACGTGGGAGGCAAATGTTGCGGTGAGCCAAGATAGCGCCATTGCACTCCAGCCCAGACAACAAGAGCAAAACTCTGAAAAAATAAAAACAAAAAAGAAAGAAAGAAAATAACACATGAGCAAAATAATGTGACCAATCACATGACTTCTTTCAAAGTATGTCAGTGATTAGTCACTGTGTGCCTATTATTTAGTTCATGCACAGACAGCAAAGCATGTAGTCATGTTGCCTCCCAGTGATAAACCCACATAACATTTTACAAAAATGTATCAAGAATTGGCCAAAAAAGATAAAAGTGCAGCAAAGAAACAAAAATGATAATGTTTTCAGTGAAATTTGAATTGAACATAAATGGAGTTATAGAAGAAATAGCTGGCCATGGGAATGTTTACACTGCTACTTTCCGGAATCTCTAGATGGGCAGCCAGAGGTGCTTAGTGAAGGTGAATTTATTCACATGAATGAGAAAAGTAGATGTGATGAAAAGGATGACGATGTCCCAGAGAAAGTAATGCCAGCAAAAACTCACTTTAAAGGAACTCTCAGATAATTCACAACATTGAAACCTCCAAGAATAAATAAAATGTTGGAAGTTGATCCAAACTTAGAAAGGAATATGGCAATTTGTCAAGATGAAGAAAAGGTGCTTATTCCATATTATAAGTTATAGGATGAAAAGAGGCCAAATGCATCTTGATATATTTTTTTATAAGGAACTAATTCTGCATGGTTCTAATGCTTTAAATTACACTGTAGTAAATAAATAGTAGTTTTAGGCCAGACGTGGTGTTTCATGCCTGTAATCCCGGCACTTTGGGAGCCTGAGGCAGGAGAATTACCTGAGGTCAGGAGTTCAAGACCAGCCTGACCAACATGGAGAAACCTCGTCTCTACTAAAAATACAAAATTACCCAAGTATGGTGGTACATGCCTGTAATCCCAGCTACTCAGGAGGCTGAGGCAGGAGAATCACTTGAACCCTGGAGGTGGAGGTTGCAGTGAGGCGAGATCATACCATTGCACTCCAGCCTGGGCAACAAGAGTGAAACTTCCATCTCAAAAATAAATAAATAAATAAATATTAGTTTTATTATATTTTTATTTTCCTATAAATTTACAATAAATAATAAAAGGGGTTTTATGTTTTGACAAAAAATTTTGAAGGTCATAGAACAATCATTTTTTCTCATTGATTATTAAGATCACTTTACATAGTTTTATATTAGCAATGTGTGTGTGTGTGTGTGTGTGTGTGTGTGTGTGTGTAGTTTTAAGGAGGGACGAGTTTAATAGGCAAGAAGGAAGGGAGAAGACAGAAGGAAGGAGCTCCCCAGTACAGAGACTGAGGGAGGGTAGCTCCAAAGCTGAAAGAGGAGGTCCCCACCTACCTTGGATACCAGATGGAGGAGGTGATGTCTTATCTGCATTGGGCTCAGGAGATTGGTTTGACCAAATGTGATTCACTTAGCTTGAGAAAATGCTGGCCCTCCCACCCTAGCCTTTTAATATGCAAATGTAGGGCCCCAAGGATGTTCTACACATGTAGAGATATGTGAGGCGGCCATGTTGCCAGGGACATGTGGGGCAAGGGCAAGAAGGCTGGGGGAATCGCCATGTTGAATGGATCCAGTTTCTAATGGCCTGCATTTGCATATCAAAGGTTACCGGCCTGGTTTAAGAGCTGAGGCTTTACAAGAAACCTTTCCGGAGATGTTTTTAAAAATGAAAACTTCCCAAGGACTCTTTTTCCTGTCTATCTGCCTAAAATAAGTTCTTAGTAACTCCTACCACATTACCCCCTCTGGCCATATCACACTAACGACTGTTAGGGGGGTTTGGGCAATGACTTTTTCTGGCTACTTCCTGCTGAAAAGGAGCAGCGAATCGGGGAACAGTACCTAGGGCTCCTCCTGGGGTCGATCTAAGGGTCCTCGGAAGAATGGGTGTCCTTGTGTGGTTCAGTCTACCGCACCATTTTTGGAGTTGGTTTGCTTCCAGGCGAGAATAAACAATTCAAGTTATAGTATTGAGTATGCAGAGTCCGAATATCAACACAAGACATATAAGCAACAGAGTGCTTAATAAAGGGGTTAACCAATTCCATAAAGAAGACTGGAATTTATTTAAAAAATAACTGTAGCCACTCGAGGCTGAAGCTGGCATTTTCCCTGAGCCTCTCAATAATTTTAACTTGATTTTTAAGTACCTGTAGATTTTACTCTACTAAAGATATAATCCAAAAGCAGCATGTTTCCGTTAAAGCTGAAAGTAGCCAGGCGTGGTGGCTCACGCCTGTAATCCCAGCACTTTGAGAGGCCGAGGCGGGCAATCACGAGGTCAGGAGATCAAAACCATACCGCCTAACACGGCGAAACCCCGGCTCTACTAAAAATACAAAAAACTGGCTACGCGCACAGTGGCTCAGGTTTGTAATCCCAGCACTCTGGGAGGCTGAGGTGGGTGGATCACGAGGTCAGAAGTTATAGACCAGCCTGGCCAACACAGTGAAACCCTGTACCTACTTAAAAAAAAAAAAAAATTAGCTGGGGGTGATGGCAGGAGCCTGTAATCCCAGCTACTCAGGAGGCTGGGGCAGGAGAATCACTTGAACCTAAGAGGCGGAGGTTGCAGTGAGCCAAGATCGTGCCACTGCACTCCAACCTGGGCGACAGAGCTAGACTCGGTCTCAACACAAACAAACAAACAAAAAATTAGCTGGGCATGGTGGCATGTGCCTGTAGCCTGTAGTCCCAGCTACTCTGGAGGCTGAGGCAGGAGAATCTCTTGAACCCGGGAGGTGAACTGACATTGTGCCACTGCACTCCAGCCTGGGCAACAAAGCAAGACTCTGTCTCAAAATAAAATTAAACAAATGAAAAACCTGCATTACTAAACCCAATGAAAAGTCCTAGCTGACTCAGTGATATTAAAACTTTCATGCTTCCTTTTTGTCAGTCACTGTTATCCCTGCTATAAGGATACTACTTAAGCAAAATAGGTAAAAAGCTTAAAAACAATTAATGAGACTAGGATTTAATGAGACATGTATGATAAGCTTTGGAGCAAAATTTTTCTCTCCAGTCCTCATTTTTGGTAAAAACTAATTATGAATGAACTTTAGTCTTATACTTGGCCTGATTATTTGCATAAAGTGGAGCAAGAACGGTTATTTCTACATAGGCCTTTTGGATTGGCTTTGTTGAAACTCTTCCACAAGGAATTTCAGATAACACTTTTTTAAAAAGCCAAGCCCAGCCATGGATTTGTATCCTCTAATGCCTGTAAGTTGGGTCATCCTCTCCTCTTGAGGTCCCAAGATAAACTCAGAGCTTCCAGACCTGTTAGAAAGTGACATTCTTTACTGACTACAGGTTAGGAACACTGTGCAGGGACTGTGTAGACAAGGTATGAGGCCAGTTCTCGCCAAGGGGCTTTTATTGGCTCTGCATATCAAGCTTGATTCCTTAAAAGGAAACATACTCTTTCAGTTAAAGCCTTGGTAAAATAATCAGTTTTGCCACTTGTGTTCTATTGACAAAGAAAAATGGATTCTTATTGTACTGAGGCAAACTACTGCATTGCCTTAAGTTAAGAGTACTTACAGATAGTCTCCAAATTTTACAGGAACGAGGCAGAGAAAAATGAACAGGCTCCAAATTTTGTTCACAGTGGTATACCTTAATTATGATTATTATTATTTTGAGATGGAGTTTGCTGCCCAAGCTGGAGTGCAGTGGCACCATCTGGGCTCACTGCAACCTCCGCCTCCTGGGTTCAAGTGATTCTCCTGCCTCAGCCTCCCAAGTAACTGAGATTACCGGCACATGCCAGCACGCCCAGCTAACTTTTTGTATTTTTAGTAGAAACAGGGTTTCACCATGTTAGGCTGGTCTCAAACTCCTGACTTCAGGTGATCTACCTGCCTTGGCCTCCCAAAATGCTGGGATTACAGGCATGAGCCACAGCTCACGGCCTACCTCTCTTAATTATTAAAGGCCGAAAATAGTTTAAAATAAGTTTCCTTGACTCAGTCTGATGATTGAATTTCCTTTCCCGGCCCATGCACATAAATGATACTGCTCCGATGAGTGGAGGAACATCAGGGTTCTTGGTCCTCATGCTGATTTAGATAAAATGACACAGCCACACGTGGAGTGGTTTTAAGGAGTGGAGAGTTTAATAAGCAAGAAGGAGGGGAGAAGACAGAAGAAGCTCCCTGGTACAGTGACGGAGTGAGGGGGCTCCAACGCCAAAAGAGGAGGTCCCCTGCATTAGCAATTTTTAAGGTCCCATACAATTGCCCAAAGGGAGGACTGCCTGTACATACTCTTTCACACTTTGCTTTTAAAACTTATCAGCTTTATTTTGTTTGTTTGGAGACGGAGTCTCACTCTGTCGCCCAGGCTGGAGCACAGTGGTGCGACCTGGCTCACTGCAACCTCCATCTCCCAGGTCCGAGCAATTTTCCTGCCTCAGCCTCCCGAGTAGCTGAGATTACAGGTGTGCACCACCATGCCCAGCTATTGGTTTTGTTTTTTGAGACAGGGTCTTGCTGTGTCACTCAGGCTGGAGTGCAGTGGTGTGATCAGATCTCACTGCAGCTTCGACCTCCTAGGCTTAAGTGATCCTCCCACCTCAGCTTTCCAAGTAGCTGGGACTACAGGCATGTACACCATGGGTAGCTAATTTTTTCTATTTTTTTTGTGGAGATGGGGTCTCACTAGGTTTCTCAGGTTGGTCTCAAACTCATGGCCTCAAGCAGTCCTTCTGCCTCACCCTCCCAAAGTGCTGGGATTACAAGCATGAGCCACCATATCCAGCCTTACCAGCTGTGTTGAAGTTTAATTTATATACCATAAAATTTACTTTTTAAAATTATACAGTACAATGAATTTTGACGAATGTTTACATCTGTGTAACCACTATGCAATCAAAATGTAGAACATTTCTATAACCTTCAAAAGTTCCCTCGTGCCCCTTTCCAATCAATTCACTACTTCTCTAGCTCCAGGCAATAACTGATTTGCTTCCTGTCACTACAAATTAGTTTTGCCCCTTCCAGAATTTCATCTAAATGGAATCCTATAACGTGTACTCTTTTGTATCCATCTTCTTTTGCTCAAAAGTTCTTGAAATTCATTCATGCTGCTGTGTGTATCAGCAGTGTGTACCATTTGATTGCTGAGCAGTATTGTATTGTGTAGATATATTAGAATTTGTTTATTCGGTCAACTGTTGGTGGGCATTTGAGTTGTGTCCAGTTTGGTGCTATTCTGAATCAATGTGATGTGAACAACCATGTGCAAGTATTTTTGTAGGCATATTATTTTTTAAATTTCTCTTGGACAAATACCCAAAAACAGAATTGCTTTGGGGTCATATGAAATGGGAAGTATATGCTTAACTTTATAAGAAGCTGCCAAACTATTTTTCAAAGTGGTAATATCACTTTACATTTTCATCAGCAATGTATAGAGTTCCACTTGCTACATTTTCTCACCAATGCTTCCTACGTCAATTTTTCAAATTTTAGCAATTCTAGTGGGTGTGTAATCTCATTGAAGTTTCAGCTGTTTTTCCCTGTTGACTAGAGATACTGAGCATCTTTCCATGTGTTTATTGTCTATTTGTGTATCTTCTTGAAGTATTTGCTCCTATGTTTTGTTCATCTTTAACTGAGTTGAATGTCTTCTTAAAATTGAGCTATGGGAGTTTTAAAATATATTCTTAATGTGAGCTCTTTGCCACGTACATATTTTGTGGATATTTTATCCCAGACTGTGACTTGTCTTTTCACTTTCTTAGTTGTGTCTTTTGAAGAGCAGAATCTGTAATTTTGATAAGGCCCAATTAATTTTTTTCTTTTATAGTTTGTATTTCTTAAGTCCTATTCAAAAACTCTTTGCCTGCTAAAAATTTATGATGATTTTCTTCTAGAAGTTCTATAGTTTTACCATTTGTAATTTGGTCTATGAATCTTTTTGAGTTGATGTTTATATATGGTGTATGGTGTGAGGTAACAATGAAGATTCGTATTTTTTCTGAGGGAATATCCAATTGTCTCTTTGGAAAAGTATGCTGAGAAGGCTATCCTTTCCCCACTAAATAATCTCGGTACCTTAATAAAAAATTATCTGGCCATGTACATATGTATGTGTGGGTTTTTTCTGGACTCTGTGTTAGATAGATATAGATACAGATGACAGTTACATATGGGTAAACACAGTTACTGTATCTGTATATCCACCAACAGTTGAATGAATAAACTGTTGTTGTAACTTTATATACACACATTATATATATATGTGTGTGTGTGTGTACATATACATATTGTATATGTATGTATACATATATACACATGAAGTATATATATGTGTGTATACATATATACACACACTTAAAGTAATGGCTCCAGTTCAATTCAAGTTGCTGCAAAGGACACTATTTTATTCCTTTTCATGGCTGATTATGAAAAGGAATATATATAGTATATATATCCCACATTTTCTTTATCAACTCATTAGTTGATGGGCACTTAGGTTGGTTTCACATCTTTGAGTTGTGAATTGTGCTGCTATAAACATATGCGTCCAAGTGTCTTTTTCATATAATTGCTTCTTTTCCTTTGGGTAGATACCCAGTAGTGGGCTTGCTGGATTGAATGATAGATCTGCTTTTAGCTCTTTAAGGAATCTCTATACCATTTTCCATAGAGGTTGTACTAATTTACATTCTCACTGGCAGTGTCTAAGTGTTCTCTTTTCCCCACATCCATGCCAACATCTCTTATTTTTTGACTTTTTAATAATACCATTTTTACAGGAGTAAGGTGGTATCTTATTGTGGTTTTAATTTGCATTTTCCTGATGATTAGTGATGTTGAGCATTTTTTCATATGTTGTTGGCCATTTGTATATCTTCTTTTGAGAGATGTCTATTCATGTCCTTTGCCCACTTTGTCATGGGATTGTGTTGTATTTTTCTAGGTGATTTGTTTGCGTTCCTTGTAGATTCTGGATATCAGTCTTTTGTCAGATGTGTAGTTTGCAATGATAATATTTTGGATGTTATATTTCCATTATAATTTAGTTCAAAGTATTTTCTAATACACCTTGTGATTTCTTTTTTGACCCATGGATTATTTTAAAGTGCATTTTTTTCTTTTTGAGACAGAGTTTCACTTTTGTTGCCCAGGCTGGAGTGCAGTGACATGATCCTGGTTCTCAGGTTCAAGTGATTTGCCTGCCTCAGCCTCTGGAGTAGCTGGGATTACAGGTGAATGCCACCATACAGGGCTAATTTTTTTTTTTTTTTTTTGGAGATGGAGATTCACTCTTGTTGCCCAGGCTGGATGATCTCTGCTCACTGCAACCTCTGTCTCCAGGGGTTCAAGCGATTTTCCTGCCTCAGCTTCCTGAGTAGTTGGGATTACAGGCATGCGCCACCACACCCACCTAATTTTCTATTTTTAGTAGAGATGAGGTTTCTCCATGTTGTTCAGGCTGGTCTCGGTCTCCCAACCTCAGGTGATCTGCCCGCCTCAGCCTCCCAAAGTGCTGGGATTACAGGTATGAGCCACCGCACCCAGGCCCAATTTTTTTCTATTTTTAGTAGAGGCAGGGTTTCATCATGTTGGCCAGGCTGGTCTCAAACTCCTGACCTCAGGTGAGCCACCTACCTTGGTCTTCCAAAGGGCAGGGATTATAAGCGTGAGCCACTGCGCCTGGCCTAAAGTGTATTGTTTAGTCACCAAATCTGTAAATATTACCCAAAGATATATTTGTCACTGCTTTCTGATTTAATTGTATTGTGATCCAAAAATATATGTTATATGTTTTCTCTTTTTTTTTTTTGAGATGGAGTCTTGCTCTGTTGCCCAGGCTGGATTACAGTGGTGCAATCTCAGCTCACTGCAGCCTCCAACTCCCGGGTTCAAGCAATTCTCCTGCATTAGCCTCCAGAGTAGCTGGGATTATTGGCACCTGCCACGACATCTGGCTAATTTCTGTACTGTTAGTAAAGACTGGGTTTCACCATGTTGGACCAGGCTGGTCTCCAGCTCCTGGCCTCAGACGATCCACTTGCCTCAACCTCGGAAAGTGCTGGGATTACAGGCATGAGCCACCGCCCCCAGCCCATTAACGTTTCTTTTATGGCACAAAATATGATCTATCTTGGTGAGTATTGCTTACACACAACTGTGTAACTCTGAAATTGTACTCTGCTACTAGTGGTTGTTGTATCCTATAATTGTGAACTAGATCAAATTAGTAACAGTGTTGTTCAGTGATCTTTTCTTCTTCAGTGTTTACTGTATTGCTAATCCCATCCAGTGAAGTTTCCATTTCATATATTGTATTTTTCACTTCTAGAAGTTTCATTTGACTCTTTCATTTCTCTCCTCAGTATCTTCATATTTTTCTTTAAATTTTTGATTTAATGAAAAGTAAAGATTTATTTTTTTCTTCAATTTTTTTATAATGGAGGTTTCAAAGTCCTTATCTGCTAATTTTGTCACCTCTGTAATTTCTAGTGATGATTTTCTTCCTGGTTTGGGAGCACAGTTTGTTGCTTATTTGCATATCTATTAATGTTTTTATTGGACAGCAGACATTGTAAATGTTATACTTTTGAGTGTTTGGATTTTGTCTTTCTTTAAGAAGTATTGCAGTTTGTTCAGGAAAGCTATTATGTTTTTTGCAGATCAGGTTGATCTTTTCAAGGCTTTTTTGTTTTTCTGTTTGTTTTGTTTTTTTGAGACAGAGTCTAGCCCAGGCTGGAGTGCAGTGGTGCGATCTTGGCTCACTGCAACCTCTGCCTCCTGAGTTCAAGCTATTCTCCTGCCTCAGCCTCCCAAGTAGCTGGAATTACAGCCGGCCACCACACCCAGCTAATTTTTATATTTTTAGTACAAATGGTTTCACTGGGTTGGCCAGGCTGGTCTCGAACCCTTGATCTCGTGATCTGCCTACCTCGGCCTACCACAGTGCTGGATTATAAGCGTGAGCCACCACACCTGGCCTTAAGGCTTGTTTTTTTTGTTTCTTTGGTTTTGTTTTTAATTTATTTATTTTACTTTTTTAACCTCTGTTAGGACAGATCTATAGTAACTTTTGCCTTGGGCTAGTTTAGACCTACCACTTAATTCTGATTTTTTTGATTAATCTAAGTGTTCAGCAGGATCTCTTTATTATGGCTAAATGGAATTCAAACATTTCCCAGCCCTATGTAACCACCAATAATTCTTCAGCTAATAGCTCCCTGGCAGCTGTTCTTTGCCCAGCTGCAGAGGAGTGTCAGTGCACTCTGTGCATGCTCAGATTATTATTTAGCCAAAGACTTGGGGATCCATATTCATATTTCTGGAGTTCTTTGTGTAGTTCCATTCTCTCCAGTACTCTGTCCCATAACTTCTGGCTGTCTCAATCTCCCCAAACCCTAATATCTGTTTCTCAACTCAGCAAAACCATGGTGTGATTCTTGAATTTCCCCTTTCCTGCCCCACCGTCTGAAAGTTGTCTCCAGGCAAAAACCTGGAGATCCTAGTTTGCATATCCTCATTTGCTTCTCTTCTCTCACGGATTAGAATTCTGCACTGTCTTTTGAGCCAATGTCTAAAAGCTTTTTTCACACATTTTGATCCACTTCCTAGTTGTTATAGTGGTATATCTGGTTTCACATGGTTGAAAGGAAAAGTTTTCACTTTGCTTTTTGCACTAATAATATATCCTGGAAAATTCTATATAAATTTATAGAAATCTTCATTTTTAAAATAGCTTCATAAAACTCTATTGTAAGGCTGGGTGTGGTGGTTCATGCCTGTAATCCCAGCACTTTGGGAGGTTGAGGCAGATAAATCACCTGAGGTCAGGAGTTTAAGGCCAGCCCCGTCTCTGCTAAAAATACAAAAATTAGCCATGGGTGGTGGCAGATGCCTGTAGTCCCAGCTACTTGGGAGGTGAGGCAGGAGAATCGCTGGAACCCAGGAGGTGGAGATTGCAATGAGCCTAGATCGCACTACTGCACTCCAGCCCGGGCGACAGAGTAAGGCTCTGTCTCAAAAAAAACAAAAACAAAAACAAAGAAAACCAACTCCGCTGTATGTGCACATATTGTAATCTGTTCAACCCATCTTTGACATGTCATTTAAGTAGTTTCCAATATTTTTGCAATTATAATAAATGCTAATGAAGAACCTGATATATATATATATATATATTTGTAATTTTTGAGGTAAGTATGCATAATAAATACCTAATATTGTGATTTCTGGATCATAGGGTAAAGGCATATGTAGTTTTGTTATATATAACTATTAAATATAAATGTTAGGCCGGGCGTGGTGGCTCAAGCCTGTAATCCCAGCACTTTGGGAGGCCAAGGTGGATGGATCGCGAGGTCAAGAGATCGAGACCATCCTGGTTAACATGGTGAAACCCCGTCTCTACTAAAAATACAAAAAAATTAGCTGGGCCTGGTGGCATGTGCTTGTAATCCCAGCTACTCAGGAGGCTGAGGCAGAATTGCCTGAACGCAGGAGGCGGAGGTTGTGGTGAGCCAAGAATGCGCCATTGCACTCCAGCCTGGGTAACAAGAGCGAAACTGCGTTTCAAAAATAAATAAATAAATATAAATGTTAAATATAACTATTGTCAAATATTCCCCTTTGTATACGTTGTACCATCTTGCATTCCTACAAATAGATGAGAATGTCCATTGTCCTACAGTCTTCTCTGCAGAGTATACTGTCAAGCTTTTTAATTGTTGCCAATCTGATGGGTAAAACGATATCTTCAAATCATTTTAATTCAAATTTCTCTTATGAATGAGGTTAAATAGATTTTCATATGTTTAGGGGCCAGTTTTTTATGTTTTTTTGTTTTTTTAGAGACAACAATCTTGCTCTGTTGCCCAGGCCAAATTGCAGTGATGCAGTCATAGCCCACTGCAGCCTCAAACTCCTGGGCTCAAGCAATCCTCCTACCTTAGACTCCCAAGTAGCTAGGACTACAGATGGACACCACCATGCCCAGCTAATTTTTTTATTTTTTGTAGAGATGTGGGAGTCTCACAGGCTAGTCTTGAACTCCTAGCCTCAAGTGATCCTCCCACCTCAGCCTTCCAAAGTGCTAGGATTACAGCCATGAACCACCACAAATGACCCTGTATATTTTTTTGAATTGTCTCTTCATGTCTTATTTTCATTTTTCTAGTAGTTTTTTTTTTTTTTTTAGTGTTTCAGCCTAAATTTGTAAAAAAGTTTAGGGGATCTCTAAAGGGATTCTAAATGCTTATGAAAAAATTGAATTAAATGATAAAAATAAAAATATAAACTTTAATTTTCAACATGAGTGCCATCAAGTTCAAGACACTTTTGTAAGCAATGATACCAGCCATTTAGTTCATCCCTAAAGAACTGAGGGTCCTGGGAAGTGAACAATGTTAATGCAATCTTTTTTATATTGGTTACTGAAGAAAAAATGGGTGCCCTTTAGACTTTAAAAATTAGGAAATAAAAACAAGTCAGAAAAAGCCAAATCAAGAATGTATTGGGTGCCTAATGATTTCCCAACAAAACTCTCACAAAATTGCTCGATGAGAGGAATGAGCAGGAGCATTGTCATAGTTAAGGAGGACTCTGGGGAAGTTTTCCCAGGCATTTTTCTGCTAAAGCTTTGGTAACTTTCTCAAAACACTCCCATAAAAACAGATCTTATCACTCTTTGGCCCTCCAGAAAGTTAACAAACAAGATGCCTTGAGCTTCCCAAAAAACCACTGCCATGACATTTGCTCTTGACCAGTCTGCTTTTGCATTGACTGAACCACTTCTGCCTCTTGTGCTTTGTCTTCAGGATCATACTGTAAAGCCATGTTTCATCTTCTGTTACAGTTCTTTTGAAGAAACCCTTCAGGATCTTGATCACACTTGTTTAAAATTTCAATTGAAAGTTCTAGTCTTACTGCAGCTGATCTATTTTATTTTTATTTTTTTAGACGCAGTCTTGCTGTTACCAGGCTGGAGTAGCAGAGCACCATCATGGCTCACTGCAGCCTTGGTCTCGTGGGCTCAAGCAATCTTCCCACCTCAGGCACCCAAGTTGCTGGGACTACAGGCATATGCCACCATGCCTGGCTAATTTTTTTTGCAGCTAATCTAGATGTAATGGTTTTGGCACACATCTGGAAAGTTTCCTCAACCTTAATTTTTCAGTCAGAACTGTGTACCTGAACCAACTGAGACATCTATGGTGTTGGCTATTGTTTCTGCTGTTAATTGTAGGTCTTCTTTCATTAGAGCACAGATAAGTTCTTTTTTTTTTTCTCCGAAATTGATGTAGATGGTCTTTTGCTGTGGGCTTTATCTTCAACATTGTCTCATCCCTTCTTAAAACAAGTTAGTTATTTGTAAGCTGCTGATTTCTTTGGGGCATTGTCTCCATAAACTTTTCACAAAACACCAATGATTTCACCATTCTTCCACTCAAGCTTCATCATAAATGTGATGTCTCTTCTTGTTTCCATTTTAGCAGAATTCATGTTACTCTTATAGGGGCTCTTTTCAAACTGATATCTTATTCTTAGTGCCCCAAACTAGATCCTATTCAGACATGTTATAAGAAGTTAGTATGGGTTTATTTTGGTGCAAGAAATATTTTGAAATCCATGCATTTTTTTCATAATATGCATTTTCTATGAACTTTTTGAAAACTCCTTGTATTAGGAATATTAAATAGACTGCAAAAGAACAGAAAATCGAACACCACATGTTCTCACTTTTAGGCGGGTGTTGAATAATGAGAACACATGGACACAGGGAGGGGAGCATCACACACCGGGGTCTGTTGGGGGGAAATAGGGGAGGGACAGCGTGGGGTGGGAGTTGGGGAGAGATAGCATGGGGAGAAATGCCAGATATAGGTGATGAGGAGGAAGGCAGCAAATCACACTGCCATGTGTGTACCTATGCAACAATCTTGCATATTCTTCACATGTACCCCAAAACCTAAAATGCAATTTAAAAAAAAAGAAATAGACTGCAAATATTTTCTCACAGCTTGTCATTTGCCTTTTGGTATTTTTTTGCAATGCAATTTTTTCCCCTTTGTTTTTGTGTAATGAAATAAATCAATTTTTTTTTTTTTTGAGACTGAGTCTTACTCTGTCACCCAGGCTGGAGTGCGATGGCGCCATCTCAGCTCACTGCAACCTCTGTTTCCCAGGTTCAAGTGATTCTCATGTCTCAGCCTCTTGAGTAGCTGTGATTATAGGCGCATGCTACCATGCCTGGCTAATTTTTATATTTTACTAGACACAATGTTTCACCATGTTGGCCACGCTGGCCTCAAACTCCTCACCTCAAATGATCCACCCACCTTGGCCTCCCAAAGTGCTGGGATTATAGGCATGAGCCACGGCACCTGGCCGAATCAATGTTTTCTTATATTGCATTTAGGTTTTGAGTAATAGTTAGAAACGTTTCCCCACACCTAGGTTATAGAAATATTCATCATCGTTTTCTTCCAGTGCTAGTACTTGTATGGTCTTTGGTTTCCACATTTAGATCCCTGATCTAATTGGAGTTTATTTTTGTATGTGCTGAGATACGGGTCTAATTGTATCTTTTTTCCCAAATGGCTATCCAGTTGTCCCAATGCCATTTATTTAGGACTTCATCTTTGTCTCAGTGATTTGAGATAGAATCTTTATCATGTACAAAATTTCTATAGTGCCAGAAGATTTTTTTTTTTTTCAGACAGGGTCTGGCTTTGTTGCCCAGGCTGGAGTGGCACAATCTCAGCTCACTGCAACTTCTGCCTCAGGCTCAAGTGCCCCTACCTTAGCCTCTCGAGTAGCTAGGACTATAGGCACATGCCACGATGCCAGGCTGATTTTTATATTTTTTTGTAGAGATGAGATTTCACCATGTTGCCCAGGCTGGTCTCAAACTCCTGAGCTCAAGCAATCAGCCCACCTCAGCCTCCCAAAGTGCTGGGATTACATCTGTGAGCCACCACACCCGGCTGCCAGAAAATTTTAATGATCAGAAAGCCACAATTCTTTCTTCCTCTGTTATATGTTGAAGTGAATTACTTCATTTAGAAAAAAATAGGCCAGGCAGAGTAGCTCTTGCCTGTAATCCTAGCACTTTGGGAGGCTGAGGCAGATGGATCACCTGAGGTTAGAAGTTTGAGACCAGCCTGGCCAACATGGTGAAACCCTGTCATTACTAAAAACAAAAAAATTCCTGGGTGTGGTGGCAGGCACCTGTAATCCCAGCTACTTGGGAGGCTGAGACAGGAGAATTACTTAAACCTGGGAGGCAAAGGTTGTGGTGAGCTGAGATGATGCCATTGCACTCCAGCCTGGGCAAGAAGAGGGAAACTCCATCTCATAAATAAATAAATAGCCATACAAGGCTACCCATTTGGTGAGAACTAACAAGTTAGATAGCAATGTAATAGAAAAATAGAGGGGCAAAATTGAAACACATTCTTTCTGAGGAGAATGTAGGTCTTATGGAAGATTTTCATCTGGACAAATTTAGTAAATTTTTTACAGGTAGTTTCCCGACATGTTTAACCTTTGTGATATGATAAGCAATAAGAAGGTACTAATTTGATCTAAGACTAGAAGAGAATAGCACTAAAATGGGCAATGGTGTAAACTTCTTTTTTTTCCCCCTTAGGCTTTTGACCTACAAAATTATTGTTTTTGCTGGGTGCAGTGGCTCACTCCTGTAATCCCAGCACTTTGGGAGGCCAAGGTAGTAGGATTGCTTGAGCCTAGGAGTTTGAGACAATTCTGGGCAACAAAGCAAGATCCTTTCTCTACAAAAATTTAAACATTAGCCAGAAATGGTGGCACATGTCTGTAGTCCTAGCTACTCGGGAGGCTGAGGCAGGAGAATTGCTTGAGCCTTTTGAAGTAGAGGCTTCAGTGAGCCATGATCACCCCACTGCACTCCAGGTTGGACAACAGAGAATTACCCTTTCTCAAAAAATAAAACAAAATAGGCACAGTGGCTCACGCCTGTAATCCCAGCACATTGAGAGGCTGAGGCAGGCAGATCATGAGGTCAAGAGATCAAGACCATACTGACCAACATGGTGAAACCTCATCTCTACTAAAAAATACAAAAATTAGCTGGGCATAGTGGCACCCGCCTGTAATACTAGGAAGGCTGAAGCAGGAAAATTGCTTGAACCCAGGAGGCAGAGGTTTTAGTGAGCCAAGATGGCGCCACTGCATTCCCGCCAGGTGACAGAGTGAGACTCCTTCTCAAAAATAAATAAACAAAAATAAAAGTAAAAAAATAGAGCCAGGCACAGTGGCTCACACCTGTAATCCCAGAACTTTGGGAGGCTGAGGCTGGTGGATCGCCTGAGTTCAGGAGTTCAAGACCAGCCTGACCAACATGGAGAAACCCCGTTTCTACTAAAAATACAAAATTAGCTGGGTGTGGTGGCCATGCCTGTAATCCCAGCTACTCTGAGGCTGAGGCAGGAGAATCCCTTAAACCTGGGAGGCAAAGGTTGCGGTGAGCCGAGATCACACCATTGCACTCCAGCCTGGGCAACAAGAGTGAAACTCTGTCTCAGAAATAAATAAGTAACTAAATAAGTTCCAAAATATTTTGATGGCATAATTTCTTCTTGTTCTAACAAAACTACATATGCATTTGTCCTATGACCCAGCAATCACACTATTAGGAATTTAACATAAATATACACCTCAAAAATTACAAAAATACATATATACGAGGTTATTGATTACAGCATTATTTGTAATTGAAAAAATACTGTAGATAGAATAGAGGTTCATATAAAACTTATTTTTAAGATTCAGAGTGGGTGTGGTGGCTCATGCCTGTAATCCCAGCACTTTGGAGGCTGAGACAGGCAGATCACCTGAGGTCAGGAGTTCGAGACCAGCCTGGCCAGCATGGTGAAAACCTGTCTCTACCAAAAATACAAAAATTAGCTGGACCTGGTGGCATGCCTGTAATCCCAGCTACTTGGGAGGCTGAGGCACAAGAACTACTTGAACCCTGGAAGCAGAGGCTGTAGTGATGCGAGATCATGCCACTACACTCCAGCCTGGGCAACAGACTATCTCAAAAACAAATAAACAAAAAAAAAAAAAAAGCAAACGATAAAAAAAGATTCACAGATCATCTTATCAAATCAAAGCATGCAAAATTTTCATGTAAACTTCAGATAAATATGAAGGCTAAACCATTCAGCTTCTTCACCAAATCCTTGAATGTCCCACTTGACTAAATTGAAACATGTTTGTTTGATTTATTGGTTAACTGTTTTTATTCCATTTTTCCTCAAATGATCCCATAATTTGACCTTAGGATGCTGTTCAAATAGACAAATTAGATTGAATGAAAAGACTGCTAGATGATTTTAGGATTTTAAGAGGATTTTATATATTTTTTCCTTATGTGCAATAATTTAATAGCATCTTGAATAGGATTTTCTGATATTACTAACTCTCTGGGAATAATATTTGGTAATTAGACAGTTAGCTAATGTTAAAATATATATTAGGTAATATTTATTGAGAGTTTCCAAGGTCAGCTTCATGGGCATCTGACCTGTGCAGTGATACGGGGCTTCATGCTTAGATGGGGACCCCTGGCTTCTAAGGTCCCTACCCTTTGGTTAGGGCTCTGTTGTTACCATCTTGAAATTTTTCATATTTTTTTTTTGAGTCAGGGTCTTGCTGTGTCACCCAGGCTGGAGTGCAGTGGACTCACTACAGCCTTGAACTCCTGGGCTCAAGTGATCCTCCCAGTTCAGCCTTCTGAGTAGTTAGGACAACAAACACACGCCATCATGCTCAGATAAGTTTTTTGTTTGTTCGTTTTTCTTTTTGTAGAGATGGGCTCTCACTGTGTTGCTCAGGCTTCTCTCAAATTCCTGGCCTCAAATGATTCTCCCGCCTCAGCTTCCCAAAGTGCTGGGACTACAGGCATGAGCCATCATGCCTGCTCAATTATTTTTAATAAGGAGCCCAAGCCCCCTCCTTCCTTCCTTCCTTCCTTCCTTCCTTCCTTCCTTCCTTCCTTCCTTCCTTCCTTCCTTCCCTCCCTCCCTCCCTCCCTCCCTCCCTCCCTCCCTCTCTCTCTCTCTCTCTCTCTCTCTTTCTTTCTTTCTTTTTTTCTCAGTGTCCCTCTGTTGTCCAGGCTGGAGTACAGTGGTGTGATCTTGGCTCACTGCAACCTCTGCCTCCTGGATTCAAGTGATTCTCCTGCCTCAACCTCCAAGTAGCTAGGATTACAGGCGCCCACCACCACTCCTGGCTAATTTTTTGTATTTTTAGTAGAGACAGGGTTTTGTCATGTTGTCCAGGCTGCTCTCAAACTCCTGATCTTAAGTGATCTGCCCATCTTGGTCTCCGAAAGTGCTGGGATTACAGATGCGACCCACCACACCCGGCCTCCAAGCCCCCTATTTTTATTTTGCACTCATTTTAAAAGTTATGTAGCTAGTTCTAGTTATGTTTTTAGCAAGGAAGGTATATAATCTCATGTACATTTTCAAAAGATTACTCAGGTCTCTGCATGTGAAATGGAATTTAGGGAATGCAAAAATGGGAGTAAGAATAACACCAAGGAAATTATGACAGCATTTAAGGTGGCTTTGAACAGGGATGGCAATAGAGAGGGTTAGTTATTGATAGTTTCAAAATATATTTTGGGAGTAGTAAGCATTGATATGGATTCATAATTTACTGGATGTGGGGATGCAGAGAAAAATAAAAAAATTACTTCTGAAATTCTGGCTGGAATAGAAGTGCCACTTACCAGGTGAGGAAGGTTAGAGACCTAACACATCTGAGGGTGTGGTTAAAAGCTGAGTTTGACATCATGCTATGTCATTTAAAAGACTGCCTATTTTGTAATTCCTTTTTAATAAAATATCTGGAAAAAGCAAAACTCTGGTTGCCTGAGGCTGAAAGCAGGAAGATTGACTACAGACAGGCATGAGGGAAATTTTGGGGGTCATGAGCATATTCCAAAACTGGATTGTGGGATTGGTTGCATTACTGTATAAATTTATTAAAAATCCCTGCATTGTATACAGGCACTATATTGTATGTAGAAAACTGTTAAAAGATTTTTTAAATGATTGACATGTCTACGGTTATATCAATGAGTCCCATTATTATTTCCATTTTATAGATAAAGAAAATAAAAGAGAAACTAAAAATAAAAGTTTCATGGTTACATAGCTACTAGGTGTAATATCCAGTATTGGAATTTGAATCTTTTTGACACTAAGACCTTACCTCGATCATATAATATATCCATTTTCTATTTTAAAATGATATTATACATGCTGCATCCCATTGATCAGAAGCTCTCTTGAAATTATAAAACAGAGAAGAAAAAAGATAAAGACTTGGAAACTGTGTTGAATCAGTATATAATTCCTGTATACTGGTCCTTCCACTTCCCCTAGAAATAAGTGATACAACAAGTTGTGGCATCTTTGTTTCTTATCCACTGCGAGTTGTATTACCACACTTTACTTGGCTCTTTGGCAAACTATATTATCTCTTCAGATCATTAGGGCTAGGAAATAGTTTCATTAGGCCCACTGGTAACTTAAGGGAGTAAATGTATCTTCCAAAAATGCTTACTTCCAGCCAGGCGCAGTGGCTCACGCCTATAATCCCAGCACTTTGGGAGGCTGAGGCAGGTGGATCACGAGGTCAAGAGATCAGATCGAGACCATCTTGGTCAACAAGGTGAAACACCATGTCTACTAAAAATACAAAAATTAGCTGGGCATGGTGGCGTGTGCCTGTAGTCCCAGCTACTCGGGAGGCTGAGGCAGGAGAATTGCTTGAACCCAGGAGGTGGAGGTTGCGATGAGCCGAGATCGTGCCATTGCACTCCAGCCTGGGTAACAAGAGTGAAATTCCGTCTCAAAACAAAAAACAAAACAAAGAAAAATGCTTACTTCCAGGGAGATTGAGTCCACACAAATGAATACATATATAGTCCTTAGTGTATGCTACGATTATTATACTATGCCATTAGCATAAAGATTGCTATGTTAATAAGCATTAAGTACCTCCTGTGCTAGACTGTGGAGATACAAGTGGCCGCCAAAATAGCATGGTCCCTGCCTTCCTGGAGCATCTTTTCTTCGTTTTCAGTGGAAGAAGCAGACATTTTGCTTAAGCAAAAATAATTATAAAATTTAAAGTTGTGCCAAGTTCGATGGACAGGAAAGATTTGTGGAAATTAGCAAAGCAAAGGGAGGGAGGAGAACAGCTTTCCTGGCCAAAGAATAGCCTGTGTGAAGGCCCTGAGGCAGGGAAGGGCTGGGGTTCTGACCACAATCAAAGCAGTGAAATGGAGTATAGTGAGAGAGACAGAGAAGACAGGAGAACTTGGACACTATGCAAAGGATTTGGTATTTTAATTCAAGAGCAATATGATGGTACTGAGCAGTAGCTGGAGAATTGTGTGAGCCAATTAAAATTTTAGGAATATCGACATCATTATTGTGGAGAATGGATACACAAGGGTTCTGTTGGTTCATGAAGAGGTCTTAAGAAAACTATGATCTGGTCTGTAATCCCAGCACTTTGGGAGGCTGAGGTGGGTGGATCATGAGGTCAAGAGATCGAGACCATCCTGGTCAACATGGTGAAACCCCGTCTCTACTAAAAATATAAAAATTAGCTGGGCATGGTGGCGCATGCCTGTAATCCCAGCTACTAAGGAGGCTGAGGCAGGAGAATTGCCTGAACCCAGGAGGCGGAGGTTGCGGTGAGCTGAGATCGTACCATTGCACCCCAGCCTGGGTAACAAGAGCGAAACTCCGTCTCAAAAAAAAAAAAAAAAATTAAAATTTAAAAAGGAAAACTATGATGATATGGGTGCAGTGGCTTATGCCTGTAGTCCCAGCTACTCAGAAGTCTGAGGTAGGAGGATCCCTTGAGCCCGAGGAGTTGGAGGTTTCAGTGAGCTATGATTGTTCCACTGTACTCTAGCCTGGACAACAGAGCGAAATCCTGTCTCCGAAACAAAAACCAAAAAAAAACAAGCAACAGCAACAACAAAAGCCTCAGAAAACTACATGTCTTATTATCAAGAAAATGACGGGCCTTATTATTGAGAAAACTGCTTACACTTTTAAAAGCTGATTTTCAAAAAACAGATTGTGAATTAAGTGATGCTGAATGGGGTAAAAAAAAAAAAAAGATTGATAAACCAGTGTATCTCTGAATAACCCACTAGATCAGTGCTTGTCAAACTTTAATGTGTTTTCAGATCACCCTGGTGTTTTGTTAAAATGTAAATCCTGGCTCAGTGGGTCTGAAGGAGAGCATTTCTGCATTTCTAACAAGCTCCCCAGCTGTTGCCTAGACCACTGGTCCCCACACTTTGAGTAGCAAGTGACTGGGCTATACTCTATATTCTAAATTCTAAATGTGTTCTATCTTCTGATGCCTATCAGCCCTCTTGGTGGTCTGGCTAATTATCAAACTTGAGCATTTAAACCTGGGGGTTTTCAGAGATGAATTGAAGTGTTAAAGACGTGGAAATATAGATCACATATGGCTTTTTATCTCTTCGAGAAATATCCTATATATCCTTACTTCTTATCTATCTACCTAACCTATGTGCCTACCTCTCCACCTACGTTCAAGGTTCTGTTCAAGGTTCTGTTATACTTCAAAAGGACTCTATGCAATCAAAGTGATGTCCAAACAAGTATACAGAGATAGTATGAGGCTCTAACACTTTACATCTAATGGGGTGGTTTGCATCATTAATTGAGGCTTACTCTGTGCCAAGCTCTTTACCTGACTTCTTCATTTAATAGAAGGAACCCTTAGAGGCTAGTTTCTTGTTCAAGGATACACATCTCAACTCTGGCTTATATCACATTGGACTCTTATTCACTATCCTAATCACTGCCATTTTGTTTGGTGACTACAGTTCTAAATCCAGAAAACTCAAGGCTCTTTATTCTGTGGCTAAAGGCTTTGTATTTCTCTAAAGATTTGTGAAGATTGCTGCCAGTATTTCAATAATTTTATAAAGATCCTAGGTGGTAAATAGGTGGGGCTTTTTTTTTTTTTTTAATCTTCTCTGTCTTCTTCCTCATTAGCAGTGCAACTTCTTGTGGCTTATAGTATCCAAGATCTTGGGAAAAGGATTGATCAAGTAAAGGGAAACAACAGATTATGCTCTACGATTGAGATCATGCTCCTTGTGAAAGACAGGGTAGGGAAAATTTTAATTTCTCCCTGGTTCCTAAAAACCAAGAGCTAACAATGACATCCAGTTTTAAAAGAAATAAAATCTGAGTTGTACTTTTAAATTTCATAAGACAGAGTTAAACCAATAGATAGTAACTCCTGTTAATTTGATAGTAGCTCCAGAAAGTGAGGAAATGACAGGGAATGCTAGTTTCATTTGGTAAGAGATAAAACTGAAATTATTAATGTCTCCACGGAAATGCTAAATGCCTCCTTGCAGATAGGGTTCGGCTAATGGTCTGTCTTCCACCAAACCAGATTTGTTGATGTTTTCCCAGACAACGTTGTGTCGTTTTCGGTTTGGTTCTATCCCCGTTCCTGTGGTCAAAGAAAGCGATTCAAGTGTTTAATGTGCCTTGATTTGAACTGGAGACTTGCAGAACGGCTAGCCTCATTGCCCCGCGGCTGGCTTTCCCTAAGGTAGGTTTCCTGTGCACAGATGCTGGCAAGGCGTTTTGACTGGAAACTCTGGAAAGAAGCCAAAGGAAAGTGAAGTTCCTGGCGCTAGCGCGTGTCCTGCTCAGAGAGCCCGGCGCTAGCTCATTCTTCGTGCAGTTATTGGCTGGGACTCTGTGTGCCGCTGTCGGCCAATGAAGACGCTGGAGATCGGGCCCCGGCCCGTCCCCTTTCTGCGCCCCGGGATGAGGCAGAGACTGAACAGCCGGCGAGCAAATCAACGGCATCCAGAAAGCCATGTCGGACTCGGCGCCCAGCGCCCAAGCGCTAACCCGCTGAAAGTTTCTCAGCGACACAGCAGGGACGATCTGGACCCCGCTGAGAGGAACTACTTTTGAGTGAGATGGTCCCAGAGGCCTGGAGGAGAGGACTGGTAAGCACCGGGAGGGTAGTGGGAGTTTTGCTTCTGCTTAGTGCCTTGAACAAGGCTTCCACCGTCATTCACTATGAGATCCTGGAGGAAAGAGAGAAGGGTTTCGCTGTGGGCAATGTGGTCGCGAACCTTGGTTTGGATCTCCGTAGCCTGTCAGCTCGCAGGCTCCGGGTGGTGTCTGGAGCTAGCCGAAAATTCTTTGAGGTGAACCGGGAGACCGGAGAGATGTTCGTGAACGACCGTCTGGATCGAGAGGAGCTGTGTGGGACACTGCCCTCTTGCACTGTAACTCTGGAGTTGGTAGTGGAGAACCCGCTGGAGCTGTTCAGCGTGGAAGTGGTGATCCAGGACATCAACGACAACAATCCTGCTTTCCCTACCCGGGAAATGAAATTGGAGATTAGCGAGGCCATGGCGCCGGGGACGCGCTTTCCGCTCGAGAGCGCGCACGATCCCGATGTGGGAAGCAACTCTTTACAAACCTATGAGCTGAGCCGAAACGAATACTTTGCGCTTTGCGTGCAGACGCGGGAGGACAGCACCAAGTACGCGGAACTGGTGCTGGAGCGCGCCCTGGACCGAGAACTAGAGCCTAGTCTCCAGTTAGTATTGACCGCGTTGGACGGAGGAATCCCGGCTCTCTCCGCCAGCCTGCCAATCCACATCACGGTGCTGGACGCGAATGACAATGCGCCTGTCTTCAACCAGTCCTTGTACCGGGCGCGCGTCCTGGAGGATGCACCCCCCGGCACGCGCGTGGTGCAAGTCCTTGCAACGGATCTGGATGAAGGCCCCAACGGTGAAATTATTTACTCCTTCGGCAGCCACAACCGCGCCGGCGTGCGGGAACTATTCTCCTTAGACCTTGTAACCGGCGTTCTGACAATCAAGGGTCGACTGGACTTCGAGGACACCAAACTCCATGAGATTTACATCCAGGCCAAAGACAAGGGCGCCAATCCCGAAGGAGCACATTGCAAAGTGTTGGTGGAAGTTGTGGATGTGAATGACAATGCCCCGGAAATCACAGTCACCTCCGTGTATAGCCCAGTGCCCGAGGATGCCCCTCTGGGAACTGTCATCGCTTTGCTCAGTGTGACTGACCTTGATGCTGGCGAGAACGGGCTGGTGACCTGCGAGGTTCCACCAGGTCTACCTTTCAGCCTTACTTCTTCCCTCAAGAATTACTTCACTTTGAAAACCAGTGCAGACCTGGATCGGGAGACTGTGCCAGAATACAACCTCAGCATCACCGCCCGAGATGCGGGAACTCCTTCCCTCTCAGCCCTTACAGTAGTGCGTGTTCAAGTGTCCGACATCAATGACAACCCTCCTCAATCTTCCCAATCTTCCTACGACGTTTACATTGAAGAAAACAACCTCCCAGGGGCTCCAATACTAAACCTTAGTGTCTGGGACCCCGATGCCCCGCAGAATGCTCGGCTTTCTTTCTTTCTTTTGGAGAAAGGAGCTGAAACCGGACTAGTGGGTCGCTATTTCACAATAAATCGTGACAATGGCATAGTGTCATCCTTAGTGCCCCTAGACTACGAGGATCGACGGGAATTTGAATTAACAGCTCATATCAGCGATGGGGGCACCCCGGTCCTGGCCACCAACATCAGCGTGAACATATTTGTCACTGATCGCAATGACAATGCCCCCCAGGTCCTATATCCTCGGCCAGGTGAGAGCTCGGTGGAGATGCTGCCTCGAGGTACCGCAGCAGGCCACCTAGTGTCACGGGTGGTAGGCTGGGACGCAGATGCAGGGCACAATGCCTGGCTCTCCTACAGTCTCTTGGGAGCCCCTAACCAGAGCCTTTTTGCCATAGGGCTCCACACTGGTCAAATCAGCACTGCCCGTCCAGTCCAGGACACAGATTCACCCAGGCAGACTCTCACGGTCTTGATCAAAGACAATGGGGAGCCTTCGCTGTCCACCACTGCTACCCTCACTGTGTCAGTAACCGAGGACTCTCCTGAGGCCCGAGCCGAGTTCCCCTCTGGCTCTGCCCCCCGGGAGCCGAACAAAAATCTCACCTTTTATCTACTTCTTTCTCTAATCCTGGTTTCTGTGGGGTTCGTGGTCACAGCGTTCGGAGTAATCATATTCAAAATATACAAGTGGAAGCAGTCTAGAGACCTATACCGAACCCCGGTGAGCTCACTGTACCGAACACCAGGGCCCTCCTTGCACGCGGACGCCGTGCGGGGAGGCCTGATGTCGCCGCAACTTTACCATCAGGTGTATCTCACCACGGATTCTCGCCGCAGCGACCCGCTGCTGAAGAAACCTGGTGCAGCCAGCCCACTGGCCAGCCGCCAGAACACGCTGCGGAGCTGCGACCCGGTGTTCTATAGGCAGGTGTTGGGTGCAGAGAGCGCCCCTCCCGGACAGGTAAGGATTAGCAAGTCATGCTTGACCCTGTTAGTGCTTTTAGATTTCTACATCATATTGAGGAAGGAATGGAGCTGTTTTTTAGCGATGAAGAGGTTTTGCTGATTATGCATTCACACTTTCACCTGACTTTTCCTAGATCAAATTTAGTGCCTTTGTGAAATGGTGGCCTGCATTTCAGTGGGAGATACTTGACTCATCTGTGGACCCAATTCATATCCTCAGCACTCATTTGCTATCACGACTGTCCAATCTTGCTAAGGGGTGGTTCAGCCAAACACAAGATCTCAGCGATCAGAGTTTGGCTTGGTATAGTTTAAATTAAATAAGTTGCTGGATACCTCTAACCGGTGGCAGCTTCTAGGAATACAAAAACCACGTCATTCCCCCACCTTTCAAGTGATTGTGATGTTTGTATTAAAACTAATAGTTTTTAATAATTTTTCTTTGTTTACACAGATCCTGTATCTCATTCTCAGATAATTTTCTATGAACAAAATGAAATTCTGGGCATCCTTTAAATTTTATTTCAAGTACTCTACTGGAAATAATGTGCACCCTACTTACAAATTACCTTATAACAGTGATGCATGTTTGCTGGAAAATACAGAAAGTATTTAAAAAATTAAAACCATAATCTCCGAACCCAAAGATAACCACTTTTAATTATAAAAATAATAATTTATTTTGAAAATAAATCTGGATGACACACACACAAAAAGCACAAAGTAGCCAGGCTCAATGGTGTACACCTGTAGTTCCGGCTACTCAGTGGCTGAGGTGGGAGGACTGCTTGAGCCCAGGAGTTCTGGGATGTGGTGCACTATGCTGATCTATTGATCAATCCACTGTCTGCACTAAGTTCAGAATGAATACAGTGACCTCTTGGGAAGGCAGGGCCATCAGGTGGCTTAAGAGGGGATGAACTGGCCTGGGCTGGAAATGGAGAAGGTCAAAACTGCTGTGCTATCCAGTAGTGGGATCACACCTGTGAATAGCCACTGCACTCCAGTCTAGGCAATATCGGGAAACCCTGTCTCTTTAACAATAACAACAACAAAAAAACCCAGAAACTACAAAGGAGAGTCTTTTTGATGCCTCCAGTGTCAGTCCCTGTCCTTCCAGCCTTGTTTTTCTTAAGTATATGTACAATGTGAAAGGTGGATAAATTCATATCCTTAGAAAGGGAAAGCATTCATTTAGGGTGGTATGCAAGGATACCGTCCAAGACTCGGTATTCTTGCAAGGTGACTGCAAGGCCTTTGCCCTGGAGAGAACCCTAAACATACTCAACATACTCTCAACTATAGGAGAACCACTGTTATTTTATTACTCAGTGCATCATTGCTATCAACTCTTGGATTTGGCAGTTAGATAAATGAAGTTCTACCACTTAACAACTATACTATGAATCTGTGGCCAAGTTACTTGATCTCCTTTCTAAGTCTCTTCCAAAAATGCAAAAGGGAATAATAAGTGTTTTATAAGATTAATGCATGGTATGTATGCAAAGTGCTTAGCACAATGCCTGGCATGTCGTAACTGTTAAAAAATTATTGGCCAGCTCCCAGCATTTTGGGAGGTTGAGGTGGGAGGATTGCTTGAGGCCAGGAGTTCAAGACCGGCCTGGGCAACATAGTGAGACCCTGTCTCTACTCCCCCCCAACAAAAAAAATTGGGGACTGGGCACGGTGGCTCACTTCCGTAATCCCAGAACTTTGGGAGGCTGCGGCAGGTAGATCACAAGGTCAGGAGTTCGAGACGAGCCTAACCAACATGGTGAAACCCTGTCTGTACTAAAAATACAAAAATTAGCCAGGCATGGTGGCATGTGCCTATAACCTCATCTACTGAGGAGGCTAAGGTAGGAGAATCACTTGAACCAGGAGGCAGAGGTTGTAGTAAGCCAAGATCGCGCCACTGCACTCCAGTGTGGGTGACAGAGACCCTGTCTCAAAAAAAAAATTTTTTTTTTCATTAGCTGGGCGTGTTGGCATGCACCTGTGGTACCAGCTACTTGGGAGGCTGTAGTGAGAGAATTGCTTGAGCCTGGGAGGTTGAAGCTACAGTCAGCTGTGATTGTACCACTACTCTTCAACCATGGCAATAGAGTGAGAGCCTGTCTAAAAAAAAAAAATTATTAACTATTACTATTTTTATTTTTAGTAGTTCTTCACCCACCTAAAATCTTAAACACACCTTGAAATAAGCATATGAAAACAACCAAAAATGCCAAAATAGAAGCACATATGAAAAGGCTAAAAAAGGATGAAAGCCAGCAAGAAACAGCTGCTGCTCTTTTGGTCAGCCTTGACAACAACTGGCCTTTTTCCTAGAACAATGTTCTCAAACTTGGTTTCACATTAAAATCACCTAGGGACCTTTCAAAAATTCTGAAATCCATGCTACCCGCCCCCCCACCATTAAGCGCAATCTCTTGGGTTGGGACATAGGCATCATAATTTTTGGAAGGCCCCCATTTGTCCTAATATGCAGACAAATTTGAAAATCACTACTCTAGAACCTGCCAATCCATCATTTAGCATATTTGTGAAGCAAAGTATTATTCTGGTATTCATAGAACCAGGATCCAACTTTATTGGACCAGGCCCAATTTTTTTTTAAAAACATGGTAATGTCTCCCAGCCTTAAAGTATTACATAGAATAGTTCTAAAAGATCACTGTAGGACAACATAAAATGGTATTTCAGTCATCTAAAGAGAAAAAACCTTCCTAAACCACTAGCACCTGGGCAACTGTTCTCTAAACATCTACAGCTGTTCAATAGGTATTGCGTTCTTTTTGGAGGCATGTGACAAAATTGTTTTATAATTAGATTGTGGTGATGATTGCATCGTTTTGGTATATGTAAATATACTGAAAACCAGTATTTTACACTTTAAATATGTAATATACACTTTGTATATGGTATGTGAATTATGTCTCAATAAAAATCTAGAGATGGGGCTGGGCACACTAGCTCATGCCTGTAATCCCAGCACTTTGGGAGGCCAAGGCAGGTAGATCACTTGAGGTTAGGAGTTCAAGATCCGCCTGGCCAGCATGGCGAAACCCCATCTCTACTAAAAATACAAAAGTTGGCCAGGCACAGTGGCTCACACCTGTAATCCCAGCACTTTGGGAGGCTGAGGTGGGCAGATCACCTGAGGTCAGGAGTTCAAGACCAGCCTGACCAACATGGAGAAACCCTGTCTCTACTAAAAATATAAAAAATTAGCTGGGTGTGGTGGCCCATGCCTGTAATCCCAGCTACATGGAAGTCTGAGGCAGGAGAATCAATTGAACCTGGGAGGTGGAGATTGTGGTGAGCCAAGATCACACCGTTGTACTCCAGTCTGGGCAATAAGAGCGAAACTCCATCTAAAAAATAATAATAATAATAATACAAAAGTTAGCCAGGTGTGGTGGTGGGTGCCTATAATTCCGGTACTTGGGAGGCTGAGGCAGCAGAATCGCTTGAACCTGGGAGGAGGAGGTTGCCATGAGCCAAGATCATACCATGCATTCCAGCCTGGGCAACAAGAACAAAACTCACTCCATCTCTAAATAAATAAATAAAAAATTTTTAAAAAATCTAGAGAGGAGAGCTTCATATGGCTGGCATAAAAAGGTCAAGTCGGCCGGGCGCGGTGTCTCACGCCTATAATCCCAGCACTTTGGGAGGCCGAGGTGGGTGGATCACGAGGTCAAGAGATGGAGACCATCCTGGTCAACAAGGTGAAATCCCGTCTCTACTATAAATTCAAAAATTAGCTGGGCATGGTGGTGCGCACCTGTAGTCCCAGCTACTCAGGAGGCTGAGGCAGGAGAATTGCTTCAACCCAGGAGGCGGAGGTTGCAGTGAGCCAAGATTGTGCCATTGCACGATCTCCAGTCTGGGTAACAAGAGCGAAACTCTGTCTCAAAAAAAAAAATAAAAATAAAAAAAGGTCAAGTCAAAGATATGTAGGATTAAAGCTTTATGATGCTTCAGTTCTAGTAAAACAGACTGGATACTTGTTTTGATGTGTACTTGCTAATATAATTATAGTACTGCACATATTAGTTGTTTAACTTTAGATAGGTCTCTTAATCTCTTTAGACTCCAGTTTCCTCACCTATAAAATAAAGAGGATATCTACTTTGCAAAATTGTTGTGAGAGTGAAAAGTAATGCGTATGAAGTGCCTGTACAGAGCAAGTACTCAATAACTATTTGTTGAACTAAAAATAATATCAATATTCACCATTTATTGGTATCCCTATGTGCCAGACACTGTAAACAATTAAAAGACGTCATTCTGGTACCCAGAATACCATAGGAGATAGACATGCAAAAAATAAAAATAAAAAAGATAATGGAGATATGCAGTGGGACCAAAAGGAAAGAAACACCTAAGTCAGCCTGCGGAAATCAGGAAGAAATGATAGAGGTGGTGATGCTTGAGCTATGAACTAAAGGTTGAGTAGTAGTTTGTCAAATAGTAAAGGGGAAAGGACAATGCAGGGAAGGGCCATTGCAAGAAATTCCATGCAGAATGATTATGATATCTCAGTATCACTGAGCCTTAAAGTGTGGCCAGGCACACGCCTTTAATTCTAACACTTTGGGAGGCCATGGTGGGTGGATCACTTGAGGTCAGGAGTTTGAAACCAGCCTGGCCAACATGGTGAAACCCCGTCTCTACTAAAAATACAGAAAGTTAACCAGGCATGGTGGCAGCTGCCTGTAATCCCAGCTACTTGGGAGGTTGAGGCAGGATAATCACTTGAACCCAGGAGGTGGTGGTTGCAGTGAGCCAGTATGCCACTGCACTCCAGCCTGGGTAACAGAATGAGACTTCATCTCAAAAAAAAAAAAAAAAAAGGTGTGTGTGTAAAACAGACAGTCTTTGTAGGAGATGATATAAAGCAAGTAGGCAGGAGTTAGATCCTGAGTTACTTTTAGGCCATCCCAAGGAGTTTTTATTTTATTCCATATAGATGCTAGTCACTGCAGAATTTTGAACTGACATATATATGATATCATCAGGGTTTTTTGTTTGTTTTATAAAGATTTTTCTGTCAGTCATAAGTGAAATGGACTGGGGACATTGGGACTGGAGGCAAAGAGATCAGTTTGAAAGCTATTGCGATATTTGAAGAGAAGACTGATAAATGCTTGAACCAGCACAGTGGCAGTTCAGATGAAGGGAGATGACTACAATAAAATCATCAGGACTTGTTGATTGACATGATATAGGAAGTGAGGAGCAGGGATGAGTCAAGGTTGATATCCCTAAATTCTGACT
This sequence comes from Callithrix jacchus, assembly GCF_049354715.1. Classification (NCBI taxonomy): domain Eukaryota; kingdom Metazoa; phylum Chordata; class Mammalia; order Primates; family Cebidae; genus Callithrix; species Callithrix jacchus. Next base: position 39,913,579 of record NC_133503.1, read on the forward strand.
AAGGCAGCTGGGTAGATGACAGGGCCATTCATAGAGATAGTGAATTCTGGCATAAACACCTAATAGATCAGGCTGGTTTATATCTCCATTATTCCCATGGGAGAAGGTTTAGGGGTGTGTGTGTGTGTGTGTGTGTGTGTGTAAAAGAACACAAAAAAACCAGATCCCTCTCTTTGAGACCAGAATGTTGGTTCCCACCATAGTCAAAAGGATATTCCTGAAGATCCAGGGCTTGAAAAAAAATGGGGGAAGATAAGAACTCCAGTGGTTGCTGCTGTTTTTGGCAGCCAGTGTGACCTAGGTAAGGACTTGGTTGAATTAAGAAATTTCATTTCCAGATCGGGCTGGATTTTTCTCTCTGTGTGTGCTCTGGTGTGTTTGCCACTCAGATTGCAATTTGCACATACCTACAGTGTGAAGTGTGCTGTTTCTGTGCTTGTTGTGCAGGGGAGTAGCTAGGCTGCTGGGAGGTCTGGATGGGGGTGGGGGTGGGGTGAGATCAAGTCTCCAGCTCCAAGAGGTCCCGTGGGGCGAAGTGAAAAGCTTGCTTTTTTGAAACGGTCTCCATTGGTAATGAACAACATATCAAGAATACCTTGGTGTCAAATTAAGGGAATTTGTAGGCACGATGCTGTTAGTAGCTGATCTCAATCATTCAAGGAAGCTGTTAAATCTGTGAACATTAGCATTCTGCCAGATAATGAGATCTGGTCCTTAGCACCTCCTAGACAGACACACCGATTCTTTACTGTTTTGAAACATCTCCCTCCACGGCTTCCTTCACCGTGGTGCTATATTGTCCTTGAAATCAATGAATGGTAATTTAGTGTATCCAGAGTATCACTAGCAAATGTCTAAATAAGAGAGGTTTGGTTTCCACCGTGCCTCCTGTTACAATGAAAACCTGTACTGCATAAATTTAATGATCTACATTAATGTGTAAGCCTTTTCTGCAAAGAGATGGATCCGTTTTTGAATAATATGCAGAAGGGCAGAGTTTTGAATATATGGCAGTGGTTCTAATTAGCAGTTGCTCCAATACAATCGGACTGAGACGGAAGCTACTCATTTAGAATACTGGTTGATGACAACACTGGCTTGTACAAAGTGACCACTCTCCAATGGCTACTCTCTCTCTCTCTCAGTGGGCCGCAGGTTGCTAGGGCTCAGGCTGTGGCTGCTTTCCCCGCCGAAAAGGGGCGGGGTCAGTTGGTGTGTTAGGAAAAAAAAAAAGAAAAACCCATATATGTTGTCTGCCTCTCCACAGAGGTAACAATCCGTAAAAAAACATGCCGTTGAGCGGGAGGAAGGCGAAAAGATAGGTTGGGTTTTTTTTGGGGGGTGGAGGAGCGAGGAGGATAGGGTGGGCTTTTCCCCCCACAGTGCTGCGACGCATTAACCCTGCTGCTGTTGGGACGTTCTCTCCTTAGCCTATTGGCTGAGCCCGGGAGCCGCTGTCTGCCAATCCGGTGGTGAAAGGCAGACAAATCTACCCCGCCACCAGCAAAAACGGCGCGTAACCCTTACGGCGCCGGCCGAGCCGCGCCAGAGCTGGCGCTGGGAAAGGGAGATAGGTGTCTCCAGCTGCTGTGGCTGTTTGGGGCGGGTCGGCTTCATCCGCGTCTCAGGAGCAAGTAAAGAATTAGCGGCGGCAGCAATGCTCCGCAAGGTGAGAAGCTGGGCAGAAATCTGGCGGGGGGCTACCCTTTTGTTCCTCTTTTACCACCTGGGTTACGTTTGTGGGCAGATCCGCTACCCGGTCCCAGAGGAGTCACAGGAAGGGACTTTTGTAGGGAATGTCGCCCAAGATTTCCTGCTGGATACGGACAGTCTGTCAGCTCGCAGGCTGCAGGTCGCTGGAGAGGTGAACCAAAGACACTTCCGTGTGGATTTGGACAGCGGAGCCCTGCTCATCAAGAACCCAATCGACCGAGAGGCACTGTGTGGGCTCAGTGCCAGCTGCATCGTGCCCCTGGAGTTTGTTACGGAAGGTCCTTTGGAAATGTACCGAGCAGAGGTGGAGATCGTAGATGTGAATGATCACGCCCCCCGTTTTCCGCGGCAGCAGCTGGACTTGGAAATTGGGGAGGCAGCTCCTCCAGGACAGCGTTTCCCGTTGGAAAAGGCTCAGGATGCAGATGTGGGAAGCAATTCCATTAGCAGCTATAGGCTGAGCTCCAATGAACACTTTGCCCTGGATGTGAAGAAGCGCAGCGACGGCAGCCTAGTCCCAGAGCTACTCCTGGAGAAGCCTTTAGATCGGGAGAAGCAGTCAGACTACCGCCTGGTGCTGACTGCTGTGGATGGAGGGAACCCGCCGAGATCTGGCACCGCAGAGCTCCGGGTGTCCGTGCTGGACGTAAACGACAACGCCCCAGCCTTCCAGCAATCCAGCTACAGGATTAGTGTGTTGGAGAGCGCACCAGCGGGCATGGTGCTCATCCAGCTCAATGCCTCCGACCCAGACCTGGGTCCCAGTGGTAACGTCACCTTTTATTTCAGTGGTCATACCCCTGATCGTGTGAGAAACCTCTTTAGCTTGCACCCCACTACGGGAAAGCTTACTCTTTTGGGGCCACTAGACTTTGAGAGTGAGAATTACTATGAATTTGATGTGCGGGCTCGAGATGGGGGTTCTCCAGCCATGGAGCAACATTGCAGCCTTCGAGTGGATCTCCTGGACGTAAATGACAACGCCCCCTACATCACAGTGACCTCAGAGCTTGGAACCCTCCCTGAGAGTGCAGAACCTGGCACTGTGGTGGCACTTATCAGTGTGCAGGATCCAGACTCAGGGTCAAATGGAGATGTGAGCCTACGCATTCCTGACCACTTGCCATTTGCCCTCAAGTCCGCCTTCAGGAACCAGTTCTCCCTGGTGACTGCTGGACCCTTGGATCGAGAGGCCAAATCTAGCTATGACATCATGGTCACTGCTTCTGATGCCGGAAACCCGCCTTTGAGTACCCACAGAACTATTTTCCTCAATATTTCAGACGTGAATGATAATCCACCCTCTTTCTTTCAGAGGTCACATGAGGTGTTTGTTCCTGAGAACAATCGCCCAGGGGACCTGCTTTGCTCCCTTGCAGCCTCTGACCCAGACTCTGGCTTGAATGCACTTATCTCCTACTCACTCCTAGAGCCCAGGAATCGAGATGTGTCAGCTTCCTCCTTCATCTCTCTGAACCCCCAGACAGGAGCTGTTCATGCTACTCGATCCTTTGACTATGAGCAAACCCAGACACTGCAGTTTGAGGTGCAGGCACGGGATCGGGGCAACCCACCCCTTAGCAGCACGGTGACAGTTCGTTTATTCGTGCTGGACCTCAATGACAATGCCCCAGCTGTGCTCCGTCCTCGAGCCCGGCCTGGTTCCTTATGTCCCCAAGCACTGCCTCCATCGGTTGGTGCTGGCCACCTAATCACAAAGGTGACTGCTGTGGACTTGGATTCAGGTTACAATGCTTGGGTTTCCTATCAGCTGCTGGAGGCCCCAGATCCCAGCCTGTTTGCAGTCTCTCGATATGCTGGGGAGGTGCGGACAGCTGTTCCCATCCCAGCTGACCTCCCACCGCAGAAGCTGGTCATTGTGGTAAAGGATAGTGGTAGCCCACCACTCTCTACCTCTGTTACTCTCTTAGTGTCCTTAGAGGAAGACACTCATCCAGTTGTCCCAGATCTTCGAGAATCTTCAGCTCCAAGGGAAGGAGAATCTCGTCTAACCCTCTACTTGGCTGTGTCCCTAGTGGCAATTTGCTTCGTCTCCTTTGGCTCATTCGTGGCATTACTCTCTAAGTGTCTTCGTGGGGCAGCCTGTGGAGTAACCTGCTTTCCTGCTGGGACCTGTGCCTGTCTCACCAGATCTCGAAGGAGGGAGGGGCTTCCCCCTTCCAATGGGATCCTCCGAATCCAGCTAGGGTCAGATGATCCTATCAAGTTTGTTGATGTGGGAGGCCACTCTCATGGCTGTACACCCTTGGCTTCTGCACCCACTCGGAGTGATAGCTTCATGATGGTGAAGTCACCCAGTGCACCTATGGCAGGGGAGCCTGTTCGCCCAAGCTGCCCACCCTCTGATCTTCTCTATGGGCTAGAGGTGAGACCTTTGCAGGCTCAGCCAATGCTTGAGGGTTGTTCTGATCCAGGCATAGGGCTGGGCCATTTCCTAGAGAGTACTGGCCTCTCTGTAAGAGCCCATAGTGATGTCACCATTTTTGTGAGAGGTAACTATGTGGTAGATGCTGTGCTTTGTAACTGTTTTCTGAATTAACCAGAGTTGTCACAATTTAGCATTGGGGGTGGGCCATGCCCATATCTGAGCAAGAAATGAAATTGGTGATCAAGAGTCAGGCTGTTGTGGAAGCATGCTGATGGACTGTGGGAGCACAGAAGGCTACAGTGCACAGGGTACAGTGCACCAGGCAATCACTTGGACAAAGGTGTCTGTTTTCTCTACTCTTCCTGAAGGATGGGATCAGGTCTGAAGTACCTTAACTCTAGGTTACCAATTCCCTAGGGATTGAGGGGAACTAAAATCTTTGTCTCACAGTATCTAGTACACTGTGAAGGGACCTCTGTATTTGAAACATAGCAGAGAGCAGAAAGAGGAGAGAACTAAGGGAATAGAGAGGCACACATCAGAGTGGTAGCACAGATCTTTTGGTCTGGGTCTTTAGGACTCCGCTCAAGTCCCTACTGGGTATTTGAACTAGATGTACATTAGAAGGCTGGGGTGGATTAGTCATTACCTTTGGAAAAAAGCAGTAAGTGAAATCAGTTATGCCAGAAAACTGGTTTATAGTTGGCTAATTCATAGAAAGAGCCACTCTGTGCATCTTTAAGTAGAGTTCTCCTGAATTTGGTGAAACCATGAAATCTAGAGACCATCCATGCTTGGCCTCTGACCACCCTCCTGGGTGACCTGATTCAGCCCAAAAACTAACACTCATTCCACATTCTGAGTCTGGGGTGTCAGAAAAGCTGTCTTATGACAGCTCACATTGAGATTTCCACAAAGCATTGCTGGAGAGTCAGGGCAAGACTTTAGAAGGTCTTACTAATCTTTTCTCTCACCTTAGTAGCATTCAGAAGGATGGAGGAGGGAGGGGGAATAAATGGGCTTTGCCTCTCCCAGAAGGACAAGATTTTGCTGGTTCAAGCAAAGTGGTGGAAGCTTCTGAAGTCATGCAGGAGGTTGCTGGGACAGAACGCTGAGGAGTTTTGTATCACTTTGTCTTCCCTGTTGAGCACCATCTGAGCTGTCAAACTTTGCTGCCAAGGGGGCTGAATCAACCTGCAGCACGAAATGAGTGGGGAGGTAGGAAGCTTCTGTGACACAGATTTGCAGCTTGTGTTCCCAAGGTTTCCAGGATTGAGGAGACTTCATAATTGGTTGAAAGCAAACAGACTTTTTGGCCAATCAGACTCAGAGCCAAGGTGGGAGATCTGCTCTTCCAGCCCGCCTCTCCTCCTCCAGTTCCCCAGCTCCACTCAAATTCAGTTTCCCTCCCCCCTGCCCACCCCCGCCACTCAGTGACTAAGAAGAACTGCTGCAGGCAGGCAAACCTCCGAGCAGTTTTTAAGAGGCTAGAAGGAGACATAAGAGACTTCAGCTGCTGTGTTCCAAGCCCTGGGTCTACCTTGGAGACAGGACAGCACAGACTTACTCTCCAGGAAGGGACTTCTGGGTCATGGGGCCCAAGACACCCCCACAGCTCGCTGGGAAATGGCAAGTGCTGTGCATGTTGTCCTTGTGCTGCTGGGGCTGGGTGTCTGGGCAGCTTCGTTACTCTGTGATGGAGGAGTCTGAGCCGGGGACGCTGGTGGGGAATGTTGCTGAGGATCTGGGCTTAAAGATGACAGATCTGTTGAGCCGCCGGCTGCAGTTGGGCTCTGAGGAGAATGGGCGCTATTTTTCCCTGAGCTTGATGAGTGGTGCCCTGGCAGTGAATCAAAAGATTGACCGAGAGAGCCTATGTGGAGCCAGCACCAGCTGCCTGCTGCCAGTACAGGTGGTTACTGAACACCCCCTGGAGCTAATCCGTGTAGAGGTAGAGATCCTGGATCTCAATGACAACTCTCCTAGCTTTGCCACCCCTGAGCGAGAGATGCGCATATCAGAATCAGCGGCACCTGGGGCACGATTCCCACTGGACAGTGCCCAGGATCCGGATGTGGGCACCAATACTGTGAGCTTTTACACTCTGAGCCCCAGCAGCCACTTCTCTCTGAATGTGAAAACCCTAAAAGATGGGAAGCCATTCCCAGAGCTGGTGCTAGAGCAGCAGCTGGATCGTGAAGCCCAGGCAAGACATCAGCTGGTGCTTACTGCTGTGGATGGGGGGACCCCAGCTCGCTCAGGAACCACCCTTATCTCTGTCATTGTGCTGGACATCAATGATAATGCTCCAGTCTTCCAATCCTCAGTTCTACGTGTGGGAATCCCAGAGAATGCACCCATTGGTACTCTGCTGCTCCGCCTCAATGCCACTGATCCAGACGAGGGCACCAACGGCCAACTAGACTATTCTTTTGGAGACCACACATCTGAGGCAGTGCGGAACCTCTTTGGCCTAGACCCCAGCAGTGGAGCAATCCATGTGTTGGGTCCCATAGATTTTGAGGAGTCGAGTTTCTATGAAATTCATGCAAGAGCCCGTGACCAGGGACAGCCTGCCATGGAGGGCCACTGTGTGATTCAGGTGGATGTGGGGGATGTCAATGACAATGCCCCAGAGGTACTATTAGCCTCTTTGGCCAACCCTGTCCTAGAGAGCACACCAGTGGGCACAGTAGTGGGGTTGTTCAATGTGCGAGACCGAGACTCAGGTAGAAATGGTGAAGTGAGCCTTGATATCTCTCCGGACCTGCCATTTCAGATTAAGCCTTCTGAGAACCACTACTCGATGCTAACCAGCCAGCCCTTGGACCGGGAGGCCACATCCCACTATATCATCGAGCTGCTGGCCAGCGATGCTGGCTCACCTCCCCTGCACAAACGTCTCACCATTAGGCTCAACATTTCAGATGTTAATGACAATGCACCGCGCTTCAACCAGCAGCTTTACACTGCTTACATCCCAGAAAACCGGCCTCCAGGCTCCCTTCTCTGCACGGTGGCTGCCTCAGATCCAGACACTGGGGATAATGCCCGGCTCACCTACTCCATTGTAGGAAATCAGATTCAGGGAGCCCCAGCCTCCTCCTTTGTGTATGTCAACCCAGAGGATGGACGGGTCTTTGCCCAGCGTACCTTTGACTATGAATTGCTGCAGATGCTGCAGATTGTGGTGGGGGTTCGAGACTCCGGCTCTCCACCATTGCATGCCAACACATCTCTACACGTGTTTGTCCTGGACCAGAATGATAATGCCCCAGCTGTGCTGCACCCACGGCCAGGCTGGGAACACTCAGCCCCTCAGCGTCTCCCTCGCTCTGCTCCCGCTGGCTCCTTGGTCACCAAGGTGACAGCTGTGGATGCTGATGCAGGCCACAATGCGTGGCTCTCCTACTCACTGTTGCCACAGTCCACAGCCCCAGGACTGTTCCTTGTGTCTACACACACTGGTGAGGTGCGCACAACCCGGGCCTTACTGGAGGATGATTCTGACACCCAGCAAGTGGTGGTCCTGGTGAGGGACAATGGTGATCCTTCACTGTCCTCCACAGCCACAGTGCTGCTGGTTCTGGAGGATGAGGACCCTGGGGAAATGCCCAAATCCAGTGACTTCCTCATACACCCTCCTGAGCGTTCAGACCTTACCCTTTACCTCATTGTGGCTCTAGCCACCGTCAGTCTCTTATCCCTAGTCACTTTCACCTTTCTGTCAGCTAAGTGCCTTCAGGGGCACGCAGAGGAGGACGGGGGTGGAGGGCAGTGTTGCAGGCGCCAGGACTCACCGTCCCGGGACTTCTATAAGCAGTCCAGCCCCAACCTGCAGGTGAGCTCGGACGGCACGCTCAAGTACATGGAGGTGACGTTGCGGCCCACAGACTCGCAGAGCCACTGCTACAGGACGTGCTTTTCACCGGCCTCGGACGGCAGTGATTTCACTTTTCTAAGACCTCTCAGCGTTCAGCAGCCCACCGCTCTGGCGCTGGAGCCTGACGCCATCCGGTCCCGCTCTAATACGCTGCGGGAGCGGAGCCAGGTGAGGGGCTCGGCGCCGCCCCGGGCGACCCCTGGGGGCGGCACTGGAGAAGCCGCCCGTCCTCTTAAAGGACTGAACTTGCATCCACTCCTCTCCGGCCTGCTCGGCCGCTGGCTGAGCTCCACCCGATTCTCGGGACCATTGGACTGTTTGCGCGGAACCAGAGGAGTGGCGAATTAGGGATGGGGCTCCGAGCACCGGGGGGTGGTGGCGACTATGGGTGAGGGGAGGTGGGACTGACCCCCACTCTCACACTCAGAAAAGGCGGGGGACTCCTTCGAACTTCCGATGAATTTCAGGCGATTTCCGCGGGTGTCGGGGGTCCCGGGAGGAGGCAGTCACAGATCCACCCCGGCAGCCAGCCTCCTAGGCTCTCTACCCCGGCAGCCAGCCTCCTAGGCTCCGGCTCCGGCTTGCTTGAGGGTCTTTAGATTTCCTCTTCGGATTCTCCCCAACTCCCAGCATCTGTGATTTCGCCGTTACCCTCCCTGTCGCTGCATCACCCAACTGCATTTGTCTCCAGGACTTAGGTGAGCGCGCGGGGCTCCTGCGCGTCCTCCCTGCAGGCCACTCCCACGGCCCGCACACGGTGCACAGGCTCGCCACGCCTCGTCAAACGTGCGCGGACGCACGCACACACCCGTCGCACTTGGGCTTACCCGAATACCAGCTTTCACTCCCACCTGCTCGCGGCCCACTTCACAGGCCTGTCCCTGGCCACTTGCAGCTCCCCTCCGCCGCTCCCTCCGCCGGGCTCAGGGGTACTCATAGCTGATTGTGCCCGCCTTAGTGAGGGTCCCAGATCGGCGGCTGCCCAGGTCCAGGTGAGGACTCCAGAGTCTCTCACTTCTCCCACCCGCGCCCTGGGCTGGGCTGGGTCGCCTGAAGGCGGCCTGAGCAAGGCGCGGCGCTGAGACCGTTGGAGCGACTAAGCGCTCTAAGCGCCTGCCGGGCAGGACTCTACGACCCAAGGTCCAGGTGAGCCCGGGGCTCCTCTCGAGGGTGGCGACCCCTCAACCCAGAAGCCTCTAGCAGGCGGACAGGCAGAGGTGCCCGGTAGCCCGAGGTGCGGCAGGGCTTGGTCTTGGGCAAGTGAGTGAGTCTCTATAGGACAGCAGGCCTGGGACTCCAGTGGCACCAGCGGCCCCTTCCTCTATGAAGTGGAAACCTGGAGCGCCCTGGCTCTCAAAGCCCAGAGATACAGGCTTTTGGCGCCGTCGTGATTACAATGTGCCCAGCGATCTAGGGTCAGAGATTTGGAGGTGACCAAAAGTATCTGAGACTCTAACAAGTCCTGTCTCCTCTGGCAGATGGAAAGCTACAGGCTCTGCCTGATGCCAGGGTGCCCTTATGTGTGAGAAAACTATAATAGTAAAAATCACAAGTTTCCCCAACTCCAGGAGCTTTTATTCAAAATATCTATGCCTAACTCGGCCCCTATGGAATCCGGATTGTATTCTGAAACACCCCCAGGTGATTTTGATAGCTGATTGAGAGAAACTTACTACACAACTCCTTTAAGAGCCTCATCTCATTTGCTCTTCCTAGCATTGCTATTGGCTAGATACTAACATCTGTCTCTTATAACAGCTTCACAGAAGTTAAGTGACTTGCTCAAGTTCACAGAACAAGTAAGAGGGAATCTAAATCTAACCCCTGTCTAACTCCAGAATTTGTGCTTTGAATTTCTTGGCACTTGGAACTTTAAAAGCTCAAGGACAGGAGAGGAGGGGGTTTGCCTCTGCTGGGATTTTGCTTTTGCTGGGAGGGGGCAAGGGTGGAGTTCCTTCTCTTTTAGGACATCACTTGTGGGGAAAGTCTTCTGTGGTTCCTCATTTCTGAGCAGCCCTCGAAGCGCAAACTTGGCCCAGTTGTCCTTATGTAGGTTGAGATTCCCCCAGCTCCCTTTCCTGCTGTCACAATCGCTGCATCTCTAGATTCTGCTGTGTCTAAGAATACAGTGGCTGAGGGCTGGCTATCCCTGTGCTTTTCTCCGTGGCAGCCCCAGAATGGTGCTGGTGACTCCTGATGCACCTGGAATGCCAGGTTTCTGGATTCTGCTCACATCACTGCCACCTGTGAGCCTTACAGTGAGTCACTGGCAGTTCTGGAGCTTCCTTCTCCCTGGAGTAATCTGAGATACTCACACTCTCTGCTTCTGGGAGCAAGTGTGAGTATTAATTACCAGCCCACAGCAGAACCAGTGAGGAGATGGCTCTACCGTGCTCCATAAGAATGTGATGGGATAACACATCCCCTGGAAAGACCAGAGGGATTTGGGAATAAAGTGGCTGGCCAGAGCCCTGCACCTTCAGCTAGGTGGGAGATGGCCACAAATCAGCCTCTTGGGACCCCTGGAGACTTAGTTGGCCCTGCTTGGAGGCTGTGGGAGCTGGATCCTTTCCCTCTGCAGCCCTTCCATTTTTCTCTGTCTCAGACAGAGCAGCCTTGTTCTGTTCTCCTTAGTCACAGACCATTGTCTGGCACAGAGTTCTAGGAGTGAGAAGTGTCCCGGGACTTGGATGCCCTGCAAAAGCCCGGTCTGGCATGACTCCTAAATTAATAATGTATTTAGCTGTGGGAAGAGATCCTTGAGAGCCAAGGGGCTGAAGGAGGTGTCCCTCTGAATGTGGCACTGCACAACCTGGCACCAAAAGGGTTACCCGGAGCAGCAGCCATCTTGCTGCAGAGGATGCTTTGTTCCCAGCTGAGGAGTTGAATAAATTCATTCTAGGGCTGGTGGAATTCTCATTGAAAAGCCTCCTCTGCCACTTTAGGGGACTTTCTCTGCATCTTTTCCCCTAGTTCCACAGAAGATGCCTTCAGTCCTTGAATTTTGGCTCAGGAGTTCTGACTCTGGGGGCAGGGAGGAAGGAGCCATTTCTGTAGGGAAGGAGCCCGAGCTTTCTCACTGTAGTCAGATGAAATGTGATTTATCTCTTTGTTTCTGGTTCCTCAGTCCACGAAGACCTGAGATGCATTTTGTCTTTGGAGATGAGTCCACCCTTGCCCTCTCTTAGCCCATTTTCTTCTCTGTGCCCCTCTCCCCTCCTTCTCTCCCAGCCCATCCCCAGGGGCTCGGGTGACATTCTGACTTCTCACAGGTACTTAGCCCCTTTCCCTCTGTTTTCTCCACAGCAAGCCCCGCCCAACACGGACTGGCGTTTCTCTCAGGCCCAGAGGCCCGGCACCAGCGGGTAGGTGACTGATTCTCCAGCCCACCCTCTTCTCTGCGGCATTTTCTCAGGGATGACGTGGGAGGAGATGGGGGGAGGGCTCAGCATTTGCCACAAATGGCTTATCTCTCAGTTTGAGATCCCAGGGAGATCTTGGTGTGTGGGGGGCTGACACACAGACCCCAGGAGGAAGAGGCGCCTGCCCTGACTGTTCTGGAACTCAACTCACACACTTGCCCCTTCCCTCCTCCCCACCACCTGCACCTTTTCCTATCCCCTGAGGGCTCTGTGGAACCAAAGGATGGTCTTAAGCTGGTCTCTGGGTGAAAGCAAGGCTTTCTATACCCATGTACTGCCTAACTCCCTCCTCTGAGTTGAGCTGGGCTCTATTCTGACCCCCAGTTCAGGCAGAAAAACATTTGACCTAAGGAGGACGTCCGCAGTCGGCACCTCCTCCCAAGCCTCCAGAGCCGAGAGCCCAGGTAGAGTGGAGGTAGCACAGCTGGGGACAGGACTGAGGAAGGACTGGGCGGGGCACGGAGCAGGCCTCCCTCATCTGGCCCTGCTCCCACTGTCCTCTACCCCTACTTGTCCTGCCCTCTCTGTCTGCGAGGTCTCCATGTCTCTGCCCCTTTTTCTTGAGTTTCTGTGTTTGCCACTTTCTCTTACCTCTGGGTCCTTCCTTCAGTCTCTATCTTGCTTTGCAGTCTCTGCCTCTCCCGCTGTTCTCTATCTCTGTCTCAGCTTCCGTCCTGATTGCTGTGCCCTCCATCCCTGTCATTTGTCTACTTGCATTGATCTGTGCTGCCCACTGTGCCCACCATGGCATAAGTGCTCAATACATGTGGAGTGAGTGGCTACACGAGACTCAGACTCAGTCTCCTTCTCTGTCTCTGCCTCCCTGTCCTTGTCCTGAACCTCTTGTCTGTTTCTCCTTTCGCCATTTCCTAGCAGTGCCCTTGTGTTCCATCTCCAGCCTCTGTGCTTCTCCGTCTCACTATTTCTGCTTTCCTTTCTGTCCTCAGCCTTGCCGCGTCTCTTTCTTTGTCTCTGTCTCTGTGCCTGTTGTCTTTTTCTGCCTCTTTCTCTGTTACTCTTTATCTCTCTCTTTCTTTTATCATGTCTTTTTCTCTGAGCCTCTGTCTCTGTCTCTAATTTTTTTGTACTTGTGGGCAAGCTAGCACACACCCACCCCCACCACACTCTCTCCCTCCCTTGCCCCTCACACACAGAGCCTTTGATCGCAGCTCTCTACCACACACCCTCCCATCCAGGCAGCCCCAGCTGCTCATTTCAATCTGGTATGAATTCCTGCTGAGACAGGAACCCCCTGCGGGCTGAAGGGGAGGGAAACTTAGCAGAAAGACCTTCAGTTGGTCTGAACAGAGTGGGATAGGCTCTGGGCCAGGCCTCCCAGATAGAAGTCAGGAGCCTGGAGGAGTCCTGGAGCCAGGGAGAGAAGCAGGAGCTTAGGCCACCTTACCCTACCTCCTCGATGGTTGAGTACTGCTGTCCACATTTGCCAAGTTACTATAGATGTTGAGCGTCCAAGAATCTTCTCTCCCCATTCCACAACCAACCAAAGCTTTGCTGCCACAAGAATCCAGGAGCCCTTGGTGTATGGCAGAGATTGCAGCTCCTGGGCATGCACAGTCCTGTCACTGGTTTTAGGAATGCAGGGTGCTCTCTAGAAGGCCCCTACAAAGCAGCAGATCAAAAGTCTTGGACTGCCCTTGCCCCTCCTTTGACCCCACCTGTTGCCCTTCTCCCTGCTGGCCTTGCCAACCTTCTCATAAGTTATCCATTAAGTCATTAATGTATTCATTTATTCAACAGATATTTATCGAGCATCTACTATGAGCAGGGCCCTGTGCTAAACATTGGGCTATAAGAGTGAACAAGTAGATCAGACACAGTGGTTCATGCCTGTAATCCCAGCACTTTGGGAGGCCAGGGCGGTGGATCACAAGGTCAGGAGTTCAAGACCAGCCTGGCCAACATGGTGAAACCCTGTTTCTACTGAACATACAAAAATTATCTGGGCATGGTAGTGTCTGCCTGTAATCTCGGCTATTGGGGAGACTCAGGCAGGAGAATCACTTGAACCCAGGAGGCGGAGGTTGCAGTGAGCCAAGATTGTGCCACTGCATTCTAGCCTGGGCAACAGAGTGAGACTACATCTCAAAAACAGCAACAACAAGAACAAAATAAACAAGAGTGAGCAAGTAGATGTGATCCCAGAACTCATAGGCTTCTAGGCCAGCAGAGGAGACAGAAAATTTGCAACAAGTAACACACACACACACAAATGCTGGGTGCTGTGGCTCACACCTATAATCCCAGCACTTTGGGAGGCTGAGGTGGGCAGATCATTTGAGGTCAGGGGTTCGAGACCAGCCTGGCAGCCAAGATGGTGGAACGCCATCTCTACTAAAAATTAGCCAGGTGTGGTGGCAGGCACCTGTAATCCCAGCGACTTAGGAGGATGAGGCAAGAGAACTGCTTGAACCGGGGAGGCAGAGGTTGCAGTGAGCTGAGATCATGAAAAAAAAAAAAAAAGAATCTAGCTATAAATCATAGTAAGTTCTGAGAGGCAGAGAACAATGTGAGTGTAATGAGGAGGAGGATCAGGGAAGGCTTCTAGGAGGGGGTGACAATGAGAAGTTCTAGGCCATTTATTTTCCCCCTACCTACCTCCACCCCAGGCCATACACTGTCTTTGAAGCAGAATTCACTGCTGAACCTGGAAGCCCCACCAACTGCCTCTCATGTGTCCTCTGGGGTGAGCACCTTACCCATGTCTCAACTCCCTTTTCAACAAATGAGAGGCTTAGTGGCCTGGAATACATGTGGGAGCTCTTGGAGATATGGAGGAGAAGGTGTGGACTCTCTCGCTCTCTCTCGCGCTCTCTCTCTCTCTCTCTCTCTCTCTCTCTCTCTCTCTCTCTCTCCCCTCTCTGCTTCCTTAGTTAACTTGTGGGGGATGCAACAAACATTTTTTTTTTTTTTTTTTTGTGATAGAGTCTTGTTCTGTCACTCAAGCTGGAGTGCAGTGGTACAGTCTTGGCTCACTGCAACCCCTGCCTGCCAGGTTCAAGCAATTCTCCTGCCTCAGCCTCCGAGTAGCTGGGACTACAGGTATACACCACCACACCCAGTACATTTTTGTATTTTTAGTAGAGACAGGTTTCACCATGTTGGCCAGGCTGGTTTCGAACTCCCCCACCTCAAGTGATCCACCCACCTCAGTCTCCCAAATTGCTAGGATTACAGGCGTGAGCTACCGCACCTGGCTGCAACATTTTTGATTCAGTGGCTCCAAAGTGGCCAAGGTGAAATAAGTGTTAGGATCTAGTCCAGTAACTTCAGCTTCTCTCCTTCCTTCATTCAACAAATGGTCAGTCAGCACTTTCTATTGGCCAGGCAGTATTCTCGATGTGGGAGGCCCCTGCCCTCAAGGAGTTTATAGTGCATTGAAGGAGATGAATATTGACCAAATAATAACAAAAATAAGTGTGAGACTGAAGCTGTCATAAGCACTAGGAAGAATTGTACCTGGTGGTGAGCACGTATAATAGGTATTTGACCTAGGGGGTAGGAGGACATCCTGGAGGAAATGAAGTTGTACTGAGATCTGAAAGATGAATATAAATAAACCAGCTGAAGACAAGAAGGAAGAGTGTTCTAGATGGTCAGACACACCAGCTTCAAAGCAGGGCTAGTGTTGACTTCTTCAGTAAACTTGGTTCGAGTTCAAGCCAGCACTGGGTCACACTGCCGACACAGAAGGAAGAGCATTCCAGATGGGGGGAAAACTCTATGCAAAAGCTCTGTGGTGAGGCCCCCTGGGATCAAGAGAATGACAGGGAATTTTCTCTTTGCTGCCATTGAAGTGAAGGGATGAAGAGGAGAGGTTTGTTTTATTCAGTGTAACCCTGGTTCCAGCCTTCTGCTGCTTCCCTGACTCACTCCGTCCCCACCACATTGCCCATTGCCCTCCAGCCTGGTCTGGTCAGGCACACCAGCTTCAAAGCAGGGCTGGTGTTGAGTTCTCCAGTAACCTTGGTTCCAGTTCAAGTCAGTACTGGGTCACACCACCTAGACAGAAGGAAGAAGACCTGGCCTTTGGGAGACTGAGGTGGTCAGGAGTTTGAGACCAGCCTGGCCCACATGATGAAACCCCATCTCTACTAAAAATACAAAAATTAGCCTATCATGGTGGTGCACACTTGTAGTCTCAGCTACTCGGAAAGTTGAGGCAGGTTGAGGTTCAATTGCTTGAACCCTGGAGGTGGAGGTTGCAGTAAGCCAAGATCGCACCACTGCATTCCAGCCTGGGTGACGGAGCAAGACTTCATCTCGAAAAAAAAGAAAGAGAGAGAGAGAAAGAAAGAAAGAAACGTAAAGGGGGGGAAATGAAGAAGACTTATATTCTTAAGTCCCTGCCTGCCGCATGCTTCTCCTCCCCACCACTATCCCTTCTCAGGTCATCCTTTGGGCATCTGATCCCAATAGCTGTTGTCTCAAGCTCTGAGCCCAAAAAACCATTTCCCCCTTCTCAGGCTGTTACCCTGGCCCTGTCCTGCAGCTGTCCCCAGCCTCTGCGCAAAGTCTCCATTCGGCTTCCCCCGGTCCCCAGCTTGTTCTTCTTTGGTGGCTCCACAATACCATCCCTCCTCCTCCGAGAGACAATATCCCTGCTCTCTCTCTGTTTGGGCAGTCATTCAACAAACAAATAGCAACTTAATTTTTTTCTGCTTATAAAATAGTACATGTGGCCGGGTACAGTGGCTCAAGCCTGTAATCCCAGCACTTTAGGAGGCCAAGGCGGGTGGATCACAAGGTCAAGAGATCGAGACCATCCTGGTCAACATGGTGAAACCCTGTCTCTACTAAAAATACAAAAAATTAGCTGGGCATGGTGGCACATGCCTGTAATCCCAGCTACTCAGGAGGCTGAGGCAGGAGAATTGCATGAACCCAGGAGGCAGAGGTTGCGGTGAGCCGAGATCACGCCATTGCACTCCAGCCTGGGTAACGAGTGAACCTCCATCTCAAAAAAAAAAAGGTACATGCTTATTACAGAAACATGAGAAATAGAAAAAAAAAATTAAAAGGAAAACCACCTATCATTCTACAATCTAGGGAGAACCACCACCAACTAGTAATTTAATATGAAACATTTCAAATATGTACACAGGTAGAGAGAATGGTGTCAACCTGTATGATGCCACCATCCAGCTTCAACTAATGCCTCACCTCGTTTCCCCCATAACCCTACCTTTATGCTCTCCTTGGATTGTTCTGAAGCAAATCTCAGACGTCTAATTTCATCTGGGTCTCCACTATCTTTAACAGGTGATTTTTTTTCTTTTTTGGGACAGTGTCTCCCTCTCTTGCTGAGGCTCTGGTGCAATCTTGGCTCACTGCGGCTCTCACCTCCCAGGTTCAAATGATTCTCATGCCTCAGCCTCCCGAGTAGCTAGGATTACAGGCATATGCCACCATGTCCAGCTAATATTTTGTATTTTCAGTAGAGGCAAGGTTTTGCCATGTTGGCCAGGCTGGTCTTGAACTCCTGGTCTCAAGTGATCCACCCTCCTTGGCCTCCAAAAATGCTGGGATTACAGGCATGAGCCACTATGCCCAGTCAGATGATTGCTTTATGAGGTCCACATTTTATATTTGGGTGTGTCTTTTAAGTATCTTAAGCTCTTTTAATGTAAAAAACTTCCCCTCCATCTTCCATTTTTGCAATTTATTTGTTGAATCATTACCTTTTCATATATGTCTTTATAAACTCTTTGTGTAATCAAAGAACATGTTGATAAATTGTTCACAAATAAATTGTTCACAAACATGTCACACTTTTACGTGACACTTTATTCACATGTCAAGAACTGTTATTCCCAGTCAGGTGGTACATTTATTACCAGTTGTTTTTTTTTTAGTAGCAATTGAGGCCATACTGTCCATCAGAATTACAGCTTTTTTCTTCTTTGCAGTGTATCATGAGAATGTCCCCCATTTCTTTCGAAATTCTTCAAAAGTCATTTGATTGTTGCGGAACCCCTCATATGAATATACATATTATTTTTCTAATGCTAATAGGCATTTGCTACATTAGAAAACATACACATTAATTTACTTTTTTTTTTTTTTTGAGATGGAGTCTCGTTCTGTCTCCAGGCTGGAGTGCAGTGGTGTGATCTCGGCTCGCTGCAACCTCCAATTCCAGGGTTCACGTGATTCTCCTGCCTCAGTCTCCTGAGTAGCTGGGACTACAGGCGGACACCACCACGACTAGCTAATTTTTAGTAGAGATGGGGTTTCATGATGCTGGCCAGGATGGGCTCGATTTGTCAGCATCATGATCAGCCTGCCTCAGCCTCCCAAAGTGCTGGGATTACAGGCATGCACCACCACGCCTGGCCTCATTTACATTTTAACACAATTAAATTCAGGCTGTTGTCAGCGTGACTTCCTAGATTTTTTTGAGCATGATGTAGGGAGTATTTTATTATAACCCAGTCTATGGGATACTCCCTGATACACACACACACACACACACACACACACACACACACACCTTAAACCCA
The DNA here is from genome assembly GCF_049354715.1 of Callithrix jacchus. Lineage (NCBI taxonomy): Eukaryota > Metazoa > Chordata > Mammalia > Primates > Cebidae > Callithrix > Callithrix jacchus. The sequence goes on from NC_133503.1 coordinate 39,931,507, forward strand.
GTAGGGCAAGAACCGTATTTATCATTTCTTAAATCCTGGGACCTGTCACAGGCACTGGCACATAGTAGGTGCTTGGTAAATGGTTGACTAAATGTAGTCCATTTCTTCCACTTTTACTTTTCACTATTCCCCAAATCCTGGAAGAGTCCCTTATATCTGCTGCTGGGGCTCCAAGGCCTCCCTGCTGAAGCCCAGTATGTTGTTGTATATAAGATAATAGGCAGTGGAGAGTGGTGGCTCATGCCTGTAATCCCAGCACTTTGGGAGGCCGAGGTAGGTGGAGTTTGAGACCAGCCTGGGCAACATGGTGAAACCCCGTCTCTACTAAAAATACAAACATTAGCTGGGCTTGGTGGTGGACACCTGTAATCCCAACTACTCAGGAGGCTGAGGTAGGAGAATTGCTTGAACCTGGGAGGCTGAGGTTGCAGTGAGCAGAGATTGTGCTACTGCACTCCAGCCTGGGCAACAGAGTGAGACTCCAGCTCAAAAAGAAAAAAAAAGATCATAGGCTCTGGAGTCATATTAAGCTGGCTTTCAGGTTGCAAGTCTGCTAGGTTCAGCTGTGTGACTCTGGTATAGTCTCTCAGCCTCGCTAAGCCCTGTTTTCATCTGTTGGAAAATATAGATAATCATAATAATTTATCTTCAGGGTGGTTCTGAGGATAAAAAAAGACAAGTACATTACCCAGTCAGCTTAGACTAGGAAGCTCAGTAAATGGTTAAAAAAGAGGTCTCTGTCTCTCCCCTCTGCTCATCTCACCCAGCTTCACATAGTTGGCAGCCCACCCACGTGTTTGGCCCTCAACCTTCAACCATTTCCGAGGACTCCTCCTTACAGTCCTGACTGTCATGGTTCCAAGCCCACCTTTCCACTCAGTTTTATTCCCTCAACACCACTGCCCACCATGACAGGGCATCCCCCTAACCTGTGGCATCTGGCTCCATGGTCTACCTGACAACACCTGCACTCTCCTCCCAGCAACCCATCCCTGCTTGCCTGCTCTCCCCACTCTATTCCCACTAGGCCTCTTCCCCTGGGGCTGGGACCACCTGGCCTTGGCCCTGCATCCTCAGCTAGGCCCAGAGAGAGTTCAAGTCAGGTGGAAGTAATAGTCATGGAGACAGAGGCTGCCATTCTCCCATAGAAACTCCCACCCTTCATCCTTTCATGGAAGCATGAGTGATTTTTAAATACTTAAATCCAGTCATGACAACCACCTTTTCAGATAACTCAGTGGCTTCTCAGAGCTCTTGAGATGACACCAAAATCACCACCTCCCCTTGTGGCAGCCACCTGACTTTCTTAGTCCTTTGAACTCACCAAGCTCCTTCCAGCCTCAGGGGCCTGGGACTGTTACTCCTTCCCAGAAAGCCCTCTCCCACAACACTGCACTTCTCCTGGGTAACTTAATTTTACCCCTTAACCTTTTACTTTGAAATGTTTCAAACCCATCGAAAAGTTGAAAAATAGAATGATAGATATCCAAATATGTAACCTTTACTCTTTTTACCTAGATTCATCAATTGTTAATATTTCACACTTTTTATCTTTATCTCTCTCTCCCTCTGTGCATGTGCACGAGCACACACACACAGAGTCCTTTTCCTGAACCATTTAAGAGTGATTTGCAAACATCGTAACATTTGAAATACTTTAGTATATGTTTCCTATGAACAATAACATTCTCCCCTCTGGTGTGTGTGTGTGTGTGTGTGTGTGTGTGTGTGTGTGTGTGTGTAGGTCTCAATCTGTTACCCAGGCTGGAGTGCAGTGGTATGATCTCAGCTGACTTGACTTCCTGGGCTTACGTAATCTTCTCACCTCAGTCTCCTGAGTAGCTAGGATAACAGGTGCGCAACACCACGCCTGGGTAATTTCTTATTTTTTTGTAGAGACAGGGTCTCACTATTTATTTTGCCCAGGCTGGTCTTGAACTCCTGGATTCAAGCAATCATTCCACCTTAGCTTCCCAAAGTGTTTGGGATTACAGGCATGAGCTACAGCACCTGGCCAACATTCTCCTATATAATCACAAAGGAATGATCACATTTGAGGAATTTAACATTAACACAATAATATAAAATCCACCAGCAGATTTTCATAAATGCTCTCTGTGTATTCTTTTATCCTGTTTTATTTTTTTGTTTGTTTGTTTTTGTCTTTGTTTTTTTGAAACAGAGTCTTGCTCTGTCACCCAGGCTGGAGTGCAGTGGTGTAATCTCGGCTCACTGCAACCTCCACCTTCCGGGTTCAAGCGATTCTCTTGCTTCAGCCTCCTGAGTAACTGGGATTACAGGCACATGCCAACATGCCCAGCTAATTTTTTTGTATTTTTAGTAGAGATGGGGTTTCACCATGTTGGCCAGGTTGGTCTGGAACTCCTGACCTCATGGCCTGCCCACTGGGCCTCCAAAAGTGCTGGGATTACAGGCTTGAGCCACTATGCCTGGCCTTTTTTTTTTTTAAAAATACAGGATTTCATCAAGGAGCATAAATTGCATTTGGTTGTCACGCCTCTTCCTCTCCTTTAATCTGGAGCAGGTTTTAGTCTTTATAAGTTTTTAATGACATGGTTATTTCTAAAGAGTCCAGGCCAGTTGTCCTTTAAAATGTCCCCTAATCTGGATGTGCTGGCTATTCTCCGATGGTTAGATTCAGGTTACACACCTTGGTAGGAATCCTTCCCGCAGCATTACACTGGAACTCATCTAACGTCGCCTGTCACACTACGAGTGATGCTGAGTTTGTCCACGTGGTAAAAACAGTGTCCCAGATCTCTCCATTATAAAAATGCATTTTTATAAAGATATTTTTAAATATTTGTGATGAAGTAATCTGTAGATGATACTTTGAGATAGGCGGCAGCCCTTCATGCAATTTTAGTATTCACTGATGATCCCTGCCTGTGTCTGTTTCAACATTAGCAATTACAAATCAGTGATTTTCTATCGTTTCTTCTACATATATTTGCTGGTATTCTTCTGAAAACTACCTGGATAATTTCTTCATATTTAAATGCACTGTCTTTTCCCTCAGGGAAGCCTAGACTGGCCAAGCTGCTTACCCTACCTCTCTCTCTTTTTTTTTTTGAGACGGAGTCTCTCTCTGTCACCAGGCTGGAGTGCGGTGGTGCGATCTTGGCTCACTGCAACCTCCACCTCCCGGGTTCAAGGGATTCCCCTGCCTCAGCCTCCTGAGTAGCTGGGACTACAGGTGCATGACTCCATGCCCAGCTAATTTTTTTTTTTTTTGTATTTTAGTAGAGACCATGTTGGCCAGGATGGTCTCAATCTCCTGACCTGGTGATCTGCCGCCTCAGCTTCCCAAAGTGCTGGGATTACAGGCGTGAGCCACCATGCTCGGCCCCCACCTCTCTTTATACCCTCTGGTAGTTCCTGACACAACCCATGGCAAGTATCACAATTGCAATTACCGTATTGTGTAATTATTTAATATCAGCCTCTCAGTGCCACCATGAGCACCATAAAGATGGACTATTTCTGTCGTATTCACAGCCATTACCCCAGCACCTAGCTCTGTGTCTGGTACATAGTAACTGTTCAAGAAATAATTGTTGAATCAATGGAAACAGAATTAAAACTCTTCCCACTTTGGGGAAGGAGAATTGAGATTCCTGCTTTCCCCTTCAGCCGTAGCTTTGTGTTCGTTGTGATGGTATAGAGGTCACCATGGCAGCCTTGTGTCTGTTCTTAGGCTGAATTCACCTACTTAGGGATGGGGATCCCAGTCTGGGCAAAACCAAAAGCAGGGAGAGACCTTTGAAAAATTGTAAAGCAGTTCTTGGTTGTGCTCACTCACCATGACAAAATATGCGCGCACACACACACACACACACACACACACACACACATTTTCATGCCTTCAAGACCTATCCTCCAGCCCTTTCCATGGTGCCAAACCCTTCTACTTACCTTACAGTCACATAACTATCTCTGCTAGCCTCTTCCCATTCATGCAGGCAAAAAATATTTATTGAAAAACTTCTCTGAGCTAGATGGTGCCAAACAGTTACCTAAAGGGCAGACTGTGTGTTTGTGCTAGGGCTGTTTCCCACCAACACTCCCCTGAAAATTGAAATAATGTAATCCTTGGAAATTCAAAAAACATGGAAATTATCACTATGGGAAATACCCAAGTAGAGTTGAACCTTCTGAGAAGTAGAGGTTTCTTCTTACAGTTTAGTATTTTTTTAAATTATGAATCAGGCCAGGCGTGGTGGCTCACACCTGTGATCCCAGCACTTTGGGAGGCCAAGGTGGGTGGATCACAAGGTCAGGAGATCGAAACCAGCCTGGCTAATACGGTGAAACCTTGTCTCTACTAAAAATACAAAAGTTAGCCAGGCGTGGTGGTGTGTACCTGTAGTCCCAGCTACTCAGGAGACTGAGGCAGAAGAATCATTTGAACCCAGGAGGTGGAGGTTGTAGTGAGCCGAGATCATGCCACTACACTTCAGCCTGGGTGACAGAGCAAGACTCTGTCTCAAAAAAAAATTATAAATCATTTCATGTTTTTTCAACACTCAGAGTTTCCAAAAGTTTCAATTAGGTCCAAGTGCGAGGCTTGGTGCTAGATGCTTTGGTAGGAAGCAGGGGGAGTCCCCGCCTCACAGAGGTCAGTGTGGTGGAGGAGCAGACAGCAGTTGCAGTGTGACTAGTGCCACGTGGGGCAGCCAGTGGGGTGGGAGTACAGGGGAGGCACCTGCCCAGTCTGGGTAGATTTAGAGATCCCCTCTAATAAATTTTATTTGTATCACCATGGCAAAGGTTGGCGGACTGGCATTTTAGGGAACACCGTCTGCCCAGGATCTGCAGCAAGAGGGAACTTGAGGGATAGGAAAGTGCACCTGGGAGAAGGTTTGATGATAGAGTGTTTGAGAGTGGGGCTGGGAAGTTCTTATAAAATAGGAGGGGCAGGTTCTTATATGCCTGTGGATTTTATTCTGCAGGCTTAGAAATCCACTGAATTTTAGAAATTTCTTCTCCCTGCCAAGCATGGTGGCTAATGCCTGTAATCCCAGCACTTTGGGAGGCGGAGGTGGGTGGATCACAAGGGTCAGGAGATCAAGACTATCTTGGCCAACATGGTGAAACCTCGTCTCTACTAAAAATACAAAAATTAGCTGGGTGTGGTGGTGCGTGCCTGTAGTCCCAGCTACTTGGGAGGATGAGGCAGGAGAATCGCTTGAACCCAGGAGGCAGAGGTTGCAGTGAGCCGAGATTGTGCCATTGCACTCCAGCCTGGGCAACAAGAGCAAGACTCTGTCTCAAAAAAAGAAAAGAAATTTTTTCTCCCTGCTCCAGGGTCTCTTGGGGCCTCCTAAATCTCCCCCTAGGTAGTTCCTAGGTCCCTACTTTTTCTCTAGCTCTGGAACATTCTCTTCCATTTCCCACCTTCACAGTCCTCTGGAGAGGGTCTGATCTCCCTGTGACAGAAAGCCAGGCTGTCTGATGGTGGGTGGAGAAATGCACCATGTTAAGTGCATTGGACCAGCCTGGCCAACATGGTGAAACCCCATCTCTACTAAAAATACAAAAATTAGCTGGGCATCGTGAAAACTGCCTGTCATTCCAGCTACTCAGGAGGCTGAGGCATGAGAATCGCTTGAATCCAGGAGGCAGAAGTTGCAGTGAGCCAAGACTGTGCCACCGAACTCTAGTTTGGATGACAGAGCAAGACCCTAAATCAAAAAAAGAAAAAAATGCATCAGAGACAGTAAAGAGCTGGTTTGGGGGACTGACTTGTGGGATTCTGGCTTCTGAAGGATTGTAGAAGTGCCTCTTACCTTGCTGAGAGAAGCATGGGGTAGGGATAGGGTACTAGGTTTGGGAGCCCTGGGAGAGGACAGGCGGGGCATGAGCCGTGCCAGCCTGGGAGTCTGTGCTCACCATCCTACTCTCTCCCCAGCTCCCAAAATGGCGATGACACTGGCACCTGGCCTAACAACCAGTTCGACACAGAGATGCTGCAAGCCATGATCCTGGCGTCCGCCAGTGGTAAGTGGTGCTAGTGTGCATGGGAGAGTGGGAGACCTGGGTTCTGGGGTACATCCCACAGCCACCATGCCCTCAGACTGGATATCAAGCCTGTGTAGTTTCTCCAGATCTTTCGGCAGGTCTGAGAGGACCCACGATTCCAAACATAAAGCCTGGAATTGTGGCTAAAGAATAGCAAAGGGATTGGGGGTCCTGGGATACCCGGAAGGGAGCAAACAAGGAAAGACTCATGGAGGGAACAGTGGTCACAAGTCTGACTCTGGAATGGGATAACGTAGCTTGGGTCCTAGCTCTGCCACTTACTACTGCTATCCTTGGGACTTGTATCAATTTGCTCAATCTCTCTAAACCTCAGTTTCCTCAGCCTAAAAAATGGGGACAGGGACCCCAAAGTGTTGTTGTAGAGATTAAATAAGATGTTAGCACAAAGGCCACACCATAGAGTTCTGGGCCTGGTGCTTACAAACCTTCAAGCAATGAAAGTAGGTGTGGAAATCTTCAGCAGCCAGAACACCTCCTCTTCATGCAAGGCTCCTCTTTTGCTGCCCCTAACTCCAGGGTAGGATTCTGGTTTTCCCGTAAGGTTGACTAAGAGTTTCCTTCATAACAGAGATTCAGCCAATGGTGGTTGTCCCTGAAAAGTCACTAGGGCTCAGAGCAGGGGAAGAAGAATATCATTCCTGCTTCAGAGCACAGGCTTTAGAGGCAGGCCAATCTGGATTCAAATCCTGGTGCCACCACTTAGCAATGAGTCCTTAGGGAAGTTATTAAACCCCTCAGTTTCACTTACTATTAATGGGCACAGTATTAACAAATCTCACTGTGCTATTACCAGGGCCAAATGCAAGGCCCTCAGCACAGGACTGGCAGAAAGTAAGGGTGCAATATATTATTATTGTTGCCGACCCAAGCCCATTGTTTACTGGGTAAAAAGCAGAATTAGAATAATGCCTATTAATAAAGACTAGCTTCTGGAGCAGCAAATCCTGGGCTTATAGGGAGGCTGGCAGAGGATTAAGGCATTGCCCTGTATTGTGAACTGAGAACCCTGCCCTCCAGCATGACTGGAGGACTGGTGGGTAGAGAACCAGGTGAAATCACAAGAGGCACTGTCATCACACCTGGGCACAAGCTAAACAAACTTTATGGGCTTCGTCTCAATAGCTCTTCAAGGCAGGTCTGATTTCTCACATTTAACAGATGAGAGAACAGAGAAGGCACTTGCCTCAGGGTCCCCAGTTTTGAGCTGCCAAACTGAGGTTCTAACCTGGCTCAACTTCCAAGTTTATGCCCTTTCTGCTATAGGAACTGCAACTGCCTTTAGATCTAGCCTGAGGTTTCCTATTAGCTGAGCAGGGCTGGAGGCTAATCTCTTCCTCAAGCTCTGCTTTATTCTTCCAGATCAGCGTTGCCAGATAAAATACAGGATGCCCAGTTAAATTTGAATTTCAGATAAGCAGCAAGTACTGTTTTAGCATAAGTCAGTCTCAAATGTTGCATGAGACATAATATTCTAAAAAAAATGCTCATTGTTTACCTGAAATTCAAATTTAACTGGGAGCCCTGTACTTTTGTTTACTAAATCTGGCAACCCTACCCCAGCTGTCTGTGAGGTTAAGTGGGGCCAGGCCTGTGGCTGATGGAGGGATGGAGAGAGGTGGCAGGGACTGCCAGCCTCCTGAGGCAGAGCTATCCCAGGTCTGGTGGGGCTATGACTCCAGAGAGGCCAGAGACTGAGTATGAAATGGCAGGCAGCTGGGTCTCAGGAGATGCCAAATTGGGCTCTTGAGGGAAATAAACAGGTATATTTAGCTGTTGTGGCCTTGCGCCCTGAGGCCAGGAAGCAGCTTTCTAGCCTAAATCCAGATGTTAAAAACAGAAGTGAAATCAGTATTTATGGCCCCAGACCCTTCCAGCGGGTCATGCAGCTCATTCCCCTGTCAAGGCCTCACTCCTTTGGCCCACACAGGGCCTGACCCTCGTCTAAGCCTGGGCCCTGGGGGAGGTGGAGGTGGTGGGTCAGGCCCTGCTCTCACTTTCACACTGCTTCCTAGCCCTGAAACTGGAGAGGTTCCTGAAGTCCAACCCTGCCAAGCCTGTGGGGCTGCTGAGGGGGGCTAAGTAAGAGTGAGAGCAAGAACTAACACTTGGGAGGAGGCTTTTAAAATAAACATCTGGGGGAGAGGTGCTGTTAAGTAGGCTGCGGTTTGCAGCCCAGCCAGCTGTGTTCCAGCTAATCAGGCCTCCCTGGGCTACTCTGGAGTTGCTTCCTCAGCCCCGGGCTGGGGTGGGTTAAGAGGACACTGGGAGGTCAGGGAGCTGTGAGCTGAGTTTCCCTGAGTAGAGGCTGGCACAGGAGAAGAGGCATCACCCCCAGCTTGTCCAGGCCAGAAGATGTCCAGCTTTCTGAGGCTCTCCTAAGTCTGCCTCTCCTTGGACCAAGAGAAAATCCCAGCCCTTGACCAAGGTGGGCCTTTCAGGGAGTGGGGTGTAGAGGGAGGGGCACTGGAGAACTGGACAACTGCAATCCAACTTCTTCCCCTCAAATTCATAAATGAGGAAACAGGCTTGAGCCATGCAGGGCCTTGACCAAGGTCACACAGGTCCTTAGTGGCAGAGCAGGGCAGATATCTCTTTCTATTACATTCTTGATTTCCATATCTTCTCTCCCTCCTAGTCCAGCCTGACTTCAGGGCATCCACCATGAGGTGGGTGGGGGATGCCTTTGTCATTTTCACCCATTTGGGGTGCTTCTCAGAGACCTTGGGTGCACATAGGATGTGGGTGGGCCGAGCTTTTAGCTACTCAAGTCAGGCCCTTGTCATTCTTTTTCTACCTCCCTTCTCCCTGCTTCTCCAAGTTCCTCCTCATTCTTTTCTGTGTGCTTGGAGACTACCCCACCCCCCACCCCTCCTCTTTCTCTGGCGCCTCCGAGGTCTCCCCTCTAGCCCCTAAATCACTCTGGAATCCTGGCTCTTTGAAGACAGATCTGGACCCCTCCCCTACCCCTTCCATTCCCCGGCTAGGAGAAGCTGGAAGAGGCTGACGGCAGGAGGGGAGGGGGCGGGGTGGTGGTGGACCTGGCTCCCTTTTGGAGTTAATTAGGGAAAACAGAGAAATGTCTTCGGAATGAAAGGGCTAGGGGTGGGGGCCAGCTGGGGTAGGAGAGGAGGAAGTGGGCAGCTGCTCCCTCCCACCCAACCCCTCTCCCCGCCGCCCCCAGAAGGCTCTCAGCTCCGGGGATTTGCTACACGAAATGGAGGCTGGAGAAACCGAGCGCTCCTGCGTGGAAGAGGAAAAGCGAGGCGCATCCCGGCTCCCCCCTCCCATGTGCCCTCCCCCTCTTATGCTGGCTTGAAAATATTTCCTGTCTCTCTATTTCTCAATCCCTGGTTGATGTCCCAGGATTACTCAGCCTCTCCGGCTTTAGTCACTCTCTGTACGCACTCCCAGGGTCCAGGGTGGGGGCAGAGGGAGGCTGGGAGGGAAGCTCTCTTGCCAGCTAGGCCTGGGCTGGCCTGGGCATCCCTGAGGTTTTAACTACATCCCAGCCACAGAGGATCTCAGGGCCTCCAGCAGCAAGCCCCAAGGAGGCAATATCCTGTGTCCTCCTCTCCCACCCCCACCCAGTCAGGGCAGGTGAAGGGTAGAGGTGATGACATGCTGGATGATGATGGTGATGATGGTGTATTGCACAGGACAAAGCACGTCTCATTCAGTCCTCACAGCAACCCTATCATGTAGTAAAGTGCGTCTCAGCCTTTACAGTGCATACGAATCAGCTGGCAACTCTGAGAGGCTGCATTCTAAACAAGTTCCTGGGTGACGCTGAGCCAGGGCCAGAGTGTGGACTTCTCTGGCCCCCAGTTTCTTTTTCTGTACAGTGGGACGCTGGGCCTGAGGTGCTCTCTGATGTCACCTAGCTGTGACACTCTGAGCCTGTGCCTAAAGTGTTCCTGAGATGTCTAGTCCCCGAGAGCATCATCTCCTCAGCTTCATAGAACAGGACTCTTCTCCATCTTCTGTCTATCTCCTATTCACTCAGAGCAGGGATAAGGTCCAAGCTGCTCCTAGTAGTGGTGACTAACTGTCCTTTCCAGCATGCATTTAGGTACACTTGGGCCCGAGTCCCCCTTTAACAAGTGCTGCCTGGTATGGCCTTGGTCCTTCTAAGCCTTGGTTCCCTCATCTGTAAAATGGGGGTCATACCACATATCTGGCTGGGCTGTGGTGCAGAGGTTAAAAGTGATCATGCATGTGAAGCATCTGGCAGAGTGCCTGGCACAGGGTAGGCGGTCAAATGCTGTTTTGAAATACAAAAATTAGCCAGGCATTGTGGCGCTTGCCTGTAATCCCAGCTACTCAGGAGGCAGAGGCAGGAGAATCACTTGAACCCGGGAGGTGGAAGTTGCAGTGAGCCGAGATTGTGCCATTGCACTCCAGCCTGGGTGACAGAGCAGGACTCCTTGTATCCAAAAAAAAATGCTGTTTTGAAATGGAGGCTTGGAAGAATGCCCCTCACCCCCACCCTGCACAATTACTAACAGAACTACTGAATCTCCACTCCGTGCCAGGCCTTGCTTGGCAAAGGCTAGGGACATGTACAAACCATGGTTGCTGCCCTCCAGGAGCCTGTGGTCTAGTGTGAGAAATCAGAGGCTCCCTTGAGAAGGACCAGGGCAAGGAACTGAGAGCCTGTGTCACAGCCCTGAGAGAAATACTAGCGAATGTGTTTTGAGCACTTCCATCCACCAGCACTACTCTAGGTACTTTACATACATTTTCTTACTCAGCCTTCCCTAAAACCAGAAGAGGTGGTGACCATTATCATCCCCATTTTGCAGATGAGAAAACTGAAGTGGCACAGGGAGGTTAGGTAGACTTGCCTGGGATCACAGTGGGTAAGGAAAGGAGCTAGGAATCAAACCTAGACTTTTCATTCCAGAGCCTCTTAACCGCTACCCTCAGCTCTTGTGGAGAGAGTCTACCTTGGTGACCCCTGTATTCCCAGCTCAGCATGGTCAGTGCCCAGGGTGCCGTGTAGGCATTCATTAACTGCGGGAGTATAAGAAAGTGACTGTTGAGAACGCTGATTTAGCCCCCACCTGATCTTCCTCTGTCTCTGCAGAAGCTGCTGATGGGAGCTCCACCCTGGGAGGGGGTGCCGGCACCATGGGCTTGAGCGCCCGCTATGGGCCCCAGTTCACCCTGCAGCATGTGCCCGACTACCGCCAGAACGTCTACATCCCAGGCAGCAATGCCACACTGACCAACGCAGCTGGCAAGCGGGATGGCAAGGCCCCAGCAGGTGGCAATGGCAACAAGAAGAAGTCGGGCAAGAAGGAGAAGAAGTAATGTGGAGGCCAGGCCAAGAGCCACAGGGCAGCCTCCCCCCAACCAGCCCAGCTTCTCCTTACCTGTACCCAGGCCTCAGAGTTTCAGGGCTCACCCCCAGAAAACTGGTAGGGGCCAAGGTCATGCTCCCCTTGGGAAACAGAAACAAGTGCCCAGTCAACACCCACCCCCTTTTACCCCCAGGGGGTTGAATATGCAAAGGGAGTTCTGCTGGGAACCCCCATCCAATCAATTGCTGTACCCATGGGGGTAGTGGGGTTAGTGTAGACAGCAAGAACCATTTGCCACACCCCCTTTGGTTACAGCTGAACTCCTCCATCTTCCAAATCAATCAGGCCCATCCATCCCCTGCCTCTCTTCTCCCCACGCTACCCCACTCCAACAGTTCCTCTCTCGAGTAAGGTGGTTGGGGTGTTGAGGTACCAGGTAACCTACAAGGCTGTTAGTGCTGAAGAGTCGGAAAGGCATCATGACCTCTTGGCCTCTCTTTTGATTCTCAGTCTTCCCCCCAAAGCATGGTTTGGTGCCAGCCCCCTCACCTCCTTCCAGAGCCTGAGATCAATGCTCATGTTTTGGAGGACATGGTCACCATCCCCATGGTACAGATGCTTGCTGGATTTAGGGAGGGCATTTTGCTACCAAGCCTCTTCCCAATGCCTGGGGACCAGTCTTCTGTTTTGTTTTGGTTTTCATTGTTTGACATTCCCACTGCATGCTGTGACTTCCCCCACTCCTCCTCAAACAAGGGACTCGACTGCATGTTTCAAGACAGTATGGGGTGGTAAGATAAAGCAGTGATGTGGATGTGGATGGTGGGGGCATGGACAAAGCTTGACACATCACGGCATCAGGGCCTTGCAGGAGGCTCTGTATGTCCACAGGGGACTGACAAGATCCTCCAAATTCCAGCCATAAACCAAGAACTAGGCTGGACTCTCCCCACTACATATAGGGCTCAGCCCAGGCAGCCAGCTTTGGGCTGAGCTACCAGGACCAATGGATTAAACTGGCATTTCAGTATAAGGAAGCTCAAAGCAGGTTTAGGACCAGATCCCCTGGAGAGGTCAGAGGAACCTCTGTGGGTGCTGGGTACTCCAGAGGTACCACTGGTGGAGGGGTAGTGGAGCTCCAGCAGGAAGGGTGGGCCGGCCAGGCCGTTCTTTGTCCCTGGGTTAGGAGGCAGGGAGCTAGGGCAGGGACCAAATGAACAGAAAGTCTCAGTCCAGGATGGGGCTTCTCCACAGGGCCCCTGCCCTCCTCAAGCCTCTGACCTTCACCTTACCAGGTGCCATTTCTTCTCCGTGAAGGCCACTGCCCAGGCCCCCAGTGCGCCCCCTAGTGGCCATAGCCTGGTTAAAGTTCCCCAGTGCCTCCTTGTGCATAGACCTTCCTCTCCCACCCGCTTCTGCCCCCGGGGCTCCGGCCATCCAGCGGGGCTGCCAGAGAGCCCCAGACCTGCCCTTACAGTAGTGTAGAGCCCCCCTTCCCTCTTTCGGCTGGTGTAGAATAGCCAGTAGTGTAGTGCGGTGTGCTTTTACGTGATGGCGGGTGGGCAGCGGGCGGCGGGCTCCGCGCAGCCGCCTGTCCGATCTGCCCGCGGCGGCCCGTGTTGTGTTTTGTGCTGTGTCCACGCGCTGCGGCGACCCCCTCCCCCGTACTCACTCCTATAAGCACTTCTCTTCGCATAGTCACGTAGCTCCCACCCCACCCTCTTCCTGTGTCTCACGCAAGTTTTATACTCTAATATTTATATGGCTTTTTTTCTTCGACAAAAACATAATAAAAAGGTTTCTTCTGAAAGGCTGAACGTTTCTGTGTAAGCGATGGAAGCTCCTGGCATATGTGCATGAAGTGATGAGCTGAGAGGTGGGTGCTGGAAGAAGAGCGGAATCGGGAGGTGACTTTGTGTCATTGCGCGTCTAAATGTTTCCGAATTGCCTGTGTGTGTGTGCGTGTGTATGACTGCAATATGGCTGCGTATACTTGCAATGCCCTTGTGCCTATGAGACAGTGTGTGATTGACTGTAACTGTGCTTGTGGATCTGTGAACCGTGTGCCGTTGTGTGATCGGCTTGCGGGTCCGCTGTGGGGGTGGGGATCTGAGGCGTGTCAGTGTGCAACTGAGTGTGCAGTCTACGCTTGCGGCTGTCTCCAGGCAGAAGAGGAGACCCCGGCGCGGGCGGGAGCGGGGGCGGGTTGGCGCCGGGCAAACAGCGTTGAGGGGGAGTGGCAAAGGATGTTTCCTTAGTTCCAGCCCCTTCTCAACGAAAATTACCTCCTCGAAGCGCCCCGAAGGGCTTCGCGGGAGGAGGGTAGACTCTCCTTTGCCCCCGCACCTCCACCCCCGCTGCCTAGGGGTTTTGGGAACGCTGCGGGAGTGGGAGGGAATGCGGGAGGCGATTCTTCGAAAGCCAAGTCTGAAACTCGAGCCTCAGTTTCCCCATCTGGACTTCGCCTCCCCCCTGACCTCTCCGCAGCGAAGCTTAAGAAATCTGAGGGCTCATCCTTTTCTTGCGGGGGTCAAAGGGTCTGAAAGGACGTGCAGGACTGGGATCGCCGGCAGACTCAGCTCCCCTCCTTCCTCTCAGTGCTTTTCCACTCACTCGCCTGCCCTCCCATCTCCCCGACCCCTCCTCCTGCCTCTTCGAAGCACTGTGGGATTCCGAGGTTGCTGCAGCTGGGGGTGGAGGGGGGACTTAAACGGGGGGGATTACCCGGAAGGACCGAAGAAAGCAAAGACAGAGCTACTGGGGTTATCTGGCCGGTCAGCGAGGGTATGCGACTTCCTCTGCGCCGCGGAGCCTCCCAGAGCCAGGTCACCCAATCTGCCAGCTCAAATCTGTTGTCATGGAAACCAAACCTTCCAACTTAAGAATCTGGGGGCGACTTTCTAGCGTGGGAGGAAGGGTGGTGTGCGCGGTTGCTGAGATGGAAGCAGGGTTTTGTTTCTCAAAGCCAGGCGGAGGAGGGGCGCGGTGCCGGGCGCCTGGGTTCTATTCCAGGCACGGCCAGCAGACTGGCAGAGCGCGTGAGCAGCTGTGGCTGGTCCCCTAATTGGTATGTGTGCCTATAAAGCTCTGAACCAGAAACGCGTGGCCTCAGGGGGACAGGAGGGAGGCGGCAGGCAGCCCATCCCCACACCTCAGGCCATACTGGGGAAGCAGCTGCCTAGTACAGGGCTATTTAAAAGGCTTTTATTTCCAGTTCCAGAGCCTGTCTGACTGGGTTTGTGGTCCTCTCCCGGCCCCTCCCTGTCTATCCTGGGCCTGCTCATTGCTGGTCAGGCTTTATGTGTAGGTCACAAGGCACTCAGACAAGTATGGCTCCAAGTGGCAAGTCATCTGGAGCATGACCTCAGGCTCCCAACCTCTGCTGGACAGATTCAGGTTTCCACTCCAGGGTTAGCCCCTCTAGTCTGGAACGTGGTCTGTGGCCACCAACAGAGCAGAGGAGACAGGAAAATGGGAGTCAGATGCTTTCCTAAGTGAGACACAGGTACTGCCAGGAAACCTTGTATGATATCTGGGGGTATGAAGGGTTAAAACTGAGTTCCAAAAAAGGGCTCCAAGCCAAGCAGCAGGAATGTCGAAGAGTCAGGGAGCTGAACCAGGTGCCTACTCCTCTACTGTGGGCAAACGGCCCTGAGGTGAGCTCCGGTGGGGCAGAAGCCACCATGTATTCATCATCTATAGCCCTGTGCACAAGCGAAGTGTCTGGCACCTTTAGCTTCTGCATAGTGATTTGTCAGGTCAAACAGGGATTTGAGGCAGGAAAGACTAGAGGAGCCTGGACTAGAGAGAAAAGAAAACAGCTCAGAAATTCACACAGGAAGCTGTAAGGCAGTGCTGTTTCAATGCTTTATTAACAGTTGGAAACAAAACCAACAAACTGGAGGTGATGACATCCAGAACCCTAAGAGGCAAGGGAAATAAACTTGCATTTTGTCCCCCACCCCTCTTTTTTTCACTTTTTATGTTTTTTATTAAATGCATCTTAGCAAAAGTAGATTAAAAAAGAAAGGGTCAAAGCCCCAGATGTCAGCGAGCAGGGAGAAGGAGGTGACCCAGGGGAGCAACAGATGCCCTGCATCAGAGTCTTCCCAGGAATAGCCCAAAGGAGCTGCCGTTGCCCCTTTATACACAAGCGCTCCTGGCAGTAAGGCCTCACTGTAGTTACCGTCATGTTTCCTAAGCTTCCTCTGGCCCTAACAACTCTAATTCTAGGCCAAGCCCAAGAGTGCCATTTTCTTCCTAGCTAGGGATGGAAAGCTGAGAGGAGCACAAGGAGGGCAAAACTGTCACCCTACGCCAGAGAATTGGAGCTTCCTATGTTGGAGCCACCAAACAGTTCAGTGTGCCCACCCACTTCTCTTTTAGAAGAGAGCTGGGGTGCAGTGTACAAAGGCACTCCTGGTGCCCACTTCCCCAGAACGTTCAGTTAGCATCTGCACATTTGGCTTGATACATTTATACATTGATAAAAACTCTGGTCTTAGAGCTCCCGCTACTCTTAGGCCTGATCCAGCTCAACCAGAGAAGGGGAAGCTCCTTCTGCCCCAGATTCTCTGGGAGAGAAGATCTGCCTTGGCCTCAAGGGTCCAGAAGATCCAGGGGCACATTCAGGATTGGGCCTGTGAGGAAAAATCCCAGGAACTCTGGAACCTGCCACCAAAGCTTCTTACATTATGGAAGGGAAAGGGGGAAGGAAGAGTTTTCTTTAAAAAAATTTTTTTCATACAAAAATAGATCCATTTGCAAAACAATTTCTCAGCCAGGAGGCTCTACCTCCCATTTCCTTGTAGACAGAGGGTGAGGGGTTGGGATGGTCACAACACAACCCATAGTCCAGATGAGATGCACCAAAGCTCCAGGGGAGGCATGAGGAGGGAGCGTGGCTCAGTAGCCTGGGGTTGGTGCAGAGGGTCCAGAGAGGCAAGGGCATAAAGCATGGCAGACGCTGGGGGCAGGTCCCACACCGTCGCTATGCCCTGCTTGCCTGCCCAAAGGCTCTAGCCTGGGTCACAAAACAACAGGGAAAGCGGTCCTGATCCTTTGTTTTGGAGGCCTTTCCCAGGAAGGTGGGGTAAAGGTGGGATTTGCTCCCTGCTTCCTTAGGAGCATCTCCCAGTGCCACACCACTAATAATAAATAACCACAGCCAGGAGAGGGAAGAGCAGAGACGACAGCAATGAAAGTTAGGATCTAGCCCAAAGGTTTGCAAGCTCCATGCTGTTCTTAGGGCCAGAGAAACCACAAAAGAAAAGCACAAATCCAGCAGGATTGACCTAGGGAGAAAGCCCATTAAAAAGTCAGGGCTGAAAAAAAGCAGGCTGGGCCTTGTCTGAGATGAGGCCCTCTGAATATTAGACAGGAGACAGGGTTAAGGCAGCAAACACGGACCCTGCTTTGGTAATACAACAGCCAGGGCTGGCTGGGTTGGTCTCAGGCCTCCCCCACACTGCCCTTTCCTTCTGGCCTCTAGGCAAGCTGAAGCTGTATGTGATGTTCAGAGAGCAGCAGGCCAGAGAGAAAGACAGGGTCAGGGTGGTGGGAGTGGCTGCCTCAGAGGAATATCCCCTTGAGCTTTTAGGCACATGCTGCAGGGCAGGACAGTCTGGGGCTCCACTGAGGAGCTGCCATGGTCACAGACTCATATTAGCTTGCACGGCCAACCAACTCCATGGATTCCTCAAGGATTGTGGGGACGGCCTCATTCATCTTGGGCACCTTGGCAGGAGCAGTGGTCATGGCATCGTCCTTGGTCAGCTCCGAAGCTAGCAGAGATGTGACTGCACACCCGGCCTTCCTGTTGGCTGCAGGAGAAGACATGAGAGACTCTGTACATGGAAGGCCTCGTTTCTAATTTCTTTCAAATTCTACAGAAGATAATCAGCTGTAAGCCATGCAGATGTGGCTACCTTGCCCAGTTCACAGAGGCCTTTACTTTGAAGAAAGAGGGGCAGAGATCCAGCATGTGGAATATACTTTTGGGTGGTGCAACAGGAGAGCAAGCCTCGCCCCCTTGCTTCTCTGTGCAAACAGCACAAAAATTTGAACACACCTAGACAGACAGAACTGGGTTGAAGTGTTAGCCACGTGACTTAGGGAGAGATGAAGTACTCCAAGTCTTTTCTCCTCATAGGGATGTTGGAATTAAATAGGCTTGAGCTTAGTACACAGTATTATTTTTGCTTGACAGATCCCAGGAAACTTCTAGACCAAAACACTTTTCGGTCAGCCCTGGGAGGGCTGTCCCTAGCAAAAGGCAGACTTCAGTAGGTGGCTGGAGGGACCCCGGCAAAGAGGAACAGCAGCCAGGTACTGGCATCGCACTCCCACGTGTTCCTCCAACAACAGATGCCCACATACCTTAGCTCTTTCCCACTTCTTTCAAGGTAGCAGCTGTGATACAAATGCCAAGGGCCCTACAAGGCGTGCAGAATATGTGGCGGGGGGGACGGGGGGAAGTAGTAATAAAAGCTATGTCAGGGAAGGAGAACTGGAATCAAGGATGGCCAGGAGAGGACCCCTACAAAGAAATCGCAGCCCATGTGGCTACGGGATGGTCACGTTCTGGCTGTCATCCCAGATTGGAAAAGAAGAAGCAAATCAATCCATGAGTCTCTGTTCTAACTGCTGGGTTTCATCCCCAAGATTCTCATATTCATTTATGGCATCCAGGCTTATGGCCCCAGTATCTGCAGCAGGAAGGCAGCTCCTTGGGACCATGCCATCTCATGATGTCTCCTCCTCCCATGTCCCAGAACAGCATAGGAGCGACTGTGTATACACAAAGAACTGTCTGGGATGAAAGAAGCCAGACACGAAAGGCCATATGTTATGGGTCAGCTTCTATGAAATGTCCAGCACAGGCAAATCCAGAGATAGAAAACAGATTGCTGGTTGCCAGAGGCAAGGGGAGGAGAGAATCAGAAGTGACTGCTAATGGGTATTATGGTGTTTTTCTTATGGGGATGATGAAAATGTTCTGGAATTAGATAGCAGCAATGGTTATATGATCTTGTGCATAATGTAAAAACCCCTGAATTGTACATTTTAATATGGTGAATTTTAGGCATGTAAATGGTATCTCAATTTAAAAAAAAAAAAAAAAAGATTTCCTGGAGATCTGGGAAAGCTGAGGTGGAGAAAGCAGTACCAGAACCTTAAAGAAGCAGGACCAGATAAAAGAGCTGAGCACTCATAAATGAAGACCAAGACTGGGGCAGCTGTACAACTGGAACAAAGCGCCTTCGTTGGACCAGCAGAAAGCCTTAGGTAGGCAGAAGCCAAACGGGATCAGACAGCCCCCCTACCCCACCTGCTTTTTTTTTTTTTTTTTGAAACAGAATCTCGCTCTGTTGCCCAGACTGGAGTGCAATGGTACAATCTCTGCTCACTGTAACCTCCACCTCCCAGGCTCAAGCGATTCTCCTGCCTCAGCCTCCCAAGTATCTGGGATTACAGGCACATACCACCATGCCCAGCAAATTTTTTTGTGTTTTTAGTAAAGACAGGTTTCACTCTGTTGGCCAGACTGGTCTCAAACTCCTGACCTCAGGTGATCAACCTGCCTCAGCTTCCCAAAGTGCTGGGATTACAGGTGTAAGCCACTGCACCTGGCTTTTTTTTTTTTTTTTGAGATGGAATCTCACTCTGTCGCCCAGGTTGGAGTACAGCAGCACAATCACAGCTCACTGTAGCCTTGACCTCCTGGGCTCAAGTAATCCACCAAACCTTAGCCTCTCGAGTAGCTGGGACTACAAGCATGCACCACCACATCTGGCTATTTTTGTATTTTTTGCAGAGATGGGGTCTCTCCATGTTGCTCAGGCTGGTTTTGAACTCCTGGGCTCAAGCATTCCCCCCACCTTGGCCTCCTAAAGTTCTGGGATTTACATGTAACTTTTTTTTGGTGGGGCTACTACGCCCCACCAAAGCCCAAGTCTTAACCAGGCCTTCTTTCCCTGCGGAGTCATGACCCAGAGCTACTGTTTTCATCCCAGGAGAGGGTGCCCATCGCTAAAGCAGGGAACACACAGCGTGCACACAGGTTACCAATTTAAAGGTCGTCCCCCGCCCCTCCTCCTCCCCCCTCCTCTTCCTCCCCCTCCTCCCCCCTTCTCCTCCTCCTCCCTCCTCTTCCTTCCCCTCCCCCCCCTCCTCCTCCTCCTCCTCCTCCTCCTCCATTTCCCAGGGGCACAAGAAGTTGTCTACTAAGAGGAGAAAGAATAGTGAAGACCCTGATTGACAGCCAGAGGGCTTATCTAATTATAGATCAAAGGTATGTGACCAAGACTGTGGGAATTTTACAAAACCACTTATTGGATTATGAAGATAACTACTGCCTCTGTACTGACAAGAGAGGAAAAGAAGACCACGTGAGTGTGACTATGATGGTCTAAATGTATACATTTCTCATACTGTCCTTACCACCAGAATCTTCCTCAGGCCTCCTGCAAATGCTCCCACTCTCTTCTGAAGTACTCCCACTCTAGACCCCATTTCTCATGTCCAGAAGGGTAGTAGTTTTGTATCATTTTATTATTCCTTTGAATTCAGTCTCCAGCAGTTGAGAAGACACCGCAACTCTGTGTGTGTGACTCTAGTGGTGCACATGTGTTGAAATAACTCCTGACTCCAGACCTTGGGAAAAGGAACACACTGGGCCACTTGTCCTGAGCAACACAGGAGAAAGCAGAGTTCCTGTGTGGCAGGTCTTAAGCTGCTTCTTTCTGTGGCTTCTTCCCCAAAAATAAGAAGATACCAGTTGTACCTAACCAAGTGGTGTTTCTTTTTTTTCTTTTTGTTTTTTTGAGACTCAGTCTCGTTCTGTCACCAGGTTGGAGAGCAGTGGCGTGAAGTTGGCTCACTGCAACCTCCAAGTCCCGGGTTCAAGTGATTCTCCTGCCCCAGCCTCCTGAGTAGCTGGGATTACAGGCATGTACCACCATGTCCGGCTAAGTTTTGCATTTTTAGTAGAGATGGGGTTTCACCATGTTGGCCAGGCTAGTCTCAAACTCCTGACCTTGTGATCCGCCTGCCTCAGCCTCCTAAAGTGCTGGGATTACAGTTGTGAGCCACCACACCCAGCTTTACCAAGTGGTGTTTCTAGACTTTTCTGTGCTCAAAAAACTTCTGAGGTATTACAAACTTCATAGAACCAGGAGCAGAGAGTAGGTAGGGAGAAGATCAAAATTTCTCTTGTAAGCCTTGAAAGCCTGTACGCCAGGGAGGATATGATGTGGCCTGTCAGGATGAGAAAGCTCCTGTTGGAACAGGTCTCCCAGCTTTCTACTCGGTCACCATTATGCTCAGCAGGTTGAAAAATGAAGAAAAACTCACCTCTGCCCTTCCCCCAGCTTACTCACTTGTTAAGACTATTGAAAAGTAGCCATAGAACCAGATAAATATTTTGACTAGAAGCGATCAGAGAGGATAATTAACTCCAACAAAATAGTCCCACAGGCCGTAGGGGAAAAGGGAACAATCTTGAGATACTGGTTTGAAAGCTCTCAGGCCAGATTCCTAGAAGTTAGGGGTGGGCTATGATAAAAACACCAGCAAAATCAACCATATAACGTAAGTGCAGCTGAATTTTAAAAAGGTTAGTAACTTGAAAAAAGACCTTTATAAAACATAGGCTAGGAACCATTACTAAAGAGGAAGTGTTCTCATTAATAAGCTTCCTTAGGGAAGAGGAAACTAGGACAGATGGAGCAATCATTGCCACATTAAATCACTCATTATTGTCTCAAACTCTCCTAATTATGCGTCCTGTCCTATTTTTACAAAAGTGGGAGCAGAATAAGTAGTGGTACAGGAAATATTCTTAGCAACCTTCTCTAGATAGGAGGTGATATGGTTTGGATGTATGACCCTTCCAGACCTCATGTTGAAATGTGACCTACAATGTTGGAGGTGGGGCCAAGCGGGAGGCGCTTGGGCATGGGGTGCATCCCTCATAAGTGGCTTGGTGCCCCCGCAGTAATGAGCTCATATAAGCACTGAATGTTTAAAAGAGCCTGGCATCTCTTTCTCTCTCTCCTGCCCTGCGATACACCTGTTCCCTATTTGGGTGGATCCATGATTGGAAGCTTCTTGAGGCCTCACCATCAGATGCTGGCACCATGCTTTCTGTACAGTCTGCAGAATCGTCAGCCAAATAAGCCCCTTTTCTTTATAAATTACCCAGTCTGAGATATTTCTTTTATAACACAAAATAGACTAACACGAGTGGTCATCAGAGAACCTCCCTGAAGCAATGTCATCATGTCCAAGATGCTCCTTGTATGAAAGAATATTTCTGGCCCATAACTGAGGGGTCACTGCCATCTCCTCTCCAGTCATGCAGGCTGAGTGGAAATAGCCCTGGACTGGGAGTCACAAAAGTGGGCTACAGTGCTCTGTCATTAGACAGCCATGGAGACCTGGGCAAGACCTTATCTGGTTTTAATTCCTTTCCCCTATGAGCAGGTTAGATACTAATCACTAGAAGTCTTTAGAGTCTTTTCAACACTGGTTCTATTAGATGGATGGAGCTTATAGGGAAGCTGGGAAATGGTAGAGGGAAGGAAAGGAAGAAAGAGATGAATTTCTTTTTTCCCTTGGCTTTTATCCCAGTGAGCGAGCAAATGGCTTGTATACAAGAGGCCACAATTCAGACATGGAGATAAAGTTGAGTCATTAAAACCACAAGCTGACTCAATCATGGGCCTGAAATAGTAGCCGTAATACAATCACATGGATTCTTCCCCTTGACACTCAAACCATTGTTCTCCCACACCCTGCAGATCACAGCAGTTTACATGTTGCTTTTAATGAACTGACCCTGATAGTAACTCCCCTCTTCCAACTCCTCAATGAGTCTTTGTATACTGGTCACTCCCTGAGATCTCCAGAGACCGGAAGATTTCAACATTCCTTTACATTCTAGGTAAAAAGCTAGTGTCTTTGAATAGGGACAGCTGCCTCTCTGGAAATAATGAGGGCTGTGAGGCAGATATGCTTGACAGTGCCTCTGTTTTTTTGGCTCAAAGCAATCAGTCAGGAGGAATAGTCAGAGACAGCCAGGCAAGGGGTGGAACAGCCAAATCCAGTAGCCACAGAGAGAAACCTAGAGCCACTGGGGCCTTTGTAGTTAGAGAATGGGGCCATCTAAGCCCAGCCTCTCTCTCCTCTTCTCCTCTTAATCGTATTGTCACTGCATAAAAAAATATTAGAGCTGGAAGGGACCCTGGAGACCATTCATTCTAGTCCAGCACTCATTTTATACCTGAAGAACTGAGTCCAAGAAACATTAAGTGACTTGCTTAGGCTAACACAGACAGCATCAGAACTAGAGGTGACTTTTGATCCCTACCTAGTCCTATGTTCTTTGTAATCTACTCTGATGGCTATCCTCCTGTTTATGTTAGTATGAGGCCACATCACATCACTTTACATGATGTGAATGCACCAAGGTGTAAAGAGTTACTGAACAAGTATGAATGTCTCCCCTGCGATTCTTGCAGATATATTCAAGTGTATTTAGTGAACCCAGAGCCTAGAAAGTTAAGCTTATAGGCTGGAGCCACTTAAAAGACATGTAATTGTCATTTCATCTACTTTCCAGTTCAACATCTCCCAGTATAAGTCTCCTCCTATTCCCTCTTGCATGGGAAAGAGTACTTTGACTAATTCATAATTCAAGTCCTCTGCTGGAAGGTTAGGTTCCAACAAAATCCCTCCCTCCTCCACCTGTGAGTTCTGATTTTCCACATGGAAAGAAGTGAAGAACGGGGCTTCCCCAGCAGAGAGAATCCACTGATGTTTGGCTATCTGTATACAGGAAGCATCTGGGATTCTAGTTCCACCGGAAGAGGCTTAAAAGGGAATTCCCCACCAAAAGTCTGATAAAAGCACTTAGTTGATGGGGTCAAGAAAAACAATGAGATGCAATGTACTTTTGTAAGGCTAGAAATGCTTAGTGTTAAGGCCACATCACCTTATATGGCTGGTAGGAAACAATGCTGTAAGAACTATAAAGACTAAATACAGGAGTAATAGTACAACTAGCTGTACTCTCCTTGCAAACACCTACCTATAAGACTAAATGCTCTAGTTCAGAGAGTACTCAGCTCTTATATCTACTTCTCTTCCCTTTATAAAGCCTGTACTCAGAGAATGCCAGAAAATGGATAAGAATTTTGACTTGCAAGCTTTCAGTTTGGGGAAGGTTCTGAAGTCCTACAGGAGAACCTTCAGAAGGGAGTATCACTCTGGTTATTCAGAGTATAGGTAGAAATGGGCAGTCAGCCATTACAAATGAAACTCACATTGATCAAAACAGTTGGGCCAGGATACTGACTTTATATAGGCTGACATGCTCTAAGTTCCCCCTTTCCAGGCTGTGGCAGGTACTACACACCCTACAGATACCACTGAGTTAATAGCTAAGCACTGGCCAAAGCAAGCTCTATAACTCCCTCTCTTTACAATAATCTCAAAGTAAAACTCACTATCAAATGGGCCTATATAGTGCAACAGCCAGGAAATAGGGAACATAGATTTAAGTCCCTCTGAAGTAGAAACCTTTAATGCTGCCTTTTTTTTTTTTTTTTTGAGACGGAGTTTCGCTCTTGTTACCCAGGCTGGAGTGCAATGGTGCGATCTCGGCTCACCGCAACCTCTGCCTCCTGGGTTCAGGCAATTCTCCTGCCTCAGCCTCTTGAGTAGCTGGGATTACAGGCACGCACCACCATGCCCAGCTAATTTTTTTTTTTTTGTATTTTAGTAGAGACGGGGTTTCACCATGTTGACCAGGTGGGTCTCGATCTCTCGACCTCGTGATCGATCCACCCGCCTCGGCCTCCCAAAGTGCTGGGATTACAGGCTTGGGTCACCGTGCCCGGCCAATGCTGCCTTTTTTGTAATTCCCACTCTTCAAATTAGGAAAGAAGCCACCACTCCTAGCCCCAAAAGACCTTCACTAGACATAAGGATGCAGGCCAACTCCACATGAGGGGCAGCCTTGGCTACACCTTCTTTTGAACTAGTCTCTTGGCTGCCCTCAAGGAAAACTCATTCATTAATCTTTCCCCATACTAATGCCTGGATCATCTGTCCTAGCTCCATAATTCTTTTTAGAATCTCTAGCTCAGTGTAATCCACTTAGATCTTCCAAAGCGTGTGAAAGGAGGTTGCAGGACAGTGAAGGGGGGAAGGCAAAGGCAACAGAAGAACTGCACTCAAGAAAAAAGGGAGTTTTCAGACACAGCATAATCCTTCAGTGAGATGCTCCTCTATATTTTTCTACCTGGGAACAATGATGCCTAACCTCCCTACGAAATTTTATACTTTCTATTATTAATTTTCTCTATGTACGTCTTCTGCTTGTGAAGCGCAGAGTAAGGACTCTGACTTATTTTGTCTTTGAATTTCAACCTATACCTAACATACATTTTGTATTTAGATCAACTTTTGCTCATACACACAAATGCCCACTCAAATCCCTGTGTCCTGCAGCACAGTTCCCTTGTTCCAAATATCTGCTTCAAAAGTGGGGGGAAATACGCCATAATCCAATGTAACTGATTTATTGTCAGTCCCTCAAACCCCAGTTTTCTAACTCACTACTCTGAACATGGGAGGAAGAGGACTAGATAATCCGCTCCAGATCAGAGACTAATAGTGATGCTCTAATCATCTTCTGTGAAGCAGTTTAGAAACTCCTAAACTTCTGGCAGGAGTAGAGAGGCCTCACCCCCTTTGACACCCAGGATGAGCTCCATGTGCTTACTTACCTTGACGGGGTCCTCTCTTCCGTCGGAATGCTGCCCCTGACTGCAGGGCTTCTAGAAGACTGTCCATTACACCTGTCTCATCGCCCTCTGTTATAAAGAACAAGATGGAGATGTGAACTCTTCAGCCAGAGCAGCATGGCAAACATCAAGCCTCACACTAAATGCATTGCTATTGCTTTGTTTCCCTTCTTGCATAGCAGCTGGCAGCTAAGAAGAGACAAAGAAAACTTAACCTTAAGTCTCACAAGCCCATGTTTCCTTGTACCTGCTTACAAATGGTTAAAACAAAAGATCTTATTGCCTATTATCCAGTGCAAACCTTGGAATATTTTTCTGCAATGCCATCCTCCCCACCCCATCCCTAATTGCAGAAAAGTATCTAGCAACAGAATTACAGAACTGTCCAACTCCAAGACCAGTTATGAAGACTGGTTAGGCTTCAGAGCAGGGCTGAGGAAAGACCAATGATCAAGAGGGCACTTTCTCGAAGTACTGCCTCCTGTGGCTATGTCTTCCTGAATGTCTAAGTCCTCTGCATCTAAGAGGAGCAGCCTGGCTGGAATACAAAGAGTTAATGTAGAATCCTTCTTCTAGCCTGGCTCAGTTTCCATGGCAACAGCTTAGGATAGTGAAATCTGAAACTGTGAAATCCCAAAAAGCTGATAGGCTGCCAGCTTCAAGGCTGGGGCTCACTGCTCCCAGCGCCACTTGCTGGCTGAGCATCACCATTGCATTTGACCTACATTCTACCTTCATTTTCTTGACCTGGGTACTGTAAACTCGGCACGGTCCATTACGCCACCTGTTGGCCGGGTGCAGCCTTCATTGCACATGTCAACAGGATTCCACCTTCCCCCATTAAAGCCTAGCCAGTACCCGGGTACAAATGCTGGAGTCCCAGGAGAAGGTGAAAAATATCTGGTATAAGCTTTAATAGCATTACAAAGTTGTGGCTTACAACTGGGATAAGGACAAGGATACTGCTTTCCAGAAAAATATAAAGAAAACTTCCTGGTAGCAAGAGGTACCAGAGCAGCCCTTGTGCCTCTGCTTTGTAAAATACTGATTCCTAACAAACTCAGCAGCTCTGTGAACACCATTTGCAGAAGACTCGTGGCCCCTCAGGTTCGGAGGAGGGTGGCATCAGTTCAGTGCTGTGTGAGCAGCATATGCTGTATTTCCGCTGCCCACAGAGAGAGTAGTGGGGGCGAAGGGGTAGGGAATCGGCAGCAGGAAAGAAGCAGAGACAGGAAATAGAGGGCCAGTAATTGAAACCATATGTTTCAACAAAGACATGCTCTAGTAGTGAAATAGAGATTCTGCTGAAGAAAGAGAAGAGGGTAGCCGGCTCCCCATCCCCCTCCAAAAGTTCAATCCATTTACAATCTAATTGTGTATACAACTGGAGTAAGGTACTAGGGACATAGTACTTTGTGCCATAGCAGAAACACACCATAATTAAAAGATAGGAGGCGTGTCAGGAAAATATTTTAGAGAAAGAAACCCAAAAGATTTAGTGGAGGGAATGAAAACAGGCCAGAGCTAACTTGGGACAGGCAGAAGGAAAAGAGTATGTATCACAGCAATACTAAAATCACAGGAGAGATGAGACAGAATGCAAGAGCCAGCAAAGGAGAGAGAAGGATTTTAGCAGGGCAAGTTGGAATGTGTATATCTGAATTGGGTTAAAGTCCAGCATCAGGATCTTGGAGGTAGAAGATGGTCAAAAATCATTTGCCAGGAGGTGAGTTCGGGCATGAGCTATTCTCTCTGGCCTCTAGACTCTAGGCAGAGAAGTCTTCCAAATGTTCCTGTCTCAACCCATCAACCCTTCTTCACTCCTCACCTGCATTCATGTCTATGAGCTGCTCTCTCTTCTGCTGCTTCTCTAGCCGCTCCTTCTCTGCTTTCTCCTTGGCTAGTTTTGCTCGCTTCATCTTTTCTTCTGTCTCCCGCCGCTTCTGGTTCTCCTTGATTGCTTGCTGGGGCAGGGAAGGGGAGGAAGGAACACATGGGCATTGTACACCTACCAACAGCTAACAGGAACCCAGTGGACAGTGAGAAATGCCCACCAAAGATTCAGTCAGCAAGTGTCCCTTGCTCACCAAAAACATATTACGAAAATTGTGAAGATCCATGAAAAATTCTTCAATAGATAACTTCTTTGGGTCAAAGAGGAAGTACTCGCCCAGCTCCTTATAGAGGCTCTCCATGTTAGAATGCATCATCCGCAGCTTGTTATACTGTTCCTGGGCATCCTTCACAAAGCTGTGCAGACAAGGAGTAAAGGACCAAGACCAAGAAGCAGACCCACTTCTCTAGCCCAAGGAATTACTCAAAGATGAGTACTGGCATGCATGGGGATGTTCAATATAGCACTGTTTATAACAGCAAAAAACAAAGCCAGGTAGGTACCCTAGGGGAATAGTAAACCATGAACTGTGGTACACCTATAAAACAGAAGGCTGCAGTTTAAAAGGGTTCTATAAATACTACTACTACGGAAACATGGCCAAGATGTATTATGTGCAAAAAGCAATACAATGCAGTTTTTGTTGAAAATAAATGTATGAGGTACAAATCAGAATGAAGTCCAGTGGTGGCGGTTACCTTTGGGGAGGGAAGGAGAGGGAGGCACTGTGTGCAGCAGAGATGAGGTATAGGCAGGGGAATCGGGGAGACTTTCAGTTGATCTGCATGGTTTGCTTCCACTCCACAATAATGGAATGCTCTAAGAACTATACAGCCTGGACAACAAAAGTGAGACCCCATCTCTAAAGAAAAAAATGTAAAAAAAAAGTTGAACTGGGCCTGGTGGCACATGCCTGTAGTCCCAGCTGCCAAGGAGGCTGGTGGGGGAAGGATCGTTTGAGCCTGGGAGGTCAAGGATGCAGTAAGCCATGATGGCACCACTGCACTCTAGCCTGGATGGCACAGTGAAAGCCTGTTTCAAAATACTTACAAATCCAAAATACTATGTATTTAATGAAAAAGAGTTTTTTAAGAGAGAAAAAGTTGTATATTGCCCTATCTATCCTGTTTTCTCCCCATTACAGGAAGTTTTCTTCCTTTCCTAGGGAATAACTCCCTCCTTTCAAGAGAGGATATGGTCATTTTTTCAACAAACTTGTCTTTTTCATCTGTGGCAGCTGGGAAATTCTGAACATCACGTTCGACATCAGAAATCTGTTTCTTCATCTGATCTAGGTTCTTTTGCAAGTTTTCAGCAGAGACTTAAAAAACAACAACAACAAAAAAAAAAAAAACAACCACAAAAGCAGAGAGCAAGAGCTTACTAATAATTCCACCCTCAATACCCCTTAGTTTCACCCTTTGGAGCACAGCTTCAGTCTATACACACATTTAGGAACTTAATTTTAATTCCTATGTACTTTAGTTGTATCACATAAGTTTTCACCTTTCCAGTGAGACTATAAATTATCTGATCATTGAACCTCCAGCCTTCACAAGGTATGCAGAACTAGGAACAGAAGAGAGGTTTCATTTAATTTAACACAAATCTATGAAACCCCCTGAGATCTTGGTCTGATTTATTTTACAGAACGGGGTTTGGGAGGGAGGAGATTTACATAGAAATATAGAGGCAGGGCAGAAATCTGTTCTGATTTCCAATGAATGCTGCTTTTTCTTTGTCTAGTTCCAGGACAGTGAGGTCTAATTTTTGTTAATCTAGTCTGTTTTCTTAAAGAGGAGAACTGTTAACCTAGACTAAAAACACCTGCTCTTCTAGCTGTGCTTTGGTGTTTGGTGTTCCCCTAGGAAGAGAAAGTGTGCTTCCCATTTCTACACATAAAGATGTCTCCTCAGCCCTATACTCCTGCCTTGTGGCTTAGGCACCATGCCTAAATCCTATCCCATAACCACTTGAAATAGTCTGAACTGAAAATGCTCTAAAATCTAGACTGTGTCTTATTTCCCTCCCCATGCAAAGATTTTTGGGCTTAGAACCACCTTCTAACTTCATCCCCAACTGCCCCACCTCGGCTGGCTTTCTCCACATGGGCAAGTTCGTCTGGAAACTTGAGGACATCAGGATAGTCATTCTCACACAACTCAGCCAAGAAGTGTAACAACGTCATCTTCTGATCTGTGGACTTGGTGTCTCGAAGCTTAGAGCAAGAGGAGAAACTGTTAAATCCTGACATGTCTAAGATGGCCTCCTGCCAACACTGAACTCCTGGAGGCTGTAGCCTCCTTTGTGTTGTCCTACTCTAGCTCACCTTACAGAGGAAGCTGATATTGAAGCCAAAAGCTCCAGCATTTCTGGAGCCAGCATTCATATAGTTTCCAACAAGCAAGGTAATCTCGAGGAGACTGGAAAAGCTCTCACTCTTGCGTAACTCCTCACATGCAGCAGTGACAGACACAATCTCTGGCTTGATGTTCTCCACTTGCTCGCTGAATTGTAGCTTGAAGAGAATGGCATTGAGGCGAGGCCGCAGTCGGGGCACAGTGCCCATCTAGTAGAGAATACAAGCAGTTCCATTACAGTCAAAACACAGAGAAGTAAGAAAAAGATACAGGCTTGAGCTTCCTATGGGAGGATCAGAGCTCCAGAGCAGGGAGAAGAGAGAGACTAAGACAGGTTCAAAAACAGGCAAGAGGCAAGGAGCAAATGCCCAGGCTGCTCTCTAGAGGGGAGGGAAATACGGGAGGCAGAGAAGGGCCTCACTCACCACTACACCAAACTGCTCTGACTCAGCCAGGTCATCATATTCATCCTTCAGTTCAGAAAGCATTTTTAATTGCTCTGGCTCTGGCATTTGCTTAATGAGGTTCTGAAAGAGAGAAGAGACATCTCAGTTGGAGAGGGATTTGCTAACAACTCAACGCTAAACAAAATTTTTACTCTGTTGTCAGTCCCACACACTGCCCGAGGACCATTACAAAGGAAACATGGTGGGAGAGGAGAGGCAGCACTGAAATGGTAGGACTTTTGCAAAATATGCCAGAAATAGCCTGACCACCAGAGAAAAGGCAGTTTCTAAAAGACAGCATTGATAAGTGAGCAATGCTAGAGGAGGATCCTCTTCATCTCCACAGAGATGAGGCCAGTGCACAGCTACACAGAAGAACCCGCTCCAGCAGAACCACCTTGCTCCTTACCTGGATCATAGACTCAGTCAGAACAGCCTCATTCACCTCCAGGATGACATTCTTAATCTCTTGATAGGCCATGCGGAAGGAACCCAAAAAGATTGCTGCCAGAAAATGAAATAGTAAGACATGTTCTTCTCGGTCTGTTCCCGTTTCCAACCCATCCTGCAAACCTATGCTGGATAATCTTCCTAACAGGGCTCCTTTAGACCAGGCACAGTGGTTCATGCCCATAATCCTAGCACTTTGGGAGGCCAAGTTGGCTGGATCACTTGAGCTCTGGAGTTTGAGACTAGCCTAGGCAACATGGTGAAACTCCATCTCTACAAAAAAAAAATACAAAAACTAGCCAGGCATGGTAATGTGCACCTGTAGTCCCAGCTGTTAGGCAGGCTGACATGGGAGGATTACCTGAGCCCAGGAGGTCAAGGTTGCAGTGAGCTGTGATTGCATCACTGCACACCAGCCTGAGCAACAAGTGAGATCCACCTCAAAAAGTCGACATACATCAAAGACTTTCACCCCACTCTACTTTAGTTCCCCAGTCTCAGGACTTGACCCTCAAAGCTGCCTTGACCTTAAACTGCCATATCCTATCCCCTAATAAACACTTCCTATTTTTTCAGCTCCCCCTGCCCCACCCTTTTTCTTTTGAGACAGTCTCGTGTCATCCAGGTTGGAGAGCAGTGGCATGATATTGGCTCACTGCAACCTCCACCTCCCAAGTTCAAGTGATTCTCCTGCCTCAGCCTCCCAAGTAGCTGGGATTACAGGTGTGTGCCACCATGCCTGGCTACTTTTTGTATTTTTAGTAGAGATGGGATTTCACCCTGTTGGCCAGGCTGGTCTCGAACTCCTGACCTCAAGAGATCCACCTGTCTTGGCCTCCCAAAAGTGCTGGGATTACAGGCACGAGCCACTGTGCCCAGCCCTCAGCTCTCCCTTTCTAATCTCTCGCTTTACTCTTCAACCCTATTAGGACGTCTCTTTCCACTCTCCTGACTGTTCTGTTTTCTGTGAATACATCAGTTGTACTCTGCCTTTCCTATTTCATCAGGACCCTCTATACCATCACTTCATTTGCTCTCTACTAAGATTCCCATTAGTATTACTACTACTACCACTATTACCGTTCTTTTGCTTCCTTCACCTTCCAGTCCCTGGTCAGTCTAGCCATTTCATTTCCCTACTCTGACAGCTGGGCTGATATAGACTGGAGTCTATGAATTTGCAGTTGCACCAATGATAACTGGGGCCTCAGCACTGTTAGCAATTCTCTTCCATGTGGCTCTATTGCACTTTCTCTTACCCTTCTTGGCAGGTCCTCCAACATATTCCCATTTTCCCTACTGCCCCACCACCTCCCCGTTTGTTCCAAGAAGACTCTGCTCCTCTTCACTGAGAAAAATTGAAGCCACTGGTCAAATTACTTGCTCAGCTTTCTCTTATCCTACTTAAAAATAAAGCACTAGGGCTCTCGGTTAGAATCAGACTAGAAAAGACTTGGATAAGCCTCTTGGAATGGCTTGGAAGAAAACTATGCCAACACTTTTGTAAGCTAATTGGTGCATATGCTCATATAGGGATTTGTGTATAAGTATATATACCCTGATGTACTCATCCTTTCCTCATGTGTCAACAGAAGAGGCAGCTCCACACACCTTTCCCTTCAGCATATGTGCATAAACAAGGTTTTCCTATCTTACTCTATGTTCCATGTTCCTCTCTAAATTACCCATTTCTCTTTCTTTCACTTTATAGCAATCTAAAATAGCCTATTATCTCTCATTTACACGACTGATTTATTCCATTGCCACAAAGTCAATGAAAAGACGGCAGCCTCTTAAAAAGTGTATACTTCAGGTAAGATACGATCCTGCTACCTCTCACTCACATCTACCTCCCCAAAAAGACAATCTGTTCTTGCTGAATTTTCCTATTTCGGTAAACGGTACCACTTTCTGCAGAGTGACCTAAACTTCAAAACACCTTCTCCTTTATCCCAAGTCAATCACTAAACTCCATTAATTCTACCTTTTCTCATTCTATTGCCCAGGCTAGAGTGTGGTAGTACAATCATAGTTCACTACAGCCTGGACCTCCCAGGTTCAAGCAATCCTCCTCCCACCTCAGCCTCCCAAGTGGCTGGGACTACTATAGGCATGTGCCACCACATCTGGCTTTTTTTTTTTTTTTTTTTTTTTTTTGAGACAGAGTCTCCCTCTGTTGCCCAGGCTGGAGTGCAGTGGCACAATCTTGGCTCACTGCAACCTCCACCTACCAGGTTCAAGTGATTCTCCTGCCTCAGCCCCATGAGTAGCTGGGATTATAGGCATGCTCTATCACGTCCAGCTAATTTTTCTATTTTTAGTAGAGACAGGGTTTTACCATGTTGACCAGGCTGGTCTTGAACTCCTGACCTCAACTGATCCACCTGCCTCGGTCTCCCCAAGTGCTGGGATTACAGGCATGAGCCATTGTACCTAGCTTAATTCCACCTTCTTAATATCCTCTGCCTCTCTTATTCTCATCAACTGAGTTTCAGTCCCTGATCACGTCTCACCACTGACATAACTCACCTCTGCCTCTAGTGTCCCCTGACTTTAGCAATCCAGCCTCAAAATCACTGCCACAGCTGCCTTCCTAAAAATTACGCAGGATAATCTCACTCACTTTCCCGATTAAAATTCCCTTTTTAACTTCCATAGGTATACTCAGTTGTATTCGACAACTTGCAGTTCCTGAGGTGCACAATGTTATCTCATGCTCTCATACATGCTGATCCCTCTCCTGAAACAAGCCAACCCTCCCGCCTTCACTTAATTCTTTTTTCTGAGACAGGGTCTTACTCTGTTGCCCAGGCTGCAGTGCAGTGGCACAATCACAGGTTACTGCAACCTCAAATTCCTGGGCTTAAGTGATCCTTCTGCCTCAGCTCTTGAGTAGTTGGGACTGCTGGCACATGCCACTGGGCTCAGCTAATATTTTTTTATGTTTTGTAGAGAAGGGGTCTTGCTTTGTTGCCTTGCTTTGTTGCCCAGGCTGTTCTTGACCTCTTGGCGTCAATCATCCACCTCAGCTTCCCAAAGTGCTGGGATTACAGGAATGAGCCACCAAGCCCAGACTCCTTAAATCCTTAATTGTTCTTTCAACTCACTTTTAGTAGTACCTTCTTCAGAATATCTTCAGGGATTTGCCCTTCCAACACTGCCCCCACTTGATTTAGATGCCTCCTTTCCCAGTACTCTCATAAACATTCTAGCAAACCTCCATCATAGCATTTATCAATCTGTGCTGTTATCATCTGCCTTTCTGTCTTTACCAGGCACACGGTTCATGCAAATAGGGACTATGTCTTATTCAGCTTTGTATCATTAGCACATGCGAGACATTTAATCATCATTGAATCACTAAATTCCACTTCCAGACCATCCTACCCTACACTACTTTCTGTTTTCTTTTCTTGAATTCTGTTTTCCATATCAATATCATTCCACTAGAAATCATAATGTCCTACACCATAGTTTTCCTTGTATCATTTTTTAAAACAACAATTATTCATAACTTATGCTCCTACAGATACACTTGGGAAGAGGAACTGACTCACACTACTTTAGTCTCCATAAAAGGACTTCACCACAGATACTATTTAGTAATAGTTGTGGACAATAATTTAAGATTATATAGTCAAGAGTGTGTGACAGCTTACTGCTCTCATTATATCACGGACTTTACTTATGGGTATGTGTACTTATTGGCTGTGTGATCCGGGCACTTCACATCATTTCGACTTTGGTTTTCTCATTTGGAAAAACGGACAAGAACTGTATTACAAGACGGTGAGTAGGTTTTATGGAACATACCCTTTCGTCTCTGGAACACATACCTAGTATGTGCCTAATAGAGCCTATAACATAGCAGACCCTAAAATAGTTGTCAAATAAATATTTAAGGCTATATTACTCAGTATGAAGTAGGCAGATGAATAATTGAAATTAACAAAAATTTAACATTTGTCCTGATCATCAAATAAGTACTGCCTGTAACAACTTTGCTGAGGAATTTCTTACTTGAAATTTTGCTACCAAACAGTTATGAATATAGGTGGAAAGTTCAGAACAGAACTCCTCTCTGGAGTTGCAGATCCTACTCTGAGAAGTACAAGATTTACCTTAGTAATTTTAAATTACAAAGTAATTTTAGATTTATTCGAAGCCAAGCTAGTACCTTTACTTATCAGAAAGTGAAAGCTGGGCATGGTGGCTTACATCTGTAATCCCAACATATTAGGAGGCTGAGGTGAGAGCACTTGAGGCCAGGAATTCAAGACCAGCCTGGGCAACATGGCAAGACACCTTCTCTATTTATTTCATAAAAAAGCAAAAGTGGGAAAGAGAAAATGTACAGTGGCTAGACCATCTGTGGCAGACTTCCTATGAATGCAATGGACATACTAAAGACTTTGAAATAAGAAAGTCAGAGGCTCGGCTAGACAAATTACCTGAGCTCAGGAGTTTGAGACCAGCCTGAGTAACATGGCAAAAGCCCATCTCTACAAAAAATTAGCTGGGTGTGGTGGTGCATACCTGTAGTCCCAGCTACTTGGGAGGTTGGGGTGGAAGAATCAGCTGAGCACTGGAAGCCAAGGTGGCAATGAGCTGTGATTGCACTACTGCATTCAAGCATGGGCAACAACAGAGTGGAAAAAAAAAAAAGGCTCAAATCCCAGACCTCCTTCTTACTAGCTTTATGACTACGCAAATTCCTAAAAATCTTAGCTTGTTTCCTTGACATAAAACTGGATACTTAAAAATCTTGCAGTGCTACTGAAGAAATTAAATAAGATACTGAATATTCTCTGTGCAATGCTTGGCATACAGCAGGAATTCAACAAATTAAAGTTCCACATCAGGGGACCACAGATTCAAGGGAACCGAAAGTTCTTAAAAGAACTCTTTCACATTTCAAATAGTTGGGATCAAGAGATACTCACAGAGATTCTGGGCGGTCTTTGAATCCAACACCTTTAACTCTTTTACTTTTTTCTTTTGCACAGATTTCTTTTCTTCTCCACCTTCTTGATCCTTCTTGGCTAGCAGGGAAAAGATTAGAAAAGCATGATTAAGAGTAAGCCACCTCTGTGCCTTACTGAACTACTACTGTCCAGCCTGGAATGGCCCCTCACTTCCTCTCTATTATAATGGTCTCCCTATCATATTCCTTCAAAACTAACCTCCTCTTCAACCAATCACCCTTCTATTACTGAACCTCCCCAATTCTAATAAATATCTCATTTTCCTTTCTTCAATATTTATTAGTAATGCTTTACTTACATCCTATCTACTTGCAGGGCTCAGCAAACTTCCTGTAAAGGGCCAGATAGTATTTTAGGCTTTGCAGGCCATATAGTCTGCCTCAATGTTTCAACTCTGACACTGTAGCATGAAAGCAGGCACAGATAATATATATGAATGGGCATGGCTGTGTGCCACTAAAACTTTATTCACAAAAACAGTTGGTTGGCAGTAGTTCCCTGCCACCATGTTATCCTTCCATTTGTGCCCATTAAAAATCCTGAGTCTTCTTTCAAGCTTCATCTTTTTTTTATTAAGACAGCATTTCATGGTGTCACTGAGGTTAGAGAGCAATAGCACAATCATGGCTCACTACAGCCTTCACCTCCTGGGCTCAGATGATTCTCCCACTTCAGCCTCCCAAGGAGCTAGCACTACAGGTGTGCACCACCCACATCCAGCTAATTTTTGCATTTCTTTGTGTGTGGATGGGGTTTCGCCACGTTGTCCAGGCTGGCCTTGAACTCCTGGGATCAAGCCATCTGCCTGCCTCAGCCTCCCAAAGGGCTGGGATTACAGGCATGAGCCACTGTGCCCCACCTTAAGCTCCATTTTGAACATGACTTTCCCTAAAAAAAATTTTGTTTTCCCAACTGCCTATGATTGCTTTCTGAACCCTCATTGAACCTAATAACTCTTTATAGTATTTCTTCCAACTCTGTTATAAATATATATATAGTCTCTGTTCTATAAGACAAAGGCTTTGTTATACGCCTATCAAATCCTATGGCATAAAAAATATATTCTTGTAGGATCATATTGCTCAATATCACACGTTGGTGAACACACAGAAGGTAAAATATACTTCTTTCCTTCTACATTCTTTTCAGACTATCCAAAGCCATCATAGTCTTCTCTTTCTGTGAAACATTCCCTGATAAATGATACTCACTCTCTGCTTTGATAAACTTTCATGGTTACCTATATCTCTTTCAACAATGAATTATTCAATGTTTTGTGACATTTCATAGTTTATTTGATCTTTTTAAAACCTCTGTTACTTATTAAGTGTAGATACTTTCTCATCCCACCTAGATTTTGAACTTCAAGGGCATGGGCAAAACAGTGTTTCATTATAGCACTCCCTTGATGGCTTGTATGATAGTAACATTCTCTAAACAATGGTTGATGCTGGTATCCAAGGAGGGTTGAACAGTACATAGAAAAAAAAAACAAAACACAAAACAAGAAACTATTCTGGACAGATATAATTGTAAAAAGACTTTGTCCTATAGTATAACTTGGTATCAACTTTTCAGGAAGTTATATGGGAATATCCCTGAAAGGAGAGTAAATAGCCTGACACAGCTAGCTGCTTCTGAGGAGAGGAATGGGGTGTTTGAATATGACAGTGGAAGGAATACTTTTGTACACAACCCTTTTAAGCCATTTGAATTTTCAACCATAGGAAAAGTATTACCTGGTACAAATAAATAAGAATTAAAACTAAAAAGTTACATACAAAGGTATAAAGAACTATAAAACACATCCACTGCTGGCTGGGCACAATGGCTCACACCTGTAATCCTAGCACTTTGGGAGGCTGAGGAGGGCAGATCGCTTGAGCTCAGGAGTTTGAGACTAACCTGACCAACATGGTTCCAAAACGCTGTCTCTACCAAAAAAAAAAAAAAAAAAATCAAAAATTATCCAGGCATGGTGGTGCACACCTGTAGTCCCTGCTACTCAGGAGGCTGACATGGGAGAATCACCTGAGCCCAGGAGGTTGAGGCTGCAGTGAGCCATGATCGTGCCACTGCACTCTAGCCTGGGTGACAGAATGAGACCCTGTCTCAAAAAAAATTCACTGTTTTGGAGCTCAGTAGTCCCAATCTGAGGAAGAAAAATACTAAATACACAAAGATTAATTATTTCCATAATTATTTATTGAGTACCTATATGTGCCAGGCTCCATTCTGGGCAATGGAAGTAAAAGAAGTGAACAAAACAGAGAAAGATTCTTGCCTTCATGGAACTTACATTCTAATAAAAAGAAATAAACTAGACCGGTTAGTAGATAAAATAATATGCTGTATTATCATAGGTGTTATGAAAAGAAAAACAGAAAAAAGAATGGTGGATTTGATGGGTGGCGGGACAGGTTACAATTTTGGAGGGATGATCAGGGAAGATCTCACTGTGAAAGTGACATTTGAGTAAAGACCTCTTAGAAAGTGAGGGAGAAAGACACATACATATCTAGGGGGAAGGGGCAAAAGCATTTCAGGCAGAGGCAATAACAAATGCAAAGCCCTGAGACACAGCATGTTGGATATGTTGTTGAAGGAAGAGCAAAAGTACCACTAAGGCTAAAAGTAGATGGAATGAGGGGAAGAGCAGGACACAAAGTGAGAGAAGAAGTAGGTAAAGATAGATTGTATTAAAAAACAGGCCTGACATGGTGGCTCATGCCTATAATCCCAGCACTTTAGAAGGCTGAGGTGGGAGGGTCACTTGAGTCCAGTGTTTGAGACCAGCCTGGGCAACATAGTAAGACACTGTCTCCATTTAAAAAAAATTTAGCTGGGCGTGGTGGCACACGCCTGTAGTTACAGCTAGTTAGGAGGCTAAAGTAGGAGGATTACTTGAGCCCATGAGGTTGAGACTGCAGTGAGCCATGACTGTGCCACTGCACTCCAGCCTGGATGACAGGGAGAGGTCCAGGTCCCTGTCTCCAAAAAAAGAAAATCATATAAAAAATGAAAATTATGGTCAGATAAAAATGGAGACATAACACATCTGGATTATGTCACAAAAACTAAGAAGCAGGGAAGGAGAAAAAATGTAAATATCTCATTGTATATAAGAAAAGTAAAAAAATATACATACATTTATTATGGACATTAAGATACAGAAAACCATACTCAATTTTTTTCTGCTTGTAGTGAGAAAAATAAAAGGTATAGACATAAGAAAGGAAGGGATAAAAATGTCATTTTGTGGAATATATGACTATATATAGCAATTTAAGACAACTCAAGGAAGAATTACAAGAAATAATTAGTAAGGTTGACAGATAAAAGACAAGTATATACACTTCCAGTTCCACTAAAATGGAGTAGCTTCATTTAGAGGAAATATTAAGACAGTTATATTTAAAAAGTGAGGAGGACAAAGAGACCTACATGGAAAAAAAGTTTCCACACTTCACTCAACTTGGTAAAACACTGGATAGGTTATATATTAGACTGGGACAGGTTATATACATATATTGTAATACCTACAACAATATCTAAGCAAACTATACAAAGCAATGTACTCAAACACTGTAAATAAATCAATAGAATCTGTTTCTGAGGTGTTTTTTTTTTTTTGGAGACAGGGTCTCACTCAGTCAGTCACCCGGGTTGGAGTGCAATGGCTCAATCATGGTTCCCTGCATCCTCAACCTCCTGAGCTCAAGCAAT
The DNA here is from genome assembly GCF_049354715.1 of Callithrix jacchus. NCBI lineage: Eukaryota > Metazoa > Chordata > Mammalia > Primates > Cebidae > Callithrix > Callithrix jacchus. Next base: position 39,970,545 of record NC_133503.1, read on the forward strand.
CCTCCCAACTCAGCTTCCCAGGTAGCTTGAGACTACAGGCATGAGCCACCATGCCTGGCTAACTTTCTTTTTTTTTTTTGAGGCAGAGTCTCACTCTATAGCTCAGGCTGGAGTGCAGTGGCATGATCTCAGCTCATAGTAACCTCTGCCTCCTGGGTTCAGGTGATTCTCCTGCCTGTGTCCCAAATAGCTGGGATTACAGGCACCTACCACCATGCTCAGCTACTTTTTGAATTTTTAGTAGAGACAGGGTTTCACCATGTCGGTCAGGTTGGTCTCAAACTCCTCACTTCAGGTTATCCACCTGCCTCAGCCTCCCAAAGTGCTGGGATTACAGGTGTCAGCCACCCCGTCCAGCCTACCTGGCTAACTTATATTTCTTGTAGAGACACAGTTTTGCCATGTTGCCCAGGCTGGTCTTGAACTCCTGGCTCAAACAATCCACTGACCTCAGCCTCCAAAAATGCTGGGATTACAGGCGTGATCCACCACACCCAGTCAATAGTTTTCATTAAAGATTTTTGCTAGCATATTGATTAAAAATATTGCTCTATAGTTTTTTCTTATGATGTCACTTTCTGATTTTGCCATCAGGGTAATACTGGCCTCATATCATTTGTGGGCGGGGCGTGGTGGCTCATGCCTGTAATCTCAGCACTCAGGGAGGCTGGGGGGTGCAGATCACTTGAGGCCAGGAGTTCAAGAGCAGCCTGACCAACATGGTGAAACCCCATCTCCACTAAAAATACGAAAAGAAATTAGCTGGGGATGGTGGCGCACACCTTTAATCCCAGCTGCTTGAGAGGCTGAGGCACAAGAATCACTTGAACCAAGGAGGCGGAGGTTGCAGTGAGTGGAGATTGTGCCACTGCACTCCAGCCTGGGCAACAGAGTGAGACCCTGTCTCAAAAAAAAAAAAAGAAAGAAAAAGAGCCATGAAATATTCTCTCCTTTTCTATTTATTGGAAGAGTTCATAAAAAAATTAGTATTAATTGTATTAATTCTTCATTTAATGTTGGATGGAATTTAGCAGTGAAGATAGATATCTGGGCCTTTTATTTTTGGGTAGTTTTTGACTAAAAATTCAATCTCCTCACGTTACAGGTCTATTCAGATTGTGTATTTTTTCTTGCATCAGTTTTGGTAGTTTGTATATTTCAGGGAATTTGCCATTTCATCTGGGTTATCTAATTTGTTGGTGTACAATTGTTCACAGTATTCTCTGTAATCATTTTTATTTCTGGAAGGTTGGTAGTAGTGTCTACTCCTTCATTCTGATTCTGATTTAAGTCTCTCTTTTTCTTGGTCAGTTTGGCTAGTTTTATGAATTTTGTTTATCTTTTTAAAGAATAAGCTTTCGATTACATTGATATTCTCTATTTTTTTCCTGTTTTCTGTTTTGTTAATTTCCTCCTTAATCTTTATTATTTCCTTCATTCTGCTTGCTTTAGATTTAACTTGCTCTTCTCTTTCTGGTGTCTTGAGGTTGAAGGTTAGGTTATTGATTTAAGATCATTCTTCTTCCTTAAAATAGGCATTTATGGGTATAAAGTACCCTCTAACTACTGCTTTTTGCATATCCCATAAGGCATAAGGTTCTGGTTTTGTTTGGGTTTTGGTTTTTGAGACACAGTCTTGCTCTGTTGCCCAGGCTAGAGCACAGTGGCATAATCTCAGCCCACTGTAACCTCCGCCTCCCAGGTTCAAGCAATTGTCCTGCCTCAGCCTCCTTCCTGAGTAGCTGGGATTACAGGCACACACCACCATGCCCAGCTAACTTTTGTACTTTTAGTAGTTATGGGGTTTCACCACGTTGGCCAGGCTGGTCTCAAACTCCTAACCTCAGGTGATCTCCTCGCCTTGGCCTCCCTAAGTGCTGGGATTATAGGTGTGAGCCACTGCACCCTGTCTCGGGAAAATTTTTAAACAGACAAAACACCTGCACTATCACCTATCAAAAGATGCCATTTCAGGCTGGGAGTGGTAGGTGATGCCTGTAATCCCAGCACTTTGGGAGGTGGAGGTGGGCGGATTACATGAGCTCAGGAGTTGGAGACCACCCTGGGCAACATGGTAAAACCCCATCTCTACTAAAATACAAAAAAATTAGCCAGATGTGCTGGCACTTGCCTATGGTCCCAGCTACTCAGGAGGCTGAGGCACAAGAATGGCTTGAGCCTGGAAGGGGGAAGTTGCTCTGAGCTGAAATCATGCCACTGCACTCCAGCTTGGGCTTTTTCATTACATATATGATGGTAGCAATTATAAAATACACATTATTTTATGCACCATTAAAAATGAAAGAGTCCCGCCAATGAACTATGACATCCATTGTGAGAAACATCATGATTTCAGGTGTTTAAAAAATCTTATCAGCATTTGACATAATTTAAAATCCTATTCATGATTTAAAACTCTAGGTAAACTCAGAATTAATGGGAACTTCCTCAACCTAGTAAAGTACATTTATGAAACATTTACAGATAGCTTTATGCTTAGTAGCGAAAGATTGAATGCTGAGACACTAGAAACCAAAAACAAAGTAATATTTGCTCTCACTACCCTCTAAGTTATATATCTTTATATATATTAGAAATGAAGGGCTGCACACCACGGCTCATGCCTATAATCCCAGCACATTCTGGGAGGCCAAGGCAGGCAGATCACTTGAAGTCAGGAGTTCGAGACCAGCCTGGCCAACATGCCTGTCTCTACTAAAAATGCAAAAAACTAGCTGGGCCTGGTGATGCATGCCTGTAACCCTAGCTACTTAGGAGGCTGAGGCAGGCGAATCACTTGAACCCAGGAGGAGGAGGTTGCAGCGAGCCCAGATCGCACCACTGCCCTCCAGACTGGGCAACAGAGCAAGACTCCATCTTGGAAAAAAAAAGAAAACGAAATAGTCAGTCTGTCAATTAATGCATAAACAAACTGCGCATATGCAATGGAATATTATTCTGCCTAAAAAGTAATGCTCTAATGATAACATGATACAGTGTGGATAAATCTCAAAAACATGATAAGTGAAAGAAGCCAGACACAAAAGTCACATATATTATTTCATTTGTATGAAATATTCAGAAGAGGTAAATCTATAGAAAAGGCATAGATTGGCGATTGTTAGGAGCTGAAGGGACGGAGGACTAAGGAGCAACTGCTTAAAGGGTAAAGGATTTCTTTCGGAAGTGATGAAAATGTTTTGGAACAATAGATATGATGGCTGTACATTGCAAAAATACTAAATGCCACTAAATTGTTTGCTTTAAACTGGTTAATTTTATACAGTGTGAATTTCACCTCAATAAAACTGGTAGTTGTCTTACATGTTTAAAAACTAATTCAATTGGTGAAACTTGAATATGGATTGCATATTAGATAACAGTATCCTATCAATGATAAATTTTCTAAATGTGATAACTACACTGTGGTTATGAAACTTGTACTTAGAAGATGCATGCTGAAAAATTTAAGGGTAAAAGGTAATGATGTTGGTACTTCCTCTCAGTTTAGTTTAAAAAAAAAAGAAAGAAAATGTTCATAGCAGCATTCTTTATAATAGCCAAAAAAGTGGGCTGGGCACAGTGACTCCTGCCTGTAATCCAGCACTTTGGGAGGCCGAGGCAGGTGGATCACAAGGTCTAGAGTTCGAGGCAGCCTGACCAATATGGTGAAACCTCGTCTCTAGTAAAAATACAAAAATTAGCTGGATGTGGTGGCGGGTGCCTGTAGCCTCAGCTACTCGGGAGGCTGAGGCAGGAGAATTGCTTGAACCCAGGAAGCAGAGGTTGCAGTGAGTCGAGATTGTGCCATTGCACTCCAGCCTGAGCAACAGAGTGAGATTCTGTCTCAAAAAAAAAAGGCCAAAAAGTGAAAACAATCCTAATGTCCATAAACTGATCAATGGAAAAACAAAATGTGGTGTCATAAAAAGGAATGAAGTGCTAATACACGCTGCAACATGACCCTTGCGAGCATCAGGATTAGTGAAAGAAGCCAGATACAAAGGCTGCATACTCTATTGATTATATTGACACAAAATGTCCATGACAGGCAAATTCATATGACAGAAAGTAAATCAGCAGTTGCCAAGTTGGGTGGAATGGGAAGTAAGGAATGGCTGCTAGTGGAGTCAGGGTTTCTTGTAAGTGTGATAAGAATGCTGTGGAATTAGATAGTGACAGTGGTTGCACAACTTTCTGAATACAGACTATCCCTGACTTAAGATGGTTCAACCTAACTATTTTTTTTAGCTTATGATGATACAAAAGCCAAATGCATTCAGTAGAAATTGTACTTCAAATTTTGGTTCAAAATTCATTATCAACATTATAAAGCTGGCTTTCTGTTAGATTATTTGGTCCAAATATAAGCTAAATATAAGTGTCCTGAGCATGTTTAAGGTAGGGTAGGCTGAGAAAGATGTTTGGTAAGTTACGTTTATTAAATGCATTCCAACTTAACAACATTTTTGTCTCACAATGGGTTTCAAGACATAATTCTGTTGTAAGCCAAGATGCATTTGTACACACAGAAAAAAATGGGACTGTATACTTTAAAGATGAATTTTATGCCAATACAATCAACAAAGAAATGTATACATGCATATAGACAAGCATGCATGATGGACCATAGATGTAAATGGAAAACCTAAAACTACCAAACATCTAGAAGAGAATAGGTGGAAATCTTCACAGCTTTAAGGTGGTGATAATTTCTCAGATAAGACACAAAAAAGTATAAACCATGCAGTAGTCAGAATCATAAGCTTTCCTACCCCCTGGTGTGCATGCCGTAAATAACCCTTCCTCTTGAGTATGGATGGGCCTGACTTACTGTAGTAAGCCCTTTTAAATGAAGTTTTAGAGGTCAGAGACAAGAAAAGTCAGAGATTCAAAGCTGTAGCAGGTACTCTCCTGGAGTTCTTGAAGAAGCCAACTGTCATGTTGAGGAGGACGCTATGTAGCAGGAAATGGTGGGTGGCTTGTGGGAGCTGAGAATAGCCCTAGCTGATGGCTAGCAAGAAAGCGGGGACCTGCATCCTACAATTACAGGGAACTAAATTCAGCCAAATACCGCAAGAGCTTAGAAAAGGACACTGAGCTCCAGAAGGCAATGCAGCCCACCTGGAACGTTGATTTTATCCTGGTGTGATCTTGAACAGAGAATTCAGCGAACTTGGACAACAGACCCATGGAAACTGTGAGATAATGCATTTATGTTGTTTTAAGCCACCAAGTTTGTGAATTTCTATGCAGCAATAGGAAATAATACAAAACATAAAAACAAAAATTGATGTAGACTTCACCAAAATTAAAATCTTCTGTTCTTTGGAAGACATTATTAAAAAATGAGAAGACAAGACTGGGCAAATATCTACAAAACACTTATCTGACAAAGGACTAGTATTCAAAACACAAAAGGTTGACTCAATCATAATAAAACAATACAATTTTAAAAAATGGACAGAAAATTTGGAAAGACACTTTACCAAAGAGGATATAAGCACAGAGAATGCTGCTCAATAACATCAGCAAGTCGTGAAAGCTATGTAGTAGGATAGCTGATGAACCGAAAACTGAGTAGGAATTAAAACTATATTAGGAATTAAACTAATTAGGAGTGAAAACTACAATGTCTAACCTTTTAAAATCACTAAAAACAAAACAAAACTGGTGCGACTAAGTGCTGGTGAGGATACAAAGCATCTGCAACTCTCATACATTGCTAGTGGAAATGAAAAATGGTACAGCAACTTTGGAAAATAGTTTGGCAGTTTCTTACACAGTTAAAGATATATTTACCATACCATATGACAGAACAATCTCATCCCTAGGTGTTTTATCCCTCCAAAATGAAAATATATTTGTCTAGACAAAATCTTGTATGCAAATGTTTTTATTGGCTTTATTCATAATTGCCAAAAACTGGATACAACCCAAATGTCCATGAGCCAGTGAATGGATATAATGGACTATTACTCAGCAATAAAAATGAATGAGCCTGCACGCAACAGAGAGAAATCCCTACAACTCAGACATTATAGTTTGACAACAAGGACTTTAAAACCACTCTGGTTAACATGTTCTGGAATATAGAGGAGAACATAAAAATAAATGGAGATGAAGTAGTTCCTCAGAGAAGTAGAATTTACTTTTTAAAAATCTATGTATATTCCACAACTAAAAAATGTTACTAATATAACTAAAATTAAAACTCAAAAGATAACAATAGACACAGTAGCAATGGGTGAATTGGAAGATAGTAACAAAGATCCAAGCTAAAAGCACAGAGACTAAAAATGGTAAGAATGAAAAAGAGTGTAATGGACATGTGAGACACAGTGAAAAGGCCCAATGGTCCAATATATGTACAACTGGAGGCCCAGAAAGAGAAGAAAAATTGGACAGGAGCAAGATTTGAAGAGAAAATAGTTGTGTATTTTTCAGATTAACACAATCGGCCTCCAACACACAGAATCGAGCAGCTCAGAGAACCTCAAGTATAAATAAAAAGAAAACCACAGTGTGGCATATCATCATAATAAAACTGCTAAAAATCAGAGTTAAAAAAAAAAAATCCTTGCTGGGCGTGGTGGTCCAGATGATTCACACCTGTAATCCACTTTGAGAGGCTAAGGTAGGAGGATCCCTTGATTACAGGAGTTTAAGACCAACCCAGGAAATACAGTGAGACCCCATCTTTACCAAAAAAAAAAAAAACCCTGAAATATTAGCTGGGCATGGTGGTACACACCTAGAGTCCTAGCTTCTCAGGAAGCTGAAATAGGAGGCTCACTTGGGCCTGGGAGCTCAAGGCTGCTGTGAGTTGTGATTGCATCACTGTACTCCAGCCTGTTTCAAAAAAAAAAAAAACCCTTAAAATAGCAGGAGGTAGAACATGTTATCTTCAAATGAAGAACAATAAGACTGACAGTAGAATTCTTTAAAAAAAGAAAAGACAAAAAACATCTTCCAAAATATTGATGAAATAAAGCTATATCCACACAAAACCAGAATTCATTACCAACAGACCTGAACTAATATACTAAAGGGAGTATTTATTTATTCAGGCAGAAGAAAGAAAAAATTATCCTAAAGGAAATACAAAAATGCAGACACGAAGCAAAAACACTAGAAAGGTGTTTTTAAGGTGAATACTGGTATTACATAATAACAGTAAAAATATTTGTGGAGTTTAAAGCACATACAGAATTAAAATACATGACACCAATAACTCAAAAGAAAGGTATACAATAGAATTAAAATGTTCCAGCCTGGGCAACAAGGTAAGACCCTGTCTCTACAAAAAGCACAAAAATTAGCAAGCATGGTGATAAGTGCCTGTAGTCCCAGCTACTTGGGAGGCTCAGGTGGGAGAATCACCTAAGCCTGGGGAGGTTGAGGCTGCAGTGAGCCATAATCATGCCACTGTACTCCAGCCTGGGTGACAAAGTGAGACCTGCCTCAAAAAAGAAAAATAAAGAAATGTTGTAAAGGTCTAGCATTATCTGGAGGGTAGTACAATTATAATTTGTATTAGACTAGAATAAGTCAAATATCTGAGGTGGGCAGATCATAAGGTCAGCAGTTCAAGACCAGTCTGGCCAACACAGTGAAACCCCATCTCTACTAAAAATACAAAAAATTAGCCAGGTGTGGTGGTGTGTGCCTGTAATCCCAGCTACTCGGTAGGCTAAGGCAGAAAAATCGCACGACCCTGGGAGGCAGAGGGTGTAGTTAGCCAAGATCGCCATTGCACTCCAACCCCGCACAACAGTGCGAGACTCCATCTCAAAAAATAATAATAATAACAAGTCAAGTATGCATGTTGTAATTTCTTTTTTTTTTTTTTTTTTGAGACGGAATTTCGCTCTTGTTACCCAGGCTGGAATGCAATGGCGCGATCTCGGCTCACTGCAACCTCCGCCTCCTGCGTTCAGGCAATTCTCTTGCCTCAGCCTCTGCAGTAGCTGGGATTACAGGCACGCGCCACCATGCCCAGCTAATTTTTTGTATTTTTTTTTAGTAGATACGGGGTTTCACCATGTTGACAGGATGGTCTCGATCTCTTGACCTCGTGATCCACCCGCCTCGGCTTCCCAAAGTTCTGGGATTACAGGCTTGAGCCACCGCGCCCGGCCGCATGTTGTAATTTCTAAGGTACTCACTAGGAGGGTAGTAAAAAGGTAACGAGGAGAAATGTGAAATCATACAGTTTTAAATTAATCCATAAGAAGGCAAAAACAGAAAAAATAAATCATGAAAATGAAACAGAAAACAAATAGAAATATATGGTATCTATTAACTCAAATGGATTAAATATATGAAAAGTCTAATACTGTCAGACTGGAGTTACAAAACATGCTCACTAAATATGTGCAGCTTATAAGGGACACACCTTAAATAAAGACACAGATATGTTGACGGTAAAATAGTGGAGGAGGATATTTAATCAAAAGAAACAATAACCAAGAGAAAACTGGTATAGCTATACTAATATCAGATAGAGATGTCATCTCTAACAACCGGCATTAATACATACACTTCATAATAAAGGGTCAATCCTTGAGGAAGATATAGTAATTCTAAATCGAAATATATCCAATAATTTAGTTTTAAAACACATAAAGTTAAACTTTGAGTAAACTAAAGACAGAAAAAGGCAAATCCATAAACACAGTGGAAGAATTAATACCCTTCACACAATACTAATAAAACAAGCAGATAAAAACTTGGGAAGGATATAGAAAATCTGAACATATCTAACAAAGTTAATTGACAAGTTAGAACAATGTACCCAATGATAATAACTTAGAGTTTTTTTTCATATGTACATAGCATATTTGCCAAAATTTACCATATATGGGTAAAAGAAAGCCTCAACAAATTTCAAAGGATAGAAATAATTCCAAGTACTAAGCTAGAAATCAGTAAAAAGGGCTGTGCACGGTGGCTCACACCTGTAATCCCAGTACTTTGGGAGACCAAGGTGGGTGGATCATGAGGTCAGGAGATTGAGACCATCCTGGCCAACCTGGCCAACAAAAATTAGCCGGGTATGGTGGTGGGCACTTGTAATCCCAGCTACTCAGGAGGCTGAAGCAGAAGAATCACTTGAATCCAGGAGGTGGAGGTTGCAGTGAGCTGAGATCGTGCCACTACACTCCAGCCTGGCGACAGAGTAAGACTCCGTCTCAAAAACAAAACAAAAGAAATCAGTAAGAAGATAACTAAAAAATACCCAATTATTTGCATATTAAGCAAATATATAAATATTTCTGGAGTCAGGTAAGAAATCACAAGAGAAAAAATATTTTGAATGGAATGAAAATCAACACATCATATGCAACAAATAGGACTCACAAAAAGCGCAAAACAAGATGGTAGATTTAAACACCAATATTTCCGTAATTACATTAAATATAAACAGACTACACACTGTATTGGTTAAGACCAATAGTGTCAAGTGGATTAAAAAACAAGAGTCCAAGCATATGCTGCTTATAAGAAACATCTAGAACAAGGATACAGAAAGAAAGAAAAAGTATAGCTATACCAGGCAAATTCTAACTAAAAGAAAGTTGCCCAAGTTGCATTCATATCAGATGAAAATAGTCTTTTAGGCAACGAAAAGCATTATAGAAGAGGGACCTTATAGAATAAGTACCTTCTATACTGATAAAAAGTTTAGTTCATCAGGAAAATATAGGATTTTAAAATTTATATGGACCTAATAACATCTTGGCCTGGCGTGGTGGCTCACACCTGTAATACCAGCACTTTGGGAGGCCAAGGTGGGCAGATCACTTGAGATCAGGGGTTCGAGACCATCCTGGCCAACATGGTGAAACCCCATCTCTACTAATATACAAGAAAACTAGCTGGGCGTGGTGGTGCCCACCTGTAGTCCGAGCAGGGGAATCACTTGAACCCAGGAGGCGGAGATTGCAGTGAGCCAAGATTGCACTGCCACTCCGGCTTGGCAACAGAGTGAGACTCCATCTCCAAAAACAAAAAACCCCATTATCTAAAGATATGTAAAGCACCCCAAATGTATAACCTAATCATGAGGATACATGAGAAAAGTTCAAACTGATGGACATATTAAGGTCATAAAAGATAAAGACTGAGGAACTATAACAAAGAGTCTGACTTCATTTTTTCATGTTTAACTGTTGACAGCTCACCTCCTCCTCTTTCTCTTACATCCTATATCCCGTCATAAACTGGATGCAAACCTCACCTCTTCCTCTATGTCCCATATTCAGGCAAGATGATATGAAAGTCTAGATGCTCCTTCCTTGGGAACCAGCAGGAAATTCAAACTAGGCAAAGTCTGCTCTTGTGCAGCAACTCACCCTATCCCAAGCCCCTAACCACAATAAATGCCCAAGCGAATCTCTTTTCTTTGTTCTTTCTTTCTTTTTTTTTTTTTTTTGACACAGAGTGTCATTCTATTGCCCAGGCTCGAGTGCAGTGATGCAATCTCAGCTCACTGCAACCTCTGCCTCCCAGGCTCAAGCAGTCCTCCCACCTCAGCCTCCTGAGTAGCTAGGAATACAGGTATACACCACCATGCCTAGCTATCCTTCCCTTGTTCTCTAAAGCCACTTCAAACCTGCTTTAGAGGATTGCCCTGCTCGTCTGGACCTCAATTATTTAAGTTAACAAATCTTTTCACATCTTCCTGTTATGCATGTGCCATCATTAGTCTCAACATCCAAACCAAATTTTAAGAGGGGGTCTATATGCCTTTGCAGGTGACCATAACAAGAACTGCTCCCAATTAAATGAGACTAAAGATACAAGACAACTGAATTCAGTGCATGATCCAGGATTTTTTTTTCTATAAAGGATATTATTGAGACAATTAACAAAATCTGAAGAAAGTCTGCAGATTAAAATAGCAGTGTTGCATTTATGTTAATTTTCTAACTTTGACAACTGTACTTTGCTTATGGACCTGTTATTAGAAAACACACACTAGGGCCAGGCGTGGTGGCTCATGCCTGTATTCCCAGCACTTTGGAAGGCCGAGGCAGGCAAATCACCTGAGGTCAGAAGTTCAAGACCACCCTGGCAAACATGTAGAAACCCTGTCTCTACTAAAAATATAAAAATTAGCTGGGCATGGTGGGGCGTGCTTGTAATCCCAGCTACTTGGGAGGCTGAGGCAGGAGACTCACTTATACCCAGGAGACAGAGGTTGCAGTGAGCAAAGATTGTGCCATTACACTGTAGCCTGGCAACAACAGTGAAACTCTGTTTCACAAAAAAAAGGGAGGGAGAGAGGGAGAGAGCGAGGGAGAAAAACACACACTAGGCGGGGCTCAGTGGCTCATGCCTACAATCCCAGCACTTTGGAAGGCCAAGGAGGAAGGATCACTTGAGCCCAAGAGTTCAAGAACAGGCTGGGCAACATAGTGAGACCACATCTCAACAAAAAATACAAATCAAAAAATTAGCCAGGTGTGGTGGCACATGCTTGTAGTCCCAGCTACTCGGAAGGCGAAGGTGGGAGGATTGCATGTGCCAGGGAGTTCAAGGTTGCAGTGCCACCACTGTCCAGCCTGGGCAACAGAGCGAGACCCTGTGTCTCAAAAAAAAAATGCATCGTGTCTAACTTACCCTCAAATAATTCAATAAAAAATACTACACATACATACATAACACAGAGAGAGAGAAAAGGATAAGACAAAGATAAAATGTTAATAGTTGAGGAATGTGGTCAAGTAAATGCAGGAAATTTTCTGTACTATTCTAGCAGCTTTTCTGTATGTCTAAAATTATGTCAATATAAAAAAAAGAAAAATATAAAATAAAACCAAATAGAACTACAATGCCAATTCCACAAAGTGAGATATTTTGACTTCTTTCTTAGCAATTGATAAAACAATCAAATAAAATGGAAGAATACAGCAAATTTAAACAACACAATTAATAGGAACAAATGGAGACATACAGAACACTTCATGTAACTGAAGACCACATACATGTTCTTTCAGTGCACATAGAACATTTATAACATTTCGCAATATTTTGAGCCATAAAGCAAAACTCTACAAATTTCTAAAGACTGAAATCACAAGAGCACCCACCAGAATGCAATTAGCTAGAAATTAACAAGAAATACAAAAATTCCTGAAAACTCCATGTGGTAGACAGAATAATGGTCCTCCAAAAATGTCTGCATTCTAATTCCCAGAATCTGTGAATACTGAGCAACCTTACGTAGCAGAAGAGACTTTGCAGGTATGATTTAATTAAGGATCTTGAGATGACAGGATTAATCTGGATTTCTGGGTATAATCACAGGTTTGTTTGTTTGTAGAGTTACAGTCTTAGTCACCTAGGCTGGAGTGTGGTGGTGTGATCAGAGCTCACTTAAATTGCTTACCTCAAGCATTCCTCCTGCCTCAGCCTCCTGAGCTGTTGGAACTATAGGCACATGCCACCACACTCAGCTACAGGGATTCTTTTTTTTTGAGACGGAGTTTCGCTCTTGTTACCCAGGCTGGAGTGCAATGGCGCGATCTCGGCTCACCGCAACCTCTGCCTCCTGCGTTCAGGCAATTCTCCTGCCTCAGCCTCTTGAATAGCTGGGAATACAGGCACGCGCCACCATACCCAGCTAATTTTTTGTATTTTCAGTTGAGATGGGGTTTCACCATGTTGACCAGGATGGTCTCGATCTCTTGACCTCGTGATCCACCCGCCTCGGCCTCCCAAAGTGCTGGGATTACAGGCTTGAGCCACCGCGCCTGGCCCACAAGGATTCTTATAAGGAGATACGAGGACCAGAGTCAGAGAAGCAGAGGTCAGAGAAAAAGATATGAAGATGCTATGCTGCTGGCTTTAAAGATTGGGGAAAGGACCATAAGTCTAGGAATCTAGGCAGCCATTAGACATTGGAAAAGGCAAGGAAGTAGATTCTTCTTTAGAGCCTCCAGAAGGAATACAGCCCTGCCAACGTTTCAATTTTAGGAATTCTGGCCTCTAGAACTGTAAGATAATAAATTTGCATTGTTTTAAGTCACTAAATTTGTGGTAATTTATTATAGTAACAATACGAAACTAATACATTCCACATATTTGGAAATTACTTCAAATCTAACATGTCCTTATAAAGAGGAAATCTAGACCCAAGGAGACACAAGGAATGAGCACACAAAGGAAAAGGCCACATGAGGGCACAGCAAGATGGCGACCATCTGCAAGAGGAGGAGAGAAGCCTCAGAAGAAATTAAACTTGCTAATACCTGGATCTTGGACTTCAAGCCTCCAGAACTGTGAGAAATAAATTTCTGTTGTTTAAGCTACTCAGTCTGTGGTACTTTCTTCTTTTTCTTTTTTTAACCATTAAAAATATTTATTAATAATTGTTTTTAAATGTCACTTATTTGAGACTGCAGAAATCAAAGCATTTTCCTTAGAACTCTCACTTAGCTTGTATTTCACAAAAGTGCTTTAGAACTTAGATTTCTACCACTTGTATGGAGTGTAAAGACAAAAGGAAGCCCAACAAAACCAAAGGCCCAACAGCTTCTATTCCCAGGGTCAAGGTAGAACTCCAGGCTAACCCACCTGCCCTGTGCTGAGTTGCTGGACACATCTGTGAATGCTCAGAGTCAAACACAGGAATGAGGGGGTCAGGCACCAAGGCACCTTTATTCATTCATTTCTCAAATTCAACTCCCTTTAAATCCTGTCTCTAATAGGCCAAAAGACGCTACTCATATTTATTTGGTGCCAAATTATTGTTATTTTTAAATGCTTATATCTGCACCTTAAAGTAAACTGCAATATCCAGCACAACACTGTTAGACAGAGCTGCTGTATGGCTACTTAGCTTCATTACTGCCCAGCTAACACTTAACATGCTTCATCCTTTACAGCCGGAAGAAGGATGCTCACTGTTTAACCAGCCACGCTGCATTTAGAGGTAAACAGCTTTTATGAACTATTTGCCCAGAAACTTTCAGTAAACTACCAAGTTGAGGCCCTGATTTTATTTTGGTCAGTATGTGTACATACTCACATGTAATCACTCAGAAAGAAGAAAAACTGGTTAACAAGAAAACTACCGTCATGTCAGATGCTGGAAATCAATCTTTAACTACATATTTACAGAAAGGGTTTTAGGATTCATAACACGCTTTTTCAGTCTGTCTCTTATATTTCATTAGTCAGTTGGAAGTGGCATATGAATCATTTTGCTTTATCTGGAAAAAATATTTTCACATTTTCCAATTCCTTTGACAAAGAAGTTTTCGTCTGTTAAGGGGCAAGAATGCTATTTGGCTATTACGTACTTTTAAAATTCAAACTAACCCTTCAAACATGTTTATTTATATCATATGCTCTCAAACTATCTTTTACTGATACAATGGTAAAACTGGGTTCCCAAAACGTGAAAACCCTAATGAAGTCTCTATTTCCAAGAGTAAAATAAAGGACAGCCAACACTGTGGGGTAAAAACGATCCTGAGCCTTTTCCCCACTCTGTAACATTTAGAAATTGGCGGGGGGGGAGTGGGATTGCATTCATAGACTTCCAAAAGAAAATGTTATAGAAGTGTTTATTTTTTAAAAGGAGAATTTTAAGAGAACAGGATGCTTGAATATGACCAGCTCCTACTCAAGGGGAAAATAACGACGGACCTTTGCTGAGATGGAACCAATAATTCAAAGAAACGAAGCTAAACAGGATTTTATCTATACACAATTAATATTAAAACTTCTTAACAGGATGGAACACTTATAACAAAATTTAAGTCCCTTCATCTTTTGGCAATGAAATAAGTGAAATTAACATAAGGATATTTTGGAAGGGTTGAAGGTCACAGTCAAAATCAAACAAAATTTTCAAACCTAGAAAGCAAAATGCAAATTTTCATAGCTCCTTATCTACCCTATCTAAATAGAAATAGTATAATGACTATCCAATAGATGCTTAGTTTCAAAATGAATACAAGCAATTTATCATGAAAAGCCTATACCTAATAAGCTGCTTTTCTGCTCTGTTTTGCTCCTTTGTCATATGCCTGAGCTTAATGAAGACTACCCTCTACAACTGCTCCTGAGGGCAGAGAAGCAAGCAATGAGTAAGAAAGTAAGCCTGAGAAGCCCCTGGCCCCTTAGGACCTTCTCTCTGGCCAGTCACAAACACTTATGTTTCAATGCAGAAGATTTCAAGACTGATTTGAAGAACAGAATCCTATCTTGGGGAATAGGTTCCCTGTCAAAGGCCATCAGATGGACAGCTATTTACCAGGCAATTAGCCTAAAACTCTTAGGTAATGATAAAAAATAAAACAAACAAACAAAATCCCTCATATTTTCCTATTGGAACCTTTCATTCAGTTTTGTTGATGCTTTAAGGAAAACAGCTTTGCCCATAACGCACTGTGGCCTGGAGTTATGACACCCACTTGTATTTGGCCAATTAAGAAAGAGGCCAAACTACATTCTTCTTAGAAGGTCTGTTCAGTTGAAAAATGGCACTTAATTGATGGTGTTTTCATATAATCTTTAACAAGAACTCATAAGTTGCACTGATTATGCCCCAAGAGATAAGGGACTGATGATAATTCAGATGGGCACCTCTGAAAAGATTTATCAGTTTTCTGTCTCGTTCCAACCAGATTTTTTGGAAAACCTTCGGGAAAGATTGAAATTCCCCACCAATCTGAGACTGTATGCGAGTTTTCATAACATTAATTGGAAAAAACAAGAATCCCAACATGGCACCCAACAGACCTCCAGTCTGTGGTACTTTCTTATGGCAGCCCTAGCAAACTAATACACTTCCTATCAAGACTTCAGGGATATGGGCCAGGTGTGGTGGCTCACAACTGTAATCCCAACACTTTAAGAGGCTGACGTTGACAGATCACTTGAGGTCAGGACTTCGAGACCAGCCTAGCCAATTAGCCAGACATTACGGCGCATGCCTGTAATCCCAGCTACTTGGGAAGCTGAGGCAGGAGAATCGCTTGAACCCAGGAGGCAGAGGTTGCAGTGAGCCGAGAGAGTGCCACTGCACTCCAGCCCGGGTGACAAGCTGTCTTTTTTTGACCCTGTCTCAAAAAAAGAAAACAAACAAACAAATAAACAAACTTAAGGGATGTGTTCAAAACAATAATTTAAACAAAAACTTATAGTCCCAAATGCATATATGAAGGAGAAAAAAAATACTAAAAACTAAAGAGGTAAAGTATTCATTTAAAAAAATTAGAATAAGAACAGCAAAATAAACCAAAAGAAAAATTTAAAGATATAGATAAGGACAGAAATTAGTGAAATCTGTAAGCAGAGGGGATTCACAAAGCCAACAGTTCTGGCTCAAAAAAATTTTTTTAAGACTAGTAAATTCAACAAACCCCTAGTAAGACTGATCAATATTTTAAATCAAGAAAGAAAAAGAGAGAAATCAGGCATAAGAAGCTAATATCAGGAACAAAATACAGGACTGAACTAAACATGGCTCAGGCTTATGCATTAAGAGGAAAAGTAATATACAAAGTATGTGTGGAAATTTAGATGAAATTGACAAATTTCTGGAAAAATATATCAAAACTTATTCAATAAGAGAAAACCAGTCTTATAACCATAAAAGAATTAAATCAGTAGTCAAAAATATCTTCAGACCCAGATGACTTCACCAGCTATTATTTCAAACACCCAAGGAATAAATAATTCCTCCAATTTTATGCAAAAAATTATTTGACAGAATAGAAAAAGCATTTATTTTTCAACTCATGCTGTGAGGCTAGCATAACTTCACTATCAAAATGTGAAAGAACAGTATCCAAAAAATCATAGGCACAAAATTCCTAATAGCAAAGTGAATTAAGAAGTGTAAAATAAAAAGGATAACACATCATGTCCAAGTTAGATTGAAATGCAAAATCAGTGTAACAGTAATCTGTTAATATGCTTCTCCATAATTATAGATTAAACGGAAAAAATTATATGATCATCTCAACAATACAAAAAAAAAACTGACCAAATTTTAATATCCATTCAGAATATTAGCATAATATTCAGAATATTCTTAGCATAATAGAAATAGAAGAAACTTCCTTGACAAAGTATATATACCAAAAGCTACAGGCAAAATACTTCAGGACAGTGGGTACTCTGAGTTGAGGGTGGAGGTTCAGTTGTAACTGGAAGGGGGGTACATAAAGGGCATCTCAGACTCAGACCTTGATTACATGGATGTAAATTTCCTTTCTAATTTTTTGGAAATTTAATGCTACATACATGATTTGTACACTTCAACCTGAAATAAAGAAGAAAAACTAAGATATACACACACATACCCCACTGATTACAACCATGTGAATGCTACATATACAGCACAGGCAAAGACTACAGGGGAATATGAACAAATTAAAACAGTTTGGTTTGTTAACATAGTGTGATAATGTAACTATGTATAAATTTTAAAAACTGTCACCAACCAGGAAACTGTGAGAAAGGCAAGAAAGGCATGGCTCTGGGCATCACCTATTATATTTTCATATCCTCAGACAGGTAGGCCTGGTTCACTTTGACGGTGGGTTAGGAAGAACGCCCACTGAAAACCAGCAGTAAAGACACGCCGTCAAATGTAGAACCCATAGAATGCTCCCATTTCCACTTTCCCTGCCTTCTTACAGGAATGATACACTAATTAATCATCCAGATATCAAAGCACCTATTATACAGCCTTATCAATGCTTGGGTTCCAGCCCCCATTTTCACAAGAGCAAAGATGAGAAGTACAGAACAAAGGCCTCATGCTGTGCCTCACCCAAAAAACAGTATCATGGGCTGAGTAATTTCAGTTTATAGAATTGTGTGAAATAAGAAACAAAAAAAGGTGGGGATAGATAGCACCTTAGCACAAAGGAAAGGAGAAAAATTGTATCTGCAAAGACTGTGACTCTCTACAGACAACAATAGAATACAGAGACCCTTACACCTAGCTATGTTGCAAAAAAGTGTGGCCATGGCAGGATCCATGTTTCTAGCTGTTACAATCCTGACTTTTCCGCAGATTCTAAGCCCTTTGCTAGTGAGAACTATAGCTTCCAAACTAGACATGGGGCCAATCTAGTCTCCACAGACCAGACTTTATGAGTGTCCTGCCAGCCTTGCCAAGAAGCCAGAACTTGCTAATTCCCTTCTATAACCTGTGCCCTCCCCTTGGGCAAGGAAATAGACTGCTTGCTGTGGCTGCTGAAAGTCAGAGTCACTGACCCATTTCAAAAGGGGGAGAAAGAATATTAAGCAAGAGCTTTCATCTGATCATTTGTATCTAAGTCAGTCTCAGGGAGTATCTCCAAAAAGGCAAAGGGGAGGAGTAGAGATGACATAATCCTGAAGCCATAAAGGACTTTTCACCACAACCTCACCCATTGCCCCTATTATATTTTTTTCTTTCTGTAAAAGTCATGAAGTGCTGTTAATTAATTGGGTCTTCTCAGGGAGAAAGCTGCTACTTAAGTAAAAAAAAAAAATCTGGGAAAAAAACAGATGTTCTAGAATCACCATAGGGATGCAGCTATTACATAGTTGCCAAACACAGTTGTCCCAAAGCTTAAAAGCTCTCCTTTAATTCTTAGAATGGGTAAGGACCACTTCTGTGACCATGTTCTCTGTTAAAAGCCGTTTGCAAACTTTTTTTGATAGAGGGTAACAGACTATTACGTCAGGAGAAAAGGAAGAGTCCGGCCCTTTGTCCCTCTGACGGTGGCAGAGCACTGCTCCTTCATTTCATCTCCAATAGTCTCTGGGGGAAATCCTTAAGATGAGAGGCTCTGCTCTGTGAAGAAGGGAAGTCTGGTTCTGTATCTTCTCAGTCCCAACCTGACAGATCTTCTTTTTAAAAGAACTTAAGTCCATAAATAAATTCCAAAATCAAAAATAAAAGAGAGAAAACATAAGCTGGAAAAGGAATCTATACAGACATCAACCAACTGCAATGTGTAGACTTTATCTGCCTCTGATTCAAATGAACTATTTAAAAAAAACAACTATCATAAGATAATTTGGGAAATTTAAACACTAAGTGGCTATCTGATGATATTAAAGAATATTTTAGATGTGAAATGGTAATTATCTTCTTTTAAAAGTCCTAATTTTTTGACACACATTCTGAACTACTTCAGGATTAAATAATATGAACAAGGATACATGTAAAAATAATGGGTGGCAAGGACAAAGCTGATACAGGTATATGAAAATAAGACTGGCTGTTAGTTAAGTTTTTTAAATGGGTGATGGACACATGGGTGTTCATACTAGTTTCTCTACATATGCCTGTGTGTGTGCATTTTTTTCATGGTTTCAAAAATAAAATCAAGATAATTTCCCTAGAGTCATTGGGGCATTTGATTCTTCCCAAGACAGCTGAGCAAAAGGGGTTCCTTTCCTTCTTTTTTTGGGGGGGGTGGGGGGCGGTATTTTGTCTTCTTATCTGATCCTACAATTAGGAATACTGCCCTAAACATCTCTGTAGCAAAAACACTTAAACCCAGGCTTAGAGTCTAGATGAGGCAGAGGGGATGCCCTGGCTTGCTGCCTCAAAAGCCAGCACCCTGTCACTGATAGTAGGTGTTCGGCAGCCAAACCATTTTGCTCTGTGCTCTGCTGGCAGGGACTTGCTGCATCGATTGCTCGTGATGCAGGCAGCCTGCAGCTAGGTGTGTCCCTGATGAGCAACTGCTGAGTAAAAGTCAGTAGCTGCGCCTCAGCCTGTCTCCTCCCTCCCCAAATCAGACTCCTCCTTTGCCTAACTCCTTTTTTTTTCCTGCGTCACAAATACAAAATGGAGTTAGCTGGGAGCAAAAACAATCTGTCTAAAATGGCTGAATGCAGTAGGGAGTGCCAGACAGTAAAGCAAAGGGAAAGGGCACCCCCTGCCGTCCAACACAGGGAGCCTGTGTTCTTCACTACCTTTGCAGGTCAAAACAATCAGTACCACAGAGTCCAGATCAATTTTGTCACAAATCATGATTTTTGAACTCTAAAATTCAAAGAATAGAAACTGAGGGACAAGAAGGGAAAATAATTTGCAGTCTCTAAAGACAAAGGGCACAAAGTCAGCAGCCCTAGGTCCCAGTTACTGCTTGGTTGATTAGTAATAGTTTCCAGGAGACAACAGAACGGAAGGGAGGTCCTTTTATAGTACAAGATTCCCAACTTCAATAACGGACTAATGACCCCACGGAACCCCACAGCTATAACCTTCACTTCCCCAGGAATTCCTGTTGCAGGTGACTCTCAATGAAGACCACAAACAGGAAATGGAGGAGCAGGGAGTTGCTTGACATCCTGGAAACTAAGTTCTTAAGAATTGCAAGAGGGAGTAAGTAAGTGGGATCAAAAATGGACTTTACAAGAACACTGCTGAGAACATAGACTGAGTCTAAAGCCAGTTATATCCTCAGGGCTGGAAGACAGGCTGAGCCATAAAGCAGCTCCACCCAACCTCACTCACTTACTCAGGATTAAAACACTACTTGCTCTGACCAAGATAAAGCCTGCAGCATTTGTACCTATTCTACAGGCAACACCCTCCATTATCTTACACTACACCTCCCTTGAGTAAGCCAAGTACCTATGACTAAAAGAGAACACATAAGAAAGGTAAAAAAAAAAAAGAACTGGAAAAACTCATGGGTACAAGTCACTAATGGTTGCCACTGGTCAAATGAGGCTGCACAAATATGACAGTTTATCCAACATCGCTAAAGTGAGATAATGGCAACACATGCAACACGGGTACACAAAAATCACAAGAAGTTAAAAAAAAATAGGTAGACTCTGGCATCACTATAGTTTTCTCTGAAGAAAGAGGGTCTTTGTGGAAGAATCCTAGATCTCTGAGGCATATCTGAAAGATCAGAACACTTAATAATCTCTCTAGAAAATAACTTTCTGTGAGGGTAGCATAGCTTTGGAATTGCCAAGTTCACCTAGCATACAATAAGCCATATCTATTAAGCACTGCATCAACTCTAATTCTGGGAAGAGGAGAGAGCAAAAGGGTGCCACTGGATGAATATAAGAAGCTGCCCAGATGGAGGATTTCTCATTTATATTCTTCATGGTTGTCATATACATAAGGGATAAAGTCAGCACTTTAAAACAATGACTAAGGTATACATTATAGAAGGAAAAACATCATGCCAACTAAATAGCAGTTATGCCTGCCAAAAGGTAACCATGTCACTGACATCTTGGCCAAAACATACATTTATCTGCAAAATCCCACAGAAGCAGACAGTCACGGATGTGCACGCTGTAAGGAGGGACAGGGCAAACTGGCATTAATGAACAAACCTAATCACAAGAACAAAGCCAGACAGAATCCAAAAGGAAGAACCAGACGCTGAGAGTTATAAAGAAGGGGACAGATCTAAGTCTGAAAGGGTAGCAGAAAAGCAGTATTAAAAATGTGGGCACTTCACCAAGCATTTGGTCATTCAGAATACAGTCATTGAGTTTCCCAGATACTTTCCCAGCACACCCAGGATGGTGACTCAATTAAGGAATGCTAAAAAGAGATCTGCTTCTGAGATGTGGGTGCGGAGGGACTGGAAGGACAGGCACTGTCCCAAGCAAAAACTCAGGTATGTCAGCAAAGAGCTAGGATAGGTTTGTGCAAGGAAACAACAGGCTACAGGGCAGAAGAAAAGGCATTAAAATAAGGTACTAGGAATAAAACTCTTCCTGGATTGAAAAATGTTTTATTATCAGAAAAATTATACATAAAAAACAGAATAATTAATCCCCATGTATATATATATATATATATATCACTGAGTTTCAACAGTTACCAACTCATGAACAATTCTGTTTCATCTATACCCTAACCCACTTCTAAATCCCATATATGATCCACAATTATTTCTGTATGCGTCTCTAAAAGATGACTTTTTTAAAAATGCCATGCAACTATTATCACACTAATTTCCAGCTGTCTCAAATGTCAAGTGTTTTGTTTAGTTCATTTGGATCAAGATCTAAATAAGTTCCATATCTTATACTGGTTGATAAAATTTAAAATTCTCTCTTAATCTATATGCTCCTCTCCATCTCATGTTTTCTCCTGAAATCTATTTGTTGAAGAAATCAGCATACTAATCACTGGTAAAAAGCAAGGAGCACTAGCGCAGTGACTTTACACAGTCACTGGAAGCAAGCACCTGAGGTTTCTCTCAACCTGCCTGCGATCTTGCCACTCCCTTTCACTAAGTGCTGGATTCTAAGCCCAATATATCTAGGCTTAAATTCTGGCTTGGTGTTTACTTGCTATAAAATCTTAATAAGCAAAGGGCATGTTAATTTTCTATTTCACATCTCTCAATTATAAAACAAAGATAATACTAAGTAGGCATTATGGAAATAATGTTTTGATAACTGGAAATAATAGGTGATAATCCCTGTCACAAATCTGACATTAAATAGCTATTCATAATTTAAGACTGAATGAGAAGGCAAAGTACCTTCATCTTTTTTTAGGTGTTCCAGATCAGTGTTAATCTCTGCTGTGTCTCACCCACACTAACCTAAATAAATACTGAGTAAACTGCGAATTTCTAAACCATTCTCTATAACAAAGGATTCTAGAAATACTCTGTGTTTTATTCAGGGTTGGGAAGGGAAGTAACAGGGTAAGAGCAGAACAAAGAGAACAGATGGAATAAACACCCAGCCCCCAGCCTGAGTCTGCAGAGACAGCTGCTGGCTTTCGTCATACTGCTGTTTTTTTCCCTTCTTTGTTCCTGAGGTGGAAGCCAGGAAAGGGTGGGGAAAGAGGAGGGGGGAAGGGGTGGAGATGAGGGCAGGACCGCCATCTCTGTTACTGAAAGTCACCTGATCTTTTCCACCAATCCCTAGTCTCTGACCTCACAATCTGGAACCTGAGCCAAAATAGCTCAACTGCGCACACCCCGTGGCCGAAAAGAAAAATGCAAGCAGAATAAGAAAAAGGGGAAACTCTTGGGAAGGATTTTCAGTTTTTCTTGCTAAGAGAAATGCAAACACACACACAGGAAAGTGCTGTATCTTCCCGTCTAGATCTAAAAGAAGAAATCACTGGCTCTAAGACGAGTTGGGATTATTGTAGGATCAGGAGGAAAGAATGGTTCCATCCCATCTTGCAGAAATGGTGTTACCAATGCCCTTCTATCAATGGGGTCCTCTGCCCAATGTTACTTTGAGATGAAAGAGTTAAAAAGAAACTATTATGAGTGAAGTAAAGGATGCTGTTACTTGCTTTATAGAACTGAACGCTAGTACTTGGCTTGGCAGATGAACTATCAGGTCCAAGTACTTCTTCTACAAGCATTCCAGACACTGAAATTTCTTTTTTAACCCTGTCTTTTTCATTATAAAAACAATATAACCACGTTATAGAAAAATCAAAAGAAAAATTACCTAGTACCCTAGCAAAATCTGACAGTATTCTGGTATATTTCCCTGCTAATCTTTTGCTTCTGCATTTGTTTTCAATGCAAAACAATTATAATAAGGTGTACATAATTTGTTTCCTGCTTTTCACACCAAACAGGGAATCACAAGCATTCTTCCACGTTGCTCCAAAGGCAATGGGCGAGAGTTCTAATACACAGGACAGTTACAGGACCCTAAGTTTTAGAGCAATTAATCTCCAGAACAAAAACTGAAATAGAATCAAGAAAACAAATGACGTAGGCCACTCCTTTCCTTTAAAGACCTTTTATAGAGTAGCATTCCTTTGCTAGCAGTACAAAATCTATCCCTGTTTGAGTGTCACGCTCAAGTGAAATCTGGAAGGTTCCCTGGCAGAACTTTGTAAGCCTTTCTTCCCCATATCATAATGGCTATAAACTCTGGTATGAGTTGCCATACATTTACAGAGCTGATAATGGGTAACTAACTCTTCAGTTCATTGTTATGTAAGAGTATTTTAAGGAAGATCAAAAGGACATGTATACATGCTAAGATGCGGTCAGATCAAATGGGTTACTATAGCTACCATTTCAAAAAAAGGGACAGATTATTTCATTACTCTGTTTTATCCCTGTATTCATTATAAAATAATGTCTTCTTCTTAGAAAATTGAAATTTTTTTAATGAGGAAAGTCTCTACACACTGATATGAAGAATCTCCAGGATATAGATGCAAGGTATAGAAACAGTATATAGATAGTACATTCCTTTTTTCTGGTAAGAGGAGGAAGGATAAGAATCTGTATCAGCATTTGTTTATAATTTTTTTTAAGTCTGAAAGGATAATCAAATTAATAAAAATGGTTACCTCTAGAGGGAAGAAGAATGGCATGGATGAATACTAGGGTGGGAATAAGACTTCTTTTATAATGTTTTTACTTCTGAACCACTTATGTTATCCATGCAGAAAAACAGGTAACAGGCTCAAAGAAAAGCCCCAGAGGAAGCATTATATGGAGATACCCTTAGTATTCCTTGCAAACTAGCCTGTCCACAACCTTATGTTTGGAAGGAGACTTGTTCAGCAACAGCAGCAACGTCATTTCAGGTCCAACAACTCCCAAATAGTGTAATGTCAAGGGATCCTCAGAACAGTGCCTTTTCCTTGAGGCAACAGCTTTGAGTTCCAGTATGCAGTAAGAGAGTACCGGATCACTCTTTTGCTCACCCCAAACCCTAGTTCTGCTTTGACACTTGCTGGATATCTCATTTCTTCACCTAAAAAAAAATCTCTAATCTCTACCAACTGCAGGTCTCCACAGCAAGAGAATAACCAAGCTTGAACAAAAATTATGTCTATATTGCTGTAACATTCTTATTTTGATCTCTTCCTCCTCCAATTTCTCACAGCTCCTTCCGTGTTATACAAGCCTGAGTCCAGCACAATACTCTGCCCTCCATCCAGCCTCTCCAGCTGAGTCAATCTCTAAGTGGTTCCTAGCTACTTCACTGACCACAGAGGACTTCTTCAAAACATTCTTCTAAGATAGTTACTGAGACCTGGTTTGGAAGATGGGAAGAAAAGAAAATAATTTTTAAAGTACCTCTGAAACAGTGGCTCCAAAATTGACTGCTAAGTCAACTGAAGATGTTGAATTGTTTCCTAATCAGTCTCATATGACCTCCATAAGAACAGGGATAGTACTTATATAATACCTATTCAGATACAGATATCAAAATATTATTAAGAGAAAAGGTAAAGAGTGGCTTAATTTCTACCATTAGCATGCTCCTCATGTAATCCTTATACTAAAGTTTGAGATTTACTGGTATCAACAGACATTTAAGGCTAGGGACTGACTGTACCAAGATGTTAGAAGTTTAAGTAATACTGATCCCCCAACTAGATGGTCTATGTCTCAGACAATGACATTTAAAAGGACATTTGGTCAGAAATAAAATCTGGAATCGGCAGATAATGGCAGATAGCACCTTGGATTTAAAAGTTACCATTTCAGTCTATATATTTCTAGAAAAGTGTGATACACTTTAGGTATACACTAAAGTTGGGGGTGACTAGAAAGAAAGAGGCTCTAAAAATGAGACTAGCTGGGGATAATTAGGAGTTAACAAATGACACAAAGGGGTGCCTTTTGACTGTGAAACTTTCTGCACCAGCATATTCTATCCAAGTTAGACCAGGGGAACTCCCTGAAAAAATGGATTCTGGCTATATATATATAAATATAAAACCTCTGGCTAGTTATCAATATATAATGTGGGTAGGTTCTATCATGTGTTTAAAAGTACCTTTTCAGCAGAAACTGAGACAGAGATGGGATTATGAGTGTGTAAATAATGAGGCTACAATGAGCTACCAAGCTAATAAAATACAGTCCTCTCTTTGAGCCCTCTCAAAGGAAGACTATGCTTTCATGAAGGCATCAGATAAAAAACAAAAACCTTTTCCAGCCTCTGGACCCGAAAAAGAGCACTAATGTTGCTACTGTAGAAAATACTAGCTGCAACAGGACAAGATCCTTTGTAAAACGGCAAGCTGTAGCTTTCTGTGTAATTTAACAGCTCATCAGTCCTCCAAATAAATTTCCTGACAGCTAGAGGGCAGTATACTAAGCAGCTTGTATTTGGAAAGGACAGAGGTTGCCTCTCTCTAACGTGATGACATCACTACCAAACGTAACAATGACACATCTAAAATAAAAGAGTTCCATGTGCCATCTGGTGGCAGAAAGCAGAAAAGCACACTGCTGCAAATAAAATATCAAATTCTCCAAGTCGAGAAGAAAATTACAATTTAATTCCTTTATCTGATGACGCTGTGCCTTAAACTTCCACCAGTAAGTTTTCTGTGGAAACTGCATCAGCAGACTTCATGCAATAGCTTTAAAGTTTTGCCCCAGTTTAGCTCTATACTCCTAAACACTGGTTGTAAGCAAGCAGCAGCTCCTAAGGCCTGAACTTTGGTGCACAGAATAAGAGAATGAAACTTAGACTAAAACAAACAAAATAACGAAGGACTTAGAAGGCTGTCAAAAGCAAAACTAGAGTTTGACATGACAGATAACACCAAAGACAGCTTATTGCAAGAAAAAAAAAAAAACAGAATAACAGAATCAGAAGTTTAGAATTGAAAGATATCTTTTAGGTTCATGTATCTCACTTTACAGATAGAGTCAAGGTATGAAAGATAACCTTTGGTGCAATCTTATTAGTGGTCTGATTAAAACAAGATATCACTTTTCCCCTACTAGACATTACCATAAATAATTTTTTTATTTTTGGTGGAAGTATAAATTGCTATAATCTTGCACCTATAAACTTGGGCCCAGAAATCTGATTTTTAAGAAATTACTGTGCAGAAATACAAGCTTGCAAAGACAACTAGAAATAGATGTTTCCTAAAGCACTGCTTGTAATATAAAAAAATGGAAAACTTATTTGTATTATATGACAGAATACAACTATCTGAAATAATGATGCAGATCTATATGTAAGGATGTCGAGATGCTGAAACATGTTAAAGAAAATACAAAACAGTATATACTGTATGAGATCATACCAACTACATTTAAAAAGAGGTATATATACCCGCATGTTTCTGTAAGTTTAATTTCCTTGCCCCATAATTTTCCAATAAAGTTTTATTCAGAAATTTACCACACTTTCTCACTTGAACAAAAAGGATTTTCCCATTCCTTTATTGGAATAACACATGCATATAAAAAGTATGATTTAGCAGGACATCTTTTTACCTTATATTTCCAGTGTATTCTACATACTTGTTAAAAGGAAGATAACAAATTAGTCCAGGAACTGGCTTTAGACAGGACCATGGTAACAGAGGAAGACAGAAGGTAGGTAAAAGTAATGATGGAAGTCTCTGGAAGTTCCTCTTCTGACAGCTTAAATTTTGTCAGTGAAGTAGGAAGAAAACATCCTCAACTGAGAATGAAAATGAGGGAAGTTTGGGCTGTTGAGGAGGAAAAAAAGGGGTGAAATAATCTGTAGGAAAGCAGGAAATTAAATGAATCTGAAATGCTCAAAATATGATTACCTGGCAGTATCAAGGGCCAAGCAACTTCATACATTAAGCAGAGGAGAGTTGGGAGAACAGCCAGTGAGTTAGCAGGAAAAGTAAAAGTGTTTCTTGTCCTGAAAGCTAAGAGAAGAAAGTCTATCAAAGGAGGGCCCAATTATGTGGTTTTCTCCAGCCATGTTCAGTTGCACACCTATAGGAGCAGGACAAAGACAGAAATGGGATTAACCAGGATTGTGGTTTTGCCAATCAAGTATGAAATGAGAGAGGTAATGGAAGAATAATACCCAAGGGAATGATTATAATGATTTACCAAGGAATTTTAGCTGAGGGAAAGAGTGAAGTCATCAAGAAGGTGAAGGACAGTGAATGGATTAGAGGTCTCAGCAGGGCTGGAGGACTGTTGGGGTCAGGATACCAAAGAGAATAAGGTAAAAAGATAGAATCCTGGTGGTATGAAATGAGATCCTAGAAGGGCTACACTCACTGCAATGACCATAGTGTGAAATGGGTAAGGTAGGATAGAGGACAAAATCTGTAGAATTCAAGGAACTGAAAAGGCCAGAATATTGGTAGGATGATCGTGACCTTTTTGTATAAAAATTCCTAAGAATTAAGTCAGAGGTAGTATTGGAGTACAGAAGAGAGTGAATATAAGCCAAGAGCTAAATTGGTTGAGAAATGAGGAGTACTGTGGGAGGCAGTAGATGACAACATGAAGAGAGAAAACGGGTGACATAACTTTATGTCAAAAGATTGGAAATTGTTGGTTTTTAGGAACTGTTTCCTTTTAGGAAAAAGAAAGGCAAAATGATCTGAAAGTGGCAATGGAGAACAAAGATGACATCCACCCCATCTCAAGCCCACTAGAGTGAGGTTTATGAGAACAGAGAAAAACAACCACATAAGGAAGCAAAAGGGAAAGCAGTATTGAGAGAAAACCAGGTTTCCAATAAAGCAAGGTAAAAAGTTTTTGCCAGTAATGGAGCATGAATTCAAGAAGGCACAGTGGACCCGTTTCAGGAGCTTAGGTGGGATGGAAGGAGACAAAACAGGAACCACACAGGACCTTATGGCGATTAAACCACAGGAAATGAAGGATGACCTAGGAGTCTAGGCTGCCTGTGGTAAATGACATAAACCAAGATAAATGGCATAATATTAGATCCAGTGGATTAAAAGCAAATGGTGATGAAAAGGTTGAGGTGTAGAGGGGCATATGAGGGGGTAGTTTAGGTTCCTTTTTTATGCTACTAGTGACAATAAGATGACAACCTGGAGGAGGTATGGTACTTTTTCCATGTGAAGGACTTCTGGCAACCCCAGATGATAGGGATGGATTTATGTTTTTAAATCACAAGGGACTATCATCTGATATTACAGAACTTCCCAATTTCTTTTTACTAGTAGTATGACCCTACTCAAAACCCAAGAGAGGCTAAGTAATTAAAAGGTAAGAATCCCAACAAATGTTCACTTGACTAGTACCTCTAGTCCTAATTCTACAAACTTGAGTGGAATAAGGAACTGATGAAACAGACATCTTTCTGCCAAGAGACTCACTGAACAAGGTAGAGTAGGTTGGGCTCTCACAAAATCTTGCTGCTAAAGGTTAAAAGCTGCAGAAGCTACAGATTCACTAATAAAGATGCAGCTGGGTGAGTGCCACCTAGTGGACAGAAAATAATAACAGGGAAAAAACAAAAAAACCCTACCATTCTCTTTGGGAAAGGGGCTCCTGCTGAAGCCTGAAGCAAGATAATTATGTCGGGGCAGCAGACAAGTAAACCTGTCCGTTGTGGCTAACAGTTTTGACTTCTGGAACAATAGAACTGGAGCCACACAGTCAAATGCGAACTGGAATACTGTTATTTTTTAATAAAATTCTCAGCTCTTAGTGAAGATCTTACTTTTAGCCAGAGATTTTTCTAAATTACTGCCATTAAATATTTGGAGAACTGTTCTGATGCTCACACTTCCCATAATGCATCTCTAACAAGTCTAGTGTTCTGTATTGTTTTTGGAAGGAAGGAATAAACCTAAAAATAAAAGTCACTGTACGTAGGACATGAGTTATCCACCTTGCTATGATTCAAGAGGTGATAGTATAATGATCACTTAACAAAAGAGAATAAGAGAAGAAATGCAAAATGGAAACTGGTTTATCTTGTACATACAAATAATGAACTCCCTAAGGCTACTATATCAATGAAAATGATCCCTTGGAGAAGATGGAAAAAAAAATTTAACTACTGGACATATTTCCAAGAAATTCAAAAAGAGCTGACAAAAAGTCCATGATAAAAGACTCTTTGCTGATCACTATAATAAGGAAAGTGAGAATGTGAAAAAGGACTAGAAGTTTTATGGCATTGTCTATCAAATGTAAATTCAAAATATTCCCTGGCAGGGAATAAGTTAACCGAGTAAGTAAATTCCTCATTTATAGGAAATAAAGCCTTCAGAAACACAACAACACTCATCTTTAAAAGAAAAATAATGGGTAAAAGAATCTGGAGGATAAAATTTTAGGACCAATACCTGTCCCTTAGCTCTTCTCTTGTAAAAAGGCACACATATTCTTGAACCTTAATAAAGCAGTAACTGGAGACTTCACTACAGAAGGCAGATGTGCGGAGTCAGGCATGTGCTTTCTTCAATGCCCATTCTTGGAGGGGTCAGTAGGTATACTGAACATTTTAGATATCAATAAAACATAAGGGGGATACAGGCATATTTAACAAATAGTAGAGTTGTGTTTATCAAGCAAGAGAGGAAATAATGCAATATTGTGAAAACCTAGTGTTCAAATAACTTCTTCATCAACACTGGCAACCACTGCGCTGAAATCAGCTAAGCAGTGCTTCTACTAGATAAACATGTCTTAACAAAAAAACAAAACAAAACAAAGAGATAAACATGTATTATTTCTTCAACTGGATTAGATTTGCTTGAGTTGAATATAGTCAGAACATGCCTTTTCCTTTATAACCCTAAATATCTAGTATCTCACTTACTTTCCCTATCTATTATTGTTCCCTTTTTTCTACTCAGTCACTGCCAATTCAAGGACATTTGTGTCTGAATGAATGAAGTGGTTCCTGAAGGCAGCATATCCCCTTCTTGCAGCTTTTGTCTGAATCTAAGCTTTCAGGGGCTTTTGGGGCAAGTATGTACACTTCTGGGACTTTGGAGTCATTATTTAGAGTTTGAACTCTGGGTCTGACACTTTTTATATAGTTTGGAAAAAGTAATTTAATCTGTGTTGCTACTTCATCTGGAGGATGAACTATTTACAAGGTTGATAATGAGTAGTTATCGATCATTTAATTATATCATCAATATTAAGACTAAGAATGAGAGACTTGGCAACTGACACTGGCTTCAGTATTCACACTACATTGGGTTAGTATTCAATTCAGTATGCAAGAATTACTGTTTAAAAGTAGTATGGATGAAAAGTCTTTTTCTGAAATATCAATATTAGAGATGTTTAAAGCACTGGAGGTAAAGTGCACTTGCTGTCATACTGATCTGTGTTTTCTAAGTGCTTACTTCTTAAGTTTTGAGACTTTGAAATTCCTTATCTGACAAAAACCTAAACCCTAAATAAGAAGCACAAAGACTTTTTACTAAAGTTTTCTTTCTTTTTTTTTTTTGGCCTTTTGTGAAGGGGCCACTTTGGTATTTTAAAAATACTACTATATCCCAATTCATAATGAGAATATAATACCCAAGAAGATCACTAAACTGTATAAAACCCAGCTAGAATTAATAGAAAATACAAATAGAATTAAAAAATGCAGGCCGGGCGCGGTGGCTCAAGCCTATAATCCCAGCACTTTGGGAGGCCGAGGCGGGTGGATCACGAGGTCAACAGATCGAGACCATCCTGGTCAACATGGTGAAACCCCATCTCTACTAAAAATACAAAACATTAGCTGGGCATGGTGGCGCATGCCTGTAATCCCAGCTGCTTGGGAGGCTGAAGCAGGAGAATTGCTTGAACCCAGGAGGCGGAGGTTGTGGTGAGCTGAGATCACACCATTGCACTCCAGCCTGGGTAACAAAAGCAAAACTCCATCTCAAAAAAATAAATAAACAAACAAACAAACAAATAAATAAATAAATGAGATGGGGGAAGGGAGAAAAGGGGCCCACTAGGTGTTCATTTGCAGTGGCACTAAGAGTGCAGAGCCCAGACTCAAGAAAGAAACTTATGCCAGAGGCCAATATAGGGATTCTGTGAACTTACAAATTAGAAAATCATTTAATTTTGACTTTGTCAACTAGTCTTTATTGATACACTAATACAGTATACGTGGTTACCATCACAGTATTTTAATTAAGAGAGTGGAAGTAATCCCTTAGGCTGGACTTTGGCATGGAAGGTGACAGTTTTCTTAGAGGAAAAGGCCATTTTGTCCTGAATGATAGGGCAACAAGACAGACCTGAGCATTATGGTCTTATACTCCTGGACACACACACACACACGCACTAGGGGCCATCAAGGCACCTCGCAATCTGTTAGACTCCTTATTAGAACAAAGTGCAGCCTATTTCCATCACTTAAGGAAAAAAATAAGAATCACCTTTAAAAATACTAATTGACTAGGGAGGGGCAGGGAAAATAAATGCTCCAAAGTTGCACTTAATTTTCATCACTAAGGTCGTAATAAACCTCTAAACAAACAAAAATGCTGGAAGAAGATGAAAATACAAAATTATTGGGCTATAATGGTCATTATACATGACAAGATATTTGAAATACTATCTCTCTCAGGGAAATAACTAACAAGTACCCTATCACAAGGCAGCACAAAACCACAAGAATTAAAAGTGAAGAACGAAGAGGGCAAAGTAAATCAGCTCTTCTAAAATAAAAGGAAACATATGAAGGTTAAAAAAGAAAAGCAAGAATTTATATAGAAAAAAATGGACCAGAAGTCAAGATCCTGGTTCTGATCATAACCTTGGGAAAGCTACCTAACTGTTCGGAGTCTATATATGCTACAGAGCGGAGAGAATACACATCCTGCCTGTCTTATAAGGCTTCTTTGCATGTCAAATAGGGTAACACGTTAAGGCACTATAAAAATTGTAAAACAACACAAATGTAAGGTAACAGTATTATTACTTACATTGTCCCTCACCTTCTAAAGAGATAAGTATGTGGTAGTTTAACATGAAACAAAATTTCTTCCCTGTTAGTTAAGACCAAAGCTATTAGTCCTTTTGAAGTCCAAGGGAGAGAGAAAAAAAAAAAAAAGAAAACCTAGCAAAGACAAATCAACCCTCAATCTCTAGTCTCAGTTTTCTAATGAGAAATTCCTCTATATCTATTTCATCTTTTTCTCTAATATTCAAGAGACCAAACTAAAAGCTCTTTTGTATTCTTACCTTTGGAAGCTTCAGGAGCAAAGTGCCAGGAGGGAGAAGGCATCCAATATTGGAAAGAAACAGAAGGAAGAAAAGGAATCACATACGGTTCTTTGTTAATGTACACAGCCACTTGGCCACCCAAACTGTTAAAAGACTCTATTCAACCCTTATTAATTAAGTACTTAGGACTGGAAATTGCACCTTAAGGCAGTGCCAGAATCTGTTCAAGAGTATCATCAAAATGAGCCCAAATCAAGCTGTGTCACTTTAATCTCATATTCCTACAAGTTATACTGATACAAAATACCTACATACAATAGTTCTCTTTCCCAACCATGTAACTCCATAATATTTAATATAATAACATATTTTCTTTCTTTTGAATGGGAAAATCCATCTGTCTTCCATCCAACATACCCTTTCTACCCTCACCCAGGGAAGGAAAGGGAATAGGAAACCTAATGAAAAATTCTAAGCCCTATACTGGACCTTTGCATCAAAGAGGAAGGTACTCACTCTTGGTCTGGGCAGAGAACGTAAGGGTAAGTTTGGCGAAAAGTTCATTGTTCTCAAAGCGGTCCTCCTTCACCTTTGTCCAGAAGCAGTCCTGGGAGAGGTCCTCAGCCACAAACTGTGGATAAAGGCAGGGTGTTAAAAATTAGTAAACTGAGCCCTGTACTTTCCATCCTAAAAAACGAATGAGTCTGTATAATAGGTGGCTGGCTGATTATCAACAATGTCTCACTAGAATAAGACTAACCTGAGGCACAGAATAGTGTGGTGGGATTAGGAGAGGGATTAGTATTAGAGAATACTTCCAGTTTATTTGTTTATGGATCCATAAATCTAAGAATTAGATTCATGTATACTATGTATCTTCCTCCTAACTCCAAATCCTCTAGCTTCAGAAGCATTAGGCTTTATTTCACATCTTCTCTTGCTCTCCATCATATTTTCCCCACCAGTTTGGCTAACTGTGCCAAATTTGCTCATTTTATGAGCAAATAAATCCCTAAGCTCCTTTATATTAACTTACCTTCTAGAAGCAAAAGGCTAACTAACTCAGAATCACAGGCATCTCAAACACATCATGGGAACAATACTGTGCATGCAAATATGGGCTGAGTAATTTATATACTATGAAACTGGTGTAGAGTGGATTCATAAATCCATGACTTTTGGATCAGCACAATTATCAGTAGCTTGCAGACTGGTGAATGACTATTATCAAACTGTGTGTTACCATGGTATTGACAGCCTCAGAGAAAAGGCAGAAAACATGAAGTATAAGTTTAGTTAAGATTAAATTCAGAGTACAGGGTTCACAGAACTCTCCATGGTGATGTATGGCATATAGAAGATGCCTAATATCTGCTGAATAAACATAAGCATGAGTGAAACTTGAAGACAGAAAGATGTAAGCCATAAGGGAGGTGCAGCCCATCCATGCACAAAATACAAAGTAGAAAATTGGTAGTAAAATGGTTTCTTAAGATCAACTGGTGAGGCCAGACACAGCAGCTCATGCCTTTAATCCCAGTACTTTAGGAGGCTGAGGTGGGTGGCTCACAAGGTCAGGAGATTGAGACCATCCTGGCTAACATGGTTAAGCCCCATCTCTACTAAAAATAAAATAAATAAGTTATCTGGGTGTGGTAGCAAGCGCCTGTAGTACCAGCTACTCAGGAGGCTAAGGCAGGAGAATCACTTGAACCTGGGAGGCAGAGGCTGCAGTGAGCCGAGATCATGCCACTGTACTCCAATCTAGGCAACAAGAATGAGACTTCGTCTCAAAAATTAAAAAAAAAAAAAAAAGATCTACTGGTGAAGAAATAGAGATTCTTACCTTGGACCAGTTTGGCCTCCGGAGCTGCACCTCTGGCTTATAAAGCTTTTTGGGGGTTAATCCAAATGGCAGAACTGGGGCTGCAGGAACTCCAAATCCAAATGGGGGAGGTGGAGGCATACCCATGCCAGGTGGAGGTGGAGGAATACCAGGGCCTCCAGGAAAAGGAGGAGGTGGAGGGATTCCAGGACCACCAGGAAGAGGGGGAGGAGGAGGTGGTATTCCTACTCCCCCAGGCAAGGGAGGAGGTGGTGGGGGGATTCCAGCACCACCAGGCAAAGGAGGCGGCGGTGGGGGGATTCCAGCACCACCAAGCAAAGGAGGAGGTGGAGGGATGCTAGCACCCCCAGGCAAAGGAGGGGGTGGAGGGATGCTAGCACCCCCAGGCAAAGGAGGGGGTGGTGGGGGGATTCCAGCACCACCAAGCAAAGGAGGAGGTGGAGGGATGCTAGCATCCCCAGGCAAAGGAGGAGGTGGAGGGATGCTAGCACCCCCAGGCAAAGGAGGAGGTGGAGGGATGCTAGCACCCCCAGGCAAAGGAGGAGGTGGAGGGATGCTAGCACCCCCAGGCAAAGGAGGGGGTGGAGGGATGCTAGCACCCCCAGGAAAAGAAGAGGGTGGAGAGATAGCAGTAACTACAGGTAAAGAAGGGGGTGAGGGGATGCAAACACCCCCAGGCAAAGGAGGTGGTGGTGGAGGAGGAGGAGGAACTATGGTACTACCCCCAGGAGCAGGTGGTGGTGGAATAATAGTGCCAGAGTCACCAGGTAAAGGAGGGGCAGGGGGAACAGTAGCACTACTAGGAACAGAAGGAGCTATAGCAACAGCTGCCACAGAGAGGGAAGCCATTTCTTTCTTGGCATCTTCCAGTTCCTTTGTCAGCTTGGCAACCTACAAGTATAACATCAATGTGAGTACTTCTCACCCCACTTCAGGGACTACTGGGGCTAGAAGGAATCTAACAAATGACTTAATCCAAACTTCTCATTTTACAAATGGAGAAACTGAGGAGTCAGAGAGATCACATGATCACCTAAAGTCACACTGCTTAGCAGCAGAGACAAAACTAGAATTCAGGTCTTCATATTCTTAGTTCAGAATGCTTTGTATTAAAAAGACAATTTTAACATTTATGTTAAACTCTCCCTTGATTAGAAAATGTAAAGTCAAATAAATCGAATGCTTTAGTTATATAACTAATATATGTGCTACACAGATGATTATATGACCACCTAAGTAATCAAGTTAACAGATATCAAAGATCATTCAAGTATTTACTACTGCACAGGGAGTGTGTAAGGATAAATCTGTGCAGAGATGACTAAACTAACAGAAAATCAGCTAATTTGTAACAGTTTAGTTTTTATTCCTAATTTATTAGAAGATTTATCACCTTAATTTTTAATGTTTATCTGTATTTTCCAGATTTTCTGTCTTATGTATTACCCCCAACACAAACCAAAAACCAGTATATTATTTTTAAAATATGCACCATGTAACTAGATTGCCTATTAGTAGCTGATCCCTCCCTAGGAGTGAGATGATTGACTCCTATTCTAAGCCATGTGCATCTTGAGGTTACAGGTCACTCTGCCTTCCCTGCTCAGGCATTACCTCTCCTGTGAGCTGGGACACCTCTGCTTCTAGATCCTGTTTCTCTGTGGCAATCTGTTGCTTTTCAGAATCCAGTGCATCCTTTTCTCCCTGAAGATTTTGAAGCTTCTGCTCAAAGTCACTTTCCATCTTTTTCATTTCCACCTGTAGCTCATGTCGGGCTGTTAACTCTGAGTCCAGCTAGAGAAAAAAAACAAATCAGGCTCCCAGTAAGCTCTCCATCTCAGTAAGAAGAACGAGTACTATTACTCATAATTCCCCTCACCTCCTCTTTTGCCTGGGGGTGCTGGAATCTGCCCCCAACCCCCATCTCCTGTTTTGGGCCAAGAATTGATCTGTAGAGCTCACAAATTCAGGCTATGCTTGGGGAAAAAAAGCACCATGATTCTAACCTTAAAATCAAGATTAAAGGAGAAGGGAATCAGTTCATTTCCATAGATTCCCTATTTTTACAGTAAAAAGAAACAAAACAAAGATTTTAAAGGTATTTAACTAGGTCAGCCATGGTAGTACAATCCCAATATTCTCTAGGATAAAAAAACCTATTAACCACAGTAAGAGTCCTTAACAATTGAAGAGAAAAAGAAAACTCAAAGACATTTTCCACTTCTACTGTTCAAAGGACCCCAGTTCCTAATGTTCTAGGGATAAGAGGCCTAAAATGCCAAGCAAATCTGAGAGTCCCATCACTATTATATGAGTATCATCTGTCTTTCTTTTCCTGCCTAATAGCCCAAGAACTGTAAACCCACCAGGAAAGCTCCTGATAATGACATCCATATCACTTTCTCCAATGACTAACCTATACTGGAATGGTTTCCCCTGGGAATTACACATCCGATGCTAAATGCTTCCAAAATACCACAGAAAAAAAGTGTCTCACAGGTCAGGAAAATAATAATCCTCAAAGCAAGATATACTCAAACACATGTTTTTGGTCTCATATGCACCTTCTTTTCCAGCTCTGCAGCTTTGGCTTCAGATTTCTCCACCTTTGTCTTATCAATCATTTGATCTGAAAAGAAGAGTCAGTAAGTAAAGCTCCCAATTCTCTTAGTCTATTTCTTTTATACCCAAGCCTTTTCAAAGAACAGTCTTTTATCTTTTTGATTATTTTTATTATCTTTCTTAATGTTCTGGACTAGACAAAGAAATGAAACTTTCAGTTAAGTTTAACATGTGATCTCTGGGTATGTGGTAAGGCTACCATGCTCGTGGCATGAAGAATGCCTATGAGTGACACTTTCGACTTTCTGAGACCAGCAGGAGTTCCTGCAAAAGGTGCTGGTGTGTTTTTGTTTTGTTTTGTTTTTTTGAGACAGAGTTTCGCTCTTGTTGCCCAGGCTGGAGTGCAATGGTGCAATCTTGGTTCACCGCAACCTCCACCTCCTGGGTTCAGGCAATTCTCCTGCCTCAGCCTCCTGAGTAGCTGGGATTACAGGCACACGCCACCATGCCCAGCTAATTTTTTTTTTTTTTTTTGGAAAGACGGCATTTCACCAGGATGGTCTCGATCTCTTGACCTCATGATGCACCCGCCTTGGCCTCCCAAAGTGCTGGGCTTACAGGCGTGAGCCACCATGCCCGGCAACTGGTGTGTGTTTTATGTAGAAATAAACAAAAGACCTACAGATTCCTGGCAAAAATGCTGGTTATGATGTAAGAAATGACAAAAATAGAAATATCTGGGGACTGGAAAGGTATCTTCTCTGACATTTTCACTAAAAAAAGATGCAAAATAAAAGGAAGAAGCAAAACTTGGAGAAGCCAGATAGAAGAGTGTGCTTACCAATTAATCCCTCAATTTCTATCTGGAGGTGCCGGCACTTGAAGTCGGGATCAGCCCCATTCTTGTGTAGAACTATTTGGGAAATACATTCTTCAATCAACTTATAGTACTGAGGTCTACAAGAGAATAAAACGGGGTCATCAAAGGAAAATCAAAATATAATTTTCAGAAGTATTCAGGACCAAGAAAACTTAACTGCTTTGACAACTGAGAGACCAGGAAAAATTTTTGTAAAGATAACACAAGTATCACTGCCATGCTAAGAAAACTTCTTTTCCACATCAGCTACCTTATCTACTTCAGATAATCAAAACTTCCTGTCATCTGCCTCCTAGTGCCAATACTTTCCATCTAAGAATTTGGGTTTGATCCTTCCTGTGATGGATAGTGCTATTGCTAAATCTATACTTCCAGGAAACTATAAAGAATTTAAAATTGCCACCTCTCTTTGCTATCATCTTCATCCTATTTACCTACTTCCCTCCAAAAACAGACAGGCATTTCACCTTACATACTCTTGACCTCTTCCACTGGGATGCCTTTGAGTTAGATTAAAAAAATAAGGCAACTTTCTTTATATCTGTGACTGAAGAACCCTACTCCTGAGTCTTTGTCTTTACTTTTTCCCTTTACAGAACAATCTTTGAATTTAAGGAATTCACTCTCCCCTTTTAGGCTCAAATTCAAAACTTCCCATAAGCACACCAACTTACCTGGCCTCATAGTCATTTCGGACCAAGAGTAAGTGCTGCAGGATGGAAAGGAAGTGTG
The DNA here is from genome assembly GCF_049354715.1 of Callithrix jacchus. Taxonomy (NCBI): domain Eukaryota; kingdom Metazoa; phylum Chordata; class Mammalia; order Primates; family Cebidae; genus Callithrix; species Callithrix jacchus. The sequence continues at coordinate 40,009,435 of NC_133503.1, forward strand.
GCTCTGCCTTTGAATCCTTCACTGTGTTTAAGAGAATCTGGAAGACTTCACTAAAGTCAGTGAAAAAGGGAAATAAGCTAAGGAAAGCAAACATGTAGAAATTACGTTTGACAAGTGGCTTATTCAACTCTTGGAAAAACTAGGGAAAAGTAGCAAGACGCCACTTCCATTCTACTGGCTGTTCTTTCTGTAAACATCACTAGAAACTTTAAGCTTTCTAAAACGTCCTTTTGCCAAGGGACCAGTGAGTTGGGTAGTACTATACACACAGAGGATTTCTAGTAAGTACTTGGCTTGAAGATCAGGCAGTAGATAGAAACTAAGAGATAACTGCCTCAAAGTTACTTATTGAAAATATTAACAGGTTAACTAAATTACTCCTTCTGTCAGTCCAAACATCTCTAAAATTCAGTTCTACATCTTAGTAAGCTAAGCTATCATGTTCTAGGAAGTTTAGAATTATTTTGATGACTTCCATGCTCAACAACCCTCAGATCACCTTTACTGATTTCCCTGGTCTATAACAAGGTAAGTAAAGCCAGCAGCAATAAAAATACACATGTCTTATTTAATGAGAAGACACACAAGCCTAATGCTGTTTTGAGTCATCATCCCCCAAAACATTTCACACAGGGATCAGGGAACTAAATAAAATGAATGTCTCATTTGTCTTGAAACGAGTCGGTAAAAGGATATTCCATCTCTATGCGAATGTCATCCAGCCGTCCCTTCAGGTCATAGAAATCCTCTTCCCCTTGTTCATCAAACACAGTTAGTTGCACTTTCATATCATCATTTTCAATCTCTCGAAGGTCCTGTCAACAACAAAAGAAGTTAGGGCACCCAAAAGTATCCTATGTGGTTAGAAACCTAAGCTTTTCAACCTGGTTTTTAATTGAAAACCAGAGTTGTCCCAGGGATTGTTGAGCCATACAGCAGAAAGGAACCAGGCTAGACTTTCTAATGAAGTGTAATATCTTACCTGCAACACCTGATGTAGCCCCAAGCGCATCAGTTCACTTCTGATGTGAACTCGGAAGTCAAGTTCTTCAGCTGGTGTGATGAGAGCATTAATCAGCTGTAGGCATCCAACCTAAAATGTGAAAATTCAGCAGCTATGTCATTGCTAACTCCTGGATATCAATAATCCATTTTCTTTAATACATTCTTAGGTCCCCAAATACAACCTGAAAGATACAATACAAAAACTCTAAAAATGACTTTTCTACTACAGCAATGAAACCTGTTTTGAGTACAGATCTAGCAAGCCCAAAGCTCTAAATGATTCCAAGGATTTGACAGTATATGTTGTTGTAGGTCTCAGTTTTCCTAGATTACAAACAGATACCATGCCTTTTTCCATCTCATAATGAGAAAACAGTTCATTCTTTATCTTCTTGGAGAGAAGGTTAATCATTTTCCTTTCAGAACAGATTGTGAAATGTAAAATATATAGTTGGGAGCCACTCCATGTATTCTAGTAAAAGGTCAAATGAATTTAAGTCTGTACATCTTGAATTCTATTCTTGGGCCCAGTTTCTGGGGATATACATGCCTTCAGTGCAATAGAGGTCCCACTTTTTAATCCATCCAGCAGTGGCTGGAAACGTTCCACTTCATCCATCTCAGCTCTTTCTGTCATTGCCTCTAAAACCCTTTCATTCCTGTCCAGGAGAAAAGAAAGGGAGAGAACTTTCCAGGTATTCTGACGCAGACATGTATAATGAGTAGATTACACAGGGGCACAGACCAGTTAGGAAAAGGGACATTATCAGTGTTACAGATTTCTCACATTATTATTCTCACCACTCAGTTTCCAGAAACTGCTGAAAACTGAGGACCATCTCTTCAGAGAAGTGCATTCCCTAAAACTCATCTACCTAAGCTTCTATCCATAAATACTAATCAAGTCCCCTGTTCCATGAAGTATAAACTGATACAACTTTTGGAGGGGCATTTAACAGTACAATTTTGCATGCATGTAACATATAGTCTACTTCCAGAAATGTATCCAACATATATGAATAAATGTGAAAGAAGATATGCCAAGGACATTCATTGCAGTATCATTTGTAAAAATTATCACCTGGAACAGGTACAGAAATCTGCTTTAAAAAGTATCTGTAAGTCCAGCAACAGGGCAATTGTTAAATAAATTATAGGGCATACATACATGCATACAGAATACTAAACAGCCACTAAAGATAATAAGGTAGATCTGTAAGTACTGACATAGAAAAAAAAGTCCAAAATCTACTATTAAAAAGAAACAAGTTGAGAAGAATGATTTAACTTTTGTTAAACCAAATCCCTCTACAATAATAAAAATCTATCCTATATATGCAGTTGGTTTTATAGGCATAAGTGACATTCCTCAGCTCTTAAGATACTATCTCTTGGGGTGGCAGATGTCTAGAATCAAGGGGACGCACTATGTGTGTCTATGCCTAGAAAACGTTGAGACTATATTATCCCATTAACGGTCGTTCTCTCCACAGAATAGGATTTAGCAAAGGGATGAGCCAGTTATATTTTACTTTATATACTTCTATAATGTTTGAATTTTAAAAATAACATTGTGCCACTTCTGAATAAAAAAAAAAAAAGAACAGTAAAAAGAAACCCTCGTCCTAGACAATACAGCCATTAGGAGACATCTTGCTATATCTCTGATAAACAGTGGAACATTCAGGATAGCACCAATCACTTAGAAATTGTTCTTAAATGTTAAGATTCTTAGTGTTCAATCTGGGAAGAAATACAATCTTACCCAGTATTTATGACCAAGGGGACACCCAATCAACTCAATTGTCCTCTAAACTAAGAAAACGATAAAATTGAAAATGAAGAAGAAAAATTATTCCAGTCACATACATGTCCTCTGGTTGTGGTAGAATACAAAGAGCAGAGAGCAGCTTAGCTGCATCAATCATCATGTTGGGAACAGCAGGATCCATGGCTCTGACCAGCAGTAGGATTCCTTCTTCTGTCTCCAACATGGTCTTGATTCCAAACTAGTAGGGCCAAGAACAAAGAAAGGAGGATGAAAGATGATAGCATCTAACTGGGGACAAGTTTAGGGGTTGTTATGGGTTGAATGGTATCCTCTCAAATTCATATGCTGAAGCTCTAATCCCAGTACTTCAAAATGTAACCTCATCTGGAAAAATAGTCATTGCAAATATAATTAGTTAAGCTATAATGAAGTCATACTGGAGTAAAATGGGTCCGTAATCCAACATGGCCAGTGTCCTTATAAAAAGAGGAAATTTGGATATGGATACATACAGAGGGAGAACATCATGTGATCACACAGGCAGAGATCAGGATGATGCATCTACAAGACAAGGAGTGCCAAGGATTGCCAGCAAGCTACCAGAAACTAGAAGGGGTATGGAACACATGATCACCCACAGCCTTCAGAAGAACCAACCCTGCTGATACCTTAGATTTTGGAATTCTATCCTCTAGAATTGTGAGATAAGAACTTTCTGTTGTTTAAGACACCTAATTTTGTGGTACACTAGCAAACTAATACAGGGTAGAGTACTTTTCCCAATATAATTAGAGATGAACATACCAAAATAATTTTCTAGGATATGCAAAATAATTATATGTCTTCCAAGAATAAAAGTCTCTGACTTTTATGTTTCTTGTTAATTCTCTCCCTCCTAATCCAATGGAATAAGTTAATTATAATAAAATTAAACAGTGAGGAAGAGAGATTTGCACTTAGAGGCACATGATTGTGGGCTCCCTGGGTTGAATTACTAAACAGATAAAAAGAAGATTAGTCTAAAGTAGAAACAGTCTAGAAGAAAAAAGAAACAGCAAATAAAGTAAATCTTCCAAAAACAATTACTACAGGTCAGGAAATTCAAGAATTAGCAAAAGAAAGTAAAGAGAGAAAAACAAAATTGAACCTGTTTTCTGCAACAGAAGTTAGAACTGAGAAAAAAGGTCCATAGAAGCATGTCTGCGTGGTAATGAAAAACAGTTATGAAGCCAAACACGGTGGCTCATGCCTGTAATCCCAGAACTTTGGGAGGCCGAGGCAGGCAAATCACCTGAGGTTAAGAGTTCGAGACCAGCCTGGCCAACATGGTGAAACTCCATCTCTAATAAAAACAGAACATTAGCTAGGTGTGGTGGCATGTGCCTGTACAGGAGGTGGAGGTTGCAGTGAGCTGAGATTGCGCCACTGCACTCCAGCCTGGGCGACAGAGTGAGACTGTCTCAGAAAAAAAAAATATATATATATATATATGATACTAAAACAGAAAGCCAGAAGTCTTGAACCTCATATTCTTAGTACCTATTTTGAGTTTGCCAATAGAAGAGAAAGAGCAGGAGTCCAGATGGGGTTTGGAATGAGAATGAAAAAAATCTCACCTTGTTGTTCATAAAAGCTTTCAAGCAGCGAATGATCTCATGCTTGTTCCGGCTATCATAACTCCTGTAAATAGAAGACATCATCAGTGAGGTCCCTTTATTCTCTACCACTTTCCCATTTTTAATCTTGCAAACAAGGTTCTTAGGAATAATAACCCCAACTAGTAGCTGGGTAAATTCTGGCACATGGCACTTTGCCCAGAAACACTGATGAAAATAGGTAACTAAAGAGGGATCCTCACCATCAAAGAAGTTTGGCTGATCCTCTTGTAATCCAGGAATTTAGTATTACATTAAAACCTTCCTTTTAACTCTCTCTAGGCTCCTAAGTGCTAAATTCTATCAGGATAACATCCCATCTATTGCTGCTTGCCTCGCTACTTCACAGGTTTCAACTCTGAGAAGGTATATACAGGTCTTGGCCTTGTATTATTTTGTTTCAGAAAGATTCCAGGAAGTATTTTGCTTCAGGCTGCCTTCAAGGTTGCCTAAGACAGTGCAAGGTATACCTAAAAATTATTCCAACCTTGAAGACTGCCACAATACTAGTCCCAAGTATAAGACTTCCAAATAGATATTACCCAGACCAGATTACAGGGCAGCACTAAATCAGATTTTATTTCCAGATTGAAAAAGAACCAGTGCTGGGAGACTAATAATATTATGTGGTACATATTAGTTATTCAACATGAAATTTAAGTTCCTCCTCCCTTTTCTGTATCTATAATCATCATTCATCCTCTAGTCACCACTATGATAAACCCTTTCTCAGCTAACAGTACATTCCCCTAGCCCAAAATTTTACATTTAACTGCTATTTTCCCCTTCAGAGCAAATAGCCAAGTCCCCTATGACCTTCCAAGTAGAAGTTGCAAAGACCTGGAAGTCCTTACCCAGCAGTCTCTTCTTTCTCATCATGAAGTCGTTTAAGAATGTCCAATAAGGAGGCCAAGCCTTCGGCACCAAATGTTTGCACCCAACTGTAAGGAACAGATAAAGACAATGCAATATCAAATCAACAAATACTTACTTGCCAAACAAAATTTATCCTGACAACTTTCTACTTCCAATTCAGACTATTCTCATATTTCACTGGCTCCTTTGATCTTCAGTCACCACCAATGAACTCCAACATTGGGCTCCTACTCCTGTTATCTCCTCAGAATCCTCACCTGACAGGGTTGTTGTTGAGAGAGACACGAAGGGACTCCAGGCAGCTGAGCAGAGGCATATCCCGCAAGCCTGACCTCAACTCCTGAATATACACCATCGCAGACTTAGAGCTTTCCTTCTGACTCATACCCTGGACAGAAGGCATAGATACAGATTAGTAACAGTGGACCCAGTCATAAATTAGGGATTAGTATTAGTCAATAGAGTTTACATTTTGTTTTTATTTTTGTTTTCGGTAGAGACAAGATCTCACTATGTTACCCAGCCTAGTTTCAAACTCATGGGCTCAAGCGATCTTCCTGCCTCAGCTTCCCAAAGTACTGAGATTACAGGAGTGAGCCACAACATCAGGCCAAGTTTATCAGGGCAGATACCCATCACACATACCACCAAAATATGTGAGACTTAAAACTGCCTATCTCATTCCCTATATTTACATACTTCATGAAGATTTAACCAGGCAAAAAGTGTGGAAGAATAGTAACTCAATAAGACAGTAAAAAGTTAATGGGTTTATATAGTGAAGTGAAACAGAATTGATGAAGACATAAAATGTTACATAAAACTGGCAAAACAAACAGGTCCAAGACAAGGGCACAGTCTCCCATGTCATGGATACCTGCCCCAGGACTTACAGCCTTGGAAGTATACAAGTACTGGGACACCATCTCCCTCTTGATGATGATGTCCTTCTCCCTCAAAGGTTGTTGTTTCTCCTCATTCAGATTCATATCCAGCTAGGAGAGGTCGAAAAAAGATAAAAAACAATTTGTCTCAAATTCCTTATAAATTTTGTGTTTAACATTAGTATACTTAGTGAAGAGTTGAGCATATAAAATGCTTATTGAGTAAATAAATTCTTGATCCCTAGAAATTTAAGCTATTACAGCTGATAAAAATTCCTCAAGGATAAGTATAGTTAACATTTTAGTATAAATCTCTACAGATATTTTAATACATATTTTTTTCTCTAAGAAAAATGGTCTCAATATAAATGAAAAATTTCTTCTCTATCATTGGAAGAAAACCACAGATGTTTGTTGCATCAAGGATGGACCTCAAAAATCTCTTCAGACTGAAGCACTGGATGATTGACATAATCCAAACACCTGCAAAATCAACTGCACCAACTCTAGGGTCTACAAACCCATTATCCCTGGTTAACTCAGTCCCTGTACAAACTCCTTTCCCATGAAGAAAGAACTGGAAACTTTATGATACAGCAGAGGCCCCTTAACAGACATAATCTGATGTATGTTTGGGGAAAGGCTCTGCTTGATACTTCAACATGCATAACAACCATGTGTCCAAACCTAGTACCTTGGAGGGCACAAATTTAGCCCTAATAATTCCAGAATGTTATTTGAATTGAGGAAAATACGGGGTGAAGGGATCTATTCTGTTTCTTCTGCAAGTAGCAAAATTCATTTGAAGATTTTGGGACTTAATTCCTGGTGCTTTTTCCTTTTGAGTTGAAGTCTTGCTTTGTCACCCAGGCTGGAGTCCAATGGTGCAATCTCAGCTCACTGTAACATCCACCTCCCGGGTTCAAGTGATTCTCCTGCCTCAGTCTCACAAGTAGCTGGGATTACAGGTGCCTGCCACCACGCCCAGGTAATTTTTATATTTTTAGTAGACAGGGTTTCACCATGTTGGCCAGGCTGGTATTGAACTCCTGACCTCATGATCCACCCACCTCAGCCTCCCAAAGTGCTGGGATTATAGGTGTGAGCCACCACGCCTGGCCAGGTGCTTTTCCCTCTTGCAGATAAACTGAACATAGAAGTTACAAAAAGGTGGCCCTCAAGTTAAATCAAACCCAAAGACAAAATGTTTTACTTGGCTAGCTCAACATTTTAAATTTAGGGGACCTTACATAAAAATACAGATCTCTAGTAAAACAGTACCAAAGGATGCAACCATCAAATTTCATGTTGTGGGAAACTCTACAGGTCAAATGGTTTCTTCGGCAAGTTTTTTTTATATATATCAATAGTAAGGATAAAAAGAAAAAGTGGGCTGGGTGCAGTGACTCACGCCTGTAATCCCAGCACTTTGAGAGGCTGAGGCAGGTGGATCATGAAGTCAGGACTTCAAGACCAGCCTGGCCAACATGGTGAAATACATCTCTACTCAAAACCCAAAAATTAGCAGGGCGTGATGGTGTGCACCTGTAATCTCAGCTACTCAGGAGGCTGAGGCAGGAGAATTGCTTGAACCCGGGAGGCAGAGGTTGCTGTGAGCTGAGACCATACCACTGTACTCCATTTTGGGTGGCAGAGCAAGACTCCATCTCAAAAAAAAAAGGAGGGAAAAAAGGAAGGGAAACTTATAGTTTAAATGAAAATTGAGAGTATCAGTACAGTGAACTATATTTGGAATTATAATTTGAACAACCCGGGTTTTCAAAAATGACCTGCCGGGCACAGTGGCTCTTGCCTATAATCCCAGCACTTTGGGAGATCAAGGAGGGCAGATCACAAGGTCAGGAGTTTGAGATCAGCCTGGCCAAGAGACCAGCTTGACCAATATGGTAAAACCCTGTCTCTACTAAAGACACAAATATAGCTGGGCATGGTGGTGGGCACCTGTAATCCCAGATACTCAGGAGGCTGCGGCAGGAGAATCGCTTGAACCCAGAAGGCAGAGGTTGCAGTGAGTCACTGCACTCCAGCCTGGGCAGCACAGCAAGACTCTGATTCAAAAAAAATGAAAAGACCTAACTGGGGAAATTCAAATAGAGACTAGGACATTTGATGTTATTCAAGATTTATTGTTTTTTTTTTTAATGACAGATTTTTAACTTCTTTTGAAAAATAGAAATATCTGGCACTACTAGGCAAGCATTCCCAACTGGAATGTCACCACCTACTAGAACTGAGTGTGGCTGGATTTTCTAACCAAAATACCAAAGCCTCTCTTCAATTTGCCACATTCCCTACTTATTTTGCCATCTTCTATCTAGCTTGCTTACCCCTTATTTATACTACCTGCCTGGCCAAAGAGACATCTAAACTTGCAATTCAAGGCCAAGAGATTATCTTGACAGATCATACTCTTTAGACTCTTAATGCACTTGGAATATTAAGAGACAAACTAAAAGATTCAGTGAAAAAAAATAACACTAGTACCAGCTGAGTGCTTACTATGTACCAGGCCCTGTGCTAAGGATTTTAAACCTAAGCTTTTAAGTAAGGTAGACCTGTAACTAGTCTCTAGTTGAATCTGAGATCACATATCCATGCAAAATACAGGTCTTATGAAATCTTGTATTCATCAAAACTTTCCAAGACTTACCACTAATGGAAACTCACTAAATGTCCTCCTTATTCAGTGTTCCTCACTGAGGACAGCAAAGTAAGTTACATGCACATATACTTCATTACTTAGCTCACTTCAGACACAATCTTTAAAGGTCTTCTAGCAATTCTATGTATTTTCTTTCCAGTTTCACCACTAAATCAGCAAATAATATTCCATCCTCAGTTTCTCCTTTATACAGAGTTTGTTGTGAATACTTCGATACTTTATCTGCTGTGGAGTAACTCAAAGGTGGTCTCCATATTACCATCTTTGGTACACAGGGTGAGATGGTCCACTATGTCTTTGTGGCTAAAGTGTTGCTGGGCAGAAGGACATTAACAACACAGTGATTGGACGTTTTCAAGCACAGATTCCAATCTTATGAACTGATACTTGTATATTTAGTCCCTAATTATGGGATGATAGGGTTAACATTTTAAAAGTTCCATGTTAAGCCTTGAATTCTTTGCAATAAAGGGCTAGCAAGGGGACTATGCACAAAAAAGAGCCAACCATGGCCATAAATGCACAGGAAGAAGCAACATTTTGGGAATGGAAAACTTACCAGCATCTGTTCAAAGAGAACCAGAACTTGTTCATCTGAAACATCTTGCAACGACTGTGCTGTAGGATCATCCCCATATGATGTAGAAGAATTTCTATGAGCAGAATTGGGCTTTTCCTTCTCCTTCTTAATTCTCATGCTGGTAAATCTTTCCAGCTGAGAAAGAGAAAAAAGCATTAGCAGTGATCCATTTTCACTTACAAAACAAACCACACAGCAAATTCTTCACCCATTTAACCTCTTACACATGCATGGTTCCTCTGGTTCATGAGCAGTTCAAGACTCTTCTGACATGAAAAGAAGAAACCAGTCTTCCTCCTATCTAACTTAGCATACTGACTCTGTATGCTCATCTATGTTCAAAGATAAGAGGACCAAAGTATTAAGATTTCAAACCTCTTTAAAACAGAAGAAACATTGTTCTTGATCTCCCCTGCCACTTCTAAGCCTTGTAGCAGTACAGAACTGAAAGCCTCTCATGACAGACTTCTATCAATAAAATACCCTTTGTTTTCTTCTAGCTACCCAATAATAAATGTGGCTAGGACCCCAGAGGATGCTTCCCTTCAGGAAGTATTACCATAGATTTTAATAGATATAAGCCACACAGGATAAATTTATCCTTAAAATCAGGATCCATTCCTTTCTCTTTAATTTGTACACTCCACAGCACTTGTGTGATGTAGGCAGCAAAAGTTCAATATCAATTCTTCAAAATCCCCTTTTCATGACATCCAGTCAGCAAAGAATACAATGTACTTCAGGGGTATATATACCATCTCTCTGCCAAACAAATGCTAACAAACCATTCCTCAAATCTCAAATACTGATGCTCAAATCAAAGAGTCACCAATAAGCTACAGCTTATCGGCTCTCCCTCTTTGAAAATAACAGTAATTATCTGTAAGTATTATAGGGCTTCAAGTGATATGAGTGGCATTCAGACTGCAAGTCAGCTTGGAGTTTAAAGAGCATGCCTAACTTAGGAAGATAATGGATGTCCAGGGAAATGCATGCAATGGGCCAAACACAGAGTAAAGAGTTAGGAAAAAAGCCTTGAGATACTCTGAATAGAAGCCATATCACCATTATAAGTTACAGAAAGTCAAAGTTATGAAAACTAGTAAATATCATAGTGTAGGCAATGAGCTAGAACATGCACATGCCAAACAAAATGTCCTTACCTCATCTGCCATGAGCCGCTTCAGAGTCTAGGAACAGGAAAAAAGGAAGGAGAAGAAAGAAGAGAAATCAGTGAAGTACCAGGAAACCTCCCAAACACCACACAGGGTGGGGGAAAAAGGGAGAGAAGTTGAAAGGATCTAAGCTACTTTCCACAAGCTAATGATTTCTGCAGAAGGAGTCCTTAGCACATTCCCACAAGTAAGGAGCAAGAAGACTTTTAAGGTCACTAACATATGACTCTTAAGAAGGAAAAAAAAAGAAGATGCAGAACTGAACAGAATCTAAAGTTGATGCCCGACACACGTATAAGAAATGCTCCACGTCACAGTAAATAAGGCAATGTGAATTAAAAACACAGCAAGATACTAATTCACACTCCCAAGACTGGAAAAAGTTTTCATGTTCATTTAATCATACACCAACAGGAACTCCTGGTGGTACTGTAAAATGCCATGGCCACTTTGGAAAACAGTAAGGCATTATTCAGTAAAGTTAAATATGCACACATAGTACAATGCAACAAAAAATGTCTATGTATCTACCCTGCTGAATTGTGCACATATGTAGTGAAATGTGGATACCAAGAGTGTTCATAGTAACACGATAACATGTAAAACAGAGAACAATGCAAATGGCCATCAAGAGTAGAATGGGCTTTCTGATCTGCCAACTGGATGTATTGAAACCACCACCAAAACACAAATTTTCATAAAAATCTTTATGGGGGACCAGGCACGGTGGTGCACACCTATAATCCCAGCACTTTGGGAGGGCAAGGTGGGCGGATCACCTGAGGTCAGGAGTTCAAGACCAGCCTGGCCAACATGGCAAAACCCCATCTCTACAAAAAGTAAAAAAATTAGCCAGGCATGGTGGCAGGTGCCTCTAATCCCAGCTACTCAGGCTGAGGCAGGAGAATAGCTTGAACCTGGGAGGTGAAGGTTGCAGTGAGCTGAGATTGCACCACTGCACTCCAGTCTGGGCAACAAGAGTGAGACTCCATCTCAAAAAAAAAAAAAATCCTTACGGGGAAGGCCATCACTCTTGAGGTTGAACCCTCGGATACAGCAGTAAATGTAGAAGCCAAGATAAGGAAGGAATTCCTCTTGACCCGTAAAGACTGATCTTTGCTGGCAAGCAACTAGAAGGGGGATGTGCTATGACCAACTACAGCATTCAAAAGGAGTCCACTCTTCATCTTGTGTTGAGACTTTGTGGTGGGACTAAGAAAAAGTTTTACACTACTCCCAAGAAGAAAAAGCATGAGAAAGAAGGTAAAGATGGCTGTCCTGAAATACCCTAAGGCCAATGAGAATGGCAAAAGTAGTCACCTTCGTTGGGAGTGTCCTTCAGGTGGATGTTGTGCTACAGTGTTTATGGTCGGCCACTCTGACAGATATTATTGTGACAAAAGTTGTCTGACTTATTGCTTCAACAAACCAGAAGACAAATAATTGTGTATGAGTTAATGAATGATGTGAAATAAAAGAGTGGAGTGGACAAATAAAATGGTACATTAGTACAAGGAAAGCAATTTCGCAGAGAAAGTGAATGAACTTACAGCTATTCATAAACATAATATTGAATTGTTTAATTAATATTCAGTTTAAAAACATGTAGCACTATATTATTTGGGATGTAAAATTATAACATAAAGGGAATAATTACCATAAATGTTGAAATGGTGGTTGCTTGGGATGGGGGGGTTGTGACTGGGGAAGGGGACAAAGCAACTTTTGGGGTGTTTACAATATTCTGTATCTTGACATGAATCACACAACTGTCCAGTTTATAATTATTCTGTATGTTTTACATTCCCTTCTGTATACATATTATACTTTACCCCTCTCACTGCCCCCTCAAAAGAAGTCTAAATGAGCAAGTCTGGGAAAGTGGAAATTTTTCTTCATCCTGCTTAATTTTAAACAATATTTCTTTTTCATTAATGTCATTAGAAGAGTATAATAAATCTCTTTCTGTCTTTTTTTTTTTAAGGTGGAGTCTCCCTGTGTTGCCCAGGCTGGTCTCAAACCCCTGGGCTGAAGTTATCTGCCCACCTCAGCCTCCTGAGTAGCTGGGATTTCAAGTGTATACCACCACACCCAGTTGGGAAATGCTTGTTGACTAACCTTCCCCAACTAATGAAAAACTAGTTCCATTTCTGCCTCAAAGCTATTTCTCCTCTTTTACGGACAAGAAAAATCGACAATATTATGTTCATGTTCCCCATATCACACAATTCCATTAAATCCAGTGTAAACTGTGAATCTAGACTTGGTCCATTTTCCACCAACCTGGTGCTTTTGAAATAAAACAAACTTTGACCTCCATGGTCCAGAAGAGGTTAAGCTTCTACTGGCTAAGGGATAATCACTCACCCCAAACCATGAGAATCTTGCCATGAGAAAGTGTCCATGGAATGTACAGTTATTTCATGTGTTCTGATTACTAGAAGCAAGGTGGAAGGATGATGAGGCAGAAAGCATCACCCAAAATGACCAACAACGCAGTTCCTTTTGTCACTACCCTAAGTCCCTTGGCATAAAGAAGGTGAAACAAGCACAAAAAGGATGAGTGCATACAAATTTGGTTTACCGTAGCCCAGGTTAAACTTATTTGCTCCCAGAGCAATTGCTTTCAAAATTTTGTCCCCCAAACTCAGAGTTCCCACAGAACCAAGCAACAAGCAAACAACTCTGGGATGAATGTAATGTAGATAATAGAACCTGGGTCTAAAGAATTCATGGCAGATGAATTGGTCACAGCTGCAACTTAAGTTAAAAAAAAAGGTGGTGGTGGGGTGGGGGAACCAGCAACCTGTTCTTTCTGCCTACAGACTCGATTCCTCTCTCTTCCATCCATGTCTACTAGTACTACCTAAGTTCACACCAGTATTGTCTCCTGTTTGATTTGTTCCAACAGCCTACTAACTGATCTTCCTGCCTTCAGTCCCATCTGCCCCATACCACATCCATTCTCCATACTATATCCAAAAGTAATCTTTCTGAAATGCCGAGCTGTCCATGTTATTTCCCCATTTAAAAGCCTTCAATAGCTCTCCACTGCCCTATGCTGAAATCCAAATTCTTGTGTATGACATATGACTCTCCCAGCTTTTCCCCACAGTCTCATCTCTCAGCAAACCCTCCACCTCAAACTCCATCTTCATCTCCAAATAGATGACACCCCTAGACTTGCCCTCAGCTGCTGCCGCCTCAGCCTCGATTGTGCTTTCAAGGCTAACTCCAACAGGCCCTGTAGAATGATCCCTCTTCTAAATGGTTATGCACCTTTCCTTGTGTTTCCACAGTAATAGGTACTTGCCTGTCTCACAGCACTAAAAATGGATTACAATTCTCTTTTGATGTCTGTTTCCTTACCCCTTTCCAGACTAAGTTACTTGATGGCAGAGCCTGAAACTTGGTCATTATATCTCTTATGAACAAATACTACATAATTTAGGGTTGCTACCCTAAAATGTCAATCCCTGGAGAAACCCTCCAAGTCTACCCCACCTCTTCATTATATTAATAAGAGACTGAAGCGCAGCCAGGTGAAGTAAATCACTGAGGTCACATAAAGGGATGAGATGGATATGAAACTCAGGCATCCAGACTCCAAAGCCACCAAATCTTTGCATTCCCCAAATTCTTCTGTCTTTTTCCTATTCAATGTCCACTAAGTCTTGCCTTTAGATAGAAAAGAAAGGAAGGGAAATTTAATTTTTATAAGAAGGAAGATGCCAGTTTCCCTTGCTTTCCTGGAGGATCATCAGAAACAGATTTTATCATTAAAAAAAAAAAAAAAATTATCCGCCAGACGCGGTGGTTCAAGCCTGTAATCCCAGTACTTTGGGAGGCCAAGGTGGGCAGATCATGAGGTCAGGAGTTCAAGACCAGCCTAACCAACATGGTGAAATCCCGTCTCTACTAAAAATACAAAAATTAGCCAGGCATGGTAGCTCACATCTGTAATCCTAGCTACTCAGGAGACTGAGGCAGAAGAATCGCTTCGACCCGGGAGGTGGAGGTTGCAGTGAGCCAAGATCATGTCTCGGCAACAAGAACAAAACTCCTTCTCAAAAAAAAAAAAAAAAAAAAATCCACGTTTTAGTGTTCAATTTAGGGAAGGACAGCACGTAATCCATGAAATGAAAAAAGCTGCATTTCCTCAGCTAGTCCATCAGAGGGCAGCAACAACCAGCAAAGTGAATCACCATAGTCGGTACAGGTAAAACTCTTTTAGAATCCAATAGAACATTCAAACAGCAAGCTCAGTTATTAAAATAGAAACCTGCTGCTACAGTATAGTAAGAGTATATTGCTTAGTTAGTTAATACTATGTGTGTTCTTCTTACAGATTCTATGTATACTCTGTTGGCAAACAGTTTTGTTCAGTAGTCATTTTTAAATTGTATCATTAGTTATGTGTATTCTCTGAAATGTAGAGTAAATTCCTAGATCATGACAAGTAAAAAAAAAAAACCTAAAAAATAGTTGAATCCAAGAAGATAAATGCTACTGGAGCTTTATTTATGCAATATGTCTCAGATGTCCAAGCTTTATAAAATTAAGTCTCTAATCATCCGGCCTACATCACTTTTATCAATCTCCTTGTTTGCTGTCACTTATCTTCTGCTCCCAAACCAAACCCTTACTGTCCTAGCCTGGCTGTGGTAAATATTTCACTTCCTGGCCCTTCTATTGAGTCCTCCACTAAACATTAGCACTTAAACCTTTAACTACAAATATAGATACTGAAGGAAGCATAAATACAGAATAAATTTTTAAAAAAAATCCAAATCTGGCTTATAAATCCAGATTAATAAGAACTTTCAGGTAAAAGATGTCAGACCTAACCAAAGCATCTAATTTCTGTCCTTGAAACCTCACTAAACTTACAGAAAAGGTGTTTAGAAAATAAGAAATGATGCAGCAAGGAGAGAGCCTACAAAGTTGGCAAGAACAAAAAAGCAACTGCAAATTTTGAAGACTGGGACTCTAGAAGAACTAGAGGCATTAAATCCAACAGATTTCAGAAAGCTGAGTCCTAAACTAGAAAGAGGAAAAAACAGCCCAAATTACACTTGAGGATCCTCAAAAGGCTCGGAAATGACTGGCATCAGATACCTATGGAAACAGGAGTTAAAGGAGGGGGAGGCTGAAAAAAAGACTGGTTGAAAGCTGTTAAAGCAGCAGTTAGATCCCTAGATCCTACCCCACCCCTCAACCATGCCACTGGGAGACTACCCTCCCTTGCTCCAGCAGAGGCCTGAAGTTTGTTCTCAGAAGAGGGTTAAACAGAGGGTCTCTGGATTGGAGGATGCCAGGGACCCTACACTAAAAAGAAAAGTAAACCTATGCATAGTATATACTGAGACACCTCTCTAGTCTCTTAGAGCCCCAGCAGCCTGGCCTTTCCCTTTGAGTCAGAAGGCTGGAAGAAGAGTCTTCTCTGGGGAATCAACTTAAAGCTTCTGACATAGTCCAAGTAGATCACTCCAGAGCTCCACTGTCCAACATGTACCACTAGGCACATATAATTACAGAGCACTACTAAGGTGGTTAGTGCACATGAGAAGGAATTTATTACATTTTATTCAATTTTAACAAAATTTAAATGGCAAATAAACTTATGAAAGCAGCTCAACGTCATATGTCATCAGGATAGTGTAAATTAAAATAACATATCACTACATACTTATTAGAATAACCAAAATCCGTAACACTGATGACACCAAATGCTTGCAAAGATGTGGAGGAAGAACTTTCTCTTTTCTTTTGAGATGGAGTCTCGCTCTGTCATCCAGCTGGAGTGCAGTGATGCGATCTTGGCTCATCGCAACTTCCACCTCCTAGATGCAAGCAATCCTCCTGCCTCAGCCTCCCAAGTAGCCAGGATTACAGGTGCATGCCACCATGCCCGGCTAATTTTTGTATTTTTAGTAGAGACGGGGCTTCACCATGTTGGCCAGGGTGGTCTCAAACTCCTGACCTCAAGTGATCCACCCATCTCAGCCTCCCAAATTGCTGGGATTACAGGTGTGTGCCACCATGACCAGCAGAGCAAGAACTTTCGATTCATAGCTGGTAGGAATGTAAAATGGTATAGCCACTTTGGAAGAGTTTCAGTTTCTTATAAAACTAAACATACTGGACTGGGCGTAGTGGCTCATGCCTGTAGTCCCTGCACTTTGGGAGGTCAAGGCGGGCAGATCACGAGATCAAGAGATTGAGACCATCCTGGCCAATACGGTGAAACCCCATCTCTAAAAAATAAAAATGAAAAACTAAACATACTCTAACATAAGGTCCAGCAATCACATTCCATGATATTTATTTTCCAAAGGAAGTGAAAACGTATGTCCACACAAAAAAACCTGCAGAGGAATGTTTACAGCTGCTTTATTCACAATTGCCAAAACTTGAAAGCAGCAAAAATGTCCTTTAGTAGGTGAACAGATAACTAAAGTGTGGTACATTCAGACAACAGAATGTTATCTGTTGTCTTAGTGCTGACCTTAAGGGCATATTGCTAAATGAAAGAAGCTGACCTGAAAAGCCTACATATGGCCGGGCACAGTGGGTAATCACAGCACTCTGAGAAGCTGAGGTGGGTGGATCACTTGAGACCAGGAGGTTGAGGCCAGACTGGCCAACATGACAAAACCCCGTCTCTACTAAAAACACAAGAATTAGCTGGGCGTGGTGGCAGGTGCCTGTAATCCCAGCTCCTTGGGCGGCTGAGGCAGGAGAATTGCTTGAACCTGGGAGGCAGAGGTTGCAGTGAGCCAAGATTGTGCCACTGCACTCCAGCCTGGGCAACAGAGCAAGACCCTGTCTCAAAAAAAGAAAAAGGAGGCTGGGTGCAGTAGCTCACGCCTGTAATCCCAGCACTTTGGGAGTTCGAGGTGGGTAGACTGCCTGAGGTCAGGAGTTCGAGACTAGTCTGACCAACATAGTGAAACCCCATCTCTACTAAAAATACAAAAAATTAGCTGGGCATGTTTGCCGGTGCCTGTAATCCCAGCTACTTGGGAGGCTGAGGCAGGAGAATCACTTGAACCCGGGAGGTGGAGGTTTCAGTGAGCCGAGATTGCGCCATCACACTCCAGCCTGGGCAACAAGAGTTAAACTCCGTCTCAAAATAAATAAATAAATAAAAAGGCTACATATTATATGTTCCCAACTATACGATATTCTAGAAAAGGCAAAACCGTGGAAACAGTAAAGAGATCAGGGCTGGGCGCGGTGGCTCAAGCCTGTAATCCTAGCACTTTGGGAGGCTAAGGTGGGTGGATCACGAGGTCAACAGATCGAGACCATCCTGGTCAACATGGTGAAACCCCGTCTCTACTAAAAATACAAAAAATTAGCTGGGAATGGTGGCGCATGCCTGTAGTCCCAGCTACTCGGGAGGCTGAGGCAGGAGAATTGCTTGAACCCAGGAGGCGGAGGTTGCGGTGAGCCGAGATCGCGCCATTGCACTCCAGCCTGGGTAACAAGAGCGAAACTCCATCTCAAAAAAAAAGAGATCAGTGGTTGCCAAGGATTGGGGGAGGCAGGTAGGGTGGGCAGAGTATGAATAAATGGAGCACAGAGGGGTTTTAGGGCAGTGAAAATAATTCTGTATAATACTATCGTAATGGATACACATCATTCTTGAACTGTACAACGCTAAGAGTGAACCCTAATATAAACTATGGATTTTGGGTGATGCTGATGTGTTAATGCAGGCTCATCAATTGCAATAAATGTATTACTCCAGTGGGGGATACTGACAATGGGGGAGGCCATGCAATATGGTTTGGCTCTGTGTCCCTACCCAAATCTCACCTTGAATTGTAATCCCCACATGTCAAGGGCAGGATGAGGCAGAGGCAAATAGGATCATGAGGGGGGGAGTTTCCCTAACACTGTTCTTGTGATATCAAGTGAGTCTCATGAGATCTGACGGTTTTGCAGGCATCTGGCATTTCCCCTGCTTACACTCACTCTGTCCTGCCACCCTTTGAAAGCAAAGGAGAAGGTGCCAGCTTCTCCTTTGCCTTCTGCCATGATTGTAAGTATTCTGAGGCCTTCCCAGCAATGCAGAACTGTGAGTCAATTAAACCTCTTTCCTTTATAAATGACCTGTTTCAGGTATTTCTTCATAGCAGTGTGAGAATGAACTGGTAACACCATGTATGTGTGTGGGTGGGGGATATGGGAAATCATTGTACCTTCATATCAGTTTTCCTGTGACCCTAAAACTGCTCTAAAAAAACAAAAAGTTTTAAAAAAATTTTAGGGACTGGGTGCTGTGGCTCACATCTGTAATCCCAGCACTTTGGCAGGCTAAGGTGGGTGGATAGGTTGGGTCCAGGAGTTGGAGACCAGCCTGGACAACATGACAACCCCCGTACAAAAATATTTAAAAATTAGCCAGGGATAGTGGCGCTTGCCTGTAGTTCTACATACTCAGGAGGCTGAGGTGGGAGGATCAGCTGAGCCCCCGAGGCATAGGTTGCAGTGAGCTGAGATCACATAGCTGTACTCTATCCTGGACAACAGAGCAAGATTGTCTCAAAATAAACAAATAAATAAATAAAAATTTAGCGCCTCAGCTTTCCAGCCCTGGCCCTAGACCCTACAGCCGCTGAGATACTGATGCCTAAGAAGAAGTGGACTGCCATTTATGAACTCCTTTTTAAGGACAGAGTCATGGTGGCCAAGAAGGATGTCCACATGCCTAAGCACCCAGAGCTGGCAGACAAGAATGTGCTCAACCTTCCTGTCATGAAGGCCGTGCAGTTGCTCAAGTCCCGAGGCTACGTGAAAAAACAGTTTGCCTGGAGACATTTCTACTGATGCCTTACCAGTGAGGGTATCCAGTACCTCTGTGATTATCTTCATCTGCCCCTGGAGACTGTGCCTGCCACCCTACACAGTAGCCGTCCAGAGACTGGCAGGCCTCGGCCTAAAGGTCTGGAGGGGGAGTGACCTGCAAAACCCACAAGAGGGGAAGCAGACAGAGACACTTACAGATGGAGTGCTGTGCCCCTGGTGCCCACAAGAAAGCTGAGGCTGGGGCTGGGTCAGCAGCCCAATTCCAGTTTAGAGGCAGATTTGATCATGGACATGGTCAGTCACCTCAGTAAAACTGGAGAGGATTATTTTGCATTGAATAAACTTACAGCCAAGAAAAAAAAAATTAGCATCTCAACTGAGATGTCTGTAAATGTAAAATAAACACCGGAGTTCATAACAATATAAAAAAGTAAAATATTTCATTAATAATTTTTATATTTCATTCATATTGAAGTAATTTTAGATAGATTAAATTATATTAAACTTAATTTCACATGTCTCTAAAACTAGAAAATCTAAACTTACAATGTGATTCACATTAGATTCCTATTGTGAAGTCCTACAGCAAAGCACCCAGCTTTCATCCTACCCCTGCATCTAAAGTTCCCAATCTGCTTTGTAATCCCTCATTCTTAAACATAAGTAGACAATCCAGGATTATCAGACAACTGAGGAAAGCTCCTAACATGAGAGAAAGAGGGGTGGGGGGACACAACTTGCCATATAAACAGTAAGCAACAAGAAGATGTTTTAAAAGTCATTAACATCCACAAGAAACATTCAGAGGAAAAAGAGCTATTAGAAGTTAAAAATATGAGAACAGAAATTAAAACTCAATAAAAGGACTGGAAGAATTATGGAAATTCCCCAAAAAGTACAACAGAAAGATAAGAAAATTAGAAGACCATTTTGGGAGGTCCAATGTCCAAATAATAGGAGAAAACATAAAATAGAGAGCAAGTTATCAAGGAAATAAAGAAAATTTCCCAGTATTAAAGGTAAGTCTCTAGCACAAAGGACAAAAATAGATTATTCAAAGGCATATCATGATGAAATTTCAAAACAATGTAATACAAAGAAAGTCCTACAAAATTCCATAGAAGGGATGAAAACAGGTCAAATGCAAAGGACTCAGAGCAGTTCTGGATTTCTTAACAATAATATCAATAGCTGGGTGACAATGGAACAAGGCCTTTAAAAATCTGAAGAAAAATAATTTCCAATCTACAAATCTATACCCAACAAAAAGTTATCAATCAAATGTCAGCTTAGAATAGACATTTTCAGACATTTAAGGTTTAAAAAAATCTGTTCCCATATAACCCAGGAAGCTACTGTAGGATATGCTCCACCAAAATGAGAACACAAACCAAGAAAGTGCAAGACTTCAAATACAAGAAATGAAACCTGACACATGAGGAAACTGAAGGAAATCCCCAGGATAAAGATTCCCAGGGTGACTGTATATGCCAGCTACAGAGAACCACCAGTTAAAGGAATGAGACTTGAGCCAGACCCTTGAAGCCTGTCATCACCATCATCTGCTTTTGTTCTGGCTTTTAAAACTGACAATATCTGGGTGAACCTGACCCAGACGGTTGGCCTGTCTGGACCATATGTTAACAGTTTCTTTCCTTTTCTACTCTACTACCTGGACTGTCAAGGATACTCATTCCATCCCACAGAATATCCCTGCTTTGACTTATTCAGGAGACCTGGACATTGCATATGGTAAGCTCAGAAGCAGAAAATACAGAGCAGTATACTCCCCCAACCTTATTCCTGTTCGATGTCTAGTACTTGGTCCTCACTGCAGCCTTGCCAGTTGCTCAACTGTGGCAAGCCCTGTTTCCCAGGCCTTACTCATGTCCCAGCCAAGTAATGTCCTTAGAATCAATACACACTTGTAAACACTCAAGAGAATCTAAAGCTGGGCTATGACTCTGAGATGGTATTCAGTTTTTCTCTGCCTAGAAGACTCCATCTAATAGCGGCAATGCTACCTTTTATAAACACGTTAGATTTTTGTTACTTAAGTTTTATATCTTTCATTTATATGCAAATAATTATTAATGAAAATAAAAAAATATGTTTGAAGGAGTAGCAAAACATTTATTCTATAGGAATTCTTATGCAATAGAATTAGATGAGTAGATAAATGTCTAAAGGTCATTAGCTGGTAAAGGAAAATAATTTCATAGAATTACATTTATTAAAATGAGCTTCTCTTCTCCAAAAGATACTCAATGCTGTCATATCTTACTTAAATCAATACAAATTGCTCAAGGGTGCAGTATATCAAAAGTAACAGCATCAAATATAAATACACTTGGCTGGGTACTTCTCTGCACTAAGACTATCCATCAACATAAAAATAAAATGCTGTCCCTTTACTCCCCTTCCAGAGAGTAATTCAAGTTCTGATTCAGTTACCACATCCTAATGTAATATGTGGTAAGATAAATCTTTTGGTTACCATCTACAGGAAATAAGAAACTTCCTAGCTACTTTATAGTTTGTAATAAATATTAAAAAAAAATCAAAAGACTCTGAGGTATTTATTCCTAGCTAATTAATGACTTAACGAGTTTGAAACACTCTGATTAATTATTATCAACAAACACAAAGGAAAGTTAAAACTTATTTTGCATATCTGGATTGTTCTTGAGGTGGTGGTAGTTGTGTGTATTAATACTTCAGCTTTTAAAAATAGGCCAATGGCAGTCTTCTGCACAGAGACTCCCTCTGTCTGCTTAGTAACAGAATTGAACCTACTGTAGATTCAGGACACAAGAAAACTCATCCAAGAGACTGGTTCACCTCTACCTGATTCTTTGAATCTTTAATTTTTCACTTTAATCAGAAAAAGGGCCCAGAATACTCAGACAACTAAGCATGGTCTCTTGGCATAGGATGTCTATGTAGCCAAGGAAAAGGTACTTTGGTAGTTCCTAGCAGCAGAGAAGTTAGCAGGGAACTAAACAGAGAATATGCCTAAACATTACTTTGAACACAGAGTACATTTTACATAGCAAAAAGTGTTTCTAATTCCTTCCTCTGTGCTTCACATGGACAGTTAATCACGGACAGTAATTGTAAGAACCATGTGGCTAGCGCACAGGAAATATAAACCCACACTGTAAGCCTATATCTCATTACTTTCTAAAGATTTTGTTAAGGCTAACTTGTAATAGACAACTACAATTATATTTAAGTTCTTGGCTAAATGGACTACCACCAGAACAGCACAGCTGAATGCCACTTGGTCCCTATACTCTGATGATTCTGGGAGGCCCAGGATCCCTGGGAACTGCAGGTTTTCTTATAATATGTATAATCACAACACAATTCACTAAGCGCCTCAGTATACACTTCACTCACACTTCTCTATTTTCTGACATCCACCCTTTCTACTGGGCTAATTTATTGTGAGGAACACGTTTAATTTGACAGGTGGAAGTCTAAGATGTCCCCTAAGATTGCTAGCCTGATGAACAGACCCTGTATAATCATCAAGACTGTGAATATGATGGGATATTACTCCTGTGATTAGATTACATTTTAGGCACAATTGACTTTTTTTTTTTTGAGACGAGGTCTCACTATGTTGCCAGGTTGGTCTTGAACTCCTGAGCTCTAGCAATCTTCCTGTCGCAGCCTCCCAAGTAGTGGGGACTACAGGCATAAAGCACCATGCCTGGCTCAGGCACAACTGACTGTTAAAAAAGGGAAATTATCTAAGTGGGCCTAACCCAATCACATGAACCCTTTAAATCTAGAGGTCAGAGACACAGGGATTCAGCACACCACTTCTGGCTTGAAGGTGGAGGGGGCCAAAAGACAAGGATTATAGGCAGCCTCTAGGTTCTAAGAACAGCCCCCCATTGACAGCCAGCAAAGAAATAGGAACCTCAGCCCTACAACTTCAAGGAACTGAATTTGGCAAACAATCTGAATAACCTTGGAGGCAGATTGCCCCCAGAGCCTCCAGGTGAGAACTCAGCCCAGCCTGACATTTTGATTTCAGCTTTGTAATATTCTGAGAACCCAGATACACTATACATGCCAAACTTCTGACCAGCAGAACTATGAGCTAATAAATGTGCTTTGTGTTTTTTGTTGTTGTTTTGAGATGGAGTCTCGCTCTGTTGCCCAGGCTGGCGTGCAGTGGCACAATCTTGGCTCACTGCAACCTCCGCCTCCTGGGTTCAAGCAATTCTCTGCCTCTGCCTCCTGAGTAGCTGGGATTACAGGCACCCACCACCATGCCTGGTTAATTTTTGTATTTTTAGTAGAGACGGGGTTTCACCATCTTGGCCAGGCTGGTCTTGAACTCCTGACCTCGTGATCCACTGGCCTCAGCTTCCCAAAGTGCTGGGATTACAGATGTGAGCCACTGTGCCCGGCCAGTGTTTTGTTTTAAGCTGTTAAGTTTGTGGTGATGTAATAAGCAATAGGAAACTAATATATTAAGCAAATTGCTGAACTCTGGAATTTATCTAGAACTTCGCTCAGCTCATGAGTCCTGATTTTTATTTCTGGCTTCCTAGAAAACTACAAGTATGATTTTGAGCAAACCAGTTTAATTCTTCATGCTTCAGTTCCCCTACTTATTAAACCCCTACACATACCTCTTAGGACCACTGAGGTTATAAAAATGGAGTGGTGAGAGATCATTCAGTAAAGACAAATGTGCTACAAGATTTGTTGTAAAATACACACCTGAAGATAGACTAGTTGATGCTTTACTCCAACAGTACAGCATAAGGAAAAATCTATTCCTGGTCTATAAATTATATACTTAGCCATAATTATTACACAAAAATAACTAAAGAACTCACTTTAGTCAGGTTCTAAATATTTTATATTAGAACTTCCTTTTTTTTTGAGACAAGGTATCATTCTGTCACCCAGGCTAAAGTGCAGCAGTGTGATTTTGGCTCACTGCAACCTCCACCTTTTCTGGGTTCAAGCAATCTGCTGCCTCAGCCTCCCCAGTAGCTGAGATTACAGGTCCACACCACTATACCTGGCTAATTTTTCTATTTTTTTTTTTTAGTAAAGATGAGGTTTCACCATGTTGGTCAGGCTGATCTCGAATTCCTGACCTCAAACAATCCACCCACCTTGGCCTCCCAGAGTGTTGGGATGACAGGCATGAACCACTACACCTGAGTTATACTAGAACCTTCTTAACAAAACATTTGTTGTAACTGTTTCTGTGAACCAGACTAAACTGCATGAGGGCAAAATCATGTCTTATTCAAATGATGTGCCCCACATTTTAAGAAATACATTTTAAAATTAGCATCACTTTAGGCTTGGAAGCATCATCCAAAACACAGTATATTTATTCTTTCATTACTTTATTCAAATTGAGAAAAGTAAGAAAAAGTTTCAAGTCAAGGTCTATGACAGTACCTCTGATCATTACAGATAGCTTAGTAGACCATCGGATCAAACCTTCAAGAGTAATGTCTTTCCCTGCGAATAAGACCAGGGAACATTGACTGGAGCCCACAGGACATATTTGTGAGTTGTCTTCAGGGAAAGTATTCAATTATGGGATAGCATGTCAACTAGGAACGTCTTCTACCTCCTTTGAGAAACAGTAAGCCCTCAATAATGACAAAGTCTACCTATGGGTCAAATGGGAAATAAGTATCACTACAGCCAAAAATAATTTCCTTTCATATCCTAATCTACGTACCCAGAAAGAACAGGTAAGGTAAGGTAAGGTTAGGTAAGGTATATGTCGCTTGGAATCATGCAGAGATCAGGGTCCAGCTCTGATTAACTTCTTTATTCTGTCACAGGACTGATATAGTTCCATAGGGTACTGAGGCAACAGAAGGTCATAATATGGTCCAGCTCTGATTAATTTCTTTATTCTGTCACAGGACTGACATAGTTCCATAGGGTACTGAGGCAACAGAAGGTCATAATATGGTCTTGAATTCAATTACCACTGAGTCCCGATCTAGCTTTGCCACAAAATTTTTCAGATTTCCACTAAAGGAATGTAAAGTCAGGGCGAGCTTTTAAAAATCTACCACAGTTTCAGTCTTCCAATCTCTAGGGCTGCATTGTCTCAGAGGACTAGTATGAAGAATAAATAATAAAATAAATATAAAGCACTTTGTTTTGCAAAATACTTTGTAAAAGTTAAATAATATATGATGGAACCAATGGAACTGGCTAGTTTCCTTTCTTCAATTCCCAGTCCGTACACAGACGTCAATTAGAACTAGAGAAAAGGAAATAATGGACAACTTTAAATGCAGAGAAGAACTTCCCTTCCATTTTCAAGGAATGGCCCAAAGACAACAGCAATTGAATCAACATTTCATCTAGCATTTACAGAGAAACAAACTAGATTCTGACATCACTAATATATTGGTGCCCACAGCCTACACGGGAGTTGCGTGGAGTTGGAGTACCCACTTCAAAAAAAAAAAAAAAAAGAAAGAAAGAAAAAGGGCACCTGAGAGGAAAGGAAGTCTAGAAGAAGGGCACAAAATGACCAGGAATTTAAAAATATGAACTATAAATCTAGGAAAGCTAAATATGTTTAAGGGAAAGAAGGCTGAAGACTACCTAGCAGTCCCCAGAAATGGAAATGATAGGCTCATGTTCTCCATGATCACTGAGGAAAAGTGCTGAAGGATTTGGTGCACAGTGCCTCAGCAGCCCCACGGCTAAACTAAGCATTGGAGAGTTAAACTCATTAGTTTCACAATGTATACATATATCAAAACATCATGTTGTATACCGTAAATATAAACAATATGTATGTCAATTATATCTCAGTAAAGCAGATAAAACATAAAATAAATAAATAATGAAATTGTTAGAATTCATACAACAGCCAACAAAGGAAACATAGAAGACAGTCCAGGATCTCATTCCTAATTAAAAGAGTATCATTCTACCCCTGCCTTCCAAAAGCACCATCTTTTTCCTAACTCTACCCAGGAGCAAAGAAAGAGTCTAGGCAGTGTCCCATGTCAAGCACAAGTCAGAAATGCCACATAAAAAACATTAGTAACTGGGCCAGGCACAGTGGCTCATGCCGGTAATCTCAGCACTTTGGGAAGCCAAGGCAAGCAGATTACGAGGTCAGCAGTTCAAGAACAGCCTGACCAACATGGTGAAACCCCATTTCTACTAAAAATACCAAAATTAGCTGGACGTGGTGGCTCGTGGCTGTAGTCCCGCTGCTTGGGAGGTTGAGGCAGGAGAATCACTTGAACCTGGGAGGCAGAAGTTGCAGTGGGCCGAGATCGTGCCACTGTACTTACTCTAGCCTGGGTGACAAGAGTGAGACTCCAAATTCAAAAAAAAAAAAAAAAAAAAAAAAGTTTAGTAACTATAGTTCATTCTGTATTTTAATAATTTACTTATAAATTTAAAGCAACTAACTTAAAACTGTTGCTTTAGACACACAACTGTCTAAAACTGTTGGTGAGTCTGCTTTCCAATAAACCTTATTTCCCAATTATAATTAAAATGAGGGGAAAACTATCTGAATAGTAGAACTGGATCCTCCAACAGGTTTTCCCCTCAAAGTATCACTTCTCTAAGGCCAAGAAGGCAAGTATCTTGGGGAAAGGGGAAAAGTAACTTTTTGCCTACAGCTCAGCTCAGCTCAGCTCATCCTAAAGCCCTGCAACTGGTAGCCTGCATCCTAGACAGTTGACAGAGGAAAGGGGGAACAGCCACGCCAGTTTCACTATTCCAGCACAGCAGAGCAGACGGAAACCAGGCTGAGGATGCTGCATTCCTCCAGGACCATCCACACAAATTGCCAGCCCCTTGCACTACAAAGCATGCATGGTTTAGGCAAACAAGCTGCCAAAAGAGAAAGTGCTCAGAGTCTGGAAGTCCCACTTTCCTATCAAGTATCACAAGGTGTAACAGGCACATCTGTGTCCTTTGCTGTCCAGAAGGTGAAAGCCAGCATGCATATTCTGTCATTTGGTGAGAGAACAATAAGCAAATCTTCCTTCCTTTCAAACATTCTAAGGTTCTGATAAAACTTTTGAATACATATATAAGAAACAAAACAATTTGTTAAGCTATTTTTCCAAAATTTCAACATATTTCTCTAGCTCCAAATACTGATACTTGCTCTTCCTTTCTTACTAGGCCTCTCCTTTTGCTGCCTGAGCTTAGAGAAGATTGCAATCACTCCTTTAAAAAAAAAGTGGGGGTGTTGTCCATTCATTTAGAAATAGTCAGTGACTCAGGAATGCTGTTTCCCAATCGCCGTAGCAACTGTCTTCTCCTCCCATGTTATGATGTGAGTAGCAGGACATCTACTCTTCCTCGCGGTGGGCATGTGTGTGACACACCCAAGGCCTAGCAGACAGCAGGAAGTTTCTGCAGCTGCTACCACTTCTACATAGAGGCACAAAGCATGAGGATACCCTGTTTTCAATACCATTCCCAAAGTCCTTTCATTTCTAAATAATCTCTTTTTCTCTCCTCACACCACTCCTGAATACCCAAAAATAATCCTAGTCTTACTGACAACCACTTAATTAATCCAAAAATTATACTACTACTCAAAAGGCCAGACTTGATCTTATGAAACCATAGTAAATATTCTCTGGACTGGTACACATCCAGAAAAAGAATTTTTAAAAATCTTAGGGAGGAGGGGGAAAAGAGCATGAAGATGAAATCTTATTTTTTTATCACCAGAAATACAAGCAAGTGTTAAAATAAGGTTCCAATACTTCTAGCAATTGTACTTCTGTTAAACTGCATTCTAACACAAACACACACAGAATTTCATGCCAAAGTACTTAGGATCCAAAGAAACTTCCACGTATCATGTATTGTTTTCTTTGGTTCTAACCATTTAAAAAAGTTAATTTCTGAAAAACTAGGGGACTGTTTTACTCCTTTTATATACATTTGTATTTTCTTAGAAAAAAAAATCACTTTTATGATAAACATACATTTCCATTTCAAATTAAGCTAGCAATTTTCAAAGATTAGAAAGCTGGAAAATTTTTATGACAATATTTTAAAAACAAAAACACCTGTAAACTATAAAGGCAATGTTGTAAAAATATTTGCACATAGCTAATGACTAAAATATACAAACACTATGTAAAACAAAAATGAAAAATGAAAATTTGGGGTTCTTACCTATTACTTCTATATGTTTTCAAAAAAAAGCACACACAAAAAAATCATTAGCACATCATCTAAAAGCAAAACATCATCATCCAATACCCATATGCAAAATGCCTATCAGTATTTACTCTTCTCCAGTGGTATTTTGCTTAAGGAAACACTCTGACAAGGCACAGTTACAAAGTTTAGGTATGACAATGCAACATGAGAAAGAATATTGAAAAGAATATTAGTGGAGTCTAAAACCTAGGTCACCTAATTACATGACTTTGAGCAACTTAATACTGCTAGACCTCAGTGTCCTCCTCATTTTAAGAGGCTGGGTCAGATCACTTCTAGGGTCTCTTCCAACTCCTTAAAGACTGTACTTAAGTACTACTGCTCTTTTTGAGGGCAGCCCAATGCCTGCTGCTTGCCTGATAATACATATCCTGTAGTGGCTTCTCACCACTTCTTCTTGTGGTTTCAATCACAGGAAACAGACGTCACCCACAGATCTAGAAGTAAGTAACGAACAGCCCTAGCGGATGCAAAGAGCTGCCAACTAAGACCAACTCCCATTTTTTAAAAATACAAGAATCAAGAAAGAAATCACTAGAGACCTCTAAGCCTGACATACATCTTTCACAAAAACTAAGAAAACTAAAAATATCCCTGTAGGCCCCATGCAAGATGAAATAATTTTAGAATAGTCCAAAACTATTTTGCTTCTATGGTCAAATGAAGGAACTGAAGGAATTCTTATAGCTCTGGGTGGGAGTGCATGTGCTTAAGAAAAAAATGGTGCACTCCTACTGCCACTAGTATTTTTGTGACTATTCAGACATATCTTGAAGACTTGAAAACTCATCCTTGTTCTCTTTATTTACTTAATATTCAAGGTAACCCTTTCTATAGCCATTAAAGTTCATATCAATAGATTCAAATGATATGGGAACTTAGCAATTATTCATTTTAAATGTATGTTAACAATCTCTACGAGCACGGAGTCAAATCCTGCTTTCATTTTTATTTATTTTTTGAGATGAAGTCTCGCTCTGTCACCCAGGCTAGAATGCAATGGTGCAATCTCAGCTCACTGCAACCTCTGCCTCCCAGGTTTGAGCAATTCTCTTGCCTCAGCCTTCCCAGTAGCTGGGACTACAGGTGCATATCACCACACCTGACTAATTTTTGTATTTTTAGTAGAGACAGGGTTTCGCCATGTTGGCCAGGCTGGTCTCGAACTCCTGACCTCAGATGATTGGCCCACTTCAGCCTCCCAAAGTGCCTGCTTTCATTTTTAATAATAAAAATTGATAGCCTTATACTACATAAAGTAATGTAGAGGTTTTTTAAATCCTAGAGACGTGTTCTTTCATTAAACACAAGTCAAAACTATTAGAGATAAATAATAATCTCTTCTCAACATAGAGTTCTTCTGGTCAGGTATAGTTACATTAGTGATTCTCTCTGCCCCATAGTTACTTTGGTGAGAGAGAATTAATGTTTTCAAAACTGTCAACCTCCTAAATTAAGTCATAGAAACAGAGAGTCTTGAAAATAATCAAGATTCCCAAGGCTATTTAAAAAAAAAAAAAGGAAGCAAATCTTAAGAAAAAAGAAAAAAAAGATTTCCAAGGTTAACATTAAAACTAAAATATGAAATACAGAAAAGCTATTAACTAATATGAGCTAATACTACCACTACTCTTAAAAACCTTACAATCTAGATGGAAGACCCCAAAATAAGATATAAACATGTATTTTTGCATTTAATAAAAACATAATAATACTTCAAATAAGTTTGCAATCAAAACCTAAACTGCACTGTATTAGAGAACATTTAGAAGAAACAACAGGGCCCAAAGATAGACTCAGATTGTTTCCGCAACGGCATTACCCATCTGAGCCCATAATTTTCTTATACATCCTTGCGATACAGCTGAAGAATCACATCTTTTAAAATCTAGATTAATTTCTGAAAGTCTAAAAGGATTGATGTATTAAAATTGATACAGACTGAAAATCAAATAAACTTAACTTTCTAAACTCCATCTAAGTAGTGGAAATAACTTGCTGAACGCCGACCTTAACACTATTCGTTCTTGGATATACTAATTTACTTACTGTCACCACCACATATTACATGGCCAAAAATTGACATCAACATGCATTACAACCTGTTACAAAATGCTAACTTTCAATCCTGCTTTCTGCAGGTTTTTATAGAAAGGGAACCTAAAAGCCCTTGCCAGGGATAACATAATCTCTATGAAGTGGCTTTACCTTTCTTAAATGGTTCTACTAACCCTCATGACTGCTATAATCAGGCCATTTCTCTTTACTACAGCCACACATTCACATCTAAGCCGTTGTTCATACTGCTCCCCATCTCATGAATCCGTTCCCTCTCTACTCTGCCAAATCTTGGATTTCATTCAAGGGCCAATCATATCCCCCATCTTCTAGAAAGCTAAGTAACACTCCTTGCAATTACATTCTGGGTCATTTGCAAAATCTGGGGCATTAGCAGAGATGTTAGAAACAATTCACAATAACCCCCTAATTTTACAAGA
This sequence comes from Callithrix jacchus, assembly GCF_049354715.1. Lineage (NCBI taxonomy): Eukaryota > Metazoa > Chordata > Mammalia > Primates > Cebidae > Callithrix > Callithrix jacchus. The sequence continues at coordinate 40,040,607 of NC_133503.1, forward strand.
GATAAAAAGACAAAGAAAAGTAAAATAACTTGCTTAAAATTCACACGGTTAATTAGTAATAAAGTCACAACTAAGCAGCTATATATGGAAAGAATAATTCAGAGGGAGTAGGAAATAAAGGATCTATTTCTAGATGTAAATTTGGACAGATCACTTGTCTAGGTCAACATTTCTTAATCTATAAAGCAAAGGGGTTGATAGCTGGGCCTGGTGGCATATGCCTGTAGTCCCAGCTACTCTGGAGGCTGAGGTGGGAGGATTGTTTGAGTTCCCAGGAGTTCCAGGCTACAGTGAATCATGACTGTACCACTGCACTCCAGCCTGGGCAGCACAGTAAGACTCAGACTCTTAAGAAATAAAAGATAAAGGGGTTGAATTAGATACTTCTTAGCATCCTTTTGACTCCAGCATTGTAAAATTGTGAAACTTAGGTCTTCTGTCAGTCCAGTAATCTTTCCATTTAATTCCCTCACTTCTCTGAATTTCTACAGCATTTAAAGTCTAAGATCACAGCCTTAGAGCTTTTTCTACCCCTCTTTTATAGAGGTGGTTGAGATTACAAACTATTAGTGAAAAATGAACCTGATAGGATACTCTCATGACTTCTTGGTCAGTCTTTGGATCTAGAGAAGATATATGTAGACTCAGGAAATCAAAAGAAACTCTATTCCCTATTCCTCACCACCAGTCACCAGAAAAAAATCCCAATTCCAGGCACTTGGACCTCTGTGGCAACGTCTTAATTATTAACTACTGGCAAATAACTGCCAGGTCTAAAGAACAAACTTCAGCAGTTCCCAGACTCTGAAGTGATCCTGGTTATTAGCTATTTGCAATCATTACACAGTCAAGTTTCAGGGGCACAAACAGAGGTCTTTAATGTCAACTCTAAAATATAAAAAGGGTAACTGGCGGGCGTGGTGGCCCAGCACTTTGGGAGGCTGAGGCGGGTGGATCACAAGGTCAAGTGATTAAGACCATAATCCTGGCCATCCTAGTGAAACCCTGTCTCTACTAAAACTGCAAAAATTAGCTGGGCATAGTGGCGAGTACCTGTAATCTCAGCTACTCGGGAGGCTGAGGCAGGAGAATCGCTTGAACCCAGAAGACGGAGGTTGCAGTGAGCCAAGATCGCACCATTGCACTCCAGTTTGGCGACAGATCGAGACTCTGTCTCAAAAAAATGATAATAAATAAATAAATAATAAAAAGGATAACTATAGAGATGGTCTAGTAACAGCTTCCCCCTCCCTGTTTGTTACCACTACTTGCTGCTTTCAGCAATTTAAACAACTAAAACTCCTGCAGGTGATGCTGTTAGAGCTGCTCTACTTACAAAGGAGAAAGTTACATGAAAAAATAGTAATTTGGCGGGGCACGGTGGCTCACACCTGTAATCCCAGCACTTTGGTAGGCCGAGGCGGGTGGATCACAAGGTCAAGAGATCGAGACCATCCTGGTCAACATGGTGAAACCTTGTCTCTACTAAAAATACAAAAAATTAGCTGGGCATGGTGGCGCGTGCCTGTAATCCCAGCTACTCAGGAGGCCGAGGCAGGAGAATTGCCTGAACCCAGGAGGCAGAGGTTGCAGTGAGCCAAGATCATGCCATTGCACTCCAGTCTGGGTAACAAGAGCGAAACTCCGTCTCAATAAAAATAATAATAATAATAATAATAATTTAGGAATCATCTGAATAACTCATGATCCAAGGGAAACAGGTTTTGCAAGCACTGTAATAGCTACTTTTTCATGCCCACAAAAGGTTTAATTAAGATTCTTCCAATGGCTTCAAAGTCTAAATTACTAAATGCAAAAAAATACATTTAGCCACTATACTTTTTACATCAAAACCTGGTACTTTTGTCCTGCCAACTGAAATCTAGGAAAAACCAGTTCATTTTAATAGACTGCAGATGACCAAAGAACTCTAAGGGAATACCACCAAAATTTTCTAAGAAATTCCTAGCAGTGAATACTCTTTTATACTGCAGGCACATAAACTGGACACATATAAACTATCAGTACAAAAGTGAATAAGTCCCTGAGATTTGAATCTGCTAGACCTACATTTGGATCCTAGCTGTGTCACTAACTAGTTCTGTATCCTCAAGCAGGCTGCTTGATCTGAGTTCCAGATTAATTACCTATAAAATGGGAATAATAACAGTACCTATTTTATAAGGTCAATGTAGAGATTAATGAGACAATGAATCTAAGGCTCTTTAGCACTGCACTAGGGATACAGTTAAGTACGCAAAAAACAACTGCTTTCGTTACTGCTATTGTTGTTATTATTCCCTATCCTAGTCTGGGATGGATTAATTTTCCTTATTTATAAAGATGCTAAATATTCATTAATATTTATAAACAGGAAGACTGGCATTATACAATCTGTAGCATACTGAATACAGGAAAACAAAAGGTTGCTACCACCACCACCTAACAAGAAAAAAATGCTTCCGCGATACATGGAATCTGAAAGTCCTCAAACCCTAAGAGTATCAGAAATGTTCTGGGTTGACAACAAGTGAAAACGTATATCCCAAGGTGAATGTGTGGAACTCACATACGCATGATAGGAAAGAGGCAAATTTAAAAGCTAAATCTATACATGTTCTAGAAGAAACGAGAGCAGCTGAGCACAGTGACTCACACTTGTAATTCCAGCACTTTGGGTGGCCAAGGCAGGAGAATCACTTGAGGCTAGGAGTTCGAGATCAGCCTGGGCAGGGCAACATATTGACAACCAATTTCTTTCTTTCTTTCTTTCTTTTTTTTTTTTTGAATAGGAGTCTTGCTCTGTCACCCAGGCTGGAGTGTAAAGATGAAATCTTCAGCTCACTGCAACTTCCGCTTCCTGGGTTCAAGCAATTCTCCTGCCTCAGGCTCCCAAATAGCTGGGATTACAGGTGCCTGCCACCACACCCGGCTAATTTTTGTATTTTTAGTAGAGATGGGGTTTCACCATATTGGCCAGGCTGGGCTCTTGGCCAGGCTGGTCTCAAACTCCTGACCTCATAATCTGCCCACCTCAGCCTCCCAAAGTGCTGGGATTATAGGCATGAACCACCACCGTACCCAGCCTAGCGAGACCCCATTTCTGCAAAATTAAAACATAAAAAAAATTGGGCCAGGTGCAGTGGCTCATGCCTATAATACCAGCACTTTGGGACGTCAAGGTAGGAGGATCACTTGAATTCAAGACCAGCCTGGGCAACAAAGTGAAACCCCACCACTATTTTTAAAAAATGGAAAATAAAAAAATCAGCCAGGCATTGTGGTGTATGCCAGTAGTCCCAGATACTGAAGAGACTGAGGCAGCGGGACTGCTTGAGCTCAGGAGGTTGAGGTTGCAGTTGAGTCATGATTGCATCACTGCACTCCAGATTGGGTGATGGACTAAGATCCTGCCTCAAAACAAGGAAAAAGGAAAAGAAAAGAAAAATTAGCCAGGCATGATGGTGCATGCCTATAGTCACAGGTACTGGGGAGGCTGAGCCCAGGAGTTTCAAGGCTGCAATGAACTATGATTATGCCACTGCACTCCAGCCCAGGCAACAAAATGAGACCCCATCTCTTTTAACAACAACGAAAAACAAAACAGAGAAGAAAATCTTAATGACTATAATTTCGGCAAAGGTTTTTGAAATATGACACACAAAACAAAAATGAAAAAAAAATTGGACTCCATCAAAAGTTTCTGGGGGCTGGGCATGGTGGCTCACCCCTGTAATCCCAGCACTTTGGGAAACTACGGTGGGTGTATCATGAGGTCAGGAGTTCAAGACCAGCCTGATCAACATGGTGAAACCCTGTCTCTACTAAAAAAAAAAAAAAAAAAATACAAAAATTAGCCAGGTGTGGTGGCATGCGCCTGTAATCCCAGCTACTCAGGAGGCTGAGGCAGGAGACCCGCTTGAATCCAGGAGGCAGAGGTTGCAGTGAATCAAGATCATGCCACTGCACTCCAGCCTGGGCGACAGAGTGAAATTCTACCTCAAAAAAAAAAATTACGTTTTTTGGCTCTTCAAATGAAAATGAAAAGATAGCCAAGAATAGTGATACATGCCTGTAGTCTCAGCTACTTGGGAGGCTGAGGCAGGAGGACTCCTTGAGCCCAGGAGATTAAGGCTATAGTGAGCCATGACTGCACTACTGTACTCCAACTTAGGCAACAGAGTGAGACTACCAGTTCAAAAAAAAAAGGAGAAAGAGAAAAATGGGAAGATCATGAGCAGATTCTTTAAGGAAGATACACAGATAGCAAACAGACAAAATCTTGAACAGATTCTTAAGAAAGACATATAAACAGTTAGTAAGGATAAGAAAAGATGTTCGACATCATTAAGGAATGACAAATTAAAGCATACTGAGGCCAGGCACAGTGGCTCATGCCTGTAATGCCAGAACACTGGGAGGAGGCAGAGGCAGGTGGATCACCTGAGGTCAGGAGTTCAAGACCAGCCTGGCCAACATGGTAAAACCTTCTCTCTACTAAAAATACAAAAATTAGCTGGGCATGCTGGCAGCCACCTATAATCCCAGCTACTCAGGAGGCTGAGGCAGTAGAATTGCTTGAACCTGGGAGGCAGAGGTTGCAGTGAGCCAAGATCGTGCCATTGTACTCCAGCCTGAGCAACAAGAGTGAAACACTGTCTAAAAAAATAAAAAATAAAGCATACCGAGATATCCCCACATACCCACCAGAATGGCTAAAATTTAAGACTGATCATACTAAGAGGTGACAGGAAACTGGAACTTTTATACATTGCTGGTGAGAGTGTAAAATGAACAAGTTTGGAAAATAGTTTGGCAATTTCTCAATTAAGCATAGATCTACTACCATATGACCCAGTCATTCCTCTCACAGGTACTTACCCAAGAGAAATGAAGACATACGTCCAGCCCCAAAAGTTGGACGTGAATGTTCATGGACAAAAACTGCACTCCGAAAACTGGAAACACCCCAAATGTCCAACAATAGGGTAAATGAATAAACAAATTATGTAAATCCATACAATGTAATATAAAAGAATAAGCTATTGATATATGCAAAACCACATATTACACTAAAAGAAGCCCCCAGAAAGAGTTCACACTGTATGATTCCATGTATATACAATTCTAGAAAACACAAACTATAGTTACAGAAAGCAAATCAGTGGTAATCTGGAGACAGGAGGACAGGGATGGGTGAGAGGGAAGGATAACAAAGGGGGAAATAGGAAACTTGAAGGTGACTGATATATTCATTACCTTGACTATGAAAATGGTTTAATGAATAAATATGCAGTTAATTATATTTTAATTATACATGAATAACATAAAAACAGAGATGAAGGGTGTCTTTTCTACTTAATCCTAAAGTTCTGGCATTGAAACTAAAACACAGATCTATCTGAGATGTAAGGCCAACTACCAATGTATGCTCTTTGGTTTTCTGTGACCTTCAGTATCAAAAATGGTCTATAAATCAATCTGTCTTGGGTCCTTACAGGATTTTAAATCTTCAATTACAAATCCAGTGCTTTCAGATGACACTACTCACAAGACAGGAAATAAGTTACGAAATCAAAAATCCAAAAAATAATAGACCTCTACCTGTATTTGCTACCCTAACAAAATGCCCAGATAGCTACTGTCTAAGGACCAGTCACAACCATCACCAAGGGTGGAATTTTCCCATCTTCCATATAAGAATGTCATGCGTTTCCTTTAATTCAATGTCATTATGGTTATTCTCATTTACATCCCCTTATCTGTTCTATCCCCCACCTTGGAGGAAAGAAAGTTAAACAAATATTGCAAATTGACTCTCCCTAACTGCTACAGAGCCAAGCACTAGAGAGTCAGTTTCTTCAGTCTTTTTCATTTCAATCCCACAGCTTCTAGTATATCTGTTCCTTTTATATAAATCTCTTTCTACTATTGGGGCCATTCCCAAGATCCTGAAATTTGGTAAAGGAAATGTAGAACCCAAAATTATCTGCTGCTCCTCCTCCATTTGTCAACCAATTTCCACCTCTTAGCCCCTTGATGTTTCCAACCTACAACTGCAAGAAGCGACTGTTGCACTGAGTGGGTATTTGGACCTGACATTTAAAGTCCCTTACAACTCTGAAGTTTTAAGGGTACCATTCACAGTAAGATTTAATAATGAATGGAAGTAAGAATTTCCAAGCTGAAAGAACAATGAGTTACACTGCAATCGGTGGTGAAATTCATTAAAATATTGGTCATTTCTCTTTTCCTTCAGTAATTATTTTACTTCCTTAAAAAGGGTTCCTTGATTCTAAGAAATTTGTGAAAAAAAAAAAAAAAAACAGGCCAGTAGAGGTGGCTCATGCCTGTAATCCCAGCAATTTGGGAGTCCGAGGTGGGCGGATCACAAGGTCAAAAGATCAAGACCATCCTGGCCAACATGGTGAAACTCCGTCTCTACTAAAAATACAAAAATTAGCTGGATGTGGTGGCGCTCGCCTGTAGTCTCAGCTACTCGGGAAGTTGAAGCAGGAGACTTGCTTGAACCCGGAGGCAAAGGTTGCAGTGAGCCAAGATCATGCCACTGTATTCCAGCCTGGTGACAGAGTGAAATTCCATCTCAAAAAAAAAGGGAGAAAATACAGTAAAATATGTTCATAGTAATTAAAGTAGTCTTTGCTTTTCAATTTTAGCTTCAAGGTTTTAAGAAATTTTAGTATCAACAGCTTCTGACTACCCCTAATTCCCCAAAGGCCTGGCTATTCATAGGGCTTGAACCAGCCCCCACAGAAGTAGGAAAGGAATAAAAACAGAGGGAGGAGGTGACAGGCAGCTGGACAAGGAGAGTGTGGCTTTGTCTCACCTAAACCCAAGGAAGGGCAAACATCCACTGCTTTGCTGGTAGCCCAAAACGAATTTTTTTGCCTATGGCTTTCCAACAAAGGTAATTAAGAATAGGAGGCTAAACAACAGTAACAAAACAAACACTTAAGTAATACTAAGTTTGTTTCAAAATGGAGATGGTTTTTTGTGGCCACGAATGTTTCAGCTGCTGAGACAGAAAGAAGGATATATAAACCTGCATATAAACTCTTTGCTTCTCTATAACATCTAGTATTTATCAATAAAAATTATTTTAACCTGTTCTTCTAAATCATATGTGACATATAACTTTATCTTTTAAATCTCTATTACATTTCACTGAAGATAATACTCCCCAAGAATAAACTGGCGATACATTTATAAAACACCGAGGGCCCTGGGCAATAACAAAAGGTTATTCTACAACCCATGCACCCATCGACAAAATTAAATCTCTGCCTTGGGAGAGTTGTTAAATGTTGAGATAATTTGTTTAAAAAAGAGCTGAAATTTTTATGACCTGTAAATTATGGTTTATTATGAAAGCTAAGAAAGTAGTGAGACAACATTTAATTTTGTTGACGGGTGCATGGGTCAGAATAGACTAATTTTATTTCCTGTGTTGCAGAATAACCTTTTGTTTTATCTTCTTTGTTTTCTTTAAGGCAATATAAGCAGAAATTTGCATGAACAACTCTATTGCTTCCATGTTCTGTTTCCTAATACCTGCTTAAAATTCCACCTGGAGCCAGGAGCAGTGGCTCACGTCTGTAATCGCAGCACTTTGGGAGGCCGAGGCAGGTGGATCACGAGGTCAGGAGTTCAAGACCAGCCTGGCCAACATGGTGAAACCCATCTCTACTAAAAACACAAAATTTAGCCAAGCATGGCGGCAGGCGCCTATAATCGCAGCTACTCAGGAGGCTGAGGCAGGAGAATCACTTGAACCTGGGAGTCGGAGGTTGCAGTGAGCCGAGATAGAGCCACTGCACTCCAACCTGGGAGACAGAGCAAGACTCCATCTCAAAAAAAAAAAAAAAAAAATTCCACCTGGCATCCTTTACCTTTACTTGTTCTCCTTTTGGATAGGGATATAAAACTAAACATTGACACTCTATTACTTTTTGTTTAGAAGAGTATGTAACTGCAACATGACAATAATTCGATATAGGCATCCAAAATTAAACAAAATTTTAAAAACTATTCTCTTGGCCAGGTGTGGTGGCTCTCACCTATAATCCCAGCACTTTGGGAGGCCTAGGCCAGCAGATCACAAGGTCAGGAGTTCGAGACCAGCCTGGTCAACATGGTAAAACACTGTCTCTACTTAAAATACAAAAATGAGCCAGGCTTGGTGGCATGTGCCTATAATCCCAACTACTCAGAAGGCTGAGGCAGGAGAATCACTTGAACCCAGGAGGCAGAAGTTGCTGTGACTGGAGATCATGCCACTGCACTCCAGCCTGGGACAGAGAGAGACTCCCTCTCAAAAAAAAAAAAAATTATTCTCTCTATTCCCACACCAAAATTCATGTCTTACTAAGTTATGCTCCTAGCTAAATCAGGAAGTAATATTCCCTCTTAGAATGCATCAATTTCTCAATTATATGAGAATGCACGTAAAGTCTATTGAATGCAGGAATACTCTCCAGCCTCCTAACATCCCGGTTCTACTTACTCTCCTTACATATATTTCAGAAATCTATTTGACACCCACATTCATCACTGCTGAAAAGTCAAAACCCTCTCTTCACCTAGAATTTTTATCTTCCTTCATCTTAAGGACTTCTGAAAGGAACAGGAATAATGCTGGAGAGGGGGTATGTTCATGGTCTGGGAGAAGACAGACTCATGAAGAACCGAGAGGCAATATACCAGGCACCCTGGCTTCAGCCACTCACTGTCAGCATCTCTAACAATCATGTGTTTTTAAAATATGATGCCCGCCAGGTGTGGTAGCTCACACCAGCACTTTGGTAGCTGAGGCAGGGGGATCACCTGAGGTCAGGAGTTTGAGACCAGCCTGACCAATATGGTGAAACCTTGTCTGTACTAAAAATACAAGTATTAGCCAGGCATGGTGCCAGGCACCTGTAGTCCCAGCTACTTGAGAGGCTGAGACAGGATAATTGCTTGAACCTGGGAGGCAGAGGTTGCAGCGAGTCGAGATCCTGCCACTGCACTCCAGCCTGGGCGACAGAGCAAGAATGCATCTCAAAAAAAAATAAAAGATGGTGCCCAACCACTTTTAAACAGAGTCTCCATCTCCTTTCCACACAAGATGCCTCAGAGGGTAAGAGCAGATCTTAGACAATCTGTGAGCTCTATGTTCTCATCAGTTAATCCATATTTAGAAACTGCGTAAGCCAGGAAAGGTATGTAGCAGCTAAAGGAATTATAACCCCTAAAATGCAAACAACCTTAGGGCACACTTAGTCCAAACCAGTGCAGTTTTATAAGGTACATTCTTAATGGAGTTCCAGAGGACACATACTTTAGAAAAGGTGGAGTAGGCGAAAGAGCTTTGAGTTCAGTTTTAGCCTATAGTTCAAGAAAACTAAGCCACTGGTATCAAAAGCACACCAGCAGTCTCACCCACTCCACCCACCCACATATACATACACAGACATAAAGAGAAGTGGATTGCAATGCTCCTCCTTCTCTTTCATTTCCACAGAGTTCTCATAAAAAGAGCAACGAGTAAGACAGAATATTCTGATGCCTTGAGACAGGTTACATTTGGCAATACAAGGGTTAAGCAGCACTACTTTCCTAGAAACCTTCCAATTCCTAGCTACTAATGCAATTTTCCTCATTACCTGAGCTATCTAGTTTTAAAAATTCAGCAGATTAAGGGTTAAGACTAACACCGAAGAAAGAAAAGAGAACTTGGTTCAGCTCCACCCTCTCTAAAGCAAATACCAACAACCCTGAGCCAAATCCACTAAGCATACAGAAGACACCATGGACATTCCAAAACAGGTGAAAAGAGGCTTAGCTTCCTCAGGTTTCTCACCCTGCAGCACCACACACATAGTAGACTTCACAACTGGTGAACTAAACAATTGTTAGATAAAAATAAAACACACAGAAAAGTCTACTCAAGACTGGAAAACAAGTCACAGAGGTCACCACGAATCAGCAGCGATAGCTGGAATTCGGGTGAGGAAGGTCAAACAGTACCCATGGAAACAAAATCAAAACAAAAAGATAGAGAAATAGAAGGAATATGAGCCCTAGAACTTAAGTTTTGGAAGGAAAGCTAACCGACAGGTGCGGGGGCGGGGGGTCAATGCTGTGTTAGACACCAAAGAAGGAAGGGGTGTCAATACTCTTAACCCTATTATTTCTAGGGGGGAAAAAAGGTGTTCATCATATAAAAACAGGTGGTTACTGACAGCTCAGATGTCACTGGGGACAGTCCAGGAGCACTTGGTCTTACTAGGAACAGGAAGAGATGAGTCACGATTTTAATTCTGTTTAGAATTAAACACCTAACCCTCCAGGGTTAACATCTCAACCCTCTAGGTCACGAAACAACATTTTCTTCCAGTTTCTATCACTTTATCAGTTTTCTTCCCAAATTTGTGGAGCTGGATCAAAATGTTGGGAGGTAGGACTAAGAGAAAGAGGTAAGAGTTACAAGCCATTTGTTTAGTAGAAAGATACACTAGGCTAAGGGCATAAATACCTGGAAGAGGAGACAAAAGAGCTACAGTTATAACCAGCTATTATAATGATCATCAATATCCAAGACTCTTTTCCTCTTCTGGACAGTGCCCCATATCTTCCAAAGCTTTTATAGCAAAAAGCAACCAAACGGCTCCCTGGAGAGAAGCGTTGATGTGGGCAAAAGGTAAGGAAATACGATAGGGTTCCATGAATATCAATATTCCTTCAGACTCGGATTGAAAGTAACTGGCACTTGAGGAACGCAAAGGGATACCAGTAGCCGCTTTGGGGAACAAGAGGCGGTAGGAAAGGAGTTGAGGAGATGGTTATCACGGGAAATGCAAAAAAAAAAAAATTCAATTACAAACTTCTTGAACTCGCAGTCCAACTTTCTTCCCACAGGAGAGATTTATCATCATCCTAGGTCAAGAAGGGCTTAGCGTTCTAACCCTCTGAAAAGTGACAAGCAACAGGGCAAAGAGACAGGTTCTCTGGATAGAGGAATACTGTTAAGCAAATAAACGTCATGCCCCAGTGGCTCTAAGACCTGGGCAGGAACCTGTTCCCGTAATGGCAAGGATAAACGTCCAGAGGAGGGTGGGGTGGGTAGGGCTCAAGTCAGGTAACATTCCTGAGGGGAAGGATTATCAGGTGACACCGGGCTAAGGGCCCAGGGGGACTGGGCGGGACGAAAGTTAGCAGGTAAAAAGGATCAATCATGGAGAAGGAAGTGACCTTTAGGAGAAGGAAATACGAGAATACCAAAAAAAGGGGTAAGGGTAAGAAGAGAAAATGGACCCAGAAGAGGGGACCAAAAAAGAGGAGGCGTGTTCGGGTACTAGAGGAAGAAGAAAGGAAGTGAGGCTGAGAGGGGAGAGATGGGGCTGAGAGCCGGCCGGGGCTATGGGGGCGGGAGGGCAGACGTGCGGGCTAGGGAACGAGGGAAGCCCCGAGGTGGCCGGGGCAGGAGCAGGGTGAGACTCCGGGGCTTCCCGCTGTCCAGGAGGCGGAGGATGTCGGGCTGCAGAGCCGCAGACCAGCGAAACGAGGAAGGGAGGCGCGGGGGCGGCTCCCCAGAGCCGGGCAGACGCCCGTGGGGCCGGCTGCAGGGGTCCAGAGGGCGGTTACGGGGCCGGTCAGGAGTAGTGTGGGAGGGACACTCACAAATTTCTTAGATTTGCCGCCGTCGCCGCCCGCCGAAGGCAGCTCATCTGGGCTTCGGCCCTTCTTCTTGTCCCGGGTACCGCGGCCGGGCCCCAGGCCCCCGCCGGGTGGCTCCATGTCCCGGTTCACGCTGGCCGGTGACCCCGCGCCTACGCCGCTCCCGCCCGGCAGCTCAGCACCCGCCGCCGCCGCCCAGCCACTCTTTAGCCAGCCACCGCGCCCCGCCTCATTAGCATGCCGGGCTGCGCGCGCCTCATGAATATACAACGATGACGCCTCGCTCCCGCCCGCCTGCCCCACTTCCGCCCGGACCCGCAGCCCCTACCAATGGGGGAAGGGAGAGGGGTGGAGGGAAGCCGCGGAAGCGCGCTACCTGCCCGACGGACCTAACCATTCGGACCCACGTCGCGGGGTGGCGAGTGGGAGGTGCAGCTCTCCGCGGCCACGGCAGGGAGCACCGCCCCCTGGCGGTTGGAGCAGGGCAGGCCTCTCTGCTCCCACGGTGCGCCCACTTGGCTGTACAGCCGGACAGCTTGGACCCTGTCACACCCCAGACCAAAAATAGCATGAGACCATTATCCTGGCAGAAAAGTAGTGCCAGGCTTTGCATAAGAATGCAGTTTTTAATGTGTGCAATACCCATGGAACACATGAAAAAATTATGAAAGTGACAGCTCCCATGTTTTGAAAGCAATGTGCCAAGAACAGAGCTCGGTCCAGTGCAAGCACTGGAGTAAACCAGACTCGCTCTGGAGTTTAATTTCCTACAGAACAAACTAATTATTGCCAACATGTACCTAAACAGCAATAACAGTTACCACTTAACCATGCCCCTGATGTCTTCTAGGCACTATGCAAAACACTGTACATGTATTTTTCTAAGTCCCCACAGTCCCATGTGATAGATTCCGCTAGGCTCACCATTTTATAAATAGTAAATTTGGACTTTGAGAGTTGAAGTGACTTGCCCAAGAAGGCATAATTGATATAAAATTTAAACCCAGCTTAGTCTGATTTGCTGCCAAGCCCTATGTTTAACCAGAATTCCCCACTGACATAAACCAAACATGAAAGAATGGGTGTTCTCCAAAAGTATATTCTTTGCTCTTCTAGCATGACTTTCTCCCTGAGCAATTTCATCCACTCTCCTAGCTACATCTATCCCTGTGTGACAGTTATATGGCTACCAGCTGGCCATCACAATATGGACTGAATCATCTTGACCACAGCTAGCAAGATTTCAAGTGTAAGTTACTCAAGGGCAGTCAGTGACTTACTCACTCTAGGGCCCCAGTGCCTCGTCAAGGGCCTGAGATATACCAGGGACTCTGCCAGGCTGGCTGTCTCCTAAATCTGACATTCATCTCTCTTATGGTCCAGAGCTTCTAACAGTGACCTGATAGAATGTTACATAGAGTTGTCCATCCCATACTTCAAACTTGACTTAGTGTTGAGCTTTCCAGGCCTTTTGTCCAAAAAGTTCAAAAGCTACTTTCAAAGCTGTGTTGAGAACAGACAGAATCAGAGGATGGAGGGGAGGAAGTGATCCATTTATCACCCTTCTTTCTTGTGCCAGTCTATATCTGCTATAATATTTATCATACTACTGACTGGATTGTAAACTCTTCCAGAGAAAGGTTCATGTTTGTGGCTACTAACAGTACTTAGCATTGTTGTTTACATAGATAATGGGCAACTTTTTATGTCAGGCCCTGTGCTAAGCACTTCACATGTTTAATCTCAGTGTATCTTCACCAACTAGCATCACTACTCTCAACAACCAGATTCAAAATTGAAGTCATCAGGCTGGGCGTGGTGGCTCAAGCCTGTAATCCCAGAACTTTGGGAGGCCAAGGCAGGTGGATCATGAGGTCAAGAGATCGAGACCATCCTGGTCAACATGGTGAAACCCCATCTCTGCTAAAAGATGGGCATGGTGGCACATGCCTGTAATCCCAGCTACTCAGGAGGCTGAGGTAGGAGAATTGCCTGAACCCAGGAGGCGGAGGCTGCAGTGAGCCGAGATTGCGCCATTGCACTCCAGCCTGGGTAACAAGAGCGAAACTCCGTCTCAAAAAAAATAAAATAAAAATCGAAGTCATCTACTTCTCTCAATCTGCCCAGGTTTGTCCAACTCTTAACCAAAATGCTCTATTGACTCCTTATATATGTAATAATCAAAACAGCATACATACTCAGGGCCTAACATAGGGTAAGTGCTGAATGAATGTTAACTATGCATTTATTACATGCATCATCACATTCATTTCCCTCTCCCTTCATAAATAGGAAACTAGCAAGAATTAACATTCCTAGAAAGGCAAAAGGTACAAAAAATACTTAGTTTATTGGATAAAAACAGTGGTAAAATGGACATAAAGCCAAAAGTGAGAACAGGACATTTTCATATCCTCCCCACACTTGAAAACATACTTCCCATCATCTGAGATTCAGGTGTTAGGGAGCCAGAGCTCCTGCCAAATCCCTCTCTCTTCACCTTCCCTGGAAGCAAGGGGAGGAGGAAGTCCAGGGCAAACTCAGTCCCTGTCTACCGTTCATCTCTCAAAATCTCTGAGTTGGAGGGAAGCAGGAAAGGAATAAGGGGCAAGAGGGGCCAGGGACTGGCCTCCAGGGCCCACTGCCAATAATGTCCCAGATAGCTATCCTTGTCCATATCTCATCCCTAATAGGTACCATTGTCAGGCCTTGGGAGAGAGAGGAAATGGGGTTGATGGTTCGAAAACCAAATATGGTCTCCAGACTCTTTCCCAGAGTCAGCAAAAGCCCTGGCATGACCACTCCAGGACTGTAGGAGCTACTCCTTTTCCCTCCAGCCCAACCAGGAGGCAAAAAGAAATTCTGTGGGACACAGCATTCCAAGCCGCTCTTAAATCTCCACATCGCTTTCTTTGTCATTGTCATGGTCTCCATCATAGAACTCATTGGGTGCCTCTGGCCTGCAAAGCAAGGGGAGAGAGGTCAAGATGTCACTCCAAGTTCCAATCTTCTCCCAGCACCCTCTTCCAAAGCTGGGTAGAGACTGCTATTCATTCACCCATTCACGTATCAAATAAACATTAAGGAACTACTCTGTACAGACACTGTCATAAACCTCAGCAATACAGTAGAGAATAACAAGCCAGACAAGGTTCGTCTATCCTCAAAAAGCTTACCTAATAAATGGGATGAATAACTAACAAAGCAAATAAATATGATAATTTCAGATGATGGAGAGTACAATTAATAAAATGAAGTGATATGACTGAAGGTGACGGGAGGAAAATGGTGAAATTTCAGACAGGAATATTAGGGACATAAGACCTTATGCACATACAACCTAAAGTCCGAAGAGGAGCTGGCTAGACAAAGACTTCAGGAAGGCCATTCCAAGCCACAAGAAAACCAAGTACAAAGGTCATGAAACGGAAAGCAACTGATATATTCCAGTAAGAACAAGAAGGCCAGGACAGCTAGGGCACTGTGCATGGAGGACAGTAGTTAAAGATGAGATCCTAGATGTAGGTAAGGGCTAGCATGCAGGACCTTTTTAAGCCACATTCAAAAATTTGGATTTTCTTCTAAGTGCTAGGTAAAGGAGAGTATTAATTTTAAGAAGAATGATGTGGTATTATAAACCCATAGTGAAAGAAGGGATAGGAAAGCAAGACAGGGCCCAACAGGTACTCAATACTGGTTTTTTTCTTTTTGAAGACATATTCTCTGGGACAGAGAGAATTGAGAAAGTCATCAAAGAGAAGCTGAGGAACTAAGCCAGGAAAGGCCTTATCTGCTTGGTGAACAACGTCTCAGTTACTTCTAAGTGTACAAGGGTAAAAGGTGTGGAGTCAGAAACTCAGGTTGAATCTCGGCCCTGATATTTAACTAGCCATGTGATGTTCAGAGAGTTACTTAGTCTCGAAGGGTACAGTGGCCCACGCCTATAATCCCAGTACTGTGGGAGGCCAAGGCTGGTAGATTACCTGAGGTCTGGAGTTTGAGACCAGCCTGACCAACATGGAGAAACCCCGTCTCTACTAAGAATACAAAAAATTTAGCCAGGCGTGAAGGCACATCCCAGCTACTTGGGAGGCTGAGGCAAGAGAATTGCTTGAACCTGGGAGGTGGAGGTTGTGGTGAGCAGAGATCATGCCATTGCACTACAGCCTGGGCAACAAGGGCAAAACTCCCATCTCAAAAAAATAAGAAAGAAAGTTACTTAAGTCTCTCTGAGCCTTAGATTGCTCTTGTTTTAATCTCAGAATAAGAGCCACCAGAATTGTCTGATGGCAAAAGGATGATGCTATATATGTTTTAACAGACAGCATTTATTAGTGTCTGCTGCTTGACAAACCCACAAAAAGTGTTAACTCTTCCTATTACTACTCTGCAAGTATTATGCAAGCTGGAGCTATAGGCATCAAAGAACAGAAACTCAGTGGGTGGTCTGACAGAGAGGAAAAGGAAGAGCCTGAGGCTTCTTCTGGCTGTTTAAAGTGGGTGGTATCTAGGCTGGGGAGGTGGCTCACACCTATAATCCCAGCACTTTGGGAGGCCGAGGTGGGTGGATCATGAGGTCAAGGTATCGAGACAATCCTGGTCAACATAGTGAAACTCTGTCTCTACTAAAAATACAAAAATTAGCTGGGCATGGTGGTGCGTGCCTGTAGTCCCAGCTACTCGGGAAGCTGAGGCAGGAGAATTGCTTGAACCCAGGAGGCAGAGGTTGCGGTGAGCCAAGATCTCGCCATTACACTCCAGTCTGGGTAACAAGAGCAAAACTCCATCTCAAAAAAAAAAAAAAAAAAACGGAGACTAGGCCCAGATTCTAGCCTGGAGCTATTGATAAAAAACTCAAACCTCTACAAAAGGAAGAACTTAAAACAGGTTTTACCAAACCAAACCAGACAATGAAAAGCAATTTTCAGAAGTCCTAGAAGCCCCGAAGCCAGATGTTCAGACACTTCCTCGCCCAGGAGAGCGGATCAGGGGATACTCATGGAGGAGAGTTAGAGAGGTCCCCAAGAGTCAGAGCAGTAAAGCCCAGGTCCAGAGGAGAGATACAGAGCTCTGAACTCTAAAACAAAGAAGCATATTCTGGAAGCGGCTAAGAAGCCCATCAGGCTCAGCAGCAGAGTTGGCTCAGACCTCTAACATTGCGTGGGAGCAGGACTGCGTGTCCCAGAAGTGTCCAGCTGTGGTTACCCCTCAGTCACATAAGAAAATCTGTTCTCCATTAACTGCATCTGTTTCTGCACTTCTGGGTTCTGCTGTCTTTTCGTTTTATTTTTCAGCAAAGTTTTGGGATTTTAAAAAATTCTACCCTATCCTTTTTTCCCCTAATTCATTCCATCTACAAATATTTAGTATCTATCTCAGAAAGATAAAGACTTTTTTGAAAAAAAAAATAACCAAAATACAATTATCCCACCTGAAAAAATTAACAGAGCAACAAAATCAAAGAGCCTTAGGGAGCGTATGTAGGCAATGACCTGTCCCAACTCAAGACCTGGAAAGACTGAGGAAAATGCTGGCAAGACTATAAGCCACTACAGATTTTCTGGACAGCAATTTGGCAGTAAATATAAAAAATTTTTAGGTCAGGTGCAGTGGCTCATGCCCATAATCCCAGCACATTGGAAGGCTGAGTTCGGAGGGTCGTTTGAGCCCAGGAGTTTGAGACCAATCTGAGCAAGAAGGTGAGACCCCATCTCTACAAAAAATTTAAAAATTAGCCAGGTGTGGTGGTGCACACCTATGATCCCAGCTACTCGAGAGGCTGAGGCAGGAGGATCACTTGATCCCAGGAGTTCAAGATTGCAGTGAGCTATAATCATGCCACTGTACTCCAGTCTGGTGACAGAATGAGACCCCGTCTCAAAAAAATTAAAAAATTTGGTGCACACAGCCTTTGACCTAGCAGCAACCACTCTACTATCTAACCCACTGAAACAAGCATGCAAGGATGTATATGTAAAGGGATTCATTGACACATTATTATTGTAATACCAAAAAAATGGAAAATAATGTAAATGTCTATCAATGGTAATTGGTTAAATTTTACGCTATATCCACATGATAGATTATCATACAGCTGATAAAATACTGAAGCAGAGCTATATTAGCTAACATGGAACCAGCTTTATGATGTAAAACAGCATATATATATAGAATGACCCTATTTGTATTCACAAAAAAGCAAAAAACCACACAAAATGTAAATGAGTATGTGTTTGTTTATATGTACATACACATATGTGCATCTATAGAAAAAGGCGTATCCAAAAAAGTAGAAACTATTAACAGTGGTTACTCCTGTGGAATGGGTCTAGGATTGTATGAAAGCAAACAACATATTCTGGTGCTGTTTTAAAATTTTACAATAAATATGTGTTACTTTTGTCATTAAAAATAGCAAAGAAAAGAGTGAGGAAATTGTAGTAGACATGGAGGTAAGCCAGGGGCAATAAAGTTATACCTTCCCATTTACTTTTTTCTCTTTTAAGCCTCCCCAACAAGCCTACCGGAAGCCCCTGAAGTCCCTGCTCCCAGACCTGCTATAGTTCTCCTCAGGACCCCTCTCCTCTG
This sequence comes from Callithrix jacchus, assembly GCF_049354715.1. NCBI lineage: Eukaryota > Metazoa > Chordata > Mammalia > Primates > Cebidae > Callithrix > Callithrix jacchus. The sequence goes on from NC_133503.1 coordinate 40,058,874, forward strand.
CATCAGCCTCATCAGTCCTGTCATACGTCAGCAGGTCTGCAGGCACATCATGAATCTGAACACTAGGTGCATGGTTCAGCATCTTCAGGTTTTCAAAGATTGTCTGGCGGATCTGGTCCAGATACTGGTTGGAGATGAGGAATAGAGAGTGAGCAGTTCCCAGTGATTCCCAGGGCATGCACTCTCCCAGCTGCCTTTGACCCCTACCATCCTGGTTTTCATCTCAGTGGTAATTTAAGTTTAGGTCCCCCAACTGATAGCTGTCCCTCCCCACCAACCCCAACTGCTTCTGCTTTAACCTACTGCCTCCTAGCCAATAACAGTGACAGTGATGACTTAGAACTTCCTTCTCTTTGGTTTTTTTCTACTTCCCACATCTTTGACCTCTCCTGGGCTCCGCCTTTCAGGAAAAGTTTGTGCTCAGCTTTTCTGAGCTGCTGACCTGGCGTGAGTTCTGATTTTCGATGCGGGTGCTGACATCTGGATGAAGCGTGAAGTCTGGGGCAAAGTACTCGAAGTATTCTTAGGGAGGAGAGGAGAAAGTATGGCTCAGACTAAGAAAGGCAGCTACCAAGACTTCCCAGTCTTTTTCCTTCCCATCCAGAGCCCCTATATAATAGTTGCCCAGTCTTTTCCTTGCTCTGAGCCAGGGGTTTAGTTTGCAGAGCTCTAAGAGTGTAAAATTTTCCATCTGCCTTCAAACCAAGTCATTCTAAAATCTAGTGAGAATGGCCTCCTTGTTGTGGGGGTGTTGTGGGTGGTCCTTACCACTATAGGGAAGCTCCTCACTAATGGCCTCTTCTACCAGCAGCGATGTCTCATATGTCCTGAAACCAACCAGCAGAGGAAAGCAGACTGACCAAGTGGGCTGAAGAGCCCATGTGGCCATATCTGAGGGACCCCCTAGCTCACAGTGTACAACGGGGGAAGAAATCAGGAGGGCGCTCACCAGCAGCGGGCAACATTTCGGACAGTATAACCACCACCACCCAGCACCAGTAGAGGGATATTGAAGCTCTTGACATATTCAACGCATTCCCTATAAAAAGGAACCAGAGGAAGGAGTGGAGGAGGTTGGTTATCAAAAAACAAAGTATATACGTTTAGGTGTTGCCTGAAAGGAGCACAAGGGAACTATAAATATTCTAAATCTTTATCTGGATAGTGAAATTCATTATGTTCAACCCTTAAGATTTATGTATACTTTATATTCTGTGTCTCAATAAAAAATTTAAAATAAAGCATAGTCCCATCTCTGTTCTGCCCAACACCCTCCCTGACACCTGCCTATTAATCAACTACTCTCATCAATGCAAGTTCTGTTGATTCTAAGCCTTCAAAATGTAACTCACGCTGGGTGCAGTGGCTCACACCTGTAATCCTAGCACTTTGGGCGGCTGAGGCAGGTGGACTGCCTGAGCTCAGGAGTTGAAGACCAGCCTGGGCAACACAGCAAAACTCTGTCTCTACTAAAAACACAAAATAAATTAGCCAGGCATGGTGGTGCGTGCCTGTAGTCCCAGCTACTCAGGAGGCTGAGGCAGGAGAATCGCTTGAACCCAGGAGGCAGATCTTACAGTGAGCTGAGATCATGCCACTGTACTCCAGCCTGGATGACAGACCAAGACTCCATCTCAAAAAAAATATATATATATATACATATATATATATTTTGGTCTCTCCATTGCCACCTCCTCCACCTTGGTCTGGGTACCTAACCAAACACCATGGCTTCCTAACTGGTCTTCCCACTTTCATCCCCATTTCCTCTACCCAAAGCTTTCTTTATTCAGCAGTCAGAATAATCACTTTCAAACACAAATCGGATCATGTCACTTTTCTGCTTAAAAATACTACAGTGGTTTCCCAATATCTTTGGAATATAATTCAAACTCCTTATCAGGATCTCAAGGTTCTACACAGTCTCACTATGGTCAGCTTCTCGGACCTCAACTCAAACTACCTCCAGCTTGCTCGCCGTGTTCTACTGAATCAGCTCATTCCTGCCAGAGCCTTTTTTTTTTTTTTTTTAAAGAAACAGTATCTCACTCTGTTGCCCAGACTGAAGTCCAATGGCATAATCATGGCTCACTGTAACCTCAAACTCCTGGGCTTAAGTGATCCTCCTGCCTCAGCTTCCTAAGCAGCTAGGACTATAGGCATGACCATCATGCCCGACTAATTTTGTTTTTTTTCTGTGGAGATGGCTCTCTCTGTGTTGCCCAGGCTGGCCTCAAACTCCTAGCCTCAGGCGATTCTCCCATCTTGGCCTCTAAAAGTGTTAGGATTACAGGTGTATGCACTGGGCCCACCCCTCAGAGCCTTCTGTGGGCCTTTGTCAATGCTTGGGACAGGCTTCTCTCTGCTCCCCTTATGTCTCCTTAAGACTCCTTCTTGGTCACCAGGTGTCAGCTCAGATTTTACTTCCTTAGAAAATGTTTTCCAAATCATACTATATAAAGTAGGTCCCCCATTGTATCCTGTGTCTCAGCTTTCTTTCTGTCTTTCATAGAATTTATAACAATCTATTTCATTTGATTATTTATTTTTTTCTGTTTCCTAAACTGTAAACTTCATGGGAGCCTCCTCATTCCATCCCCATGATGTGGTATGATGCTTGGAACATAATAGGTGTTTAATAAAAATATATTGTGAATGAATAACCATTGAGGGAACCCTGTACAAGATGACATTTCTAGTTCAAGTACAATTTGAAGCTAGTTTTGATTTCCTAGTAGAGGTAAGGCCCATTCCCCAACTATCCCCACCCATGTACTAAGTCCAAGACCACTTAAAAACCTTGGGGAGAAGGAGAGCGAGTCTCACCCATGTCCTCGGATGCTGAGGTTAAAGCAGCCCAATCGATCACAGCCCAGAGAGTCAGCTCCACACTGCAAAAAGCAAAACCCCAGGCAAGCACAGTGAGATAACTCATCAGACACCCCTTACCCAACCAACCTAAAGAACCTCTTCCCTTGCTCTCCTCCCCCAAGCCTAGCCAGAACACTCCTGAGGAGGCACTGACAGTATTACCTGGAGCACAATGCACGTAGGTTGGTAGAAGTCCACTACCTGGTTGATAACTGGCTGGAAAAGGTGCTTGTAACCTGGGAGAGGGCCAAAGATGGGCACCTGGCACCCCAAGGGGATGGGGAGACAGGGAACAAAAGGAAAAAGGGGGTTGAGCGAGCATGTAGCCCAGGAAAGGGGCAACCCAAAGAACCAAATCATTGGTTTGAAACTTCTGGAAGGGATCCCAGACTATGAGTAAATGATGAATGCCAATGACTTTTCTCAGAAACTGCACATACACATGTTATGTTGCATATGATTTCCAGGGATTCATGGTCCCTCTGAAGGCCATTCATCCTTAAGGACACCTGACCCAACAGCAGACAATACCAGGCAGAAGAGGTTATTTCAAGGAGAAAAAGAAGGGACCTAGGGAACAGGGGGAAGACTTCAGTACTTACTCTGGTCATCAATGCCATCCCGCAGGGGCACATTCAGACAGTAATAGCGGCCACTCTCTGCCCCAACTTCATACATGTCACCTATAGGGAAGTGGGTGGTGGTAGCCAGACACGGGAAGCACCCACAACCCAGCTGTTTCAACCCCAATCTGCACTCTGGGAGCCTCTCACTGCCTCTATGCACCTTCATCATAAACTCCCTAGAGCCACTAAGTCTCTTGCAGCTTGCATTCATTCAACAAATAGTGTTGGGGGATCCACTCTGAGCCAACTGTGTATTAGGTGGTGGGGATTCAACAATAAATAGAACTAAAGAAATTAACGATATACCACCACGCTTATATTCTTAGGGAGTAGGCATAAGGAGGAGGGAGACAGTAAACAAAACAAAACAAAAAACTACAATAAACACAAATAGCAGTGAGTGTTCTGAGGGAATCAATGAGGCTGAGGTGACAGAGTAATGGGGAAGGTGATTATAACTGGGGTGGTCAGGAAAGGCTTCTCTGAGGAGGGGACACCTGAGCTGAGACCAGAAGGCTGAGAAGGAGGCACTCATATTAAAGAGCTGAAGGGTGCGAAGGGGAAAGTAATCCCTATTCCCATACCTGTGCCAGGGAAGAAGTAATTTCCGTATTTGTGGAAGGACACCGTCATGACCCGGTCAGTGAGGTAGAAAGCTTCCTGAACCCCATCACCATGGTGGATGTCAATGTCAATGTAGAGCACCCGAGGGTGGTACCTGGAGGGAAGGCAAAGCCAGGGTCTGGGCTAGAAGTGAACCCCCCGACCCAGTCCTCCCAAACACCAGATCTAGAACTATGAAGAGTCTGCTTCTGCCCTGGTCGCCTGAAACTTAATAGCACCAGTTCCCTGAAGGTAACTGGGAGCTCCAGCCTAGAGACTAGAGGCAGGGACAAGAGATGGATATGCAGAGAAGGCTGAAATGTGAGCAGGCAGCAGGGAATCTGCAGCAGTGGAAGAGGCAGCCTGAATAAAGCATCAAGAACTTGGGAGAAGCTAGTCAGGGAGGAGGAAGGTCAAGGTCAGGGCTGAGTCTGAGAGGCCTCCTCAGCCAAGAATCCCATAACTGCCCCCATCTCCTCCTAGGCTACTTACTTGAGCAGCTCCAGGATGCCAATCACAATGTCGTTGACATAGCAGAAGCCAGAGGCCTATGGCAAGACAGTGGTCTCATGAAGAGAGGAGCAATTCCTCTAACCAGCTGCCCCCCACCATCATCCTAAACACCTACCCGAGGGTGGCCACAGTCTTTCCCATCACCTCCTCACTCACCTCAAACTTCTTGGCATGGTGCAGACCACCAGCCCAGTTAATGGCAATATCACAGATCTGAAAGACAAACACCCAAGTCACAGTCCTCCTCCTGCCCACCCCTCAAGCTGGGAGCCCAGGGTCAGGGTTAAATCCCTAAGTCCAGGGATCCAGAGGAAAGGAGGAACAGGACTCGAGACTATGTCACCTTGTTGTTCAGCTGGGTTGCTCCTTGCAGAGATGCGCCTGTGTAACGGGAGCAGAACTCAAAGAGCCCGGGAAACACTGGACTGCAGGGAAGAGGAACAAGTTGGAACCCTCCTGCCTCTGTCTGGGACCTTGCCATACCTCCCTCCCTACCCCAGACTCCTCCAATCTCCATTTTTCAAGAACCTTCTCTCCCCCTCCTACACACCTGGGCTACCTGCAAATTTATTCAACAAATATTTTGGACCAAACCATGTACTAAGCCCTGTGCAAGGCACTGAATGGGAAATCAAGAAGCATTTAATTGTCAGGGAGTTTGTATCCCAGCTGGGGAAAGAAGCAAGCAGCTTCCAGGTACTGAAACTAGGGAAAAGGAAGTAAGTTGGATGACAATATAAGCTCTGTTTTTCTTAGTCTTCTAAGTGTAACACATTTTAACACAACGTTCAATAATATTCTTCACAGTCACACTTTTAAAGGAAGAATTGTTTTTTTACATACGTAAAACGGTGATGATAACCCAGGAAAAGCCTGTAGCACAGTATATGGTATCTGGTAAGCCTTAATAAATGTCAGCTATAATTATTACCATTGTTATTCTTTATAAAAAGCAAAGGCTTAGCAGCCAGGCGCGGTGGCTCAGGCCTGTAATCCCAGCACTTTGGGAGGCCGAGGCAGGTGGATCACAAGGTCTAGAGATCAAGACCATCCTGGTCAACATGGTGAAACCCCGTCTCTACTAAAAATACAAAAAAATTAGCTGGGCATGGTGGCGCGTGCCTGTAATACCAGCTACTCGGGAGGCTGAGGCAGGAGAATTGCCTGAACCCAGGAGGCGGAGGTTGCGGTGAGCCGAGATCACGCCATTGCACTCCAGCCTGGGTAACAAGAGCAAAAACATTCCATCTCAAAAAAAAAAAAAAAAAAAAAAAGCAAAGGCTTGAAGCCAGACACAAAAGGATACTTACTATATAACTCCATTTATGTAACATTTTAGAAAAGGTAAAATATAAGGACAGACATCAGATCAATAGTTGGCTGGATCTAGATTGGAGAGAAGGGATTAACTACAAAAGGGTATGAGTTGACCTTTGTGGGGTAATGGAAATTTCCTATACCTTGATACTTTTTTTTGGTGGGGGGGTAGGGGGGGATGGGTAGAGACAGGGTCTTACTATGTTGCCAAGCTGGTCTCGAACATCTGGGCTCAAGTGATCCTCCCGCCTTGGTCTTCCAAAATGCTGGGACTACAGGCGTGAGCCATCGGCACTGGCCCTACACCTTGATATATTCTATCAAAAGTCTCTGAACTGTCACACCTAAAAAAGGTTAATTTTACTGTATGCAAGTTATACCTACATAAACCTCACTTTGTAAAAAGGAAAGGCTTAAGTAAGCCCTAGTTTTAGGTCTCAAACAATAAATATAAAGATAGTGCAGCTGACACATTTGATCACGTGAAAAACAGAACTGTAGGTTTTATTTATTTGTTTTTGTGATGGAGTCCTTACTCTGTCGCCCAGGCTGGAGTGCAATGGCGCAATCTCAGCTCACTGCAACCTCCAACTCCCAGGTTCAAGAGATTCTCCTGCCTCAGCCTCCCGAGTAGATGGGATTACAGGCACCCAACACCATACCCGGCTATGTTTTATATTTTTTAGCAGAGAAAGGGTTTTGCCATGTTGGTCAGGCTGGTTTCAAACTCCTGATGTCAGGTGGCCCGCCTACCTTGGCCTCCCAAAGTACTGGGATTACAGGTGTGAGCCACTGCACCAGGCCTGTTTGTTTGTTTTTTGAGATGGGGGGTCTCACTCTGTCACCCAGGCTGGAGTGCAGTGGTGCTATCTCAGCTCACTACAGCTTCCGCCTCCCAAGTTCAATCAAGAATTATAGGGTTTTACAGTCTTTCAAAAGATTTGGAAAGAATTAGTAACTAATATCTAGAAAACTAAGCAAATGAAAAAATTATGCAATTGTCAGCTTCAGGAAAAACAAAAAGCTTTAGAAGAAAATAGATTAAATCACACTACATCATTTGGCTTGGTAATAAATGAATCTTTCAGAGTTATAATAATGTAAAGATAGAATACTGATTTATTTTTAAATTACTGTGAAGCTGGGAGGGGAAAGGAAGCCAATTTGATTCTAAGAAGATTAAATGCTCATATCCCATACTAAAAGCTTATCGGACAATGCCTAAAACTGCCAAAGAAATAGCAATGAGAGACAATTCAGGAGGGCAGTATGATTACAAGCCCAGATTCTGAAGCCAGACTACCTAGGTTCAAATTCTAGCTTTTTAACACCTACGGACTGGGAATGATGGCTTACGCCTGTAATCCCAGCACTTTGGGAGGCCAAGGTGGCTGGATCATGAGGTCAGGAGTTCAAGACCAGCCTGGCCAATATGGTGAAACCTCATCTCTTACTAACAATACAAAAATTAGCCAGGCACATGCCACCCAGCTACTCAGGAGGCTGAGACAGGAGAATTGCTTGAACCTGGGAGGCAGAGGTTGCAGTGAGCTGAGATCACAACATTGCACCCCAGCCTGGGCGACAGAGTCACATTCCATCTCAAAAAAAAAAACAACAACAAAATACCTGCTAATGATACTAGCGAGGTTACTGCTTAAACTTTCTGTGCCTAAGTGTCCTCATCTGTAACGGAGACAATAATAGACCCTGCTTCATAGGTGTTGTTGAGATTAAATGAGCTAATGGTTGTAAAGCACTTAGAATAATACCTAGTATATAACAGGTATTACCTATATATTACAAATTAGTAATAATAGTCAATTCATATTATTATTTAAAAATCCAAAGATAAATACCAGAAGACCTAGGGAAAGGAGCTGAAAGTGACTGTCACTAGGGAGAAGGATTTATTAAAATTTGTAAAAGGGAGAGGTCTGGAATTGCCTTTTTTGTTTTTGAAACAGAGTCTCACTCTGTTGCCCAGGCTGGAGTACAGTGACATAATCTTGGCTCACTGCAAGCTCTGCCTCCAGGTATAGCTGGGATTACAGGCGGGCACACCCAGCTAATTTTTGCATTTTTAGTGGAGACAGGGTTTTGCCATGTTGGCCAGGCTGATCTCAAACTCCTGACCTTAGGTGATCTGATCGCCTCAGCCTCCCAAAGTGCTGGGATTACAGGTATGAGCCACCAGGCCCGGCCTGGAATTGCTTTTTTTTTTTAATTTTCACTTAAAGGCCTGTACTACAATTTGGCTATTTATGTTAGATCACTTTGAAAACAATCAGAAATTCATTAAACAGAAGAAAAATTCCTGATTCTCATCTGAAATACAGATAAAAACAACTGTAACTTGTTTGACAGGAAGACTGATGCAATGCAAATGGTAGTATTCTAATTAGCATTCCCTAATTGCACAAAGAACATCTACAGGACCCCAGTGTGGCTTAAGGACTGACCCTGTATTCTCAGACCCAGAAAGTGAGCTCAGAAATAGCAGCAGGAATAACAAAAAAACAAGAAAACCCCCAGACAGCCCATGACTGAACACCAAATGAGCAGGGCAGTAAGTGCAGGACAGAGCTCTGTGGGCTGGTATGGTTAAGAAAGCCTTCATGGAGATGGTGTGAAGGCTGAGAAGGCCTTGAAGAGGTTGAAAAAAAAACTAAGGGCATTCCAGGAAGGCAACCTGTGCAGCTGAGGTGTAGGGATAAGGTTGGAAAGGTGCCAATGCCAGACTAATGAGTTGGCCTCTATCCTCTAGCCCTGGCTGCTTCTGTCATTAAGATCTTTCAAAAAAACAAGTTAGTGGCTTAAAAACCTGGGATCTGGATCATGCACCCTTCAATGACCAGTTATGTGACTGAGGCCAAGTTACCTAAATATTCCCAAACCTCAGTTTACTTATGTATAACATCAAAAAAGGTCTATTATAATACATCGAAGGCTTGGTATGAGAATTAAGTGGATTTACCAGCAACTCCTGGCATAATACCTAGCAGAGTAAACATTCAATAAATGGTAGCTATCGTAGGACACTCTCCAGGATCAGCAACCTGGTTTCTTCAAGAAATAAATTCAAGAGGATGAGAGAAAAGCTACAAATTAAAAGTGTTAAGAGACATATCAACCAAATGCAATGTGTAGGCCTTGTTTAAATCCTAAACTAACTACAAAATAATTATGAGACAACTGCTAAAATTTGAATACTGATTGTATATTTGATGATATTAAGGAATCACTTAATTTTTTAGGTTTGATACTGATACTTTTTTTTAAAGAGTATCATTTAGAGATACATAATAAAACATTTATGGATAAGAGGAGGGAGTACAGATGAAGTTAAGAGTGGCCATTTGCTTGGCCAGGCGCAGTGGCTCATAACTGTAATCCCAGCACTTTGGGAGGCCAAGGCTGATGGATTACCTGAGGTCAGGAGTTCAAAACCAGCCTGGCCAACATGGTGAAACCCTGTCTCTACTAAATATACAAAAATTAGCCAGGTGTGGTGGCACACGCCTACAATCCCAGCAACTCAGGAGGCTGAGGCAGGAGAATCACCTGAACCCAGGAAGCAGAGGTTGCAGTGAGCTGAGATCATGCTACTGCACTCCAGCCTGGGCTACAGTGTAAGACTCCATCTCAAAAAAAAAAAAAAAAAGAGTGACCATTTGTTCATAAGTGTTGAAGCTAGGTGACGGATGTATGGGAGTTTACCGCACTACTTCACTTTCAGAAATTTTTGAAATTTTCCGTAGTAAAAAGTTTAAAAACAAAAATAAGTAGAATTGAGTAAACAGTAGCTGTGATGGTTGCTGTTTTTTTCATGGATGTAGAGTGTAAGAAAAAATCATGGCTTATCTTTGTTGTCCACTTCCTTCCCCATAGAGCACAACCCTGACACTTCTATGAATGATACAAGGTCAATGTAAACCTAATGATATCAAACCACTCCTTCGTTTGTTTTTTTAACTGCCCATAGTCCTCTTAAGATCTCTTGCTTATTAAAACACTTTGATAACTTCCCTCTACTCTAGGGGTAAAAGCCCCAATTCATAATAGAGCTGTTTACTTTTAAAAGGCCCCATTTATTTAGCCTCAATTCAGTTCACCGTCTCTTGGTATTCTGCACTTGGCCTTTTTTCTGTTCCTCAAATGAGTCATACTCAATCCTACCACAGACCCTTATCACATGTTGTCCCTACTGCTGCTATACTCTGCCCCTCACCCTCCAACCACCTTTGATCTGACTACTTCTACTCTTTTTTCAGATCTCAGCTCAATCTTTACTTCCTCTAGGAAGCCAGCCACTCCACCAAGCTAGAAAATTCACCATGTATACACTCTCATAATCTGTCATATACCTCCTCTTCATAATACTTAGCAAAAACACAATATTAAAATTTTGGTTTTGTTCATCACTGCATTCCCAACACTTAGCACAGGGCCTACCCCAGAGCAAATGACAAATAAATATTTATTGAATAAACAAATAAGTTAATTATGATTCTTTGACAAGCAGGCCCCCCTTCAGATGTTCCCACTGGTGCCAAAATACCTCACTGAAGGGACTGGAATTAAACTGTTGGACATCAAAAGTCCCAGTCGTTCCTTACCAGTCATCGCCTACATTGAAGGCATTAAGACTCTTGGTGAAGCCTTGCATATTTGTGGGGCTAACTCTCTGCAGGAAGTCAATGTAGTCCTCGGAGTGGAAGCGGCACATGTCATGCTGGGAGGCCTGGTATGGCTTGAAGACCTCAGGATGGAGACACAAGATGAACTCAGGCAGGGTCAGCCCCACTCCACAGGCTCAGACCACCCATACTGAACCCAGTCCTGGAGATTCTATGAAACCAAACATAACAATACTCTCATCCCACAATCGTTAAGTCAGGAGAGAGACTCCAACTAACCAGGTGGGCTATTACAATTGAGCCCCCTGAAGACCACTTCTTTTCCTTTCCACCTCCAGCTCAACCTATCGTACCTTCTCAACTTTGAGCCCTGATCCACCTGCCCTGTTCCTTGGCTTTCCTATTCCCATTTCTCTCCATGCTCATCTCCTCCCCCAAGCTCTGATTCTGTCCTCTTTCCTCTGGATTCTTCTTTCTGGAGTCAACTATATGGGATATATGTCAACTTTCTAATTAAAATCAAAGATTTATCATCTCTGGAAGGTGAGGGGGATGTGTCACACCTCCTTGAAAACTGGACAAGAAAGAGCTTTTCAGGCTGGGCGTGGTGGCTCAAGCCTGTAATCCCAGCATTTTGGGAGGCCAAGGCGGGTGGATCACGAGGTCAAGAGATTGAGACCATCCTGGTCAACATGGTGAAACCCCATCTCTACTAAAAATACAAAAAATTAGCTGGGCATAATGGTGTGTGCCTGTGATCCCAGCTACTCAGGAGGCTAAGGCAGGAGAATTGCCTGAACTCAGGAGGCAGAGGCTGCGGTGAGCCGAGATTGCACCATTGCACTCCAGCCTGGGTAACAAGAGCGAAACTCCGTCTCCAAAAAAAAAAGAAAGAGCTTTTCTTCTCCCAGAAAATGCACACAGGTACGTACGGGCAAACAATCTCAAGGGGTATAGATTCCTGCACATACATCACCTCAGTCTTTTCTATGACCAATCCATTCGTCTGTGCCTTGGCATAAGCAATTAACACTCATTCATATTGTTCACTAATTTCCTAGCAACACATAAAGCCTGGGCTGTCTTATTTTTTCTTTTGAGACAAGGTCCTCCCTGTCACTCAGGCTGCAGTGCTACAGCATGATCATAGCTCACTGTAACTTCAAACTCTTGGGCCCAAGCCATCCTGTCACCTCAGCCTCCCAAGTAGTTGGGACTACAGGCACACCCACCACGCATGGCTACTTTTATTTTTTATTTTTGTAGAGATGTGGGTCCCACTGTGGCCCGAGCTGGTCTCCAACTCCTAGCCTCAAGCAATCCTCCCATTTCAGCCTCCCAAAGTGCTGGGATTACAGGCATGGGCCACCATGCCTGGCTTAACTGTTACTATCCCATATCACAGCCATAAATTCCAAGCTTGGGGGACAGCATGTGTATGTCTGGGAGATGAAAAACTGGATAGCAATTAAGCAGAACCATGTAGAGGTATTCTAGGCTGAAAACGCAATATCTAGGATATCTCCACTCTTGCACACGCACATACACACTTACAAACATGGCAGCACTGTTGGTAAAGGAGGAGTGGGAACTGAGGGTAAATCTCACACCCCGATAAAGTGATATCCTTTCCCCCATCCCAATTCCTGAGGCTTAGGCCCTATCCACACTCTAAAATGCAGAGGAGGAACACACCTTCTGTCTTCAAACCAGTCCCACATCACCCTAACCCTAGGCCAAGGGCCAGTCTGTCTATAGTCAGAGGGTGGCGGACCTGCGGTGAGAAAGTACTTTCAATTAAGCAGAGGACGCCACCCCCAACACCGTGCACATTCAAGGTACTCCTGATGTCTTCTATCCAGCTTCCCCCTACTTTAGGGGCGGGTCGCATTCAATGCACTCAGACCAGCCCACCTATCCCTACGGCCACAGTTCTCCCCACCCCCCAACCCACGGCCGAGGCAGGGGGACTCACGATCATCTTCTTATAGAGACCGTAGTGCAGGACGAGGCTATGGGTCAATGCCAGGCGATGGGGCTTCATGGGGTGTCCAGCTCCTGGGGGGTGGGGAGAAGAGAGTTCGTCAGCTCTCACCCCTGGAGTTTCAACCCCCACCTCCAAATCTCCGCGTCCCAACCCCTCGTGCATATCCCTGTTTCTTCACCGTAGTGGAAGTTGCCCACGTCGGGGTCGTAGAAATAGGCCACGGTCTTGGCCATGGTGCCGGCGGGAGCAGGCCCCGCGCCTCCGCCGCCCGCCGCCAGCCCCGCCCCGGCCGTGCGTGCTGCGCCAGCACGTAGCCTGCCTCTGCGGAACTGGGCGGTGCGGGGCCCGCCTCCAGCCACACCCGGGCCAGGCCCCCAGAGGAGCTCCGCCCCTCGCCCGTCTCCGCTCTCCCGGGATCTGGGGCTTTGGGCGTCCAGGCGGGGAACTGGTAGCATCGCTCCTAGGATGCAAGGGCCTTTTCTCTCCGGCCGGGGGTCAGATCCTCGGAAAGCCGAGCCATCCCATCCAGCCGCTTGCCCCAAACCGGGCGCAGGCCGTGGTCACTTCTCTAGGAAGCTACGAAGGTCCCGCCACTCCCTCCCTCAAAGGTGCGGAAAGCCGGCTTCCCCCAGCCCTCGGGGAAGATTCCTGACTCCCCGCTCGGTCGGGGCATCTGAGGGCAGGAGCTGCGCCAGGCGTGCCGGATAGTGGACAACACCCACACCGGACAGCTTGTCCCCCACCCGGACCCAGACTCCGCGCCGCACATTGCCCCGGGGGGGCCCGGCGCAGTCACGCGCGCGCAAGGCTCACGCTCTCCGCCCATTACACCTGCGCTCCGCCCCCTGGTCCTGGGCCTGCGACCGGCGAAGGCGTTTGGGAAGCCAGGGCGGCTGCGGAGGCGCCCATCTCCCTGATCCAGGGCCGGGGTTGCTCGAAGCCTGCCGCCGCTCCCAGCCAGCCCGCATCCTTCTCTGTCCTTCCCTCCCCCCGCCTGCCACGGCGCCGGTATCCGCAGCCACAGCCCGGGGCCGGTGAGGCGGCGAAGGGGGAGGGGAGGAATCAAGGGATGAGCGCCGGGAGGGCGTCGGGGGCCCTGAGCCGCACTAGGACGCCCCTGGAGCCGGAACCCGAGCGGAAGCCGGAACCAGAACCAAATCACCGGTACTGGGCGGGCCAGGTGGTCTGGGTGGAAGAAACCGAAAAGGGGAAGGGGTGCGGGAGTACTGAGAGGAGAGGGTTGCAGAGGCCTGGCTCAGACCGGCTCGGAGGAGGTGAGGGCGCTGACTCAGGCGCGATTTCTGCTCCCGCCGCCTAAGAATTCCGTCCCATCTCGTGCTGCAGTGTCCTTGGGAGGGACAGAAGCGCGAACAAGCTGTAAAGGGAAACGCTCGGGGCGTCGGGGAAACAGGACCAGGGTTGTGGTAGAGAGCTTGCGTAGCCGCTCACCTCTTGCCTCGGGCGGTACTGGCGAACCAGCACCCTTGGCCCGGACAGCTCCCCGGTTGGGTAGGGGGTGGAGCCGGACCGCTGAGACTAGCTTGTTTCAGACCCTGAGCAAGGCATTCCTACCCCTCCCCCATTCCCAGCTGCAGCCCCCTAAACCCAGGAGGCGCCCTGGCCCGCGCTCGCCCCCCAGGACCTCATGTCGGAACCACAGCCTGACCTGGAACCGCCCCAACATGGACTGTACATGCTCTTCCTGCTTGTGCTGGTCTTCTTCCTCATGGGCCTAGTAGGCTTCATGATCTGCCACGTGCTCAAGAAGAAGGGCTACCGCTGCCGCACGTCGAGGGGCTCTGAGCCTGACGATGCTCAGCTTCGGCCCCGTGAGTGAAGAGCCTGGAACCCTGGCTCAGTCACCTTTCGCCCTTCTCCCCACACCTTTGCCCCTCACCTCTGCCTCCCTGACCAACAGACCTAGGCCAAATCCTGGTCAAGCCTGCTCAGGAAGCCTAGTAATGCATTATTGAGTCAGCAAGTGGGGTGACACCACTCTGAAAGCAAAACTAGAAAAGGCAGCATGGGCAGGAAGGGTCCTCTGATGGTAGTCTTGGGCTCCCATTCGTGTCCCCATCTTTTCTGGTCCCTGAAATGCTGAGTCCAGCATGATAACAAGTAGGTAAAAGGGTATGTCCTGAGCAATTTATGATGGGGGCCACCAGGTAATGTTCCCCCAAAGCTGACTCATTCCTGCTTCCTTGCCAATCTCTTTCATCCTTCAGCTGAGGATGATGACATGAATGAGGACACAGTGGAGAGGATTGTTCGCTGCATCATCCAAAATGAAGGTGAGTCTAGCCTAGCCCCTTGCTCCCTCCTTCTCCAACCTTCTCTTGCCCTGACCTCCACCTTCACTGACTCCCTCTTTTCCTTCTTCCTCAGCCAATGCTGAGGCCTTGAAGGAGATGCTGGGGGACAGTGAAGGAGAAGGGACAGTGCAGCTGTCCAGGTGAGCTGGAAACAAGGGCCAGCATGACTTAGCTTGCCTTGGAGAGTATCCTCTCCTCCAGCACAATCCTCTCCCAGTCTCTTTGCATGTATGGGGTTGGGGGAAGGGCAAGGCCGGCTAACTTACACGAACAAAGAAGTTATGTAGAAATCTCGATTCCTTCAAGCCGTATCTCTCATCTAGTCAAGCCTAACATTCACCTCTAGTGCCACTCCCTTGGGCTAGCAATGCTCTTTTTAGCAAACAGCCCTGGAAGAAAGAACACATGGTCACTAACATCTTCATGTTGAGTTTATTAAAGACATGAAAAAATGTCAGGGTCTGGGGAAATTGGGGCTTCTGGAGTTTTAAGAAGCATGCTGAAAGAACATAAGAAACAAAACATGAAGGGAAATGGAAATGTTACCCCTGCTCCCCTCCTCCCTGCTGTCCAGTGTGGATGCCACCTCCAGCCTGCAGGACGGAGCTCCCTCCCATCATCACACAGTGCACCTGGGCTCTGCAGCCCCTTGCATCCATTGCAGCCGCAGCAAGAGGCCTCCACTTGTCCGCCAGGGACGGTCCAAGGAAGGAAAAAGCCGCCCCCGGACAGGGGAGACCACTGTGTTCTCTGTGGGAAGGTGGGGCAGGTGCTCCAGGGAAAGGGAGGTTGAGGTAGGGGGCCCAAAGATCAGGCACTTGATCCCAAAAGTGGGCCCTGGCTCTTTCCTCCTGGACTGGGAGCTCCAGCAGGAGTCAGGCATACGGTGTGCCCTACAATCTTAGAAGGCCTCCCCTACCTTAGGCTTGAGGGAAGTAGCCACCAAACCCAGGATGTCCCTGGTCAGAGGGGAGGGCCAAGCAGCCCCTGAGTTGTGGTCCTAAACCCCAGTGTTCCCTCCCCTCCCAGGTTCCGGGTGACACACATTGAGAAGCGCTATGGACTGCACGAACACCGTGATGGCTCCCCCACGGACAGGAGCTGGGGCTCCGGTGGGGGACAGGACCCAGGGGGTGGTCAGGGGTCTGGAGGAGGACAGCCCAAGGCGGGGATGCCTGCCATGGAGCGGCTGCCCCCAGAGAGGCCACAGCCCCAGGTCCTAGCCAGCCCCCCAGTACAGAATGGAAGACTCAGAGACAGCAGCCTAGCCCCTTGTGCACTTGAAGGGAACCCCAGAGCCTCTACAGAGCCAACACTGAGGGCTGGAGGGAGGGGGCCTAGCCCAGGGCTGCCCACTCAAGAGGAAAATGGGCAGCCAAGCAAACCGGACACTTCTAATCACCAGGTAGGAAAAAACAGCCAGGGCTGCATTGGGCTCAGCTCTTATTGCTGTCTACTCTGGGGGGCACTGATAGGACCTACTCCTGTTATCTGATTATTGGTCCTCCCCTTTCTTTCAGGTGTCTCTACCACGGGGAGCAGGGGGTATGTGAGGTGAGTCTGCCTGAGCCCTAAATGAGGTAATCTTGCCTTCCCAACACCTACTTAAACTACTTAAGCCTTTCAGCTCCCTGAACCCACAGAGTAAACTGCAGGCTTAGCCTTTGCTATAAATCCCTTGGTTTGGTGGTGGGAGTAGGGAAGGTTCTGCAGCCCCAGGGGAAAAGCTGGACACAGCTTGAATAGGAAGCAACAGACTTGTTACTCTTCCTCTTCTCCAAGTCTCCTTCTTCACTGTGCTGATGGACTACCAGCTGGCAGGGCCAGGGGGTGGGTGGGCGTGATGGCCCTCCCCTCTACTGGACAGCACTGCCCTCCTGCTGAGGGAGCAGCTCTACTTCCACCTGGAGTTGCATGGTCTCAGGCTGAGGGGCCTCAAGAGAGGTCATGGCCCCTCAGTCTCTTCTCCTTCCCCTGCCTGCAACAGGCTGCCTGACTGGCCTTCCCCAACACCTCGCTCTGTATGATAGAGCCTGGCAGCTGGGAGTAGGCTCCTGCCCCTGGTGGGCCCCTAAAGCAATAGCACCATAGACCCCCTGCCCTCTTAGCACAAGAGGCCCAGGCCCTGGCCTGGCCTTCATGCCCTTTATTCACTGTCAATAAATCCGCTTAGACCATTACAGCTGCTTCGAATCCTGGCTCCAGCTCCTTCTGATTCCCAAGGCCTGTTCCTCTCCCAGGCCCAACCCCAGTAACCCTGGCATCCAGAGTGGGGTGGGTCACAGAGCCAGGGTGGAGACAGAGGTAGGCCAGGACCACTAGAGACTTTGATGGATGGTTTCCAGCCCCAGAGATTTCAGGCATTTACCACCCTAAGTAGGGCGGTGGCAGAAGAGAAAGGAGTAGTTCAGTCCTAGAGATGATAGAACAATTGGAAAAAAAGGAGTAGGTTCCAGCCCCAGAAGTGGGAAGGGGCAAGTTTCTACCCTTGGAGGTGAGGGGGGAAATAAGGGATATTCCAGCTTTTGGCTGTGTTGCTCTGGATCACTGAGGGTGTGGTCTGACAGCTTGAAGATAGGGGCAGCAGCATCACTGGGGGTCAGGGATTCCCTGGCCTTCAGGTGAGGGGATCTGTGTGGTCAGGATCCCGGGCTTTAGCTGGCGGGGGAGGTGGTGGACGCATCTGTAGGGAACACACAGTTAGTTCTCCAGAGCCCTCCTTAAGGTTATCCCTATTCCCACAGCCCTGCAGACACAACAGGACTGGGTGGAATGACCCTGTACACACACTCTTCCCCAAGGCAAGGGCCCTTACCGGCCTGAGTCGAGGTGCCATCATGTCCAGGAGCCCAGGGAAGTCCAGGGCTTTGTCTGGAAACAAGAATCACAAGTCAGTCTTCAGACTTTGTTTTGTTCAATATCTCCAGCACTTAGGACAGTGCCATTCTATAAATATTTGCTAAATTAATGATCACCATCACTCCATCCACTATCCTCAACATTTACTGGGCAACTGCTGTATAATCAGCTCTGCTCAAGGTACAAAACAAAGGGAGATAGGATACACAGCATTCCCACCCCCAATAGCTGTCAAGAAACCAATAATGAAACCTCAACAAACACAATAAATAACTAAGTGCTAAGTTACGCCAAGTGAACTTGGGGTGGTAGAGATGGTGGTAACTCTAGGGAGGGAGACTCCTTGTGGACAAGGTGGAAGTACCAGAAGGTTTTAGAAAAGGCAGGCATTCTACAGCCATAAAAAAGAATGAAATCATGTCCTTCACAGCGATATGGATGGAGCTGGAGGCCATTAACCTAAGAGAACTAACTCAGAAACAGAAAACCAAACATTGCATGTTCTCACTTGTAAGTGGGAGCTAAACAATAGGTACACATGGACAAAGAGATGGAAATAACAGACACCCAGGACTCCAAAGGGGGCAAAGGTGGGAGTGGAGGCAGGGTTGAGGGCTGAAAAATTACCTATCAGGTACAATGCTCACTATTTGAGTAACAGGTATGCTAGAAGCCCAATCTCCACCAGTATATAATATATCCACATAACAAACAAGCACATGTACCTCCTGAATCTAAAATAAATAATAAAACTGCTATAGACATTTTAAAAGAAAAATAAAGGTGAGCATTAGAAAAGAAAAAATAATGACATAAAGGTAGGTATCTGGACACTAGGAGCAAAGAGTGCACTTGGGGAGCACAGTGAGAAAAGTTCGCTTTTTTTTTTTTTTTTTTTTGAGATGGAGTCTCACTCTGTCATCCAGGCTGAAGTGCAGTGGCACAATCTCTGCTCACTGCAACCTCTGCCTCCTGGGTTCAAGTGATTCTCCAGCCTCAGCCCCCCGAGTAGCTGGGATTACCGGTGGGCACCACACCCGGCTAATTTTTGTATTTTAGTAGAGATGGGGTTTCGCCATGTTGGCCGGGCTGGTTTTAAACTCCTGACCTCAGGTGATCCACCTGCCTCAGCCTCCCAAAGTAATGGGATTACAGGTGTGAGCCACCATGCCCACCCCACTAATTTTTAAAATAATAACTGACTACATACTTACTGTGCCAGGCACAATGCTGTGTAGTCCACGGGCATCTTTTTTAACTCTCGTAACAATTCAGTGAGCTAGTACCTTTTCCTTACCTCATAAAGAACATAAACTGAGGCCCAGACAGGCTTAGAATCCCACCTCAAGTCACATACTTGGAAGTGACAGAACAGGACCTGAACCAGTCAGCCTGGCTCCAGAGTCCAGGCAAGTGCTGTCCACCAAGCTGCAACAGACCTTATTGCAAGATGCCTGGGGGCACGGAGAGGACCGGAGGGTGACCTAGGAGCCCAAGCTTCCTTGTTCTTCCTGTCTGTTAGCCTCCCAGGGCCCTCAATTCCCTCCACTCACCCCCAGGCAGGACAGGTGCAGGGGGCCCATCCAACGCAGAGGTAGGTACAGGTGGGGAGAAGCTGGGAGGAGAAGGGGATGGCAGCACCTGGAGGTGGGGTGGGCACGGAGTTATTCCTAGCAGGTGGGGAGGTTTTACCAGCTTTTCCTCTCATCCCATTTTCAGTTCCTTCCTTATCACTTCCCAATACAGGTAGTGGCCAAATGCCTGTATTCAGGTGGGGGTTGTAGCTGACAGATATTTCAACAACCAATATGTATTGAATGTTTACGTTTACCATCTCACGTGTTCTGCTAGCACTTCACACGTACTAATACATTCAGTCCTCACCTTTACCCCATGAGGTAGGCATTTATTTTTTTTTTTTGAGATGGACTCTCGCTCTGTCGCCCAGGCTTGAAGGCAGTGGTGCCATCTTGGCTCACTGCAACCTCTGCCTCCCAGGATCAAGTGATTCTCCTGCCTCAACCTCTCAAGTAGCTGGGACTACAGGTGCATACCACCACACCCAGTTAATTTTTGTATTTTTAGTACAGATGGGGTTTTACCATATTGGTCAGGCTGGTCTTGAACTCCTAACCTCATGATCCACCTGCCTCAGCCTCCCAAAGTACTGGGATTATAGGCATGAGCCACCATGCCCAGCCAAAGTAGGCATTTTTATTAATATGACTCCTATGTTTAAGACCCAAGTTAAGCCAGCTGTCCAAAATCACAGAGCCAGTTATTGGCAGAGTGCTGGCTAGAACCCAGCTCTCCTGATGCCCACTCCTATGCTCTTCTGCTGTATGTATATACAGTATAACAACAGGCATTCTTATATTGAAGCACCTTCTGCATTCCACTGTGCTAAAGGCCTTACCTCGATTATCTCTAATTATGGCAGTGAGCCTGCTAAAGTAGGTATTATCCCCATTTTCCATGTGAAGAAACAAGCTCAGAGAGGTTAAATCATTGTTCAAGTCATGCAATAGAAATGTGAACCCAGCCGGGCGCAGTGGCTCACACCTATAATCCCAGCACTTTGGGAGGCTGAGGCGGGTGGATCACGAGGTCAAGAGTTCGAGACCATCCTGGACAACAAGGTGAAACCCGTCTCTACTAAAAATACAAAAATTAGCTGGGCGTGGTGGTGTGCACCTGTAGCCCCAGCTACTTAGGAGGCTGAGACAGGAGAATTGCCTGAACCCAGGAGGCAGAGGTTGCAGTGAGCCGAGATCATGCCATTGCACTCCAGTCTGGGTAACAACAGCGAAACTCCGTCTCAAAAAAAAAAAAAGAAAGAAATTTGAACCCATATCTATCCAGCACTAAAGTAGAACCCCCAAACTCCTATGAAGTTTCCCTTTCCCCTGCCCAGCCATAAGAGATGGGGAGGCTCAAGCCACTATAGGTAAACCTGGGGAGCAAAGAGGGCATTAAGATGAATATGAGGTTTTATCGGGGTGGGAGGGTCAACCCAGAGGTGCCTGGGGAGTTCAAAGAGAAGGTAAGCCTCACCTGTTCAGGGTCAGAGAGTTCAGGTGGCCCTGGGGGGCCAAGCAGCTCTTCCACCAGAAGAGAGGGGAAGACCCCAACACAGCCTCCAAATTCTCCCCTCCAGAAGCCATCATCTACTCCATCTTGGGCCCGGGGAAGCAGACGGATGAGCGCCCCCTCGGGGAAGCTCAGCTCCTCTACACTCTGTCCGGTGTAGCTGTACAGGGCCCGCGCCAGGAATGCTACAGAGGCCGAGAGACGGTGAGAGGGAGGCGGGTGGCGGTGCGCCAGGACCCTGACACCCCAGGGCTATAACCCCTAACAATTCTCCATACCAAGGGTTCCCTGACCCAAAATTTCCCTTTCTTACCTGTGGGCTCTGCCCCGGAGGGATTGTCACTGTCTTGGCCGTTCTCTGGGAGGGAGAGGTCGGGGAAGTTGAGATACCGCTCAGGGACAAAGCCTACCTCGCCGTGCTGGTTCCGAGCCTGCTCACCCAGCAATGGGAATAGATATCAGACTTACCTCAGCAGTCCATGACCCTGGCTCTCCTCTACTCAGGCTTGTAGCTTTTCCTGGCTGGGTCCATGGGAGCCACAGAGAAGTCCCTCCCACTGCCCCCAACCCAAAGTCACAGCCCAGGGTCCCATACCCACCTTCACCCATTCGTCAGCGTCTCCCTCCTCTATGACCTCCAGCCACTCACCCTCCATGATGGTCAGCTCATCCTCATGCCCTGCCTGGGCCACACACGAAGGATTAAGGACTTGGCTGTCCCCCCACCCTTGCCCATCAGAGGTCCCCATACAATTCATACCTGATAGCGAAATACTACATGTGCAGGGCAGGGGAGGGGCCTGGTGGCCAGGGCTGAGGGGGCAGGCTCCTCAAAGAGCTCTCCAGTCTCCTCACATTCCTCAAAGTCAGAAAGGTCAGCATCCTCAGCCTGGAGGGGCAAAGAACAGACCTCATATGGGGCCCACTCTCAAGCACTGGTTCTATCTCCCACTCTTCCATCTTCCCCCTGAAGGACACCATGGATTCCCCCTCCAAGGTAGTAGCACCCATCCACTCATCCTGTACACAACCACAGTCACCACAGAGCAGGGGAATACTAACAGTGATAGCAGCATTATAGCAATTGAGTACGTACTATGTGCCAGGCTCAACACTAAGTATCTTATGTATGTTGTCTCATTCAATCTTCATAAAGAGCCAGTTTTATTTTGCACAACTATTAACCTCACTTTACTTACAAGGAAACTGAGGTTCAGAAGGTTAAGTCACTTTTCAAGATTGCCCAGCTCATAAGCGGAGTTGCTGATATTTAAAGCCCTTACAGATTGCCCCGGAGCCCTACTTCTTAATCATTCTATTATGCTCATAATAAAAATTTACTGAAGACTCTATGCCAGAGATTATGCAAAGAATTATATATGAATGATTTCACTTAAGCCTCACAATAACCCTATGAGTTAGGCACAACTGTGATTCCAATTTTATAAGGTCTGTCTTCCACTGGAGTTTTTCCCTTCTAAGTATGTATGGGTAGTGTCTCGGGAGGAGCTCACAGTTGGAGAGAGGTCCCTTTGGGACAGCCGAGCCTCACTGAGCCGTCGCTCCTGCTCCACCTCATCCTGGGCCTGGGTCATGGCTGGCTTCAGCCAGCGCTGCACATCTAGGCCTGCCCCCTGCAGCAGAGCCAGCCGGGCAGCCCCCTTCACCTGGCTCACCTGGCATGAGGAGGAAGGAAGTTAGTGGAACCTGGCCCATGGCAGCGTCTATTCTCTGCCTCTCCCTTCTTTCCTTCCCACAATCAGAAAGAGAAGTAGAGGGAGTGAGGCTTGCCTGAGAAGGTGGGATCTCTAACCCCAGGGCTGTATCTCACCTGTGCCCGGTGGATGCTCTCTCGCACTTCCTGTAACCTCTGTTCTATGCCTGGAGCCTCCCTCTCTAAAGCCTGCTGTCGCCTCTGCTCCAGTCGCTGCAGTACCTGGTTGGGAAGGCAGAGAACAGGGGTGGGTGGAGATACTGTTGGACATGACTTGCTATGGGCCTGGTACTTTGCTAGTTGCATCACACACATTATGTCATTTAATCTTCCCTAAGAGGTGAGCACTATTATTGGCCCTACTTTAGCAATGAGGAAATTGAAGTCCAGAAAGGTTAAGTCACTCCCTTACTCAGGGTTACAGAACTAGGAAGCAAAAGAAGAGAATTTGAACCTATATCGGTCTAGTTCCAAAAACTCTGCTCTTTACTACTGTGCCACACTGTTACCTTAAAATACCTCTCATCCATTTAAGAAAAAAACAAACAAAAAACAGACCTTTCCCTCCCCTCTGTAGCTCCATGACAACCCCAATGGCTCTAGGATCCCCTCTCAGCTCTTCTTGCTGAGATAAGAAGGTGTCCATGACACCTGCGCCCCCCACCTCACCCGATGCCCATGGTTCTGGATCTTGTAGTCACGGGCAGCTCGGCTGGTCAAGCGCTGAACCTCTTTCTCCAGGCCACTCTCGCCAGCCATGCCTTCTGCTCCCCACTCCAGGACACACACCTGCATGGGGCAGGAGGTGCTGTGAGAGGATGTGAGGCTGCTCCTTCTCTCCAGTTCCCTCCTTTTTCCACTCTGTCTTGACCTCCGAGGACAAGGACAAAGAGGAAGGGGAACATGCCCATGGCAGGGACACAGGTAATGTGGACACAGAGATACAGAGCTTCAGAAACGGGATCCAGGTCGAGGGACAGAGGTAGAATGAAAAGGATGGTGCAGTCAAGTGACTGAAAGGTAGACTGAGGTGTGTTTTTGTGTTCTGGTGGGAGGGAGGTGAGCTGGAGTTCTGAAATCCCCTCTCCATGGTGTAACACACAGTAAGTTAACACAAAGACAAGGATAATGGAGGAGGAGGCCTAAACCATAGTCCCCTTTATATGTGGCCCAACAAGCAGGAAGGTCTCACCTGATCAGTCCCTGCTGGCTGAAACTGCTGAGGTGGAGTGGGGGAAAATACACCAGGCTCCTGAAGAAACAGCTTCAGGTCTTGCTCCCAGCTTACCTAGGGGATGGGGAAAGTCAGTCACTCATTCACTGGCTCACTCTCCAACTCTGTCCCTAGCACTTCTTGGAAGAAAGAGGACGTGTGAAGGAAAGGGGCAGATGTGCAGTGGGAAGGTCTGCGTTGGGAGGGAAGGGTAAAAAGGATCCCTGGGGAACTCTTACAGGCTGAAGCCCACACCTGGGAGATTGTCTGCTCCCCACGGTGGGCATGCTCCAGGATGACCTCTGCGGCTTCCAGCTCAGTGCAGCTCAGGGAGGTCAGGGGGTCCCTCAAGTGTTCTGACAGCTCACTGACCAGGGCCTAGAGAAAACCCGAAGATACTGACACCACCCTTCCCCCAGACCTCTACTGTACAGTAGGCTCATTCCAGATTTGATGGGTATGGACATGAGGTATGGGAAGGAGGGAAGAAGACATTCGTGAGAAAGGCCCTCATGTGTGCAGAACACTTAGCAGTTTACTTCACATTCATTCTCTCCTTGAGCCCCATTAGTGTTATAAGATAGGCAAAGAAGGGGTTATCCCTCATGAGGAATCTGGGGTTCAGAAGGGTTAAGTGTACTGAACAATGCCATGCAGCCAGCTAGGAGCAGAACCAGAGCCCAAGTATCTATCATCTACCCACTCTAAGCAGACAAGATCCCCTGTACCACCCAGCATCATGGGCATCAAGAAGCAGGGGAAGGTCCTCCTCTCCCTCCCTGCTGAGGAACGGGTATCTGGGTTAAGACTGGCCTTGAGCAGAGCTGGCAGTTCCTCCTGGTAGTAATGGTCGAGGTGGGCATTGGTAGCCACCAAGTTAAGCAGGTACTCATTGCGGGCTGCTCGCAGCTGCTGGGAGTACTGGGCTGACTGAGTGGACAGCTAGGAGGGTAAACTGGTGTCAGTTGGATGCCCTCGACCCCCAGAGTCCTTCCAAGACCAATTGAGAAGCCAGATCCAGAATGGATTCTCACATTATTGAGTGCTTACTATGTGCCTGGCACTACACTAAAAATTTTGCATACTCACAACTCCTGGTCAAAATCCTCTGGTGCCTTCTGCACACATTTAAAATAAAATCCACTGTTCCTTACTGTGGTCCACCAGGTCCAATATGAGCTGGCCCTGGCAACCTCTCTGACCTGTTTTCAAGTGCTTGTTCCCTTGCTCACAGTACTCCAGCCACACTGGCCTTCTCTCAGTTCCTCAAGCTTACAAAGTTATTCCCACCTCAGAGCCTTTGCACTTGCCAATTCTTCTCTATGGAATGTTCTTCCCCTAGATCTTTGCAAGGCCAGCTCCTTCTTGACAGTTAGGCCACCTATTCAGAGAGGCCTCCCTTTAACTTCTATCCCTTTGTTATTCTTTATCATAGTACCTTGTTTTATTTTCATCTTAACATAAGTATTTATTTGCTGCCTGTCTTTCTTAACCAGACTGTGAGGGCAGGAACTCTATTGGTAGTGTTCTCCACTGTATCCAGAGTGTCTAGAACAGTAGCTACTACATATAGATCCTCAATAAATGTATATTAAAGGACTGGAAAAAAAAGATATTCTTTCCATTTTAAAAATCAAGAAAATAAGCCTCAGAAAGATCAAGTAAATTAACCAAGGTCACCAACCCAGGAAGGAGGGGGGTCTGGATTCTACCCAGTCTCTCATACTTATGCACCTAGGTTCCAAACCACTAGACTACTCTGCCCCCTCTCTTCCCTGACCCACACTTATGCCCTCATCCCTCAAACCTTGGTGCTCAGTTTCTGGAGACTGGTGCGAGAGTGGAAGATCCCATGGTCACTTCGGTTTAGCCTGTGCAGATGAGGGAAAGGAGTCAGACCCACCCCAACTGGGAGAATATGAGATCAGAGTCGGGCCCAGGTTTGGTGACTTGGCTCCAACCCCACACAGCCCCACCTCCCTGTTCCCCCACCTTGGGCTTCCCCAATCTCCATGATCCCACCTGGCCTGGACATCAGCTGCCTTCTCCTGTGCCAAGGCCCACACTCGTTCCCGCTGCCCATACAGCTTCCGACTTCGGCTCAGCTCCCGGACAGACTGCAGCACCTCAGCCTGCGCCCTCTGGAGGTTCTCTGTTCCCTGTCGGGATGCATACACAAAGTCCTGACCTAGGCCACCTCTGGTCCCAAGCCAGCTCTTCCTTCACCCCATCCTCTGAGCCATACCTTCCTAAGCACCTGCTCCTTGGCGCTCCGCCCTGTACCCCCTGCTAGGTCACGGTATCGGTCGGATGCCTGGATCCGGGTTTGGCCCCCAG
Organism: Callithrix jacchus; assembly: GCF_049354715.1. NCBI lineage: Eukaryota > Metazoa > Chordata > Mammalia > Primates > Cebidae > Callithrix > Callithrix jacchus. The sequence continues at coordinate 40,084,956 of NC_133503.1, forward strand.
CCACGGTGGCATCCAGCAGGCAGCGCCAGGCACCAAATACTGTCCTGCCCCTCCCCAGAGAAGGTCTGTGTTGAGGAGGAGAGCACTCCACAGCTTCATGAGACCCGCCCCCCACCGCCCCCTGACCAACACCATGGGAGACAGAGTGCTTTCCAGTCCTCCCTTGTCTGGGAGCCCATCAATCGATCAGACCATTAGCTCAGCCACAAGCCTCACTCCTGCCCTCCACCCAACCCACAGTGTCCTTGCTGGGTCAGCTCCTCTGCTGCTGCTGTGTCAGCTCTACCTGCAGCTCACATGCCCTCCCCACTTGCTAGGCCTTCATCCCCACAGGTTTCTGGGGCTGAGCTCCCCATCACTTTTTAGCCCCTGTGGCCCACTGCCTCCATAGGGCCCACCTGTTGTCCATCTCGCCACTCCGATGCCCTTCCCTCTTCAGGAATGGACCAGCCAGTTTCTGGAGTGCCTGGTGAAAAAGCCATCGCAGACCAAGTTCCCTTTCAAAGACCCACCCCAACTGGGAGAATATGAGATCAGAGTATAATCATACCATTCTTTGGGTACATTACGTGCCACTTGCTTTGCTAAATGCCTTATAGTCATTAATTTGTTTAATCCTTACAACAACAACCCTACTGCATGAAGGTATTATTATCGTTCCCATTTTACAGAGAAAGAAACCGAGACCAAGAAAGATTAAGTAACTTGTCCAAGGTTACACAGCAGGGGTCTAACACCAGTCTGTCTCACTCTAGGCATCTGCTCTTGACCATAGTAGAGATAGGTATGGACAGACATTGCTAGTGATGTAAAGGAGGCTGGAACAAGAGGTAAGGTCCAGAGAAAAGTCCCATACCTGCCCATACTCCCGTTCAATGGCTGCCCTCTGCTTGCTGTAGGATCTGTGGAGATTGCAGATGGGGGGTGAGGTAGGGGATAAGGTTATGTTTGGTCCTGTTCTCCCATCCTCAGTCCTCTACTCTGGGCAGGAGGAAGCAGGGGAGCCAGGTTCCTAGAATGTGACTACACCCAGCGGGAATGGGACTGATAAGAGTCCTTGAGATCACCTCGGGCAGCTGCAACACAGGAAACCCTCATCTCACTGCTCAGGGCCCCAGCAGGATCCTCCCCACCCTGGAGGTTCATCTGTGGGCTTAGGGGTGAAGACTGATGGGGGTCTGGGTACATTGTCTGCCAGCCTTCCAACAGGTTTGGAAGAAGGAAAGGGATTTTGCCCTAAGCTTGATTGTGGGGGTGGGGGCAGTGGTGTAGAGTCAAGGGCTTTGAGGGAGGGTTCCTGTGTGTTTATGTGGGTGTGGAGTGGGGGGGTTAGGTGGGGGAGCATTCCTATTTAGTATCTGGAGAGGCCAGGCCTAGGGAGAGGGCTGTGGATGGGTCGGCTGTGGAGCTCTTGGCCCGTTCCTCCAACCGGGCAGATGTATGTTGAGAAGAGGCGTGCAACGACTAAGTGAAGGGGCTTAGGGGCTACCTGATGTCCTCCAGCAGATCCGCCTCCCTTTGCTGCCGGGTCTGAAGGATGCTCAGCTGTTCCAGGAAGCGAAGCTTCACCTCCTGGGCCGGCTTCACCTGTGGGGGCAAGGAGAGGGTGAAGACCCCCGGCCCGAGGCCCTAAAAAACACTCCGCGCAGGGAGCGGTGAGGGGGCGGGGCCGGGGAGGGGCTGAGCTGTTTCCTCTGTTACTTCTGGGTTGGCCTCTGACTCCTTCCGACTTCCCGTCTCCCACCCCAAGTCGGGTGCCCCCCTTAGCTCCCTCTGCTCCCCTAGCCCGCCAGGAGTCCCCCATTCAAGACCAAGCTTACTTTTCGGGGCGGTGGCTGCATCTCCGCTTCAGCAAGGCAGCCAGCGACTGGACTCCGGAACTCGAGGAAGCCCCGCCCAATGTGTAGCCCCGCCCCAGGCCTACGAAGGCCCCGCCCTCTGCCCGCCCACGCCTCGTCCGGCGACGGCGCAGGGCGCGGAAGCGAGAGGGCGCCGCGGAGGAACTAAATCTGTTACTACTGAGAATACACCGGGAGGGTCCGGGCGACGGGGCAGACGCAGCGTGCGCTGGGCGGTGGGGAGAACCCCAGGCTTCTGAGTCAAGACGCCTGAGTTCTATTTGTAGTATAGCCACTGATTCAGCCTATAATTATTGATAATTATTCATTTGCATATGTAGATCACCAGCCCCCGAGCTAATGATGAGGAATGGCGAGAATCTCAATGTGTGACCAGGGAAACTGAGTCACTGGGCACCTGAGCAAAGATGCATCTGACGAAGAGAGGGCTGGTCCCAGACCTTTTCCTAATTCCCGCTTAACTGGAAAAGCAAGCGTCAGCGGGGTGGGAAAGATGCCTGGAGCCAGGAAGGAACCAGGCCCAGAGGAAAAAAGACTGGGTCCCACTGAAAAACTAAACGATACCAGAGAGTCGGTGAGAACTGGGAGATGCGCAGGAAGCCCCTGCCACCTTCAGGATCTTCCAGCCCAAGCAGTAATTTCTAAGGAGCCTCAGCCCATTCCTCATACTTCTCACCTAAACTTCTTTGGCTCAGGCACCCGTCTTCGTACCCTTGACAAAGCTCAAAACTCTAGATTCACACTTACAACTCCCCAGTGACACCTCTACTGGTATCTATAATAGGAACCTCAACTTTTAAAGCTTTTAAAACTCCTTCAACCTGATCCTCCCTCAGGTAACATTTTAAATGGCACCACATTTCCTCCAGTTAGTTAAGTCAGAAACTCAGAGTCAGTGTGCCTTCTCCTACCCCTCCATCTATCCATCAGCAAGTCCTATAGGTTCTATTTCAAACAACAACAAACAAAGAAACAAAAACCTGTTGATCCACTTCCCTTGATTTCCAAGACCATCATCCTAGTCCAAGCCACCATTATTAGTCTTCTGGTCTAATATCTGGTCTCCTTGCTTCCACACTGCCCCCACCCCAACCCACTGTTCACACAGCACTCAGAGTCATCAATCTTTTTTTTCTTTTTTAAAGGGAAATAAGATCTCATCACTTTCTTGTTTAAAATGCAATTACTTCAGAATAAAATCCAAATAGAATCCAGGGCCTTCAAGGCTATGCATGGAAGATCCTGCTCACTGTGCTTCAGCCTCCTTGCTGTTCCCCCAGTAGACCAAGTTCCTTCTAGTGCAGAGCATTCTTCATGCCTGCTTTCTTTCTCCAGAAGCTCCTCCTTCCAGCATTCCAACTCTCTCCTCCAACAGCTTCTTTCCCTTACTTTGCAGCTCTTCACAGATGCCTTCCCACCCAGTCCAAAAGCCATCTTCATAATCACTCTTTTTTTTTTTTTTTGCGGGGGTGGGGGACAGAGTCTCGCTCTGTCACCCAGGCTGGAGTGCAATGGTGTGATCTCAGCTTACTGCAACCTCCGCCTCCTAGGATCAAGCGATTCTCCTGCCTCAGCCTTCCAAATAGCTGGGATTACAGGCACATGCCACCACACCACACCCAGCTAATTTTGTATTTTTAGTAGAGACAGGGTTTCACCATGTTGGCCAGGCTGGTCTTGAACTCCTGACCTAAGGTAATCTGCCCACCTTGGCCTCCTAAAGTGGTGGGATTACAGGTATGAGCCACTGTGCCCAGCCTCCACAATCACTTTGGTTTAGTTTCTTCACAGCACTAAACTCGCTTGTTCAAGTACTGGTTTATGTACTGTGTTTATGTACTTGTGTTCAAGTACTGTGTTTATTTGCTATGTTCTATTCCCCTCCACTATAAGGATCCTTAAGAGCAGGGGCCCTGTTTGTTTTGTTTATGCTATATCCGCAGACCTGGCACCAATTAGGTGCACAATACATATTTGTTGAATGAATGAATGGATGAGAATGGTAGTCTTTTGGTTCCAAGGTTTACTGACAATGACTCATTTATTTTTGGTTCCCCCCATCCCAGCTCCTCAAACTCAATCAGTCTCCCTACTCCAGGCTTCTTTGTAGTTCCAGAATGTAGGAAGTGGGGCAGGATAGACTTGAACATCATCCAGGCCTCTGGTTTCCAAAGCATTTTTTTCTTTAATGCAGAAAAAACCATTCCTTTAAGACCCAAAATGTCTCACAGAACCCCTACATATCAAATATATAAAGCAGGAGCTGCCCTTGTTGAGGGAAAATATGTGGGGCTATGACTCTGAGAAACACAGTTTGACATTCACTGCTCTCCTTACTTCAGTTACCTCATGGTATAGAAAAATGCCATGACCTGTCCTGGGACATGCAGCCACTGAAGCCTTCAGCCCAGTGCTCCTTCCGCAGCACCACACTGGATTCTGGAGTCTTTCCCTCCAGGGCAGAGGAAGCTGCCAGCAATGCCATGATAAGAGCTTCTGGGTCTTCTGGTACCTACTCTCTCAGTCTGCTGGTCCTAGGATCATGTGAGGGGCTGGCTGGAGGGTGGACTGGAAGTGCAGGGGGGTTGGGTGGGGAAACCAGTTGTCTGTGTTGGAAGGCCAATGGGGCCGGGGGACTGAGGACTGGATGGCTGGGAAGGACTTCCCAGGCCTGCAGTGAGCTCTCCTTTTCTCAGGATGAGGCTGTTGAGCTCCTGAAGCAGCTGTTCCTCCAGGGAACCCCGTGCCTGGGGACTACTCTTTGAAGGGGGGCCTGGAGGAGGCTCAGGTGGCCTCTCCTCCTGGTCCAGGGTGCATGACTTGTAGATAAAAAGTTGATCCAAGGACTTCTGGCTGGTGAGGGGGTTCTCTGGCTTCACTGTCCACTCCCGTGTTGTAGAGAAGGAGGTGGAGGTATCCTGGGTCAACTCAGGGAAGGCCCCTACTTCCTCATACACTGGTTCCTCGTACACAGGCTCCTCCACCTCCTCTTGCTCCTCCACAGACCCCTGGGATGACTTCATCGGCTGGATTGGAGTGGGGTGGCAGGAGTGGACACAGAGTTAGGGTTACCAGATTATTAATCACTAACATTACTGAGTTCTTCCTCTGGGCCAGATGCTGCAAAATACTTGGCATGTATGATATTGGAACAACCCTTTTGTGTTTTACTGCAAAAGAGTCAAGTGAAGTGCAAAGGGGTTAAGTAAGTTGCCCAGCATCACATAATGAGTAAATGGTAGAGCTAGAGTTCGAACTCAGGTCTGTCTAACTCCAAAATGCATTCACTCCATCATTTGCCTTCTATTTCACAGATTCTCTGGCACCTTACTCCATTTTTTTTTTTTTTTTTTTTTTTTGAGTTGGAGTTTTGCTCTTGTCACCCAGGCTGGAGTGCAATGGCGCAATCTCAGCTCACTGCAACCTCCACTTCCCAGGTTCAAACGATTCTCCTGCCTCAGCCTCCCAAGTAGCTGGAATTACAGGCATGCACCACCATACCCAGCTAATGTTGTACTTTTAGTAAGAGACAGGGTTTCACCATGTTGATCAGGCTGGTCTTGAACCCCTGACCTCAGGTGATCCACCTGCCTTAGCCTTCCAAGATGCTGGGATTACGGGCATGAGCCACTGTGCCTGGCCAACTTTATCCTTTTATTACCACATCTTACATCCCTCATTGTCCTCATTCTTTCTGGCCTTCCCTCTCTTTATCCTCTCTCTCTCTCTGTCCTGCCTCCTGCCCCCAACATACACACACCCTGATGGCCTACATGAGGAAAACAGAGTACACCTGGGGCTCAGGCAGCACAGAGGAATGCAGGCTGACAGGCACACTGCTGGAGCAGGCACAATACTCACAAAGAACATGGACAGGGTCCTCCGGTTGTGTAGTCGGCGCTGGGCACAAATTGGGTGGAGACGAGCGGAGGGAAAGACATAAAGACACAGTGAGGACTAGCAACAGGAGACAGGGGTGGGCAATGGGGAGGAGAAGGCAGAAGGGAGGGGGACAGTGAGCATAGGGTGGCACCAGGCTGGCAGGCACATCACTCCCTACTGCAGTGTGACAAGGGTTACGGTAAGAATCAGGGGTTGGGGCAGGCAGGGTGCCTTACCAGGGTCTGATTGGCAGAGAGGAGGGTGGCTCCACTGTCATCACCGTGGATGGGCAGCAAAGGCATAGTGCCAAACTTCTGACGGGCAAGGTCAGAGGAGGAGCGGCGTCGTAAGACCACTGGCTGCTGGTCATCGTGCTGGTGAGAACGTGAGGAATTGGCACCAGTGGGCATGAAAGGCACTGAGGGTCCACACAGGAGGACCACAGACCCAGCCCTCAGCCTTTTCCTTCCCCTCACCTGAGCTTTAAGGATGCTGGTGGTCCAATCCCACATCTCATCCTCATCAGTGCAGGATAAGTAGCTGGGGTGATCAGAGAGGAATCAGAGAGAAAGAGAAGGTCACAGCTATAGGAATGGAGGATAGAAAGAGGGAGGAGAAAAGACAGGGTGCAGAGCTGGGCCAGAGGAGAAGCCAGGGCAGGATGTACTCACAGGTGCATCTTCTCCAGTATCAGTGTGAAGCCCCACCTGCGAGACAAAGAACAGTGATGGGGCAGTCAGAAAGGGCAGAGGGGTGAAGGCAGGAAGGCCCTAGAAGTGCAGGCTGGGGAAGAAAACTCACGGTGTTGGGGGCTTCAACTTCTTGCGGATTCCCAGGTAGACTTTGGCACCTTCCAAAGGCCACTCCCGTTCTGGTTTAGAGCTCTGAGAACAGAAACAGAGTCAGTGAGGTCAAGAGATGAGAGATTGTGGTTAATGCGGTCAAGGAGTCATAGAAGCAATGGGGTCTGTGGTCACAGGGTCACAGAAGTCAGGTCATGGAAACAATGAGATTGATAAGAGTGTGGGCTGCGGAGTCAGAGGGTGGGTGCAGTCATGGCTCCTCCTCCACGGCCACCCAGCACCCCACACCTCTGGCCCCAGGGCCTCACCTTCTTCTCCTTGAGCAGCAGCAGGCAGCGGCCACGCAGCAGAAAGAACCTCTCCTGGAAGCGGCTTCCCAGCAAGCGGGGTGGCTCTTCACGACACCGTAGCAGCCCCACCCTTGGGCTCTCACGTCGTATACCTGGGCACAGATGAACAATCCTGGGTGGAGGGTGCTAGGGGAGAGGCCTGGGGGATGTTGGGCAGAGGAAGGAGGCTCACCTGTGAAGAGGCAGCCTGCCTGGGCCAGGGGGACTTTTTTCAAGAGCAGGGAGGCTGAGCAGGGCTCTGGGAGCTGGCACCATTGTAGGGCCTGCTCTAAGACTTTTTCCTTGGGATGCAGTGGCCGCTCTTAAGGGGTAAGGTGAGGGTATATATCAATCAGAATGTTCATACCAAGCCCCCAACTCTCACCAGTCATTCATTCATCCATTCAACTATCCAACCACAGATATTTATTTTTCACCATCTCTATGCCAGGCACTGTGCCGGCCCTGGGATACGGTGGTGAGCACGATACATGTGGATTGCCTTTGCAAAGCACACAGTCTAGTGAGGGCACAGACAACAAAATAATTGCAGACAAATAATTGCTTTGCAAGAAACAATAAGCTGAGCGAGCAATAGGACAGCAACTGAAATAGGGTAGTCAGGCAAGACCTTTCAAAAGTGGCACATGAAGATGAGACTCAGAGATTTGAAGGATTAGGAAGAGCAAACCTCGCTAAGATTGGGTGATAGAAGATTTCAAGCATGACAAGATGCAAGAACAAAGGCTCTGAATCAGGAGAGATGTATTTGGGGAACTAAATATTCAATGTAGCTACAGCAAAGAGGATAGATATGAGAACAGGTGACGTGAGATGAAGTATGGAGGACGCAGAGGCCAGACATTCAGGGCCGTGTAGGCCATTGTAAGGAACTGGAATGATACTTTAAGTTCAATGGAAAGCTTTGGAAGGGTTTTAACCATAGGAGTGATATGAGCTGGTTTAGGCTTGAAATGTTCATTTGGCTGCTGCATGGAAATGGGTTGTAAAGACGCAAGAATGGAACACTGTCCAGCTATCCCCTTTCTGGGGCCACACATTTTAGTGGTTACCGTTCCAGACAAAAAGATGATGGTGACTTTGACTAGGATGGTGGTAGCAGTGGAGATGGAGAGAAGTGATCCATTCTAATGGAGTCGACAAGACTAGTTGGTGAGTCTCAACTCATGAAGATGATGCAAAAGGAGGCGTCCCAGAGGACTCCCAGGTTTCTGGCCTTAATCACTGGGTGAATTGTGGTTCCATTTACTGGGTTGGGAAAAACTGGAGAATGACCTAGGCTTTTTCTTAGGAAAGGGGGCTAGAAATCATTTAAATTGGTCTTGGATGTTTTAAAGTTGAGTTGCTTGTCAGAAGTGGAGGTGTTGAGTAGGCATTTGGGTATGTGAGTCTGGAGCTGATAGGGGAGATGTGGGCCAGAGATATAAATTTGGGTGTCAGCTTACTAATGGCATTTAAAGCTATGGGGATGGATTTGTTCATCCAAGGAGAAATGTAGATAGATAAGAGAAAAGGACCCAGGATTGACCTGTGGGTCTCTCCAGCATTTGGAGTCTGGGCGAAAGAGGAAGAGAAGCCTCTTTTGAGGTAGAAGGTAAACTACGAGCTTATGGGGGCCACTAAGGCCAAGATGGAAGAATACTGAGAAAGAGGGGGTGAGTCAACTGTGTTGAATGTCCCCTTGCATGGATGAGTGGATGAGTCCACTGTATTTGGTAACATGAAGTCTTTGATGACCTTGACCATACAACCACACACACGCATATACACATGCATGAACACACGGGCATGGTCATACTCACCCAGCTCCCCATGCTCTCGAATCTCAAAAGTCAACCACAAGTCCATCCCAGCTGCTGTCCCCCGCATCTCCAGTACCTGGTTAGTCAGCTCCTCAGAAGTTAGGGTTGGGGACACCTGGGGTCAGGGCAAGAGCAGAGAACCCATGCTGGTCAGGTCATTACCCCTGGTACCTCACTATCCTCTTATCTCCCCTCTAGTCCCCTCAGGACCAACCTTCAGGGTGACACAGTTGTCTGGGAGCTGCTGCTCTATATAAACTTCCATGATGAGGTCTCCAGCCTGGGACAGCTAAGGGGAGGGGTAAAAAGTCAGAAAGACAAAAGATAAAAAAAAAAAAAGTCAGAAGATTCCTCGTGTTGCCTCATAAGCGCCTCTTCCAACAAAGGTCTCCTCCCAACCCCAGTGTCACTCAGGCCCTTAAAAGGGAGAACTCTGGGAGTGGCAGAACTGCATCTTTAGGCTGCATATGTGTTTCCTGAGGCATCAGAGTGACTGGGAGGACAGATGTGGAGTCAGACTGCCTGGGCTCTGCCACTTGCTATAGAGTGACCTTGAATAAATGACCCTCTGAGCCTCAGTTTCTTTATTTGAAAAAAATGAGACTACCGACTTCATGGAGTTGTATGATACTAAAATGAGATTAGAGGTACTTGGAAGACAGTAAGTCCTCAGCTATGTTTGCTATTAGATTTATTATTCTTCTTCTCCATGCTCTGTCTGACTTTACTAACTCCTCCTTGGATCTCTTACACTTAGAAGTAAGGTCTTGCTTGATGCTCCCACAGTGCACCAAAACCAACTATCCAGTGCCAAGATCATCACCAGGAAGAATCCTCATGGTGGAACAAATGGAACAAACCCTAACCAAACCCCACTCCCCAAAGCACTTCTCTCGTTGGGTTTCCCCTGTCTCTCAGAGAACTGAGTGCTAGTGTCCAGAAGGACAGGCTGGAAAGGAAACTTCCTCAATTGGGCAGATGGTCAGCTTCCTGTCCTGATGTCTCCTCTTGCCCCATTCAGGAGACTAAGGTCAGGATGAATTACCTGCACATCCTTCCAGGTGGTGATAAGACTGACCTCCAAGTCAATCTGAGCTACCTGGTCAGAATCAATCTGTGAAAGAGCCAAAAGGGTGTTGGGGTGCTGGAAGAGGATCTGCAGGAAAGATCTCAAGGCCAAGGAGGACCTGTTTAATAGAGTTGGAGGCCAGAAGAGCTAAGAACCAAGAGGCTGAGGATGTTGGAAGTTAGGTTGTGGGAGAAAAAGGCCCAGGGCTCTGGGAGGTGGTTCCTGGTGTAGTGGGCCACCAGAGGCCTCAGCTGGGGGCTTGTTGGGGTGAGCAGGATCCAGATTCTCTGGGTCCTGCAAGGGTAGGGGAGAGGGGTTGTGGGTTAGGGGTCAGGAAAGCTTACATCAAATACAGAGATGTAGCCGTCAATGAGCTCCTGCAGCACCCGCACCTCGTGCTCCCCCCGCCCATCCGTCTGGAACACGCTAGGCGCAAACAGCAGAGCCAGGTTCCGTGTGCACATCTGGTTTAGAGCTGCACATTTCTGCACCCTGCAGAGGGGTGCCAGGGTCTTCATCAATGTAGCCATTCATTCAGCAACACTTATTGAGTCCCTACTGTACGCCTGGGCTAAGTGCTTAGGATAAGGCAGTAAGATAATATTGGCCTTAAGGACCTCCCAGTCTAGGGGAGACAGATAAGGCAAGGGTCAGCAAACTTTTTATGTAAAGGAACAGATAGTAGACATTTTAGGCTTGCAGGCCAGACAGTCTCTGTTGTAACTCCTCAGCTCTGCTGTTGCAGCATGAAAGGAGCTATAGAAAATATATACATGAATGGGTGTGGCTTTACACTTTATGTACAAAACTTTATTTACAAACATAGGCAATAAGCTGGATTTGGCCCGTGGCCTGTAGTTGACCAATCCCTATAATATATTTTTATTATTTATTTATTTATATTAATTATTATTTTTTGTAGAGATGGGATATCTCGCTATGTTACCCAGGCTGGTCTCCAACTCCTGGGCTCAAGCGATCCTCCTGCCTTGGCCTCCCATTGTGTTGGGATTACAGGTGTGAGCCACCGCACCTGGCCCCTGTAATATAGTATAATCAGCGCAATACAGAAAGGGTTTCTCCCCAGAATTGCTCAAAGGTCTGTCTCCCTAACAGATGGATAAAGGTAGATGTGCATCTTATTCATCTTTGTTTCTTATATCTAACCTTTTCCCTTACATAGCATAATAAAACAAAGTAATATTGATTGCTAACCATTTCTGAAGGCTTATGACATGCCAGATGTACTGGCATGTACTATACTAAGAATATTATGAATTTTAACTCTCTTTTTTTTTGAGAGAGGGTCTCCCTCTGTCACCCAGGCTAGAGTGAAGCAGTAGAATCTTGGCTTACTGCAACCTCCACCTCCAGGGTTCAAGTGATTCTTGTGCCTCAGCCTCCTGAGTAGCTGTATTACAGGTATGCACCACCATGCTGGGCTAATTTTTGTATTTTTAGTAGAGGAGGAGTTTCACTATGTTGACCAGGCTGCTCTCGAACTCCTGGCCTCAGGTGATCTGCCCACCGCAGACTTCCAAAGTGCTGGGATTACAGGTGTGAGACATCATGTGCCCGGCCTTCATTTAACTCTCTCATAACCTATGAGGTGGATATGAGTCATTACATCATTCATTATCTCCTTTTAGAAATGAAGAAATTGAGGCCCAGAGAGAACGAGTAACTTACCCAAAGTCACACAGCTAGAATGATGGCACCAGATTAAAGCCTAGGTCTGCCTGACCCCCCCAAATCCATTCTCTGAACCATAACACTATGACATCTTCACTTAACAACTGTTTGTGGAATGAACAAATGAATGAATGAACAAAAGTGCAGGGTCAGATTGAGATGAGGAGGGTCTGGCCATACTGACCGATAGAGATGCCCAATGAGGGTGGCCAGTGTGCGGCGGTTGACCCTCGGCAGGCAGCTAATCACGTCTTTATATTTCTCCAGGCGCTGATTCTTCTGGGGCAGCTCTGGGAATGGAATGGAGGAGGGCTGGGGAAGACCCGGGAAGAAAGAGTGGCAGCAGGTGTGGAGGGAGGGATTTTTAGACACAAACGCAGGACGGATGTGTCTCTGCCCGCTTCCCACCTCCCCCTGAGCCAAGTCTCTGGATGATTCCCCCAGGGTGGGAAGTGATGGGGTGGGGGGCTGCCAAACCATGGATTCTGGTGGGGAAGGGCAGAGATCCCGGTTGGGCTTTGGTTCTCAGGGATCTTGGAAATACCAGCAGCCTCCCTCCAGCGAGGCAGCAACCGTGCAGAGGTCACAGGGTCATCGAGCTCACGAAAGAAGCGTTTGAGTGTGTCGGTGACATCCTCCACAAAGTGCTCCCCTGGTCGGAGCTTCACCGACCGGGCATCCCGACGGAACTCAGCCAGGAGTCTCAGGCTGCGGGCACGAGCACCCCCTTTCCGGTATATACCCTCCAGCCGTAGCCCTGAGAAGAGGCAGCCGTCTCTGCTCACCATGGTGCGAAGGCTACCACCGCCCACCACGGCCCATCCGTGGCCTCCCTATATGGTAGGTGGCTGATGGGGGCATAGGATTCAGAGAGGAGCAGATCTATGTCTCCATAGTCTTGATTCTCGGGTCTTTGCTGGAGTCTTCATCCTCAGAAAGTCCTTTCCTGACCTCACTATCATAACCCCCATCACGCTGTATCTCCTCGCCACCCTATTTTTAAATAGCACTGTCCGAAATCACTTTGTAATCCATCCTCATTATCTGTGGATTCCATATCTGCACATTCTTCTACTTGCTAAAATTTATTTGTAACCCCAAAATCAATACTTTTGGCATTTTCATCGTTGTTGATGAACAGAGTGAAGAAAAATTGGAATCCCCTCCCCCATGTGCATGTTCTTACTCTAAACAAGTGTATCCTTTTAATGGTATATTTAGAGCCATATTTTTGTGCTTTTTGTAGGTGATTTTGCTGTTTAAAATGGCCCAAGTGTAGTGTTGGAATGCTGTCTAGTGTTTCTATGTGTGAGAAAGCTGTGACGTGCCTTACAGAGAAAAATACATGTGTTAGATTAGCTTCTTTTCAGGCACGGGTTACAGTGCTGTTGGCCTTGAGTTCAGTGTTAACAAATCAAACAATATATATAAAATAAGGTGTCTTTAAACAGAAAACACATAAAACAAGGATACATACTGATCAGTTGACAAAAAATGTTATTGTAACCAGAGGCTAGCAGGACCCTAACTCTGTATTTCCCCTGGGGCAGTGATTCAGTATTCACTAATTAAATATTTGCAGTGACACAGAACACAACTACCACAAATAATAACAGACTGTTTTTTTTCTTATTTATAACCCAAGAGATGGGTAATAAACTTCCTAGGACTCTCCTGGCTTACTGCCTTATTCCCAGTGTCTGACACATGGTAGCAGCTCAACCAATGTATGCTGACTAAACAGTGGTGGTGCAGAAAACTTGGAGGGGAGGGGATGAACACCCAGATTCTTTCTTTCTTTTCTTTTTTTTTTTTTTGAGATGGAGTTTTGCTCTTTTGGCCAGGGTGGAGTGAAGTGGTGTGATCTCAGCTCACCGCAACCTCAGCTCACAGCAGTTCTCCTGCCTCAGCCTCCCAAGTAGCTGGGGTTACAGGCACCTGCCACCATGCCCAGCTACTTTTTGTATTTTAGTAGAGGAAGTTTCACCATGTTGGCCAGGCTGGTCTCAAACTCCTGACATCAGATGACCCACCTGCCTCGGCTTCCCAAAGCTCTGGGATTACAAGCTTGAGCCACCGTGCCCAGCCACATATTTTTTCTTCAGGGCTTTTTCATTGAGCCTCTGACTTATTTCCTCCTTCGAACACAAGACAGGCTGAGAAGAAATAAGGATGTAGCAAGTGGGGGAGGTCACTGAACAAAGCCACTGCCAAGGCATGGAAAATGTTACTAGCCACTGACTAGCCATTGCCCAAGACTATTAACAATTATCTGTAGGTTTGTGGAGGTGCTGTTTTTTCTCTTTACAGTCAGCCCTCTGTATCAATGGGCTCCACAACTGCAAATTCAACCAATATCAAAAATATTTGGTAAAAAAACCCTTAGATAACAATATAACAACAACAAAATAAAAATGAAACAATACAGTATAACAACTATTTCCATAGCACCTGCATTGTATTCGGTATTACGAGTAATCTAGGGATGATTTAAAGAATTACAGGAGGATGTGCCTAGGTGATATTCAAATAAATACTATGCCATTTTATGTGAGACAGCGTCCATGGATTTGGGTATCTACGGGGGTCCTGGAACCAATCCTCTGTGGATATTGAGGGATGACTGTACTGCCCACCTTAGTTTCCTGTGAATTTTCCTTCTCAAGAGTCCAGCTTTCTAAAGAAGGTTCACAGGAGAGATAGATTCTGTTTGCTCCTTACTTAGACTGGATAAAACACTCACAAAGGGCCAGGCGTGGTAGCTCATGCCTGTAATTCCAGCACTTTGGGAGGCTGAGGCAGGTGGATCACCTGAGGTCAGGAGTTTGAGACAAGCCTGGCCAACATGGTGAAACCACTTCTCTACTAAAAATACAAAAATATCCCGGTGTGGTAGGGCACGCCTGTAATCCCAGCTACTTGGGAGGCTGAGGCAGGAGAATCACTTGAACCCAAGAGACAGAGGTTTCGGTGAGGCAAGATCGTGCCACTGCACTCCAGCTTAGGTGACAGACAAGATTCCATCTCAAAAAAAAAAAAAAAAAGAACATACACAAAGAATTCTGGGGACCACTTGCACAGCTGACCATTTAAACCTGAAAAACCTCCCATGCAGACTAATTCTGCTTAAAACTTCAGGGAGTGTGCTGTGTGGCTCAGCTCTCACCTCACAGCTGCTTGCTATTTGCCACGGCTCTGTTTCCTCAGTCACATTTCCAGTGCTGCTCTCACCCTCCACATTCTGACAACCCTCTGAACACTTACTTAATGCCAGGCCCTATGCTCAAGGCTTGGCAGGCATTGTCTCACTGTCACCAATTATCCTGGAAAATGAGGACCATTGACCCCATTTTACAGATGATGTAAACTGAGGTTCAGAAAAGCAAAGCAGCCTGCCAAGAGTCATGGCCAGCTGGGGTCCAGCAGCAGTCTCTAGAGGCAAAGCTCTCCCAGGTAATTCATCCTCCACCCTGGCTGTGCCCACATTCTCCACCCTCCCATCCTCCCATCCCCCACCCCCATTGGTTCAGTATCAGCCAGTGCCCACTCACCATGCTGGGTAACAAAACTGATGCAAGAATCCACGATGATGGGGATGTCACCCCGGCTCATCTGCTGCTCCTGCAGCCCAGTGCCGCCCCCACCAGCTGCGCCCCCAATGGCTGCGTTCCAAGCCGAGAAGTCCAGCCGGCCCTCTCCCTGCAGGTACAGGGTCCTGAGACCCAAGAGACCTGAATCAGAGCCAGCTCCGGAGAGGCCCAAGTGCATGGGGACCAGCTCTCCCCCCAGAGCCACCAGCAGAGGGCAGCAACACCCAACTCAGCTCATCCTGGAGCAGGGGAAGCAACTTTGAGGAAGTGGGCAATGGCCCAGAGGACCAGGTTGCAGAGTGTGGGCTCAGCTCCAGGAAGGGGAGTCCAAGGTCAAGGGCAGGGGCAACATTTACCTTCCTGTCTCCACCAGGACCAAATGCTCTTTCTTATCTGGGGTGTCAGCTGCAGAAACCACACCTGGGAGGAGAATTAGTGGACATTTTCATCATTTCCCTCTTCATCATAGGGACTATTATTAATTAAATGTTTAAGGTACATAGATGCCAGGCTAGGATCATTACAAAAAATGTTCAATTGAATCCTATGAGTTATGTACTATTATTCCCATTTTATAGGTGACACAGTAAGCTCAGAAAGGTTAAGTAACGTGCCCCAGATTACTTGCTATAAAATGGCAAAGCTGAGCTCAAACCCAGGTCTCTTGTTTCCAAAGTCCTAAAATATTATCTTACATTGTTACATTTCGCCTCTTTTAGGTGAAAGGAAAGCAGTGAAGGTACCCAGCTCCCTCTCCCAGGACCCAACCAGCAAGTGTCTCCAAATAATAATAACATTTATAAGCCAGGCACAGTGGCTCACTCCTGTAATCCCAGCACTTGGGGAGGCTGAGGCAGGTGGATCACCTGAGGTCAGGCATTCAAGACCAGCCTGGCCAACACAATAATACCCTATCTCTACTAAAAAATACAAAAAATTAGCTGGGTGTGGTGGTAGGTGCCTGTAATCCCAGCTACTCGGGAGGCTGAAGCAGGAGAATCCCTTGAACCTGGAAGGTGGAGGTTGCAGTGAGTTGAGATCATGCCCTTGCACTCCAGCCTGGGAGATAGAGTGAGACTCTGTCTCCAAAATAATAATAATAATAATAATAACATTTATAACATATAACATTTATTGAGCACTTAAAAGATGCCTGTCAGGCTCTGCAATGCGTGTTTTAGATGCATTACCCTATTTGAACTTCACTACAGCCCTTTGAGGAAGGTGTTATTTTAAAGATGAGGAAACTAAGTCATAGCAAGGTTAAGTAACTTGTCCAGGGATATACAGCCTAAGAAGTGATGGAGGTGGGGTCCAAAGCTGGGCAGTTTCCCTTCAGAGCTCGTACCTGAAGCCACTATGTTCTACTGTTTCCTATAAGCACCTCCAAATAAAAAGGTCTGTTCCCATGCACCCCCGTGGCCACCCTTCATCCCTCTCCCCGCTACCCTCCCCACTTACTGATCTCCTGTAGCCGCCGCAGATGCACCATGTCCTCAGGGGCTGGGGGGCCAGGGCCCGGTGCTGAGCACAGGAAGAGGTGATCACCACGAAGGACGCCGAACCCTGACAGCCAGAGACCAGGGGCTGGGGCTGTATGGGAAGGGGACCGCAGCCATAGGCGGCCCAGCCGCAGCAGCCCTGGGCCCAGCAGCTGGTGGCAGCTCAGCGGGGAAAACCACTGTAGAGGCAGGGGGAGGACAGGAGAGAGGAGGATGGGGAAAGAAACAAGGAGTAGGGGAGTGAAATGAGAGTGGCCAGGATAGGGAAAAGCATAGAAAAATACGAAGAGAAAGCAAAAGAAAAACAGGAATGAAAAGGGATGGGAGAGAGCAAAGGAGAGAGCCAAGGAGGAGACATGAGATGGATGGAGAAAGACAGGAAAGAAATTCAGTTCAATTCAGTTTACTCTCCCCAACATAGAGAAGACTCCCGTGTGGCAGCTTTGTACCCTTAATTGAGGTGTGGGTGTAAGAAAGAATACTCCTTCTTGTGCAGTGCCGTGATCATGGTTCACTGCAGCCTTGACCTCCCCCAGCTCAGGTGATCTTCCCACCTCAGCCTCCTGAGTAGCTGGACTACAGGAGCATGCCACCACACCTGGTTTTTTTTTTTTTGTAGAGATGAGGTTTTGCCATGTTGCCCAGACTGGTCTCGAACTCCTGCCTTGGCCTCCCAAAGTGCTGGGATTACAGAGTTGAGCCACTGCGCCCAGCCAAAAAGGCATACTCATTCTTCATAACCAAAATACTACACCTGAAGACTTATGAAGCCCTGGGAAATCTCACCACACCAGGGGGCTGGGGAGAAGCTTCATGGAGGAAAGGATGCTTGAGGTCGATTGTAAAGCAGTGCTTCTCAAACTACCTGCAGTAAAGGACCAGGGTTTTCTTCCTTTTTCCTTTTTAAAGTCCCACGGTGTCACTAACCGATACTGTACTTTCTTCCTTCCTTTTATTTGAAATGGAGTTCTGCTCTTCTCTCCCAGTGTGAAGTGCAGTAGCATGATTTCAGCTCACTGCAACCTCTGCCTCCTGGGTTCAAGTGATTCTCCTGCCTCAGCCTCCAGAGTAGCTGGGACTACAGGTGCCCACCACCACACCCGTCTAATTTTTTATATTTTTTGGTAGAGACAGGGTTTCACTATGTTGGCCAGGCTGGTCTCAAACTCCTGACCTCAGGTGAACCACCTGCCTTGGCCTCCCAAAAAATTGGGATTACAGGCATGAGCCAAAACACCCAGCTAATACTGTACTTTCATTAAAAATAGTAAAAGTGGCCAGGTTTGGTGGCTCAAGCCTGTAATTCCAGCACTTTGGGAGGTTGAGGCAGGCAGATCACCTGAAGTCAGGAGTTTGAGACCAGCCTGGCCAACATGGTGAAACCCTGTCTCTACCAAAAATACAAAAATTAGCTGGGTGTGATGGTATGCACCTGTAGTCCCAGGTACTCAGGAGGCTGAGGCAGGAGAATCGCTTGAACCTGGGAGATGGAAGTTGCAGTGAACGGAGATCTTACCATTGCACTCCGGCCTAGGTAAGAAGGGCGAAACTCCATCTCAAAATAATAATAATAATAGTAAAAGTGAACTGCTAGAAAATCTAGATTAAAAAATTAAGACAGACAACCCCACTCCCTTTTTTTGAGACAGGGCCTCACTTTTCTAGGCTGGAGTGCAGTGGCATGACACAGCTCACTGTAGGCTCAACTTCTGGGGCTCAAGCAATCCTCCCACCTCAGCCTTCCCAGTAGCTGGGACTACAGGTGAGCACCATCATACCTGGCTAATTCTTTTATTTTTGTGTAGAGACAGGATCCCACTATGTTGCCCAGGCTGGTCTCAAACTCCTGGTGCTCCCCCCGCCTCAGCCTCCCAAAGTGCTGGGATTTACAGGCACCACGCCTGGCCCAAGCCTTTTTTTTTTTTTTTAATAATTAGATTCAACACATAAAATTACTCTGTCAAATTGCTATAAAATATTCTAAATGTTTACTCTTAATTTCTGTCATGGACCATAACACATAGTCCATGGACTAGTATGGTGTGACAGTCTTCACAGCACCCTCCGGGTAGCACTGCCTTAAAGGATGAGATAGCTTTTTGGAAAGTGTAGATAATAATGAGAAGAGACTTAAACCTGATCGGGAGGGCCACGACAGAGCCCTGAAAAGATATGGAGACAACGTGTTAGTGTGAGGAGTTGTAGAAGGCCTGAGAGAGGGAGGGGTCAAAAGCCAGAGCAGTGGAGCATTTCCCATAGAGGAGCGCCAGATGCTGCAGAGATGACCTGGTGAGGCCGGGAGGCAGCCTTGGCCTTTGGAAATGGGAAGGCACTGGTGACCTGCAGGGTAGCAGTTCAGGAGGGCATGGGCAGAGGAGGACAGCTGCAAAGGGTCAAAGGGGAACTGCAGGCTGCACGCGACTTTCTGACGCATTCTCAGGAGGGCAAGGAAGGCACCAGGGTGAAAAGTTGAAGATGGAACAGAGCTTAGGGAAAAGCTGTCTTAGGATGGGAGGGATTGTCATCATCATCGTCATCGTCACTACCATCATTATTATTTCAACGCCCACATACTGAGGGCTTGCTGTGTGTGGGCCTCACATGTCATTTAATCCTCAGCCCTAGGGGGTGAGTCTTTTACGCCCACTCTACAGATGTGGAAAAGCTCACAAGGCTTAGAGTTGTGAGATTAAAATCCTAGGATGTCTGACTCCAGGGCCTGAACTTTCAATTCTGGGAATGGCATACAGGAGGGACATATGGGCTTATCTAAGAATGGAGAAGCTGGGAAATAGGAAGGTAGCTTTGTCTCTGGGCCTGCTGGAAAACCGGAGCAGAGGATGGGTAGTGGGAATCCGAGGTAGCTTCTGTGTCGGAAGATGCCGTAGCACAGGGAGGTTTCGGGCATGAGCTTTGCAGAGGCCTGATTTTTAGTCCTGTGCTCTGCTGCCTCCTAGCTCTGTGACCCTGACCAAGTGAATTCGTAAACTCTAAGACTTAGTTTCCTTATATGTAAAATTTTACCTCTGAGGGTTGTGAAAATTAGAGATATCAAGTAGGCAATGCTTAACACAGGGCCTGGCACAGAATAGGCGCTCAGTCACCCTAGGCTGTTGGTGGAAGAAGTGGCTATAGGAATAAGAGAGGAGAAGATGAGAGCATCTGGGGACAAGGAAGTCATGAGCTGCTGCAGAGGGGGCTCTCCTGTCTCACCTTGCCCACAGCACTAGTCCAGGCCTCCAGACTGTCAGCTCCATCTGTGCCAAAATGCTGGATCCTCCCCGCAGTGAGGATGAGTTCAAAGGAAAAGGGGAACCTGGAGAGAAGATGAGGTCAGGGAGGCGAATGGGGCCAATGAAGGAGGCTGTCAGGCTGGAGGTTGGGAAGAGAAAAAGGGAAGCTCGGTGAGTACGGGGTGGGGGTGGGGCTGTTACCTGTCAAGGTCACCTGGGTCAGTGGGTGGGGGGCTCACACCCAGACATACAACATCCTGGGGCTGTATAAAGCTGAGGGGTTCAGGGCTGTTTTCTGATGCAAACATTTCCAGAGCTGCTCCCAGCACACACCATAGGCGGGGGGGAGCTGAGGCGGAGGAAGACAGTTAGGGGGCAGCAGACCTCTGGGCCCACCCCTTCATAGTTTCCATTTACCATATTTATTCTGTGCCAAGCCCTCTGCCTATGTATGATCCCAGTCATCTTCACAATAACCCTATGAGATGTTAAACTTAGTCCTGTTTTGCAGATGGGGAAACTGAGACTCAGTTTCAGTAGCTTGCCCAAGACACATAGGAAGTAGCAGAGCTAGGATTTGACCTCGACAACCTGACTTCAGAACAGATGCTCTGAACTATCACTCAATGCTGCCACCTGGCATGGTCCCTCTCTCACCCCCAGGGCCTCATCCCACTCCTAGGCATGGCTCCGCTTTCCAATCCAGCCCTCTCCTCCTTGTCCCTCTACAGTAAACTCAAACCCATCCACTTTCTTTCCCTGTATCTTCTCATCCCTTAGCTCCCCCTCACCATCCCGGCCCCTGCGAGGGGGTGAGGGTCCAGCTTTGTTGCTGATGGGACTGCAGTACAGGAAGCCGCTGTAAGTGGCAGGCACCACCACCTCATTGTACACACCAGGAGAGGGGTCTGCAAGGGGAAGGGGAAGTAGTCAACTGAACCAAGTGCAGCGGGATCACCTAAACCCCTCTGGGGGAAGGGATGAAATGGAGGAAGACGGTGGGACCTGACTCCACCAGAAGCACAGCCAAGTAGAGCTCAAAGGAGCTGGATCCCTCACTACCCAGACTGCAAAGGAGAGAGGCAGGAGGTAATGAGATGGGGAGGCCTCTGGCCCAGCCTCTGCCCATGCCTCTCCCCACCAGCCACCAACCAGACTGTTAGCTCTGGGTGGGCACGTCAGGGCATGTGCCATCCTGTAAGGGTCTCAGCCCGGCTGGCCTGACCAATGGAGATGAGTGTCACTAAGTTGATCACTTTTTGAGATCAGACTGTCTCCAGGGAGATCAGTCCTGACCTATGGGTCAGTCTGTCAGGGGTGGACCAGCACTAGCACCTGGGAGACGCAGACCCTTCCCAGCCGTGACCATCATCAGCTATCGCATGACAACAGGAAATAGGCCCTGGCAGATCTGAGGGTTTAGGAAACTGCCCAGGCTGGGCCACTCTGATCGGCTAATTGAGGCCCCCTAAAAGAACTGAATCACAGGTCGGATCAGAGAATTCCTGGGAGAGGGGAGAGAGGAAGCACTTGGGGGGATGACCTGAGGGCAAGAGGCTAGGGCAGCTGCCATCGAGGGCTGGGGGGGACCAGGGCTCCTCGCCCTCGAAGGCCGAAACACAGAGGAGCTGGGTCATGTTCTTCAGCAGGTTGGGTCCTGCCACAGCTGCGCACAGTGCCTGCAGGGAGGGAAAGGCCTCTGTCAGCCCCAAAAGCCAACCTGAGAGCGCCGGGGACAGTTGTATGACCACCAAAAATAGCCCCCACCACCGAAATCTAGGCATTCCAACTCAGAGAGTATTACCTGACCCCCCACCCCCACCCCAGATCAGCCCTGCTCTGTCCCTCCTACCTGGAGAAGCTGGCTATGATCCGGGTACTGAGGGTGGGGCTTCCGGAAGAGACCCAGCCGGTACTTTCGGGAGATGAACTCTCCCCGGGGGCCAGGGGTCGCATCTGGATGCAGTCCCTCACCTGGGGGTAGGCTCCCTGCCCAGAAGCGGTTGGCACGATTATTTCCCAGGACAATGAACAACTGTGGGACGACAAGGGGCAAAGGCAGCTGACAGGAACTCAAGAGTCCTCAGATGTTCCATTTCTGTCCCCAGGCTGGCCCAAGCCTGCCTCTGGATGCTCCCTTCCACCCCTCCCACCATCCCCCTATTCCACCCCTCACCTGCACTATCTCATTACTCCAGACACTCGTGTCCAACTTCAGGCTCTGTACCTTGGAGATCCCGGAACCCAGGGCCCGGTGCTGACCTGTGAGGGTGTGTGAGGGTGTGAGGGGCATAAGGCATGGGTGCCCTGAGCCCTCCAGTCCCAGCCCCTCCTGTTCCCCACAGGTCCTTGACGCCAGTCCTCACCTGCACACTGCTTGCAGATGACCACCCCCAAATTGACAGCAGCCCAGTCTGGTCGAGAGGCCCCACAGTCCGCACAGTGCCGGTTCGCCCGATTAGACCAGATCTTCTCAGCCACCTCGTAGTCAGACAGTGTCTCAGTTACTGCTTCCTGCAGAGCGGCCGCCCAGCTCTGCCGAGCAACCCCAGACTCGGCTGTGAAGCTGAGGGGTAGACAGCCAGTTCGTGGGCTTGGACCTTGCTTCCATGTCCCATCCCCTGGCCCTTCCTGCAGGAGCCACCACAGGCCACACCTGGGGCAACCCAGACCTTTCTGACATCTTGACCCAGTTCACTGGACTGCCATCCCTGCACACTCACTGACATCTTACTGAGGAGGCCTCCAGTCCTCTGCACCCCTAAAAGTCCTCCCCCAAACGTCCCCCAGCCTTGCCTCCCACTGGTCCAGGCCCCACCTGAAGCAGCGATGGGGTGTGAGCAGGTCAAAGCTTTTACTCTTGGTCTCCCGAACGCTGCAGCCCTGCAGTTCGATGAAGCAGATCCCGATGCCCAGAGAGAAGGCCTGGTGGGGTCAGGGTGGGTATCGTGAAGTCCCAGAAGGGACGAGTTCAGGCCCCTCAGCCCTGGCCTGACTCTCCTCACCTGCTCACTCTTGTACAATGCCAGCTCTCCAGGGCTCAAGGCAGCAAACACCTTGGCCTTGTGTCCACGAAGCTCCAGCATGCCGGTGCGGAGGGGTCGAGGTGGCTGTGGGGGCCGGGGGTGGCCCAGGAGGCGCTGTTCCTTCAGGCAGGACTGCAGCGTGGAGCACCACGTGTCCCGCTGAGCTGGTGGGGATGGAGAGGCAGGTCAGTGGCTGTTGCTCACACAGCCTCCCTCCCGCCCACCCACCCTGACCCAGGGGGCTGTGGCTGTCACCCTCGCTCTCTGTGCGGAACACGAACACCCTCTGGCTGGTGATGACCTGGAACTTGTTGTCCTTGCTGCTGCGGGTCATCTCAATGGCAGTCAGTGGGATCACACCCTTAGGGAAGGGGTCCTGGAGAGAGAGCTCAATAATCCATGAGGACAGGAACTGAGCCATGTGTGTCAACCCCTGGGTCCTGCACCAGCTTTTATGAGATTAGCATTCAATCCACAAGCAGTGGGTACAGCTGCTAAGCCAGCTACTTTAAATGCTGACATCAGTCATGCAGTCACCACCTCCCCACAATGGGCTTCCCTCCTTCCAATTCTGAGCCCCTCTCAGCCCTCCCTCTCCCTCAACTCCATGTCACATCTCCCAGCCCCCACACCTTGTCACTGCCAAAGTACGTCAGATTCCTCCCGTTGAACTGCACAAAGCGTCTCTGGAAGACATAGTTTCTGAGAAAGGAAGGAGGCAAGATCAGTATTTGGGGTTGCACAGGGTTACAGCGATCATAGGGTCTGGAGGCACTTGGAGCCCGTCCCCCAAAACTACCTCCCAGCCTCTCACTTCTCCCTCCCTTCCCCTCCCAGCGCCCACCCCTGAGGGGAGAGCTTGTCTAGCCAGCCACTGAGCAGGGGCATGGGGCGGTCTGCTGTGAAGGAGAAGCTGGCATAGGGTGAAATGAGGTCATCACTGGTCTCCTCTGTGTCCAGGGTGGGCGGTGAGAGGGTGGAGTCTCCAGGTAGCTCAAGACTGGCATAGCCAGCATCCTCCCGTGCCTCCAGATCCTGCCTGCTGAGCCTTGTGGGGGCCAAGACGGGGAGGGACACACATTAGACAAGTACCCTGGATATCCTCTTTGTAATTTCTCCACCCTACTCATATCACCTAATAATAGAATGTCTGGCAGGTACTGGGTCTGCTTTTCTTTTTCTTTCTTTTTTCTTTTCTTTTTTTTTTTTTTTTTTGTGAGATGTAGTTTTGCTCTGTTGCCCAGACTGGAGTGCAGTGGTGCAATCTTGGCTGACCGAAACCTCTGACTCCCAGGTTCAGGTGATTCTCCTGCCTCAGCCTCCCTAGTAGCTGGGACTACAGGCATGCACCACCACACCTGTCTAATTTTGTATTTTTAGTAGAGATGGGGTTTCTCCAAGTTGTCAGGCTAGTCTTGAACTCCCGACCTCAGGTGATCCGCCTGTCTAGGCCTCCTTAAGTGCTGAGATTACAGGCGTGAGCCACTGCGCCTGGTCTCTTTTGAGACAGGGTTTTTCTCTCTCTCTCTGCTGCCCAGGCTGAGTGCAGTGGTGCAATCATGGCTTACTGCAGCCTTGAACTTCTGGGCTCAAGGGATCCTCCCACCCTAAGCAGCTGGGACTACAGGCATATACAGGCCACCATACCTGACTAATTTAAAAATTTTTATCTTTAGTAGATATGAAGTCTCGCTATGTTGCCCAGGCTGGTCTCAAACTCCTGGGCTCAAGTGATCCTCCTGCCTCAGTGTTCCAAATTGCTGGGGTTACAGCTGTGAGCTACTGTGCCCAGCCTGAATCTGCTTTTCAAACAGGAGAATAGGGAGGTTCAGAACCCAAAAGATTACCATGGAGCTGCTTCCCTGAGAATACTTGGAATTTTTCTTGGGAAAATTTCAGCCCATTTCCGTGACAGTAGTATGACTTGGATGGAAAAGTTTGGGAAGGGCTGTGTAAATGGCTCCCTGTCATGGTTGCCCATGGCTAATCAATATGTCTCAGCTCTTTCTCCAAAAAGTTCTTGGCTGCTCCCTGGATCAAGTTCCCATCAACTGGGGTGATGCAAATTGCCTAACTGGCCACCTGCTTTCACTCTTGCCCTCCCTCCCGCAATCATTCTCCCACAGCCACCAGAGTGCTCTTTTAAAAATGGAGATGAAGTGGCCTGGCACAGTAACTCACACCTGTAATCCCAGCACCTTGGGGGCCAAGGCGGGAGGACCATGAGGTCAAGAGATCAAGACCATCCTGGCCAACATGGTGAACCGCACCCCCGCCATCTCTACTAAAAAAATACAAAAATTAGCTGGGCGTGGTGGCACACACCTGTAGTCCCAGCTATGCGGGAGGCTCAGGCAGGAGAATTGCTTGAACCCAGGAGGCGGAGGTTGAAGTGAGCCGAGATCGTGCCACTGCACTCCAGCCTGGCGCCTGGTGACAGAGCAAGACTCTGTCTCAAAAAAAAAAAAAAATGGAGAGGAGGCTGGGTGCAGTGACTCACGCCTGTAATCCCGACACTTTGGGAGGCCAAGGTGGGCTGATCATGAGCTCAGGAGATCGAGACCATCCTGGCCCAATATGGTGAAACCCCGTCTCCACTAAAAATACAAAAATTAGCCAAGTGTGGTGGCATGTGCCTGTAATCCCAGCTACTGAGGAGGCTGAGGCAGGAGAATCACTTGAACCTGGGAGGCAGAAGTTACATTGAGCTGAGATCGCACCACTGCACTCCAGCCCGATGACAGAGGGAGACTCCGTCTAAGAAAAAAAAAAAAAAATGCAGATGAGACCATTTTACTCCCCTGCAGGAAGCCCTTCAGTAGCATCCCATTTGCACTTAGGTTAGACCCAAATTCCAGTGGGCTGCAGAACTTGTACAGTGAGGCCCATGGCCACTCCCCTGACCTCATCCTGTGTTGCCCTGGCCCTTGCTTACAGCCACATTCTCCTTCCTGTTTTAGGGCCTTTGCACACGCTCTTTCCTCTACCTGGAACTTGCCTCCTTCCATGCTTCCCTGGGCTGCTTTTTCTCATCTTTCAGGTCTTTGCTTATGTTGTCTTCTCAGAGACGCCTCCCTTAACTACCCTGAGTAGATTCCTCTATTATTCTCTATCACTTTCCAGAGGTTCTCAACCCTAACAGCACAAAATCACTTGGGAAACAGTAAAAAATATCAGTACATGGGCTCCACACCAGACACTTAAATGTGAATCTCTGGGAGTAGAGCCCAGGCACTTGTGGTTTTAAAAGTTCCCCAGCCTATGATACAGGTAAGGTTGAGAATTGCTACTCCAACTTCGGTGTTTCCTACTTCACTGAGAAATTGAAGTAATCAGATGAGAACCCCGCAGACTCCCAGTGCTATGTTTACCCAATTTCACACACATCTTCTGTCTTCCTCCTGTGACTATAATAAACACCCCTGTCTAAAGCCAGATCCTCCTCTGTGCACTTAATCCTATTTCTCTCTATTTCTCTCACCTATACAATCACTCTAGACACCCCCAACTGTCCTCTCCCCTACATAACTAACTGTCCCTCCCTCCCAGATCACTCCTATTCACCTACAATGCACCCAATAAAACACTCTTTTCTTGGCTCTACTTCCACTAGCAACAATTGTTCCAACTCTCTGCTCTTCTTTACAGAAAAATTCCTCGAAAGACACGCTCTATACATTTCTTTTCTCTCTTAAAACCCACTCTGATTGGGCTTTTGCCCCATTACTTTGAGACTACACCTGTCGAGATCCCTAGTCACCTCCAATTCCAAGGGTTAATTCTAAGTCCTATCATACACAGCAGCAGACCCCTCAGCCTCATAGGACATAGCTGCTGGCCTCTCCCTTCTCCTACTTTCTTCACTTTGCTCCTATGACATCACATTCTCTGGCTTTCTACTTTGCTGTCTATTTCTCTTCTGTCTGTTTTGCAGATTCTTCCTCTTCTCCCAAACCTCTAGATATGGGAGTGCACGAGGGCTTTGATTTTGGGCCTCTTCTCTATCTGGGCTCACTCACAGCTCTACACACCCATCTAAGTGCCGACAACTCCCAGGTGTAGGTCTCCAGCTCCGACCTCTCCCCAGACTCTAGACTGGTCTGTCTCGTGGTCTATTCTTCACCTCTTCTTGATGGCGTAACTTACACCTCAAACAACACGTCCAGAACTGCACCCCCAATCTATCCTCACCTCCCACCTGCCTTAGCACAGTCTTCCCCATCTCAGACCAAGGCAGCTCCAGAAACTTTCAGGTGCTCAGAACAGTGCTGTCCAGCAGAAGTCAATGTGAACCAAGTACATAATTTTCCATTTTCTAGTATCCACGTTTAAAAAAATTAAAAGAAACAGGTGAAATTAATTTTAATAATATATTTTATTTAACCCAATATATCCTAAACATCAACATTTTAGTATGTAATCAACATAAAAATTACTAAGATAATTTATGTTTATATTTGTTGTATTCATCCAGTATTGCTTTTTCTCATATGGTCTTTGAAATCCAGCAGGTGTTTTACATTTATTGTGCATCTCAATGGAGACTAGCCACGTTTCATAGGCCCAGTAGTCACGTGTGGCTAATGGCTACCATACTGGTCAGCACCAGCTCAAACGGAAGCCCTCAAAGTCATTTTTCATTGCTCTTTTTTCTCACAGAAGAATGGAGAGGCCAATTGACAGTTTGCCTTCAAAATAGAGCCACTTCTAACACTATACTCTGAGGTCTCTCACCTCCATTACTGCAAAAACCTCCCAACTGGTCTCTCTGCTTCTTCTCCTTTTGTCCCTACAGACCACTCTCCACACAGCAACCTGGGGAATCCCTTTATAAAGTCAAAACTACTCCAATGGTTTCCCATTTCACATAGAATAAAAGCCAAAGTCCCTACAAGCTCTTACCTTATCTGGCCTCTTGTTTTAGTTTTTTTGTTTGTTTGTTTGCTTTGGTTTTGGTTTTGAAACAGGGTGTCATTCTGTTACCCAGGCTGGAGTGCAGTGGCATGATCTCATTGCAACCTCCACTTCCCAGGTTCAAGCAATGATCCTGCCTCAGCTTCCCCCTAGTAGCTAGGACTACAGGTGTGCACCACCACTCCTGGCTATTTTTTGTATTTTTAGTAGAGATGGGGTTTCACCATGTTTACCAGGCTGGAATTGAACTCATGACCTCAGGTGATCCTCCCACCTCAGCCTCCCAAAGTGTTGGGATTACAGGTGTGAGCCACTGCGCCAGGCCCTTATCTGGCCTCTTTAACCTCTCTGACTTCATTTCCTGCCATTCTTCCCACCCTGGCCCATCTGCCCCAGCCAAGCTGCCCTGGCCTTCTCATTGCTCCTGGGTCCCCTTGGGCACCCACCCGCCTTGAGACCTCTGTTTCAGCCACTCCCCCTGCCTGGAGCACTCTTCACCCACATATCTTCATGGCTAACTCCTTCAAGTTTTTAATCAAATGTCATCTTCTTAATGCTCTGCTAACTGTAAATGAAAAATTGCAGTCCATCCATTTTGTCCCTTAGCTCTCCCCCGCCTTTTTTTTTTCTGAGACGGAGTCTTGCTTTGTTACCCAGGCAGGAGTGCAGTGGCACTATCTTGGCTCACTGCAACCTCCACCTCCCAGATTCGAGCAACTTTCCTGCCTGAGCCTCCTGAGTAGCTGGGATAACAGCTGCCTGCCACTGTGCCCAGCTAATTTTTTTGTAGTTTTAGTGGAGCTGGGATTTCACCATGTTGGCCAGACTGGTCTTGAACTCCTGACCTCGTGATCCGCCTGCCTTGGCCTCCCAAATTTCTGGGATTACAGGTGTGAGCCACCGTGCCCAGCTCTTTTTTTGTTGTTTTTTTTCCCCGCGTCACTACTACCTCCGCCTCCTGGGTTCAAGCAATTCTCCTGCCTCAGCCTCCCGAATAGCTTGGATTACAGGCATCCACCAGCACACCTGGCTAATTTTTGCATTTTTAGTAGAGCTGAGGTTTCACCATGTTAGTCAGGTTGGTCTTGAACTTCTGACCTCATGATCTGCCTGCCTCGGCCTCCCAAAGTGCTGGGATTACAGACGTGAGCCACCGCGCCCGGCCAGTCCCCCAGCCCTCTTACTCTGCTTTATTTTTTCCATGGCACTTAATGACTTTTAACATTCTACAGTATTTAACATATTATGTTTATTGTTAATGGATTATCTCCCCACAAGGCAGGAAATTCTGTGTACACTGATCTATGCTGAGCATCTACATCTGGCATATGATAGTTTCTCAATAAATATTTGTTGAATGAACAAACGAAAAACACTTCTGACCAGGCACGATAGCTCATGCCTGTAATCCCAGCACTTTGGGAGGCCAAAGCGGAGGGATCACCTGAGGTCAGTAGTTGGAGACCAGCATGACCAACATGGTGAAACCCCATCTCTACTAAAAATAAAAAAATTAGCCGGCTGTGGTGGCACGCACCTGTAATTCTAGTTACTCGGAAGCCTGAGGCAGGAGAGTCACTTGAACCCAGGAGGCAGAGGTTGCAGTGAGCCGAGATCACGCCACTGCACTCCAGCTTGGGCAACACACTCCATCGCAAACAAACAAACAAAAAATCACAAAGAATTCTGGGGACCACTTGCACAGTTGACCATTTATTTAAACCTGGAAAACCTCCCACACAGAATAATTCTGCTTAAAACTTCAGGGAGTGTGCTGTGTGATAGAGTGAGACTCCGGCTCAAAAAAAAAAGAAAAAGAAAAGCACTTCTCCCAATTTTCCATTATATAAGTAGATACATCATGGCCACCACCGACTCAGCTGCTCCTCCCTCCCATCACTTTCCTACTTAGTACTCACCTGTGTTCAGTGCTTTCCTGACAAACACCTCTGCCCTCTCTTCTGTCAGTGGCGCCTGGAGTCCCCGCAGGCTGGACACCATAGTACAGGCAACCAGGATCCATGATGTGCACTGGCAGGAGGAGAGGGGGACAAACAGGGAAGAGGAGATCACTGGGAGTGTATGAGATCCTGAGGGTACCATCCCTCTCCCGAAACCCGTAATAACCCAGTTACCTGTGCCGGTTGTGGGCCTGAGGGCAGGGATGGGGGCAGCAGTTTGGGAGCTGTCTGGGGCCCTGAAGGGAAAGATCTATTGGTTACTTAGGAAGAGAGGAGGTAGAACAAGCCTTCATGCCCAGCTCTCCAGCTCCGTCCTCTTCATGCCCTCCTCCCCACTCCCCCCAGCATCAGCCCCAGAGAGCCAACCCTACTCACTTGTCCTGAGCTGCCTGTGCCCTGCCTCTTAAGTCCAGGCCAAAGTAGATGGAATTAGGCATCATCTCCACAGTGTTTAGGGCTGAAGATTGCTCAGAGGAGGAAGTAGGGAGAGGAGGGGGCCTTGGGCTGGGCTCTGGGCTCCTGGACACTCCTGGTCCCCAGAGGGCTGGGCTCAGCCCAGGTCTCTGAGTGGTGGCAGGGCCACTGAGTCCACCAAACACTGTCCTGGGCTTCGGCACGGGCTTGGGGGCCTGGGCTTGGGGGGCTGGGTCGGGGGATGGTTCCATGGTACTATCTGACTTGGGATCCAGGGAGACCTCTGCGGTGCTTGTCTGCAGTAGGCGCAGAATGCGTTTCCGGTGCCCTGTGGCGCTGATGCCCAACTGCTTCAGCTCCTCGTGGCCCAGGCCCCGGGCTGCACTTGCTGTAGCCAGGCCATGCTGTCGGAACGTGTCTGCATACTGCTCCAGGTGCACCGTGGCCAGCCACACAGCGATGTCCAGGTCCTGAGGGGCAGCCATGGGGGCTCAGGCCATTGCTGGGGGGAGGGGCAGGGTGAAGGGAGGGCTCAGGCTGAGATTCCCCCTCCCTGCCCCAAAGTCTGGGGCCTGGACAGTGAGCAGTAGCCTCCAATCTTCCTTCAAAGAAAGATCCTGAAAGGCCTGCAATCTGGAAGCAGAGCCATCCCGGAACAACAGAAATGGCTCTCTACTTAGGGGAGGGGCTTCATTTGAAGTGGAGGAAACTGAGGCCCACAGAGGGGAAGGGGCTTGCCCCAGGTTCACAGCAAGTCAGTGCTAATGGTTGGCTCCCCAGCTTCTGCCCACCCTGGGTCTGGGTCAAAGCTCTGCCTCTGCCTGACTGCACATCCAACTGAGTAAGCATGGGACAAGATGCTAGAACGCTGCGGGGGCAGAGTGAGGTAGGGAGGTGTGGAGAAGGGGCCAACGACGCGGCCAGATCAGCTGTGGACTAAGGTGGGGAGAGGGGCCACTTAGGTAGGAGGAAGGAGCTGCAGACCCCACTCCCTCTTATTTCCAGAGCTGAGGTATGCAGGCCTGCCATCCTAATCCTGGTTGTTCCCAGTCCTTCCTCCCCTTCCACCTATTGTCTCTGCTCAGACTTCCTTCCTGTCCCTCCCCTGGCCGCCCCCACATCCTGTCTGCCTTGGTCAGGCTACCCAGAGAGCCCTAACCGGTCCTAACATGTGGGGTCCCAGCCCTGGGTGGAGACTACTTTAAGAATAAGGATGGGGGCGGAGAACCAGGCCAGAGAGATGAGGGACCAGAGGTCTGGGGTACTCCAGAGGCTTCTAGACTTTCCATCCACTGGCAGCATGTTCACATGCTGTTCATATGTGTGTGCACATGCCTTGTAGCGACTCAGCAGTGCGAAATGCCATCCCCCGACCTCTGCTTTCTCCAAGCCTTCTTTTTCTGAGCCTGCCTTTTCCCTGCCCATTCCCTTGGGCTCAAGTCTCCATGCTCTGTCCCCTTCCGCCAGCCTGACCCTAACCCTAATCTACTTCGTAGACCTATCTCTAATTATGTGGCCCCTGAGTTTTATCTCTGCCTTGTCCCTGTCCCTGCCCCACTCCAACTCAACCCCCAATCCATCTTTGTCCCTCTCCTTGTCCCACCCTCTTTTGCTCTCTGTTATTAAGCCCGTCCTTGATTCAGTCTCCAATTCTAACCAGATCTTAAGCTGTATCTGTCTCTGTCCACCTTTGAGCCTGGGTTTCTGTGTCCGCCTCTGCCTGCACGGCACTCTCCCTGTTGCTCTTGTGCTCTGTCGGTGACCAGGACGCCCCCTCCGTCCCAGCATCAGTGCTGGCCTCCCTCTGCCACTCTTCAGCTGGGCCTCATTCCCAAGCCAGGGCCGGTGTGCTGAGCCTCGGGGCCTGAGTCGGGGCCCGGCTTCCCGGTGACTCAGGCCCGGCTCGAGGGCACGGGACTGGGAGCCGAGGTGCTCGCGGGACAGGAGTGGCGGGGGCGGGGCGGGCAGTCGCGGGTCTCACAGGCTGCAACGAGGGAGGGGGCGAGGAGGGACCGGGCAGCAGGAGGGAGGGGCGGGTCGTGGCGGGGGGCGGGGGGGAGAGGGCCGCCGGCGCCGAGGGGGCCCTGGGAGCCCACGAAGGTCCTGGAGAAGGTGATGGGGAGGAGTCTGGGAAGCAGGGACCCGGGGGGCGCGGGGGTCCTCACCTCACTACGCGGCCGCCGTCCGCTCGCGGGTGCCCGCCGCGCGTCCGAGGCTCCGGGTCCCGCCGCGCCGACCCCGCCTCCTCTCTGCCCTCCCCCGCTGGTCCCAGCCCCGCCCCGCCCGGCCGGTTCCCTCCGCTGGGCCCCGGCCACTCCTTGTGCAAGCGCAGGCCTTCAAAGGGTTTGGGCTCCTTGCCCAACCGCCCTGCTTATCTCCGGGTCTGCCCGTCTGCCCTTTCGCAGGCCGAGAAGGGACCAGAACACGTTGGGACCGAGACAGCCTCAGGGAGAGGGACAAAGAGGCAGAGACCTGGACAGAGATGGGGATGGAGGTTGAAGCCGAGAAAGGAAGAGCGCCAGGGACGGCTTTGCATCCTCTCCGCTGCTCCCACGCCCTCCAGTCCTGCCAAAAGGGAGGAGGAAGGGTCGAGCGCTAAGCCCCTAGGACACCTCTCCCACGCCCAGCACGGTGGCTGGACCCTGGCATGCTGAACGTCCAGAATTCATGGGAAACCACAGCCTTCCAAGCTGCC
The DNA here is from genome assembly GCF_049354715.1 of Callithrix jacchus. NCBI lineage: Eukaryota > Metazoa > Chordata > Mammalia > Primates > Cebidae > Callithrix > Callithrix jacchus. Next base: position 40,117,748 of record NC_133503.1, read on the forward strand.
CAGAGACTTGGCCTGGGCAACAAGCGCAGAGACCCAGCAGAGGGGTCCCCATCTGCTTCTCCCAACCCCAATCCCCAAGGGCCCAGCCTAGGTTCCTCCAAGAGATGATGGTCTGGTCCGCAACATCCCTACTTCCAAAGCAAGGTTTGAGGCTGCTGTTTGGGGGCAGGCGGTTCCCTGAAAGCGCAGTGATCAAGCAACCAGCCGTTTCATTCGTGGGAGAAGCCCACTCTCCCACCCTAAAATTTCAGGGGGAATGTGGGGAGGCCTGAGAAGGAATGGCTCCTCTCTCCTTCCCCCATCTTGCCCTGACGCCAGTCCTGGAGCCTGTCTCCCAGGGGCCCAGGCACTTCCCCCTCCGAGCAGGGCCAGTGTTTGGCTGTGTGTGTTTGTGTGTGTGTGTGTGTGTGTGTGTGTTGGAGGGGGGGCGCTGGCCGGCTGTGTTTTCCTGTTTGTATGAGAGGAAGTTGGCTGTGAGTCAGCAGACGCAGGAACTGTCAGTAGCAAGGGGAAGACCCCTGCCTCAGGGGAAGAAGAGGGGAGTGGGAGGAAGTGGTTCCCACCTCTTCCAGTTGCCCCAGCTAGTGGTGGGACTGTCATCTTCAGCCTCCTGGAGGCCCCATTTCCCTGGTCTTACCTTTGAGAAAGAGAGTGATAGTAATAAAATAATTAATAATTGCAATGGCCATAATAAGGGCTACCAATCATTGAGAGCTGACTATGCCCTAGGCTCTATGTAAACATTACTTTGCAAACTTTGATTAATCCTCACAAATATCCCTGTAAATAGGAAATTTTATCACCTCTATTTTACAGATAAGGAGACAGGGAGCATTAGCTAAATTGCTCAAGACCCTGCAGCTAGAAAATAGCCAACTCTCCAAGTCTACATCTGTAACTACCATGCTCATGTACTGCCCTGGACAGGACCCCTGCACCGTGTCCTTTTTTCTGGATGGGCAGCTGTGGTGGCAGTGAGAATGCTCCTCACAGACCTTACACTATGAGCAGACTTTACATTGTAAGGAGTGAAATTAACTGCCAGGTGTGGTTGCTGACGCCTGTAATCCCAGCACTTTGGGAGGCAGAGGCGGTCAGATCACTTGAGGTCGGGAGTTTGAGACCAGCCTTACCAACATGGAGAAACCCTGTCTCTACTAAAAATACAGAATTAGTGGGCATGGTCCAAAAGGCCTATACTCCTAGCTACTTGGGAGGCTGTGGCAGCAGAATTGCTTGAACCCAGAAGGTGAAGGTTGCGGTGAGCCAAGATTGTGCCATTGCACTGCAGCTTGGGCAACAAGAGCGAAACTCTGTCAATAAAGAAAGAGAGAAACAGAGAAGGAAGGAAGGAAGGAGGGAAGGAAGGAAGGAAGGAAGGAAGGAAGGAAGGAAGGAAGGAAGGAAGGAAGGAAGGAAAGAAAGAGAGAGAAAATAACCAGTGCCCCTACCTGCTTCTCTCGGAAATCTAAGGCCAGCTTTTCACTGGGCTGCTCCCAGCCAATGACAGAGCTCAGCAGAGATCCTAAGGCAGGCCTATTCCTGGGAGATAGGGGACTCCTTTGACAACTGACTTTGGTTCAAGAATTTCCCAATGGCTTTGCCAATGCTCCTCTCAAACTTCCTTCCTTCCCTCTCTCCTTCACAGCTCTCCCATCTCTGGGCCCCCTCCTCTCTCACAGGCATCTCCCCTAGTCAAATTCTCACATTCTGCCTTGGCAGCTTCTTCTTGAAGGACTCAGACTGACCCAGCAAGAGAAGGGAGCAGGAGGTTTCAGGAATGGGTACTGGGGAGTCCAGATCAGGAGCTAGATGCAGTTTTGAACCTTTTTGTGCCATGTTCCCCTTTGGCAATCTGGTAAAGTATATGGCCCCATCTCAGAATAATATTTTAAAATCCATAAAATAAAATATATAGGATTACGAAGGAAACCAATTATGTTGTAATACAGTTATAAAACCAGTGTGATATAGTAATATATGTGCTTCTTTATTAATGCTTTAAATAAGATCTAGTGGTAGGTTGATACCTCACATAATTTTGACACAGTGATGAGCATAAATGGTATTTGAAAAGATCTGCAATACTGTAATATAATATAAAAATATATGTGATTTCTACTGGTGACAAAGCCATAGTTACAGCTAAAATGACTGGTTTGTTGCTATTGTAATAATTGAAGGAAATGTTAAATTTCAGCTAGAGATTAGTGAAAGTAATATTCTTTTCTCATCCAAGTCCACTGACTCCAAGTTAAGGACACCAATGCCAGATGATGGGGCAAAGCCACAGAGAGGGACACCCTGCTTCTATCCCTCAGACCCCACTTCCCTTCTTTGGCTCATTGATATAGGATGGGTGGAGGCTTCTGGTCCCTGGCTTGTGTCTTGCTTCTCTCTTTATCCCTGGCTCTCTTTCTCAGTTCTATTCTCTTCTCTCTGTCTGCCTCTATCTCTATTGCTCTGTCTCTCTTCCTGTTTCTGTCTGTCTCTTTCTTTTTCTATCTTCCCCTGAGTGTATGTCTATCTTTCTTCACTCTCTGAATCTCTTTGTGATGTCCTCTGTGTCTGTCTCTCTGTACCTCTGTCTGTGTCTGCCTTTCTCTGTCTTCAGAATCTGTCTCTGAAGGGATAGGACAGACTCAAGGGTAGCCTGGGTGCAGTGGAGCAAAGAGAATCTATTGCTGCTAGAATCCCTGGGAGCTAGATGAGGACGTGATCCTGGGCCTTAGGCTCTGGCCTGGGAAGCACAGGTCTCTTCTTCCCCATCCTCTCTTTCTTTTTTTCTTTTTTGTCAGAGATGAAGTCTTGCTCTGTCACCCAGGCTGGATTGCAGTGGCACAATCTTAACTCACTGCAACCTCTGCCTCCTGGATTCAAGTGATTCTCCCACCTCAGCCTCCAGAGTAGCTGAGACTACAGGCACCCGCTACCATGCCTGGCTAACTTTTGTATTTTTAGTAGAGATGGGTTTCACCATGTTGGCCAGGTTGGTCTCGAACTCCTGACCTCAAGTGATCCTCCTGCCTAGGCTTCCCAAAGTGCTGGGATTACAGGTGTGAGCCACCACGCCCTGCCTCCTCTCTTTCATACTTAGCCTTTCAAAGGCAAAAACAGGTTGCAGGGGATAGAGGCATCTCAGGCCCCAGAAGACAATGGCTAAGACACCTGTGACCTGAACGTGGATACAGTGAGATCTTTGCCTCAACTCCTCTCTGTGGAGCTGTAGCTGAGGGGTTCAGGTGTCACAGCTTTTCTCTACTCTCCTCCTTCTGGAGAGCACTGACCCTGTCTCGTGAGGGCACAGGGATTCATAAACCTGGCAAAGCCTGTAGCAGACGTGAGCCCTGGCCCCTAGGAGATGTGCAAAAAGAAGGTCTGTGAGCTCAAGGGAGGAAAGTATGGATTTCTGGGGCTTAATCTTTGAATACTCAAAAATGAGGTAGAGCACCAGGTGAGCCATTCACTTGGAGGGATATATGCCTTCAAGATGATTTGGGTGGGGGAAGGCTGTTGGTCTGAGAAATCAGGAAAGGAGAGTAGTCACAAGTGTCCTGAAAGAGCTGAGCCATCTAAGATAAGAGGCAGGGGGAATGGCAGTATGACAGGTGAACCAGGTCATAAGAATGGGGTTGAAACTGAGTAGCAGGGGTGGCTAGCACCCCTTGGAAGGCTTCTTCCCTAGGAGGCTATCTTGGGCCCCTGCTCCCTAACCAGACCTCTTTCGCCCTTGCTGTCAAGGAGTCTGCTTACAGCAAGATGAGCCGTGCCAGGCTGAGCAAGGGAACTCACTTTACTCCAGAGCTAGCCTGGCAATCTAGGCTGAGCTGCTTTTACCTTTTGGGGTACCTTCTGTGGCTCTCTCAGAGCTTCATGGACAAAGGGTACTAGGAAGGGACTCTCTCCAAACCTAAATCCTGAGACCCCATGGACCCAGTTCACCCTGACTAGAGAGACTGCATTAGTGAATATTATCAACTTATTTACCTGCTCTGATGTAACCCAAATATAAGCTGCAGGGCTCATGTGACCCAGGGAAACCAAAAAGAGTCAACAGGCTCTCCAATACTTCATCTCTCAAAAGACCTGAAAGCCTATGCCAATATTTCCATGTTGCTCACAGTCTTTTGAGTTTTGTTTTGTTTAGTTTTGTTTTTTGAGACAAGGTCTCGTTCTGTCACCAGGGTGGAGTGCAGTGGTGCAATCTCAGCTCACTGCAGCCTTAACCTCCTGGGGCTCAAGCGATCCTCCCACCTCAGCCTCCAGAGTAGCTGGGAATACAGCTGCATGCCACTGGGCCCGGCTAATTTTTGTATTTTTTTGTAGAGACAGAGTTCTGTCATGTTGCCCAGGTTGATCTTGAACCCATGAGCTTAAACCATCCACCTGCCTCCTGCCTTAGCCTCCCAAAGTGTTGGGATAACAGGTATGTGCCACCATGCCCAGCCCACAAATCTTAATTGTCTGGGACTTCTCACTCCTCAATACCTAATCTCTCTAAAGTTCTAACAAGAACCAGCCCTGTTTTTCTCTTTCCCAAGATTTTTATTGCTCAATTTAGCCTCTCTGGGATTTTGCAGGGAGGGAGGAATAGGAAGGAACATGACATTAGTAAGTCTTAAATCTTAATCTTAATACACGGGACAAAAAGGACACTAGTGGTTGGGCAAGGTGGCTCGGCCTATAATCCCAACACTTTGAGAGGCCAAGGAGGGCAGATCACTTGAGGTCAGGAGTTTGAGACCAGCCTGACCAATATGGAGAAACCCTGCCTCTACTAAAAATATAAAAAATTAGCTGGGCGTGATGGCACATACCTGTAATCCCATCTACTCAGGAGGTTGAGGCAGGAGAATCACTTGAACCCAGGAGGCAGAGGCTGTAGTGAGCAGAGATCACACCATTGCACTCCAGCCTAGGAAACAAGAGCAAAATTCCATCTCAAAAAAATGGGGGGGGTGGTTGGATGGAGCACCAGCTAGCAGAGGAAAGGGAAGAATCAAGCAATGAGGAGATGTAGAAGGGAATTCTTCAATAGTCCCTTCCACGTCTCAATTTGCTCTCCACTCAAATGATAGACTATTAAGCCACAATCAGTTTGGAGGCCACTTTGTTCACCAAAGTGGACACTATGTGGTAATTAAGAACAAGGTCTTTTGGCTAGGTACTGTGGCTCACACCTGTGATCCCAGCATTCTGGGAGGTCAAGGCAAGAGGATTGTTAGAGACCAGGACCTGGGCAACATAGCAAGACCTTGTCTCTACTGAAAATTTAAAAATTAGCCAAGTGAAGGCCAGGCACAGTGGCTCACACCTGTAATTCCAGCACTTTGGGAGGCTGAGGTGGGCAGATCACAAAGTCAGAAGTTTGAGACGAGCCTGGCCAATTTGTGAAACCTCATCTCTACTAAAAATACAAAAATATTAACTGGGCATGGTGGCATAAGCCTGTCATTCTAGCTACTGAGGAGGCTGAGGCAGGAGAATCACTTGAATCTGGAAGGCAAAGGTTGCAGTGAGCCAGGATCACACCACTGCACTCTAGCCAGGGTGACAGAGTGAGACTCAGTCTCAAAAAAAAAAAAAAAAATTAGTCAAGTGCAATAGTGTGCACCTGTAGTTCCAGCTACTCAGGAGGGGGAGGTGGAGGATTGCTTGAGCCCAGGAGGCAGAGATTGCAGTGAGCCGAGATCACACCACTGCATTCAGCTTGAGTGACCACAGTGAGACCTTGTCTCTAAAAACAAACAAAATGAAACAAATAACTGCCACCAACACCAAGAAAAAAAAAAGAAAACAAAAAAATCAATCCAAAAACACAGTCTCTAAAATCCTGATGCCATCTCTACCAGCTGTATGACTTGAGCAGATTATCCCTATTTGGCCCTCTATGCCTCAGTTTCCTTTTCTGAAAAGAGGAGAGATAATAGTGCCTAACTGACAGGGTTGTAAAGATTAATCTATGGAAATATCTGGGTAATGTGTGGAAAGGACCTGACGCACAGTAAGTGCTCAAAGTGTTTCCCGTTTCTTGTTCCTATTTTTGGCAGTTACTTCCACCGTAACTCTGGAATGCAGCCAGCTTGCCTGTTTCTCCATCACTCTGGCATATCCCGTTACCTGTTTTAATCAATTAGCCTGTGTCATCCTATTGCCAAACTAGACCACATTATACACCTTGTATTTTCTCCAAGGTCCCCAGTTGTCATCTTATCAGTTCCATCACTTTTGTTACTGTATTTCCTGTCACCCCTGCAACTCCTGATTGCCTCCATTGTCTCCAGTGGTCTCCAGGTCCCACTCCTTTCCTGCCCTTACCCTCTGGATGGTAGAGGGCACACCCATCACCCACATTTGGTCCTGATGAGATAGGACAGGGCCCAGGGGGATGCCAAGGAGCATCTTTCTTTCTTCTCTCTCTTTCTTTCTTTTTTCTTTCTTTCTTTCTTTCTTTCTTTCTTTCTTTCTTTCTTTCTTTCTTTCTTTCTTCTTTTCTTTCTTTCCTTCCTTCCTTCCTTCCTTCTTTCTGAGATAGAGTCTCCCTCTGACACCTAGGCTGGAGTGCAGTGGCGTGATCTCATCCCACTGCAACTTCCGCCTCCTGGGTTCAAGCGATTCTCCTGCCTCAGCCTCCTGAGTAGCTGGGATTATAGGTGCCCGCCACCACGTCTGGCTAATTTTTGTATTCTTTTAGTAGAGGCGGAGTTTTGCCATGTTGGCCGGGCTGGTCTTGAACCCCTGACCTCAGGTGATCCACCTGCCTCAGCCTCTCAAAGTGCTGGGATTATAAGCGTGAGCCACCGCACCTGGCCAAGCATGCTTCTTAGAGGAAGGAACATTCCTATTCAATCCCTTAATTTATTTCTCATGTTTTTATTAAGTATCTTTTCTGGACCAACAACTGCTCAAGGGTTTAGAGATACAGCGACATGCACAGGAGACTTTGGGGAGCATAACCTGCCCAGGAAGTGAGACATTGATTTATCAAAAATCCCCAAGTAAATGTGTAATTACAAACCAAGATGAATCTTCTGAAGGGAAGCACTATAAGAGCATATAACAGAGGTGGGTGACCTGGCCTGGGGTCTGAGAGCCTTCTCCAGGGAGCTCTGCTTAAAGATCTCAGAAAGATGGGTAGGAGTTAAGTGGGGTGGGAGGGAGTGTTCTAGGCAGAAGAAACATGAGTGCAAAGGCCCTGAGGTAGAAGTCAGCCTGGTGAGTAAGGGAGACAGATCAAAGAGACAGGGAGCTTGGGAACCAACTGAGACTGAAGGGATCTCAGGGGCCAGGCCATGCAGGCCCTTGGAGGTCTTGTTTGGGATTTGGTCTCCATACCAAGAGCCATGGGGAGCCAGGGAAGAGTTTAAGCATGGCGTGATAGACTCATGAATTGAGGTCTGAATTTTAGGAAGATGCTGCATGGAGACTGGTTAGGGTCATCACAGTCCTCCCTACACCTCATTCCTCTGGTCTGAGGGCTGTGCCATCTCCCTCTGGACTCCAGAGCTACGCTCTGTGAGCCCCTTCCCACTGCCTTCCTCTCATTTTTGTGAGGATGAAGTCATCATTGTGGAGAGGAGGAAATTCCAGGCCTCTAAGCCTTCTTTATCCTGGAGGGCTGGGACAGTGAGGAGGTCAGGGGGAGGGAAGAAACAAACACAGAACACCCCCCTTCCCCTGCATCTTCACTCCCACAACTGGGACCCTGTCTCCTTCCACCCTAGGCTATTGACATGAGCTGTAATTCTAAGATTTTTAATGCAATTTTACTGCAAAATCTTTTATAAAGAGTATCCAGTACTACAGCTGCTATACCTCCCCTTAGGGCTTGGGGCAAGGCATCTCTTTGGGCCTCAGTTTCTCTACACGTAAAGTTAACGGCAGTGCTGCTCAATAGAATTTCCTACAATGATGGGCCAGGTTCTATATTTGTGCTGTCCAATATGGCAGCCAGTGGCCACACGTGGCCATTGAGAGATTGAAATGAGGCTGGTGAGCCAGAAGAGCTGAATATTTAATTTTATTTCATTGTAATTAATTGAAATTTAAATAACCACCGGCTGCCAATATTGGACAGCACAGGCAGATCTTAAACTTTTTTGAGACTCTAATGACAGTTGTGGATCTCTCCCTAGAAAAACACCCTCCACCTGACTATCAAAGACAGGGCCCTTCCAATCCCAGGCAGGCAGGGCAGACTGTAGACTACTGGGGCTCAGGTCCCTCATCCCACCTTCCCTTCTTTCTGCCTGAAAATGCAGAAATTGGGCTTTGCCTGGAGGCAGGAGAATGATGGGGATGACTCCAGGAATTAGCAGACCACAGTTTTAAGCTTCTGGTGCACCCTGCACACATTTAAAGAAAGACAAAAGAGTGAAAGCAGGGGTAGTGCAAGGGGAGTATTAGAGATTTTTGGACATGCTCAGTTCCTGCCCTACCTCCCTGCAAACCACCAAATTGCTGCTGGGCCTGTCCTGTTTTGGCCACAAAACTCCACTGGAGTGTGAGGTTGTACTCTAGAGATGGGGTTGTATCCTGGCATGCAGTATTTATGAACTGGGCCTTGGGGAGTGGCCAGAGGGTGGGAGGCTATCTTAGTCCATTTGCACTGCTGTAACAAAATACCGGAGAATGGGTTACGTATTTATTTATTTTTTATTTATTTACTTTTTGAGACAGTCTCACTCTGTTGCCAGGTCGGATTGCGTGGCGTGATCTCAGCTCACTGCAACCTCCGCTTCCCAGGTTCAAGCGATTCTCCTGCCTCAGCTTCCCTAGAAGTTGGGATTACAGGCATGCGCCACCATGTTTGGCTAATTTTATAGTAGAGACAGAGTTTCACCATGTTGGCCAGGCTGGTCTCAAACTTCTGATCTCAGGTGATCTGCCTGCCTTGACCTTCCAAAGTGTTGGGATTACAAGTGAGAGCCACCACGTGGCCAACCATCCACTCACTCTTTGGATCAGAGTATCTGTGGAAAAGACACTGCCCCCAACTTAGAGTATGGAGCCCCGAGGGTGTCAGAACTCACTCCCTGCCTTGCATGGATGGTGGTGCCTACTCCAAGGGGGGAGGGGAATATTCTGCTCCCTTCTCACTTCTAGGCTCTAATCATTCTTTCCTAGAAAACTCACTGCAAAGACCTATTTACAGGGGGCAGTTTTTACTGGTACTTAAATTTCTACCCTCTGATCTCCCACTCACTTTTCCGACCCCGCCTCCCCCTCATCCCTCATCTCTCAGATGTCCAGCCACTCTCTCTCCCATTTGGAAAGTAGTTGGTTGTTTCCTGTCCCCCAGGGTCTCCATTTCTTTGGCTTCGGCAGAGATGCTGGACTGGTTAAAGTCAGGCTCCAGCAGTGACCACAGTGTGGGACACAGATGGGAAAACAGCTCCCAGGAATCCCCTTGTCTTAGGTTTTTGAGAAGTAGAGTCTGCGGTCAGGATTCAGGTGGAAGCCCTGAGCTGAAGAAGAGGAAAGGGCGGGTGCAAGGCAAGATGGTGCGGCTCCTTCCTGTCCGGCCCCACTTCACACGGGCCTCTCAGAGACACTGCAGACTGCTCACTAGGGGTGCTCTCTCAGCACGTGGGTGGAACTTCTCCAGAGGGTAAGGAGAAAACACACCTTGGAGTAGTCCCCAGCTCCCACCCATGATCTGTCTCCCAAAGATCAAGGTTCACCCCACAGAGTTACCCTCCCATGCTTCTAGGTGGTGGCACTTGGAAACCAGGTTCCACACTGTACAATGTGGCATTTTATCTAAGTCTGAAAGTAGAGGAGCAGCCTCAGAGAGAGCAAGGAGAAGAATTTGAAAAGAAGGTTTATGTCTCAGGGCAGCCCATTTCTTATGCTGCTGAAATCCACTCAAGTCCTCCCATTATTACTGACTTCCATGCCACCATACATGGCATTTTCCCCCACAGGAACAAAATGGCCCTCACTCTTTCCTCAAGAGGAGAAGTACAGTCTACTGGAATCAAGTCCCCTTCCAGAGGATGCCAGATGTGGTCTTAAATGAAGCAAGTTACCATCCCACTGCTGTAGCATGTCCTGAGTCCATAACTGATATTCTCTCCCGCCTTCTGTGACCCTCCGCTAGCCCTCCACAGGTCTGGGCTCATGCCTGATGAGCTTTATACAGACTTTCATCCCCAAGAGATCTGATTCCTTTGTCGCCCGTCCTTTTAGAATTGTTGTTGAAGTTGTCCATTGTCAATTGCTACTGGGTAGGAAGTTCCAAGAGATACCGCATCAAATCCCCTGGCTGGGGCCAGACTCCTTGCCTTTATTGTATCTACACACATTGTATCTACAGCCCTGGTTCCTCGTGGCCATCAGGATCAATGACCCTGGCCAGCACATTAACACCCTTCTTTATCTATTGATCCACTGGCATGAGGAGCATAAGGTGGCTAGGTGGCTGTCACAGCTTCCAGTTTAGTGGAAACTTTTACTGTGTTTTTTGGTGTAGTTCTCCCTCCCTAGCAACTAGAAACTCTAACTGGAAGAGCCTCCAGTTTACGGGACAGAAGGCAAATGTTCTACAAATGTGAGTGAGATGGGCCACTTCCACTTCCACATTAGACTCCAGGACCCGCAATTTCTGTGTATAAGGAACATAGTACTGTTCAAAACAAATACCATGTCAAGCAACTGAGGACCCAAACCCATAGGTGTCATGTTCCTGCCAGTATCTTCACTGGGCATTTGACAGGCTGTCCCATTGTCCCATCAGGCTGGTGGCTTCTGGGTGATGAGGAGCAACCAAGAGAGCCCAGTGAATCTGTTGATCAGCATCTCATACGCAGCATACCAAGGTGAACTCAAAATGGATCAAAGACCTAAATCTAAGAGCAGAAACTATAGAAGTCCTTGATGACCGCGTTATTGTACTTTCTTTGGTCAAAACACTGTGGAAGACAAGCCTGAATCTGGAGCATGCACTGATTCCAGTAAGGACAAATTACTGTCCCCTCCAGAGTAGAAAGAATAGGGTCAGTGTAACTGATCTGCCACCAGAGACTTGGCTGGTCTTCTGAGGAAGAGAGCCATTAAGGTCTCAGCACCGATCTTGGCTGCAGGCAGGTTGCGCAATCAAAGTGGTAGAACTAGCTCATCCTTGGTGAGAGGGAGCCCGTGCTTTTGGACTCATATGCAGCCTCCATCTCTGGCAGCACGACTTTGCTGTTCAAAGGCTTCTGAGCAGGCATTCAGGGTTGACAGGGAGAGATTCACTCACCAGGAAAATCATTCTCTTTGTGGAGCAGGTCCTGGCAATAGCTGCTCTGCAGGTTGCTTACCCGAGACCCGAGGTTTGCACACTTGGTGCTCACTCTCAGTCCACCCATATGCCTCCTTCCTAGACCACTGTGTCACTTGCCTTTGGTTTTGTTCTTTGGGGCTCCTGACCAAGAGACATTCACTATTCCACAAGAGCCAGGGAGTATCCATATCTCCAGCTTCTTGTTCATCTAGACAAAGCCATCACCCAAGTGTACTGTGCAAAGCTTTGCACCCTGGAACTTCCCTTCCCCACTGTCTTTTAGGGCCGTGATGTGGCAGCAATCCACTTCTAAGTCTCACCAATATATCACACTGACCATCTGTGAACCAACGCTGAGTCCCTTCCTTATCTAGCAGTTGACCACAGGGAATTTGAGAAGGTTCCACAAACTTTGTGACCCAGTAGGGCCCTTTCACTCCTATCTGCCTGTGACTTCCTCTTTATTCCTGACTCATTGGGAAGTGGCCCCTCACCTCCAGCCTCTCATCTCCCTTCATATCCTTACTAGACCAGGCCAGATGGGAGGGGGGCTGGGGTGCTGCCTGTGCAAGACCTTAGCACCCTCACAGTGATAATAATGATAGCAACGACCGCAGCAGCTCCTGCTGATGAAGGGCTCCTCGTGTGGCAGGCGCTGTGCTAATAAGCAGGGCCAGGAAGAGGGTGAAGAGGTTAAAAGCTTAGGCGACAAATTGTAAGAAGGTCTCAAGGTCACACAAGTCGAAAGTTCTCAAAGTCCTGGCCCTTCTGTGAAGCTACTAATAGATATTATCTTCTTTTATTCTCACAGTAAATCTTATCACTCCCATTTTACAGATGAGGAAACTGAGTCACGGGTCAATTTGCCAAGGTCATACAGCCAGATTGCCCCTTCACAACTAAGCTGTATTAGCCCATTCGCTTTAACTTGGCCGTCCCATGGGAAGTTCCCCTGCCCGTGATCCTCCGGAACACCGCAGGTCCCTAGGCCCCCTCAGACCGCCGGCTGTTGGCAGTCTGCAAGCCGACGTAACTGACTTTCGTGCAAGCAGCAGCAGGAAGAGGCTGCCTCCAGAGCGGGCAGAAAGAGGGCGCGTTACCGCATATTTCCACTAGGTGGCGCCCCAACACCGAGCCACTGAACTCCAGCGGCCGAGTGGGCAGCCCCCAAATGGGGAGGGAGACGCAGTGCGAGGCCCGCCAAGCTGTCCGCTGGCACAGGTCCCCAATCCTCCGATGCTCTCCCTGATTTCTCCCTGATCGGTATCGCCGATCCCCTTCCCTGCTACCCCCAGGAGATGGACTCGGGAAGAGGAGACTTCCCAGGGTACTTGGGAAAGATTCCTCCTTCTTTCTTCAAGAAACTGTCTCTTAACGGTGCCCAGCGCTTTCCAGGACCTCCGCAGCACTGCCTCTCCCTTCGTTCCCTTACTGAATTCCCCAGGCCCTCCCTGTCACTCCCACTCTCTCAACTTCTGCCAGTCTTCCGAGGCAGGGACCATTAAGGCCGATTCCACAGATTTGGTGATGCAAATGCATGCAAATATATGCAAATCGCCATGTAAAGGAGGCTTGCCACTGTGGTTCTAAGTGGCTGTCACAGCTTCTCTGACACCTGTTCTGGGAGACAGCTGCCCTGCCCCCTCCTGCTCAGTGTCTACTTGCTATTCACCCCCTTTCCTCCAAGGCTCTGGCCCTCTTTCCTTCAGGGACCCTGGCTGGCTTCTGGTTACAAAGCACCCCTGGGGATTTCTCTCCAAACTCCCTAGAGGAAGCAAAGCGAAAAGCACATCTTACTGGGCACAGACTTTGACAGCTGAGAATGTCACCATTTTCTAGCTGTGTACCTTGGAAAAGCAGGTTAACTTCTCTGAGTCTCAGTTTCGTCGTCAGCAGAATGGGAATAATGATAGTAGGCACCTAATAAGGCTGCGGTAAAGACCATGCTACACTGCGTGTAAAGTGCTTGGCACAGAGCCTGAGCATGGGAAGCATGCGGCTATCGATGTTACAGTGCTCACTGACCCTGTGGGTCATTGTATTCCGAGAGCTTGGGCTTGGAGACAGATATGCAGGTGGGCACAGATATGCAGCTCAGGCATGTGCACATGTGCACATGTGTGCTCATCTCTGTACATGCCCACACGCACACACACAGCTAACAGCCTCACGCGCTGGAGGGGCGCACGCGCGGGTACACACGCATTCAGAAACACACACAGGAGGAGGCTGTGGGAGGTGGAATCTGAGTCATCGAGACCAGAGCTGTGGGTGGTGCTTTTGTCCTGATTTCCGGGGCTCAGCGCTCCATTTTAAACAAGGACATGTACGCGGATGGCACAGCTAAACAGCCAGCTGAAAGGCCAGTTGTGTGGACCCCTTTCTTGCATCAGCCCCTTCTCCAGGTTTGCTGTTGTCCCTGTCCCAGCCCAGCTGTGTCATCTGAGCTTCTCCTTCTGACCCTGCCCCTGGCTCCACTGAGGCCTAGCAGGTGGGACAGGGCAGGCCGATTGAGGTGATAGAGCAGGCTCTCAATGACGTCATAGAGGTGATGCCGGCTGCAGCCGCTTTCTGCAATGCCCTGGGAGTTTGGTGGGCGCAGTGAGGAAGAGGGTATGAGTGATGTGGCACAGAATGGTAGTTAACAGCACTGTCTTGGGAATAAGGTGATCCCAGGTTGAAGTCCTGGTTCTGCCTCAGTGTGACGTTTTGTAGTTTTCTTAACCTTTTTGGGCCTCGATTTCTTTGTCAGAATGAAACCAGTCATACCTAACTCAACAAGTTTTGTGACTTTTCAGTGAGATAGTGTACATAAACAGGCACTCTAGGCCGGGTGCAGCGGCTCACACCTATAATCCCTGTATTTTGGGAGGCTGAGGTGGGTGGATCACGTGAAGTCGAGAGTTCAAGAACAGCCTGACCAACATGGAGAAATCTTGTCTCTATTTAAAAAAAAAAAAAATTTTTTTTTAAAGAAAAAAGAAACGTGCTCTGTTCAGTGCTGTGTGGACTGAATGTTTGTATGTAGCTATGATTTGGCCATGATTTTGGGTGATGCTGATTGAAGGGCAGCCCCATCCACAGCAGTTTCACCTCCTTCCACACCAGTCAGGCCTGAAGGGAAGAAGAGATGCAGTGCTTTTTGTGCCTGGGGTCTCCTCGGTCAGGATGGGCTAAGGTATCAATAGGAACATGTATTATCCAGCTTTTCTTCTCTGATTAGATGATTAATCAAGATAGGTTAGAATCACAGCCTTGCCAAAAAGGAAGGAAAGATGCTGTGGTTTGCTGTGCACCTGTTATATGCCAGGCACCAGCGTGGGTGCTGTCCCATGTGAGCTCTCCTCAACTTCCCAACAGCTCTGAGAAACAGGTGCTGGCATCTTCAAGACACAACCCAAAATGAAACGAAGTAACTTGCACTAGGATGTACAGTCGGTAAATAGAGAAACTGGGATTCAGATCAACTCCCATTTCACACTCGCTACCTTGCCAAATACATCTGCAGTTTTGATTCCTGTGGGCTCTATGGACATGACATAGGGAGGATCAGCTCCTTGGATGTGCAGCCCCTGCCTCCAGGGCTGCCCAAGTCTGCTTGGGCCTTAGAGGGGGAGGGGTCTCTATGTCTCCTGTCAGTCTCTTGAGAGCCTTGTGGGCAATGGTGGAGCTAGTTAATTTACCAAAAATATCCCCAGGTGTTATGCACTTGGCTCCTAGCCCGTGGTTATATGACATCGGGGAAAGGACACAGGTGCATGGGACACAGGTGCATGATGGTTGGGGGTGGGGTAGGGGCAACCTAGATACCTGCTAAAAGCTCTGTTCTGTGTCAGTTGGGGGCATGCGGAAGCGGGGAGCGGCAGATGGACGGGGTTAAGCTGGGGGCAGGGATGCTGAATTGGCTCTGAAGCCCAAGGTGACTTGAGAGCCTGCCAGGAAGAATAAAGTGTGAAGGAGAAGGAGGGAAGGAGAGCTATAGTGGAGGAGAAAGTGAGGCAGCGGAAGGAAAGGACAGTGCAGTCAGGGTGGTTGGCCAAGAGTGGTCAGGTGTGCAGGTTTTGGGGTCAGAAGGCACAAGCTCTTCTTTCAGTGCTTCTGCTCATGAGCTATGTGGCCAAAGGCAAGAACTGTCCTCCAGTTTTCTCAGCTGCAAACAGGGTACAAATAGCATCTCTACAAATAGAAGTTCTATCCCTAGAACCTCTAGTCCTTCACCACCAGAACCTAAACTTCACTGCAGCCTGGCTGCCAAGTAACCACCCACAAGGACCTTAATCACGGACAGGGCCAGGAAGGGCCAGCTCCCACATGTCTAACCACACACTCAATTTTTTTCTCTAGCTGATGGCCACCTTTTCTTCTGGGCCCATGTCTATAGGTCTACCTGTCTTGCTCATTGGCTAAGTATCCAGCACATAGTAGGGACTCCTACTATGAAATGAGTAATACATGTCAAGTGGCTGATATGTTGTGCAGTAATTGCACCTTAGCTGATTTCATGTCAGTGAATATTTATGGAGCATTCACCCTGTGCCAAGCAAACAAGATTTGAGTTCCTGTCTTCACAGATCAGTGGGTGAAGGGTTTAAGGGTACAATAAGTATTATTGAGGTGACTTCAGGGACATTCCCAAACCAGAGCCCAGGAGAAAAGGTGGCCAATGCCTGGAGGAAAAAAACTGTGTGTGGTTAGGTCGGGTTGGGATTCGGCCCCTGGAGCCTTCTGAAGCAGGCCCTTCCAGGCCCCAACGGTGATTAAGGTCCTTGTGGCTGGTTACTCGGCAGCCAGGCCGGAAGAGAGAGCCGGTAATTAACAAGCTGGCACTCACACAACCACATATCAGCACGCCCAAGCGCTGGGATAGCTGTCTGTCAGTTGTAGCTGCTGGTGGAATTTTTTAGACAGCTGGGCTCAAGCCGGGAAATAAATATAAGTTGCATTTCTATGCATCGTTGTTCGTGGTGGTAAAAAAAATTAATCAGTGACATAGCTGTGACACATACTCATTTAAGAGTCTACAGAGAAACGTTCATTTTTCAGAGGCAGCAAAAAAGAGATTATGTGTCAGCTGGGGAGGGGTGAAATATTTATACAATGGCTAATAAACGCCGGTGTGTAAGGGGGTCAATTGATTGTGTCAGTGGCCACATGACAAATAAAGCATTGAGCAACCATGGGCACTACCCCTGTGCCCGGGGGCTCCATTCTGATGACAAATACACAACATACTGTTAATGCTCCCTAACAAACACTCGCTCAGCCCTCTTTGCCGGCTGGGTGGCTGAAGATTGCTAGGAAGTAGAGCTCCCATGGAAGCTGCCTACCCTCAGCTTCATTAAGGCAAACTCGAAGTTGGTAAATTACTCCCCAAATGCCAAAACAGCTGCAAAAAAAATATTTCTTTCTTTGTGTGCAGTTTTTTAAATTTCATGTTTCTGAATTTCAAAGGTCTTGCTCTCTGCCTTTACCAAGACCCTATCAGCAGCACCTCCCATGCAGATCTCACCCTGACCCAGGCTCTGCACCCCTCAACCCGTGTGGCTCCAGAGCAAAGTAGGGCACTTGGGTTCTTGTTCACCCAGTCTAGTAGCTATGTTGGCATCCTTCCTTGTTCTCAAAGCTGAGGCCAAGGCCCAATTTGTTCCCCACTTACAGGAAGGAGTCACTGTACCCTCCTAGGCACGGTGATCCTTCTGTGCCCAAACGCCCACTTGTCATTGCCTAAGGGGAAAGTAGTCTGGTTGGGACATCTGTCATCCCCAGGGAGAACACCCTTGCCTCTCATCCCAGTCTGTGAGCAGGCCACCTGGGGCTGGGTAATTGGTCAAACTTTCCAGAAGGAGGAGACATCATATCAGCTCTGACAACTACTAGTTTTTGAGCCCTGATCATGTGCCAAGCACTGTGTCAAGTGCTCTCTGTGCATTATAATTATTTCATTGAATCTTTTTTTTTTTTTTCGGATACAGAGTCTTGCTCTGTTGCCCAGGCTGGAGTACGGTGGTGCTCTGCAACCTCCACCTCCTGGTTCAGGTGATTCTCCTGCCTCAGCCTCTCGAGTAGCTGGGATTATAGGCACCCGCCACCACGCCTGGCTAATTTTTGTATTTTTAGTAAAGACGGGGTTTTACCATGTTGGCCAGGCTGGTCTCCAACTCCTGACCTCAGGTGATCTATCTGCCTTGACTTCTCAAAGTGCCAGAATTATAAGGGTGAGCCGCCACACCTGGCCTTCATCGAATCTTAAGACAACTCTTGAGGTGGGTCTAATGATCAGTCCAGTTTTATAGGCAAGGAAACCAAAACCCAGAGAAACAGTTTGTCTAAGGCCTATGCTCTATAGGTAGAGGTGGAATTTGAACCAGGTTGGTAGGACCACAGAACACAGCCTTCTTGGTCCTGGTTCACCTGTCTGACCATGTTGGAACTACGTCTCATGGTTAACACCTGCAAACTGTAATATCAAAGCTTAGACAATTCAGATTCTGGAAGGCTGAGGCAGGAGAATCACTTAAACCTGGGAGGTAGAGGTTGCAGTGACCCGAGATCGCACCACTGCACTCCAGCCTGGGTGACACAGCAAGATAAAAAAATCCAATTCTAAGAGATCAATGAACAAACCATGAAGACTGTAAAACTTGTGGAAACATGGGCTGTATCCCAGATTCTGCTCAGAGCATTCACTCTAGCAAAACTCGGCTGATTCTCTCTCATCCTAACTGGGGCAGACAGAGCCCCTTCCCCTCCCCAAAGTGTCCTCCACCATTCTGGTTTAGAAACATGGGCATTGTCACCCCTCCAGCGACTGAGAGAGACCCCTCCACTCCCCTGCATATGAGCCCCACCTCGAGCCTGCTATCGGTTGCCGTAATACCCCTATCATTCCTGCAACATCCAACATTCGTCATTTGATTTGGAATGGGATGACACTCTGAGAAAACAGTTGCAGATGAAATTTCACACGTAGCGGTGAATGTGGAGATTGCAGATAAGCACACGTTGCAACTTGTTTTTACTTTTTAAAATGAGATTCGTCCCTTATGAAGTTGTGCTCCACCTAAGAGTTCCCACTGTGAGGCTGTTAGTAATGATAACGTTAGTGACGGTGACAGTGGCATAGATTGTGCTTATTGAGTACTTACTATGTGCTAAGTACTTTGCCCATTGGTTTCTGCTTATTGAGTACTTATTATGTGCTAAGTACTTTGCCCATTGTTTTGTGCTTATTGAGTACTTATTATGTGCTAAGTACTTTGCCCATTGTTTTGCTTAGTCCTCACCACAACCCTATTTCACAGATGAGAAAACTAAAAACCAAAAAGCTTAAATAATTTTCCCACAGATGCATAGCTCGCAGGAGCTGGGCTTTGAACCTAGGGGTACCAGCAACAGAATTCTTAGACTCTTACCCATTAAGGCCTGAGTTCAGTCCTATTGCACAGGAACAACTCCATCCAGCCCACACTCTGGCTTCAGTTGTATAAACTATGCTAGCCCCCAGATGGTCTTGCTCTCTTTCTGCTCTGGCCCTTTGCAGATGCTATTCCCACTGTCTAGAATGTCCTTCCTCCTGTCTGCTTTCACATGAGTACCCCACTGGGCACTGTAGTGAGGAAACCTTGGCTTTTATACCTCATCCCATCCACAATCCTCCCAGAGGCCTCCAGAGACCCCCCAAGCTCAGCCAAGGGTGCCCTGGAAAGCTGCCCTCCCACATCCCCACAGCCTGCCAGGCTGGCTGCAAGAGTCTAGCACCAGAGGTAACTAGCCCGGTTCTCTTCCCTTCCCCAGGCTTCACAGCATCCTTACACAGACCTGACCAGGTCACTCCCTGCCACATCCTCCCACCCGCGAACACTACATAAGCCTCACCTCCCCTCTCTCCTCCCTGTTATCTCCCAGAAAAACTGCCTCATTTACAGGGTCCCTGAGCAGGCCTCATTCTCTCTTGCCTCTGGCTTCATCTGCTTGGAACATTCTTCCCTCTTCCTTCTCTTCTGCCTGCTTCCTGTTCAACCTTCAAGATTTGTCTTGGGTACCCTCCCAGGAAGCCCTCCCAGATTTCCCCAGCCTGGGCTAGCTACTCCATAGCAGGACATTGTGCCACTGTCCACCGTGGTGTGCCTAGTGCCAGGCACAGAGGTAGCCTCATGAATGTTTGTCAAATCAATGAGTGAATACATGAGTGATGTGGGAAGGCAGACAGCCACAGAAAAGGGAGATTCTCAGTGATCCTAGACTCCAAGGAAGAGGTTCTGGAGGTTTGATGTGGGTGGGAGCCTCAGTTAAGCCACAGAACCCATCGGTAGGAGTTAAAGTCAGATTGTTCAGACTAAGATTGCGTATACAGAGTCTGAACAGCCTGTGTGACTCAAGGCAAGTTACTTAACTTCTCTGAGCTTTGGCCATCTCATGTGTAATGTGAGTGCTGACAATATGGCCAATATCATAAGGTTGTGTTGGGAGTTAAGTGAGATGATTCAAGTTGTGTACATATATGCATACTCAGCAATCATTTGCTGTTGTGGTTAAGAGACTGGAATGGGCGTAAGAGCTGGAAGGGTTTATACTGTGTAGGCTACTCTGGGTTTTGGCACCAAGATCCAGGGCCAGGGGTCAATCAAGAACCCTGGACTTTCAGGAACTTGCATGGGAGGCCCAGTTTTGCCCCCCACCCACAGGTTGTGTGACCTTAGACAAGATTCCTTCCTCTCTGAGTCTTGGTTTTCTCCTCTCTGAAATAAGGACATTAATTCCTTCTCCCAATAATTACCCGATAGGATTATTGTGGGAGATCATATGAGATAATATATGTGAAAATGCTTTGAAATGTGCTCAGTGCTGTATAAATAAAAGGGATTATGGTTATCTACAGGCAGTTTGTAGGGGCTTAATTATTAGTCAGCATTCATGGGCACTGAAGCTTTGGAGCAGCCCTGCAAATATTCCCTTGCCAGCTCTTTAGCAGAAAGGACAGTGTAGAGAAACTGAGGCTGTTGCCAGCATGTCTCCAGGGGACCTTGGCAGTAGAGGGTGGGGTGGGGAGGTGGTGCTGAGATGAGACAGCATTGGGGTTCCACCCTGGCCCGGTCCCCCGTTTTAGCACCTCCAACCATCTTTGCAGAGGTGGGAGTCTGCAGGAAGGGAGGTAGGAACTCCTTGGCTCCAGGTGTGAAGTGCTTTGGCTGCTGCCAAGGGTGGTTCTTCTGGGTTTGCTCCCGGCAGCTCCTCAGGCTGGAGGAGCCGAAGACAGGCACCAGCAGGCAATGACTCGGCATTTGCTAGACCCAGCTGGCTGATGAGGGGAGAAGGGTGCCCAGCCTCCCTGTGTTCGGAGACCCAGAATTATGCTCTTTGGAGAGTGGAAAGGAGGTGGGCCCAGGACCTGCCCTCAGAAACATAGCTCAGGTGCAGTGGTGGCTCTACTCTTCACCAGGGAGGGACAACCAAGGATGAAAGTGCCCAGATGTGGCCTGTGAGTGGATGGCTAAGGAGCAAGGAGATGGAGAGATGGAGAAAAGTGAGGAGGGGAGCAAAGACCTGGTCCTAGGACATTCAGAGTCATTCCTCTGAAGGTGGGGGTAGAGGGTCTGTGGGAGGGACTAAATCAGGAGACATGGAGTTCCAGTACCATTCCTCCATTTATTTCCACATTCAAAACCTTTCTTGAGCACCTAATATATGCTGAACATTGAAGATATAGCAGTAAACAAGAAGGAGCTTCCCCTGCCCTTGTGAAGTTGAATTTTGGAGATAGACACATACGTGAATTTCAAAGAGGAGTTACAGGAGGCGGTAGAAGGTGAAACTAGAGGCTCCACCTGGCCTTAG
Source organism: Callithrix jacchus (assembly GCF_049354715.1). Classification (NCBI taxonomy): domain Eukaryota; kingdom Metazoa; phylum Chordata; class Mammalia; order Primates; family Cebidae; genus Callithrix; species Callithrix jacchus. Next base: position 40,138,848 of record NC_133503.1, read on the forward strand.
CAGCAGGGAAGGACTCTCCTAAGAAGTGAGGTTTCAGACAAGACCACTGGGCATCAGCTGGGGTGTTGTCAATTCTGCAAATATTTATAGATCATTTACTATTGATAAACCAATTGACAGGTCCCTGTCCTCAAAGAGGCAGGTATTAGAAGAAAAAAGAGTCCCAGGAAAAAGGAATTACACATACAAAGGCAGAGCCAAGAGAGGCCAAGTGTATCACAGGAGCATAGAGAGCTCAGAGTGCAAGAGGCAAGAGATGAAAGATGTGCAGGAGATGAAAGACAAGGCAGGGGCAGAAGACAGCCCCAGGCCATGCTAAGGTGTTTGGGGCTTGTCCAGGGCGATGTGTGATGCTAAGATTTGCATGCCTGAAAGGCCACTCTCAAATAGCTATTGGCACCATGGCAGATGAAAAGTCACATGTAGGAGCTTCTGTTCCACATTCCACACTATCAGGCTGATCGGAAGGCTGGAGAGGGTATATCTAGGCTGCATGTCTGAAAGGCTGAGACTGAGTGTGTCTGCCGCTGATCGAATGCGGAGACTGAACATGTGTGCCTGCCTCATGCTTCCTCATGCCATTATTGGTGCTGTTGACCTGGTCTCGGATCAATAGCAATAGTCCCTCAGATGGGCCTCTGTCCATTTGAGTTTCATGAGATATCTCTCCAGGAAGCAGAGCCAGGATTCCTACTCCCATTTTACAGATAATGATACTACTAATAATGGCTAACATCATTGAGTGCTTATGTATATGAAGGCTCTGTGCATATACTACCTCACGGATCACACACTGCAATCACTCCCATGTTACAGATGAGTCATTCGAGGGGACTTGCAAGCTTGCAAATGCACTTACATGCTAGTAAGTAGCAAAACTGTGACTAGAACCCATTTCTCCCTACCTTCTGCCCTTGTCCCAGGAAATCTTAGCCTCTCCTTCCTCCTTTCATCTCTCTCCTTAGAGTTGCAAAGCTGCCCAAATAGACAATAGCCTGGTACTGCTGGAACAGCCCCATCTCCTGAGCTCAGATCATAAACATTGCCTCTTCATACCCATACCCCTCCACCTTGGCTCAGCTCAGCCTTGAGGGCAGTGCTCCTGGAATCCTGGGCATCTGACACCTGAGTGCTGCAGGCCCCAGCCCACAGCAAGCGCTGGCATTCCCCTAAATATTTCTAGAGACAAGACCCCTCCCAACGCCATCTCAGAGCCTCACTTAGCCAGAGAGCGGCCAGGGAAGGCAGGATCGATGTGCAGAGAACTCAGTAATAATCCCAGCACAGGCAGCCAGGCTGCTGTATAAAGACAGATTAAAAACTCATCGGGTTGAGATGAGGAAATAATTCAGCCGCTTGGCCACAGTGGGAACGCCTAGGGCTGCAGGTGCTAGCCGGAGTACATGTGAGGGGGTGGCGGGGACCCAGATGACAGCAGCTTTTGGCCTTGGGAATCTGCACTCCCCCACTTCGTTCCACCCCCAGAGCCACCTTCCTTTGATGCCTGCCTTGAAGCCAAGGCTGACAAATCCCGGTCCCCAGGGAGCAGTGAGGGGGAGGCAGGCTGGGGGAAACCGAGATAGCACAGTTGCTGCCTAGCTCCACACCCTGGTTTGTTTCCTCCGCAGCACTGAAATTATTTTGCTCATTTATGTGTTTACTTGTGTGCTGTTTCCTCACCTAGTCTATCAGCCCCGCGAGGCCAGGGACCTGTTCATGTGTGTGCTGCAGTTCCTCCAGCCCCCAGCCTACAAGAGGGACTTCTTAAGAACTGCTGAATAAATGAATGCACGGATTGGAATCCTGGCTCCTGCTGTATGACCTCTCTGGGCTTCCGTTCTCTTAGCTGTAAAATGGGCACGGTAGTGGCTTCCAAAGATCTCAGCCCAGCGCCAGGCTTCTTCTAGGAAGCGCTCGATTGAGGATTTTGTTACACTGATGTCAGAAGAAAATGGAAACCGTGTGTGCCGCATGAAGCGCCATCAGGGGGCGCCCTTATGCAAGGCGCTGGGCGTGCTGCGCCTTCCGCAGGCTCCCGGGTGAGCGCATCCAAGGCCGCCCCCACTCCCCGCCCCCACCTTTAGGGGCTTATCTCCTCCCCTCTCCGTCCCGTTCACACGCCCACCCTCACTCCGCGCGCGTCCTCGCTCCGGGGACCGTCTCTGCAGCCCCGTGCCCACCCATCCCCACCGCCAGGCCCAGACTCCTTCCGCCCACGCGGCCCCATATGCTGGGAAGAGCCTCCCACTCCCCATCTGTCAAGCCACTTCCTTGCCCCCATTCCCGGCTCCGCCGCGGTCCCCTCCTCCAGGAAGCCGGTCCTGATTGAGGAGCGGAAGAGTGCCGACCTCGCGGGTCAATCGCCCCTAATCCCCGTTCTTCCAACCACCGGTCTTTAGGGAAAAGCCCGCTGCCCCCTGTGCAGACGACCCCCAGTGCTGAACTCGGAGCCTCGAGTAAGGGTTTGCGAACAGATGCGAGAACTCTGTGCGCTTCTGACCCGTGGGGAAACCCTGCTGAGGACTGGAGTGGGAGGGCCTGCGTGGAGGGACCCCTCTTGTCAGGCCCCGCTGGCTGGGGGCGTAGGGGGCGGGCCCCGGAGCAACGCCGGCTGTTCGTCGTGGGGGTGACGCAGGGCTTGGGGAGTGCGATGCAGAGAAACACAGGCTGCTTTTCTCTCCCGAAGGACCGGTTTCATTTCGCAGATTGATTATTGCTGCATGTGTGGATGTGTGTGTGTGTGTGTGTGTGTGTGTGTGTGTGTGTGTGTGTGTGTGTGTGTTTGGGCGTTGTTGGTTTTTTAAAAATGTAACTTGCTTGTCTAATGAATGTTTGATTGTACCTACATCCGGAGGCTGTTTTAATGAAAGGTGAAGGCTCCTGGAGGGAAATAAATAAATAAGGGATCGCTCCCCATCCCACGGCACCCGCTTCTCCAGTAACTCTCCATCCACAGCTATCTTCTGAAGCCCATGCCCTCGCGGCAGAATTCTGTTCCCGTTTGAATGTTCCCATGTAAATGATGCTACTCTCCTGGGGAAATCACGCCCTTCAATCGGTCAATCTCAGGGTTTTTATTAAGGGTGGGAAGGGGAGATGAATGGGAAGAGGGAGCTCTGGGGGAGCGGGAGAGGAGAGAGGAGGTTTTCCCTCCCTCCGCGGCTGTACTGGGTTTTGCTGGCTTGGTGAGTGAACACCCACTCTGCGCCAGGCTTTGTGCTGAGATCAGTGGACACGGAGAAAGCAGGCACAAGGTAGTGCCAATGTTATCAGTTCAAGTCAATAACTGTTTGTTCAGCATCCCAGTACCACATTCTGACCCTAGGGGATTCACTGAACCTCAGAGAGCCTCAGTTTCCTCTTCTGTAAAATGGAGATTGTAATCATGTTTATCTCATTGTGTGTTGGGGGGATTAAGTGAGAGAGCGTATGGCACTCAGGGAATGCTAGCTGTTATTATCTACTATGTAGGTAGCAGTGTAGGGGCTATGGGAAGGCAGACTGGTGTGGAGCACAGACCTAGGAGATTATTAGAGGGAGGATTAAAAAGTGCATCCCTCTTAGAGGTAGAATGTCTAAGTTTAGGCTCTGTCCTATTAATCAGTTACCTGATAATTACTGAGGGCTGGCATACCAGCCACTGTCCGCTTTGTGGATACAGCTATGAGACAGGTAAATCTGGTCTCTCTGCACAGAGAACTCATGTCTACTCAGGGAGACCCAGGTCCATAAACAGCCTGGCCACAGGGTGGGCAGAGCTGTAACAGAACAAGCCCAGGCAACTGTGGGAGCACAGACTAGGGGTGCCCGACCTGAATTCCCAGAGGAGGACGACTTAACCAAAGATCCAGGGTGAGGGATGTATGAGGGATGGGAGGAAAAATAGTCTAAGCCCAGAGAAATCGCCTGTTGAGAGGGCAAAGAGATTATGAGAGTGAAGTCAGGGCCAATTGGAAAACTGAAATTTTCATCTCCCATGGTGGTTAAAGAAACAGCTTTGGAATGAAATACCTGGCTTCAAATTCTGGGTCTGCTATTTACTAGCTGTGTGACCTTGGTAAAATTATTTCATTTCTCTATGCCTCACTTTTCTCTTCTGTAAAACGGGTCTATTAATAATAAGGGGTTAATAATAATATCCGTTTCAGTGGATTGTGGTGGAGAATGGAGGAGATGCCATTTGTAAAATGCTTAGCCCAGGCCTGGCATGAGGTTGACATTCAGTAACTGTTAAAGAGTATTATTCTCCACTGTTGCTGAAGATGAAGCCATGGTGTGGGGAGGGTGAGAGGTGAGTAGGAAGTTCAGATCATGAAGGACCTTATAATCCATGGGAAGGGGTTTGTACAAACCTAAGAACAACGGGAAATTGATGAAGCGACAACATCAAATTTGCAGTCATCCCTGGCATCATTCTTGACTCCTTTCTTTCACACCCGACATGGAGTTCATCAGCAAACATTGTCAGCTCTACCTTCATAACTCATCCAGCATCAAATCCCTTCTTACCACTTCCATAGACACTACCCTAGTCCTAGCTGTTGTCATCTCTTCCCTGTGTTACTGCAGTGGCTTCCTAACTGGTCTCCCCACTTCTACCCTTGTGCCCCTACTGTTTGTTCTTCATGCAGCAAGTAGAGAGCTCCTGTTAAAATGTAAGCCAAGCCGGGCGCGGTGGCTCACGCCTGTAATCCCAGCACTTTGGGAGGCCGAGGCGGGTGGATCATGAGGTCAAGAGATCAAGACCATCCTGGTCAACATGCTGAAACCCCATCTCTACTAAAAATACAAAATTAGCTGGGCATGGTGGTGCGTGCCTGTAATCCCAGCTACTCAGGAGGCTGAGGCAGGAGAATTGCCTGAACCCAGGGGGCGGAGGTTGCAGTGAGCCGAGATGGCGCCATTGCACTCCAGCCTGGGTAACAAGAGCGAAACTCCATCTCAAAAAAAAAAAAAAAAAGTAAGCCAATTAAAATGACTGTGTCACGCCTCTGCTCAAACCCTCCACTGGTGCAGCATCTCACTCAGGGTCAAAGTCAAAGTCTTTATCATGGCCTACAGACCCTGCCAGGTGTGGCCTTCTGCCAGATCTCTCCCTCTCCTCTTACTCCTCTAGCCTTGCTGGTCTCTGTGCAGTTTCTCAAACATGAACTTGCCAAGTGCCATCCCACCTCAGGATTTTACACTTGCTGTTCCATCTGCCTGGAATAACTCCAGGTATTAGCAAGCCTCACTCCCTCACTTCTTTCAGATGTCTGCTCAGTGAGGGCTTTTTTCCCTACCTTATTTAATAACAAGCCCATATCCTGCCACAGCACTCCCTGACTCCCTCCTCTGCTTTCTATCTTTCCATAGCAATTATCACTATCTAATACTATACATTTACTTGATTACTTATTATTGACCCCTCACCTCCCCATTGGAATATAAGCCCCACGAGGGCAATAGTTTTGTTCATGGCTATACCCCCAGCATCTTGAACAGTGCCTGGCACAGAATAGGCTCTCAATAACTATTTGTTCAATGAATGAATGTCTATGCATCACAAAAAGACCATTGTAATGCAATGTACAGAATGGATGGGTAGGGTAGGACAGTAGCAGAGGCTGGGAGGGAGACCTTTGCAATCTTCCAGGGCAGGGGTGACGTCATCGCATATGAGCCAAGATGGTGGAGCTGGAGAGGAGTAAGTGGTCTGGAGAGAAATTTAGGTTTCATCAGGGGCTGTAAAAGAAAGGATGAGGTGAAGAATGATGGTGATGCCTAAGCTTTTGGCTTAGACACTCGGTGGACAGTGGTGCCAGTTATTGAGATGGTGAAAGAGGAGCAGGTTTGGGTGAGGCGTTACTGATGTGAGCCTCTCTGAGCCTTGGTTGCCTTATCTGTGGAATGGGGAAGATGACCTCTGTCTTGCCCACTTTCTGGGGGTGGTTATAGAGACAGAGAGAGGTAAAACAAATGGAATCCCTTTGTATGAGTGCCCAGTGGGTTCCCAGATGTAAGGCAACGTTATTATTATTGTTGTTGTTATTAAAGTCCACTCGGGGAGATCTGACAGAGAGGTAAAATGAGAACTTGCGGCAGAATCTAATCAAATGCCAGCCTGGGTGGAAGCAAATGCCAGGAAGCAAGATTTAGTCAATATATGCAGTGGGTGGTCAGGAAGGGAGAGAGAACAATGTGACCGAAGCTATCAGAGGCTGTGTGGAGGTGGGAGGGGGACTCAGCTGGATTCTGGAGTGAGAGAGGGGGAACCAGAGCAAAGGTTGGGGTTTGGTCAGAGATTCACAAGTAGAGAAGCCATGGGGTAGCTTGAAGTAGAGAAGCCATGGGGTGCCTCTGGGGGTAGACAGAGAACCCTGGGCATAGGATAAATGATGGTCACCACCGTGGACTTCCTTTTCCCATCTCCACCTACCAAATGAGAAAACAGTGGTAATTCAATCCAGGTGAACGGGCAGAAACCATCAGAGCATGGCCAGTGGGGATCTGCCTCTGCTATGTCATCCAACCAGTTTCACTCATGCCCATACTTGGTGCCAAGTAGAATGGGAAACATGGAAATTCACTCACTAATGCTCATCAGGCACCTACTAAGTGCCGAGGAGTCACTGTGAACTTGTAGACTTGGTTCCTGCCCTCTGAGAGTTCAGGGTCAAGTAGGGAGACAAGCACTCAATAAATACATTGTAGAAGCCATGAGGTTGGTACCATCATCCTCATTTTGCAGATGAGAGGTTCACAGATGTTAAGATCACCCCGCTGGTAAGTGGTAGGACTGAGATTTGAACCCACATAGTTTGTCTCTAAAGCTGTAATCACTGATGCCACTGTCCATGGTCAGAGAATCTGTGATCCTGGGCTTATGCATGGCAGGGACAGACTTGGACCATTCTGTCACCAGACCCCTGGAGGGGTCAACAGAAAGGACTTGGAAAACTGGAGGGAACTGAAGGAGCCCCTTAGAGTGAAAAAGGATCTTAGAGGCCCACTTGCAGACATGGCTATTTATTTTTTTTACAAATATTATTTCATGTCTTCTATAGTCCACGTACTGTGTGAGATAGTGGTAGAAGATTCATTTGTTGCTTCACTCAACAACTACTGGGCACCTACTATGCGCCAGACACTGTGCTAACCTGTGGGGGTACAAGAGGAACCAAACAGACCAAACTCTTGCCCACATCGGGCTCATGATCTAATGGGAAGACAGGAAATAAACAAGACAAATAAGTTTAAATAAATAAATTATATATATAGTATGATAGATAGTGATAAATGCTAAGAAGGATAAAAAAGGAATGATGTGAAGTTGAAATTTTAGACAAGGTAGCCAGGGAAGGCCTCGGTGACACGAGGTGAGAAAGGCAGTCAAGGATCAGGGCATGCAAGGCGTGCTGGTCCTTGTAAAAAATACGTGTATTTATATTTTTTTTAAATCTAAAATGCTATGGGAGGCCAGAATAATTTTTTTCCTTTTGTTTTTGTGTGTATGATTTTATTTAGGAGTTCCCGGGGACCCATGCTCCTGGAAGAGGGGCAGGAGGCGGGAGTGGGCAGAGTGAGATGAGTGCAGGTCTGGTGGTGGCAGGCTGGACGGGCCTTCTGGAGTTGTCTGGAGTTGGGCTGATGGCTCGTCCTTCATCTCACCCGTCAGTCAGTGCTTGGGTGTGGAGGCCCTGGAACGTAGCATGATCTTGGATGAGGCTGCTCTTTGCAGCTGATATAATCCCGGGGGGGCTGAGAGCTCGAGGCTCCTTCCCAACTGTGCGCCAGTACCGGGGCAACGAGCGCTTCTCTGAACAGGGTTGTGGGTGGCAGTTGGTACTGTCCATCCCGTGTATCCAGGCTCTTCTTTATTGGCATCATAGTGTTTATTCAGTGGAAGTTTTTAACCATAAGCGATATAACATGATGCACATATAATTTTTTAAAACACTCCAGTTTCCGTGAGTGGAGAATAGACTGGGGTAGGGGAGGGTGAGGTGGGGAGGCCAGTTGAAGGCTGAGCATGTGGAAGTCCTGACAGGAAACCCTGGGAAGCCAGGGAAGGACAGGCTCCATGAGGCTCGGTTGGGCTCTGGGCCTGTGTCCGGGGACCCTTCTTCCACAACAGAATAGCAAACACAGCGACCAGCCCATACCTTTCAACCTGGGTGCGGTCTCAAAGTCATCCTGCGTCTGGAGCCACAGAGGTGGTGGTGGTGGAAGATTAAGTCCGAAGAAGGTCAAGTGAGCTTGTAGCCAGGCATAAGTTCCTTCGGAGTCAGAAACCTCAGCTCTGGGGACTCCTGTTTCCCAGCATCTGCATTTCCCCCTTCTTTCCCCTTTTTTCTTCCCTCTGTTTGCTTGACATGTTTCCTTTAAAAAGTCTTACCTTATCTTAGCTGAACTGAGAGGAAAGGAGGTGTGTCTGCACTGGTGAAGATGGCTGGCAGGCACACTGTTTCCCCACTCTCCACCCATCCCCCAGGCCCAGCATGGGGGTGTCCGGAACCGGTCCCAGCCAAGAGGAGGAGCAGATGGGCAAACCAGGAAAGAGAGAAGTTAAGGCCACTGAGCCTCCTGCCTGGAGTGGACCTGTCCTTCAGGAAGGGGGTTGAAGGATGGGAGGGCTAGAAGTTTCCTTGGGCAGTCATTGGCAGGATGACAGGGTTGATCTGGTTTCTGGTTTCTTCTTAGATGCGTGATCCATGGTCCCCAGCCTTGGAAAGTCCTAGCTAACTGGTAGACCCAGGCGGCACTTCTCTACCCTCAGCAAATGGATGAGCAAGCGGCTGGTCTCACCCTCAGTTGTACCAGGGAAAGTCAAAGCTATACAGGGTGGAAGAGACCCCTCCAAAGAAACTGGGCCCAGCTGCAGGACCTGGTGCATTTCTGAGCGCCTGCACTGGCTGTTTGTTCTGGGAATGTTTTTCCCAGCTCTTGTGTGGCTGGCTTGCTCACTTGCATTCACGCATCAGTTCAAATCTCAGGCCCTCTGGCCACCCTGTCTAAAATAGTCCTCCCATTTTCTCCCTGTTGCCTCGCCTGTTTGGTTTTGTCTCCCTGAAAAGCACATATCACCTTCTGAAATATCTTTTACTGGCTTATTTCTTGTATGCTTTGTTGGGCTGAATTATAAGCTCCGTGAGGCCGGGCGCCTTGCCTGTCTTGTTCTTCTCTGTATCTTCAACGTCTAGAATAGTGCCTGGTAGGTGCTTACTACATTGTTTATGTAAAATGAAGGAATTAAATGTCTTCTTCTCCCTCAGCCCCCAAAACGTCAAGGATAAAATCAACCCCGTGAGTATATAAATGGCCATGGAGGGACAGTCCCTCCAAAGGGGTTGGGCGCAGCCCTGAGACCCCAGGCCCGTGAGCCCAGAGTAGAAGTGTGTGTGTGTGTGTGTGTGTGTGTCTGTCCACACGTGTTGTGTGTGTGAGTGTTGTGTGTGTATAAGTGTGTTGTGCATGTTGTGTGTGTGCATTTGTTGGTGAGAAGAGAGAAAGCCATTAACTCCCAAGCTGAGGTTCCTGCTGCACCAAATACAGGGACTCCCAAAGTCTGATCAAAGGCTAGCTTCTTCTAGGGAGCAAAGGAGAGAGGGCTTCTGAAAGTGATCCCTAGGCCTCTGCAGGCCCTTGCAAAGCGTTAGACTGCCAGCTGGGGGTGCTCAACCAAGTATGACCACATCATCCCCACAATTTCCAGACCCTCTGAACCCTGGCTGCCCCTCCTCCCAGAAAGGTGTCAGTGTGAAGAGGGGGAGTTTGCTCTATCAAGTGTGACCCAGGGTTGGTGATGAATACCAGAGATGGTAGGATCAGCTAGAATAACATGTCACACGGTGGGCTGCGTTCAGGAATGCTGGATTGGGTAACTGGCAAATTGAAAGTCTGCTTCATACTATAATGGTTAAAGAAAAAGGGAATTATCTCATGCCTTTCTTTTCGTCTATCAAGGTGTCAGCATATGCTAATTACCTGGCAGAGGCTTCAACGGGAAGAGGAAGAACAACTATTATATTTCTGAGGAAAGATTTATCTTGCGTTATTGGCGCCAGTTGGAGGAGGGGGTGAGGGTGGTAGGGGGTCAGAGAGGCAAAGTGAGAACTGTTCCTTGACTTGAATGGAATTGAAAATGCCTTTGAACTGAGGTTTTTCTCCTAAGATTAAAAATAATAAGGCTTGTTGGGAGAGGCTTTGCTCTGAGCCTGTGGGCGGAAGAGGGGGCAGCATGGGTGGAGGACTCTAGCATCCTAGGAGGTTGTGGGGAGGGTCAGGCTGGGTGCAGCCGACTGGGCAGGTCATTCATCCATGGATTGCATTAAGGGGGCTGTATGGGATGGGGGTTCAGAAACATAGGCTTAGAGTCTGGCAACCCTGGGTTTTCAATCCTGGCCCCACTACCTCCTAGCGGTGATCTATGGCACATTGCTCCATCTTTAGGAGCCTCAGTTTCCTCATCTGTGGGGAAAATAATACCTACTTTATATTGGTTACTGCCTTAGCTAAATGGGATCATGTGAAACAGATGCTCAGTGTAGTTCAAGAAGCAAGGGCACTGGTGGATATTATTACTTAGCATATGTTTTCTGAGCACCTACTTTGGTTCAAGCACTAGGGAAACAGGTTAATAAGTCAGATAGGGATCTGCCGTCCAGGAACTTACCATGAAATGGAGAGCCTGTAACTTCTTCAGTTCCCATCCCCTCAGAGATCCCAGAAAGGGAAGAAAAGGGGTACAGGGAAGGGCCCTCAAGCTTTATATGAGGCTCTGCTTTCCCCATTATAATGATAATAACAGTGAATTGGATGCTCGATACACTGACTTGAAGTGGAGATTTGGTGGGTAAGTGTTGGAGACCGAAGGATCACCCCAGGAAGGAGCTTGGAGGTGTCAGAGCTTAAGAGGATTGAGTTTGCAAGAGACAGGTGAGGGGCTGGTCAGGACCCAAGTTCTGGAGACAAACTTTGGGGATCTAGTACTTCCAAGGGTGGTGTCTGTCCTAGGAATGGAAGGTCCTGGGGACAGATGAACTGACTCCCATGAGTTGATCCCAATGTTGAATTTCAGCTGTCCCAAGACCCTCCCTTTAGGATCAGCAGCTGTGAGCAAGTGAACTGGAGAGGCAGCCTGGCATGGCGGCAAGTGCGAAGCCTATGGTGCAGAGATCTGAATTCAAATCCTACTTCTCATATTTATCAACGGTGAACTTGGGTCAGTTTCTAACCTCTCTGTGCCTCTGTTAAATACAGATAATGAGCTCTAACTATGGGGTTGTTGGGCAGACTAAAAACAAGCATTTGAAGCACCTGGTGCACAGTAGATGTTCCCAAATGGTAGAGGTGATTTCTAAATTGGCCATCCTTGCCAACTGTGTCTGGTTCACTGCTGGCCCCAAACCCTGTGGCCGGGAGAGGCATTCACTGTTCTGGGGATGGCAGAAGAAAGAATGGGGGTGCTACCAGGTGAGTTGTGTGGCAGGCAGAGACTTTGAGCAGGTAATGGCTGTCAGAGACCAGCAAATCACAGGTGTCTCAGGAACAACAGGAGTTACGCTCAGACTCCAAAGAACAAACACACAGCACAAGACGTTTTGCCAAAGCAAGGCTGTTTTGATCGTTCCCGGATGTGACATGTATTGCATGAGGAAAGAGAGCCTCTTGCACTGAAGCTGCCTAATTGACAGCCGGCAGCTCCAAGCAGAGTGGCACTGGGCAGGGTGGGGATGAGGGAAGAGCAACCCTCCTCACACTGCCGACCTCCCCACTACCCCAGGCAAGGCTTCCTAGCAGAGGCACTCTGCCTATGGGGAGAGGGAGGTTCACTATTCCCAACACATCCAGATCCAGCCTCGGCATCCACCTCTCTAGTCCTAGCCTGCATCACTCCTGGAACCCAGGCTCTGTGCCAGTCTAATTGAACTTCAAAACTTTGCCAAATGCGCCAGGCTCTGTCTGGCCTCCAGGCCTTTGCATATGCTGTTCTCTCTGCCTTGGATTCGCCTCCCACCCACCTGGCTAGTAACGGCAAATGCCTACTTAATAACAAAAATAAAAGCAGCTTACATTTATTGAGCACTTACTCTGGGCTAAGCACTTACCCAATTTTATCTTATTTAATCCTCACAGCAACCTACAAGGTAAAAATACTGATAGTTGATATGCAGTAGATCCCTAGTATTGGCCAGCCACTGTTGCAAGTGCTCTCTATGTATTGACTCATTTATCTCCCCACATTATTTATGGAGTAGGTTGCTATTACTCTTCTTATTTTTTGAGATGGTGTTTTGCTCTTGTTGCCCCGACTGGAGTGAAATGGAACAGTCTTGGCTCACTGCAACCTCTGCCTCCCAGCTTAAATAGATTCTCCTGCCTCAGCCTCCCAAATAACTGGGATTACAGGCACCTACCACCACACACAGCTAATTTTCATATTTTTAGTGGCAACGGTTTCACCATGTTGGCCAGGCTGGTCTCAAACTCCTGATCTCAGGTGATCTGCCTACCTCAGACCCCCAAAGTGCTGGGATTACAGGTGTGAGCCACCACATCTGGCCTAAGTTGCTATTACGTTGCTTATTTTACACATGAGGAAACTAAGGCATGAAGTAGTCAAGGAATTTGTCCAAGGTCATGAGCTTGAAGTATCAGAACCCAGGTTCCAGCTCAGGTTACCTGACTCCAGACCCGGAGTCAAAGCTGCTGTACCATCTGCTCCTGCATATCCTCTAGAATTCAGCCCAGGAGCCACTCTCCCCCAGAGCCTTCTCTTTTCCCTGATTGGGTCAGGAGCTTCCAGCCACCATCCTGTGAAGTTCACTTGTCTGTCCCTTAGGCTGGAAATTCCCAGCAGCAGGGACTGTCTGCCTGGTTCAGCATTATAGCCTCAGAGCCTAGCATGTGCCTGGCACTTCGCAGGGTCTCTGCATGGGCTGAAAGCCTGCAAGAATCCTGCTGCAGGTCAGGCGTGGTGGCTCACACCTGTAATCCAAGCACTTTGGAGGCCAAGGTGGGTGGATCACCTGAGGTCGGGAGTTCATGACCAGACTGACTAACATGGTGAAACCCCATCTTAAAAAAAAAAAAAGAATCCTGCTACAGCACATTCCTGCCCGAGGTTCACCTTTTCATTCACAATGACTGTCATACCCCATCATATATGATAACTGTGGTCGAAAACATTCAATCCCATAAAATCTGGGTTTTCATTTTGATATAGTTAGTGAGAAGCAGCAATGCTTTTTCATCCATCTGAATTGGCACAAAAAGCAAAGATGGTGAGGCATGCTGAACACCACTGACTCTATGCTGAACTGAGGAAATTCCAGATAATCACAGGGCATTCACTTCCTGACACTCCCATTCCCTTTTGAGAAACGGAACTGATTGTAGGACAGGAGTCCCTTGCAGCCCTTGCTCAGGCTGCTTCTTGCGGGGAGCATTAAGAAGAGCGGTGCCGCACCTGCTTTGTGCCCACTCTTGGCCACGTGCTCCGAAGATCAAGGAGCCAACAGAGTAGCTGAGAACCAGAGGGACCTGGAGAGCATGAGGGACTCTGGTCTCATTCCACACATAGTTTCTGTTCTTAAGCCGGTTTAACACTGTTGCCTGAGCAAACTCTTGCACCCGGTGTTTACCTTCCCACTGGCAAGGGTCACTCTTGTTGGCTAATTCCTTTTGTGATGATGCAGAGATAACAAGCTCTGCCTTGGGAGGGGCTGTCAAAGGAATGAAAGAGATGGACAGCTCAGAGGAGAGTAAGAGGGTGGGCAGGTCCAGGCAGGCTCCTTGGAGGAGGTGGCCTTTGGTCTGGCCTCTGCACCCTGCTGGCCTCTCCCCTGTTGTTGTAGAGAGCACAGAAATGCCATGTGAGCCTCAACCTAGATTTCCCTTGGAGCCAATGACAATCTGGAGAGAGGTTATGACAGCATCCAGGAGATGAGAAGTGAGTCCTTATTGCTGAGCCACTACCCCCTTAGGTGTGCAGCCTGCCCAGCCCTAGCTGAGAGGTGTGGGAACCTTACTTTCCTCACCAATAAAATGTAGATAATGATAATACCTTCCTCCCAGGCCTGTGGTGAAGATCAAACGAGAGAATGCAGGGAAAAGCGTCTTATATGCTATAAAAGGCTCTGACAAATGCTCATTATTTCTTCCTATTCTTCTCCTGAAATTTATCAAACACTTTATAGGCCCTGGAGGTATTTTTTTGACTCCATTCTGCATGGCTTTTTCTGGCCCACCATTCTCCTCTCTTCTCCTGCTGTACTGTAAGAGAGGCAGAGTAGTGCAGTGATTAAGGAGGGAGGAGCAGGCTGGCGTGGGTTTGAATCCTGGCTCCTCCTTTCTCAGAGGCGTGCAGGACTCAGGGAAAGCCACACCACCTTTCAGAGCTCCCTCCTGCTTATCCTGCTTAAAATGGGTATAAAAATTGAACTTAACTCATAAATTGACGTGAGGACTAAATGAGATATTTTGTGCAAATTCTTAATACTGTGCATGCTGAGTGCTTAATAAATGTCTGCTGTGTCGTTGTTTATTATCTCTGGTAGATAGAATTCTACCATTTTTGAGTGGTAGGACCACTGAAAAGAGACCTCAGGCACAATTTTTACAGGCTTCCTTGTCTCCACCCACAGGAATCGGGTAGATCAAGAAGCCGATTAGGTGCTCACTCATGCAGAAGCGGTTTTTGAGTGCCTACTCTGTGCCAGGTGCTCCTAGGGCAATAGGATGATGAAGTTACAGTCCCCATCACTGGGAAGCCATGCCACACTGAGGAAGACATTTAATTGATTCACTCACTCACTCTCATCCATTCATTTGGTCAATTATCACCCATTTGCCAGGGTCTCCCCATGCAGGTTCTGTGCTGGGCTCTGAAGCACAGAGCTGGGAACTGGGCAGGGAACCTACTGCAGAGATTGGGCTGGAGTCCCTTGAGGCCTCTACCTTTTTCTGATGTGCCTTCTTACTTTCTGTCACTTGCTCTGTCTCCCCATCTGAACGTCCTGGCCCACACCAACATTCCAGATTTCTCAGCTAGGATGGACAAATGCTGAGTGACACCCCCATCCCAGCTCTCAGCCCACACACTCACTTGAGGCGCGAGCATCGATCAGCTTGGAGCTCATTAGCGGCCGCACAGCCGTTGCTGCATGTCACAGGCTCTTAAAGTCTCCATTACCGAGGCCCCTTGCTCCTCTGTATTTTTAGCCCGCATCTGGAGGAGATGGCTGGCATCTCCTGCAGTTAAACATGTCAGGTTCAGTGGTTTCGACAACTTTTCAGGCCTCTGGGCACCTGGAGGTGGGGGCTCCCAGATCTGCTCCTGGAAGAGAAGCTGGTAGGAGGTGTGAGGGCCAGGGGTGGGACCAGGTGTTCTCTTCTCTCTGGCAATCCCCTAGTCCCTTCTTGTGGGATACTGCCTCCCAGGTATGACAGAGCACAGGGGCCCCCACACTTTCCCGGCTATTCTGGGACCTAGGAAGATAAACAGCTCTCTGGATGACACCAGACTGAGGGCAGGTGATGCCAACTTGGGAACAAAACCCAGGCCACTTAGACCTCCCCAAGGATCAGCCACCATCTCTGGCTGCAGACAAACAGAGCAAAACACACAGAAGCCACCCAGCAGCGTGTTGATATCCAATACCGTGAGAGCAGGTTTCTTCTGCCTGTAGGAGACAGAGCAAGCCCGTGCAGCCAGCCCAGCTTGCAAGAGCCTGGGTTCCTTTGACACTGATAAGAACTGTAACTCATAGGCCCCAGAATATGGGAGAAAGAATGTGCTCCCTGGTGAGAGACACCAGGAAAGGAATGGCAGGCCACGGCTTGCCTGGTAGGGGTAGGAGGGGCAACATAGAGGGGAATGAGGAAGGATTCCCAACGTGGGGGGAGGGAAGGTCCTCAGGCCTGAGATAGGAATGGAGCTGTTCCCATATTGGGAGTTCCAGAGCCTGGACTTCCAGGAAGAATAAAAGCCTCAATCAAGGACATAAATTTCTCTATTCCCCAACAGCCATATACCCCAAGACTTGCTAATAAAATAATAGGCGTGAACAATGATTAGTCTGTTACTCTGAGCCGGTTACTTAGACAGTGTATTAAGTGCTGTTGGTATATTTCCTGATCATCTTACCAATTCTTCACCTTAAGGCAGGAACCGTTATGGTTCTTCTCATCTTATAGATGAGGACAATGAAGCTCAGAGAGACTAAACAACTCACCCAAAGTCACACAGCTGGAAAGTGTCAAACAGATGCAGAATTTCAATGCAGCGTTCAAGCACATCCTATGCCATGTATGTAGCCTTCAGATGACAAGGAAAGAAATGAAGTAAGGTCACACTTAACAGTGACATTTTACTGATGATGTGGTGGGAAGAACATCATTTTGGAAGGTTCTGTCTCTATGCCAGATGTGGTTCTGACAAATTCCTCTTTTCCTCTGGGCCTCAATGAAGGCCTAGATTGAGGTGTGGATGGATCAAAGCCATATTACCCATCTGAATCTGACAAGATGTTAAATAATAATAATAGCAAACATTCCTCGAATATTTACTCTGTGCCAGGTATATTATATGTGTTGTTTTATTAATCTTCATACCTCCCCTGTGAAGCATTATCCTTAAACAGATTAGGGAATGAAGCTCAGAAAGGCAGAGCAATCTGCCTTAAGCCACACAGCTAACAATGAGGTGAGGCTGGAATTAGAAATATGGACTGTTCTCTCTTAACCACTTACCTTTTCTGCTTTCTGATGGTTCAGTCCTGGGATACCTAAATGTTTTAAGAAGGAGGAGCTTCAGGTGTCTTTTGTCAGAGCTGGAGGGAAGCCAGAGGCAGAGCCTATGTGATCTGTGAGTAGCACTCAGTTTTCTGTTATTTAGGTGAGAGAAGTGGCTTCCTTATTTTCAGGCTCAGGGCACTGGCCTCCCTTTACACCATCCTATTCCACACCATCTGTTATTGACACCCCACTTACCCCCAGGTGCTGAGAGCTTCCTAAACATAGAATACCTCCTGAAGGAGGGGGAGGGAGAGAGCCTGCCACACTTTTGCTCTTCCCAGAGGGGTCTGGAAGGGCAATAGGAGTGACACCTGACACAGGCACCTGGGGATTTCTGAGCTTTGCCAACTTCTATAAATTTACCAGATACTTACTGTCCACCGATTCAGTGCCAGGCACCTTTCCAGGGCAGGGCTGCCATACACAGCGGCATGCTGCACAACCCTCTGGAAGTGCCAGTCATATTGTAGACACTGTACCTGACATGAATGGGTGCTGGAATGTCATGGTAAGCAAGACCAACCTGGCCCTCATCTCACAGAGGATGGAGTCCTACAGGGACCTCAGTCAGGCAAGGCACAAATGGCCCCACAGTGTGGCCAGTGTGGGGATGGAGGAGGAGCAGCGGCTGTTGGGGCTTGCAGGAGAGGCCCCAAGACTATATTTGGTAGTCAAAGAAGGCTTCCTGGAAGAAGTGACATCTAAACTAAGGCCTGAAGGTAAATAGAAGCAGCCTGCTTAAGGGGAAGTGTTCCAGGCAGGAGAAACATGAGCATCTAATTATAATCCAAGGTAACACAGGCTGTAACATCAACATGAACACAGAGCTGTGGGAGCCTTTATTCATTCCATCAATCATTTACTCATTAAGGAGATGGAGAATAGTTATGTCTGGGAGTTGAAAAAGTTTCACCCAGGAGATAACCCTTGAACTGGGCCTTGAAGGATAAGTAAGGGTTTTCTGGGATTAGGGGGGCAGGAGACGAGGGAGAGAAGCATCTGTGGAGACAAAACCACTTGAGCAAAGGCATGCGGATGGAGGTTTTGAGCATGTTGCCTGCACAAAGCAGAGGTTTAGGATACCTTTCCCAGGCTACCCTTGGTAGCTCTTTGTCTCTCAAACCTAACCTTGATATTTATTATTCATTTTTAACATGGCCTCATCTGTTAATAAGGGTTCAGATAGGAATGTTGGATGTATGCATGCATGCGTGTAGGAATCAGTGGATGAGTGGAAAGATGAATAAATGCATGAATGAGGGAATATATCAGAGAATGAATAATACCGAACATTTTATACGTGTTTTCCATGTGCCAGGCATTGTTCTAAGCGCTTTTTATTTATTAAATCATTAAATCCTCACACAACCCTAGGAAGTAGGTTTTGTTATTACATTCATTTTACAAATGGGAAAAGTAAGGCATGCAAAGTTAAGTAATGCACGCAATGCCCCCTGGCTAGGAGGTGGAGTGTGGGGGCAAGGGTTTGAACAGAGGCAGTTTGGTTCCAGAGGATGCTACAGGCTGGGGCCCAGGAACAAATGCTAGGAGTTGGGCAGTCCCTCCTTTATCCAGATATCTCCTCTCTCACTCCATAATGGTTTCTTAGCCAAGCCTCCTTCAGAAAGGTGCTGCTTCCTTGGAGCAGACTTGGGTCCAGGCAGCCAGAGTCTGGGCACTGCCCTGGCTGGTGGGGACGCACAGTACCTGTAGCCCATGCTGGGCAGCTGCAGTGTGCTGAGGATGCGTTGCTCCTCCCCGGAGCAGACCCAGGCCGGGTGAGGAAGCAGGGCCTTTAGCTTGCACAGTGGAGAACGCCCTTGCTCTGGGAGTGCCTCTCTGATCGCTGAACAAGGAGCTGGAAGTTTGCCTTGCAGTTGATTGTATTAGCATTTCAGAAGAATCCCCCTTCCTGGGAAGTATATTAACAATTCACTCTGGCTGGTCTCTCACCCAGGGCAGCCTCTTCGTGAAGTGCCACAGATTTCCTAGGAATCCTCTGAGACATTTTGACATTCTGATTGTCACTGCCAACGTGGGCTGCGAAGGAATTAATTGACACAGTTGAAACCCTCAATTTCCAAGGGCTGTATAATAAAATAAAGGTTATTGTATCATTGCAGATTCCACTGCTAGTGAAAAAGGGCTAAAGACCACGATGACAATATGGCATGCTTAGTGAGTGGGGACTCACTCTGATTTTCACGGCAACCGTCCTGAACTTTAGGGAATAATAAGGATGATAGTTATTATTTATCGAGAATTTGTAAGACGTTAGGTACTTTACTAAATGATCGACCTATATTATGTATTGCAACTCTATGAAGGAGATGCTATTTTAATCTCCATTTTACAGGTGAAGAAACTGAGGTAGGGAGAGGTGCAATGAACATGGCTAGTAAGTTGTAGAGTAGAAATAGATAAACTTGTGGCTGAAAAACACTCAAACTTGCGGCTGAAAGACATTCTATTTTCTTGAGGATGAAGGATGATTGAAATACCTGGGCAGGCAGGTTAAGATACAGGCTAAACATAAGGAATTCTGGCTGGTAGAGTATTATAAGCGTCTGTACACACTTTCTAGACTCTGAGAAAACACCACTGCATTTTCTCTCAGACCACAGGAATCCCATCCATCCATCTACCCATTCATCCATACAAAAGAGATCTATCCATTCATCATCCACCCACCCATCTATCCATTAATCTGCCCATCAATCCACTCATCCATTTATCTATCATCCACCCATCCATTCATGCATTCATTCAGTTAGTCATATATTCATGTATTCACTTATTTATTCAACTCAGGGGTGTCTCTGACTACCCCTCCCTAGCTTCTGTCATGGAGGTAGGTATCCTCTTTTCCTGTAAGTGCCTGCCATGACAAGTGTAGCAGGTGGAAGAGAAGCAGCAGGAGAACAAGGTGCTGGGAGATACAGTACCACTTCCCTAATTTGTAAAGAGTTCCTTTAACTTTCTCATCCCCAGTCTCCATACATGTAAAATGGGAATAATATTTGCAGGCTGTTGTGAATTTAAAGGAAGCAAATGTGTGACATGTTTTGGAAATATAAAAGTTCTGCATAAATTTATGTCTCTATCATCATTATCATCAGCAGTGCAGTATGTACTCAAATCTATGACTCCCTTAAATTTGAGAAGTCAGCATCTGTAAAAGGAACCATTTCTGATTTTGTTTTAAAGAAATTCTTTGCCAGGCACAGTGGCTCATGCCTGTAATCCCAGCACTTTGGGAGGCCGAAGCGGGTGGATCACCTGAGGTCGGGAGTTCAGGACCAGAATGACCAACATGGAGAAACCCCATCTCTACTAAAAATACAAAATTAGCCAGGTGTGGTGGTGCATGCCTTTAATCACAGCTACTTGGGAGGCTGAGGCAAGAGAATCGCTTGAACCCTGGAGGCAAAGGTTGCAGTGAGCCGAGATTACGCCATTGCACTCCAGTCTGGGCAACAAGAGTGAAACTCCATCTCAAAAAAAAAAAAAGAAAAGAAATTATTTAAAATTTATAAATATGAAATTCAGTAAAATAAAATTACTTTAAATCATGCAATTGCACAATTTTATAATAATCAGATCTATTTATTCCATGTCCTCTTGAGGCTACAGGAAGTATTGGAGAATAAGAGCTGGAAAGGGACTTGGTAAAAAAGGATACTTGATCATGAAACATGAGTCCTATAATTCCTGGCTTAATGGATAGCACTCTCCAGAATTATTACATATCAGGATGATTATTTAAGACTTATTCCTTGGTTATAAGAAAAGGTAAGGGAAGACTGTAAAAAAAAATATGTGCCTGAAAACGTAGGAAACGGCTATAAACATAGGCTATGTAGACACTGTGTATCAGTCAGTGTGGGTTACATTATGTTGCAGTAACAAACAGCCCCCAAATCTCTGAGGACTATGTCAAATGTTTCTTGTGGGTTTTTTTTTTTTTGAGACAGAGTTTCGCTCTTGTTACCCAGGCTGGAGTGCAATGGCGTGATCTCGGCTCACCGCAACCTCTGCCTCCTGGGTTCAGGCAATTCTCCTGCCTCAGCCTCCTGAGTAGCTGGGATTATAGGCATGCACCACCGTGCCCAGCAAATTTTTTGTATTTTTAGTAGAGATGGGGTTTCACCATGTTGACCAGGATGGTCGGTCTCAATCTCTTGACCTCATGATCCACCCGCCTCAGGCTCCCAAAGTACTGGGATTATAGGCGTGAGCCACCGCGCCCAGCCAACAAATGTTTATTTCTTCCTTATATTACATGTCTGCCATGAGTCAGCTGCAGCTCTGCTCCCCTGCTTTCTTCACTCTGGAGCCCAGCCCAACACAGAAGCACACTGATTCTTAAACCTTTCCGTCATATTTTATTGGCCAAAGCAAATCACATGGCCAGACCTGTCATCAATGGGAAGTATATTCCACTTTCAGAAAGGGCACCCAAGGGAGGAACAGCAAATATTTTTACCAATAACATAACTTTCCGTATATATTGTAACTGAACTAGGTTATTTGAACCTCAGAATGGCTTAGAGGAAGGACCTTTGCAGGAAGAGGTAGTAGCTCAATTAAGTTAGCTTCTCTCCGTGTCCACCTCCTCTCTCACCACCCATTTTCTATGTATTGTGGCTTTTGCTTTTCTGCACTTTTTTTTTTTTTGAGGTAAGTTTTTACTCTGTTGTCCAGGCTGGAGTGCAGTGGTGTGATCTCGGCTCACTGCAACGTCTGCCTTCAATGTTCAAGTGATTCTCCTGCCTCAGCTTCCTGAGTAGCTGGGATTACAGGTGTGAGTCACCACACCCAGCAAATTTTTTGTATTTTTAGTAGAGATGGGGTTTTGCCACATTGGCCAGTCTGGTCTCACACTCCCGGTCTCAAGTGATCTGCCTGCCCCAACCTCCCAAAGTACTGGCATTACAGGCATGAGCCACTGCACCTGGCCTGCTTTTCTGTCTTGAGATTCTCATTTCCTCATGACTCTGGCTTCTCCTTTATGGTCTTTTTGCCCTCTTTCTCCCTTATGAACTTTTACCTTCTGATTTTGCCATTAATCAGCCAGAACTCTTTAGAATCAAGTGCCAGAAACCCAATTCAAAATAGTTTAAGCAAAAGGGAAAAGAAGAAATTTTTTGGCTCATATATGAAAAATCAAAAGTAGAATTGGCCTGCAGCATGGCTGGGTCTCTGGGCCTTCATAATATTCTTGCCATCTCTCATCTCTTCTTTCTGCTGTTTTAACTCCATCTTTGGACAGACTTTCCCATCTTGTTGATGGAATGGTTGCCATGGCAGAGGCCCCTGGTTGTCTGCCAACAGCTGTTCTCCTTTTCTTCCAATGTGGTAGAATATTTTAGTTGGCAAGATGGCCTCTCTTGGAACTAGTTGTGCTTTGGAACTAAGTTCTGGCTAATCATACATGAGCAAAAATGATGTGTGCAACTTTTGGGCTGTTCCCTTAAAAGAAATGGTTGTCTTCCCCTTCCTTTTTCTTGCCTTCTGGCTGGCTGAAATGTGGTCCTGGTGGTGATAAGTGTCACCCCCCACCCCAGAGGGGGCAGAGCAACAAAACAGAAGGAGCCTGGGATTCTGAGAACTTCTGTGGAACAGAACGACTATATCTACTTGAGCTTTTATATGAGAAAGAATTAAATTTTAGTCTTGCTTTATCCCTGTTATTTGGGTCTCTTTGTTAAAGTAGCTTGATTAATCTTAATTAATTCACTTCCCCATCTTGAACCCATCATTGTGGTCAGGAGATAAAATCTACTGACTGGGCCAGGCCTGGGAATTGGGGTCCTATTTCAGAATCTGGGGTGAGACTAGCTCACCTAAACTCGTAGGTGAGACTAGCTCATCTAAACTCTAGGATTATACCCCAAGGAATACTGGGGTGCTATCACCAGAAAAAAATGTGAAATGAGTGCTAGGCAGGCAAAAACAACACGTTCATCACGCCCTGTGAACTCCCCATTCCCCTTATGCTTGCCTGTTTAAATTCCCTAGAGAGACGCTGGATTGGCCCAATTCATCCTTTTCCTCTTACCAGGCCACAGCTCATCTGCCAAGTGCCAGGCAATGGCCCAATCAGCTGTGGCCATGGAGATGGGTCACCTGTGGCTACCCCTTTGGTAGCCATGGTGGACAGAGTAGACAGCATGATTCATGTATCTTCAGAGCCCTCTGTTTACTTGCTATAGTGGGTGGAGTTCATGTTGAGGGCTGGGGGTAATTCAGGAAGTGGACTAGTGCTTTAGTCTGTTTGGGCTACTATAACAAAATGCCATAAACTGAGTGGCTTATAAACAACAGAAACTTATTCCTCACAATTCTGGAGGCTGAGAAGTCCCAAATCAAGTCACCAACAGACTCAGTGTCTGGTGAGGGCCCACTTTGTGATTCATAGAATGGTGCCTTGTCACTAGTCCTCACATGGTGGAAATGGGAAAGCAGCTCTCTAAAGTCTCATTTTCAAATTTTTTTTAAGGGATAGGGTGTATAAGGCCATTATCTAATTGTCATAAAGAAATACCTGAGACTGAGTAATTGATAAAGAAAAGAGGTTCAATTGGCTCATGGTTCTGCAGGCCTTACAGGAAGCATGATGCTGGCATCTGCTCAGCCTCTGGCAAGCCCTCAGGAAACTTACAATCATGGCAGAAGGTGAAGGAGGAATATGCACTTCATATGGCCGGTGCAGGAGCACAGTGGGCATTGGAGGTGCCACACCCTTTTAAGCAACAGATCTCATGAAAACTCACTCACTATTATTAGAAGAGAACCAAGGGAATGGTGCTAACCCATTCATGAGAAATCCACCCACCATGATCTAATCACCTCCCACCAGGTCCCACCTCCAACACTGGGGATTACAATTCAACATGTAATTTGGACGGGGACACATCTTCACACCATAGCATTCCACCGTGGCCCTTCTCAAATTTCATATCTTTCTCATGTTTCAAAATACAATCATGCCTTCCCCGAAGTTTTAACTCGTTCCAGCATTTTCTCCAAAGCCCAAAGTCCAAAGTCTCATCTGAGACAAGGCAAATCCCTTCTACTTATGAGCCTGTAAAATAAAAAACAGGTTAGTTATTTCCAAGATACAATGGGAGTACAAGCATTGAGTAAACATTTCCTTTTCAAAAGGAAAAAATCAGCCAAAAGAAAGGGGATACCGGCCCCATGTAAATATGAAACCCAGCAGGGCAGTCATTAAATCTTAAAGTTTCAAAATAATCTGCTTTGACTTTATATCTTACATCCAGGGCATACTAGTGTTAGAAGTGGGCTCCCAAGGCCTTGGGCAGCTCTGCCTCTGTGGCTTTGCAGGGTTCAGCCCCCAAGACTGCTCTCACAGGCTGGCCTTGAGTACCTGTGGCTTTTCCAGGTGGAGGGTACCAGCTGTCGGTGGATTTACCATTCTGGAATCTGGAGGATGGTGGTTCTCTTTTCACAGTTCCATTAGGCAGTGCCCTAGTGGGGACTCTGTGTATAGGTTCCAACCCCACATTTCCCCTCCACACTGCCCTAGTAGAAGTTCTCAATGAGGGTTCTGCCCCTGCAGCAAGCTTCTGCCTGGGCACCCAGGCTTTCTCATCCATCCTCTGAAATCTAGATGGAGGCTCCCAAGCCTCAACTCCTGCACTCTGTGCACCTGTAGGCTTAACTCCACATGGAAGCTGCCAAAGCTTAATGCTTGCACCTTCTGGAGCTGCAGATCGAACTGTACTTGGGCCCCTCTGAGCAGAGGCTGGGCCTGAGCAGCCACTGTCCTGAGGCTGTACAGGGGAGCAGGGGTCCCGAGCCTGGCCCAGGAAACTATTCTTCCCCATAGGCCTCAGGGCCTGTGATGGGACTGGCTGCCAGAACTTCTCTGAAACGCCTTCAAGGCCTTTCCCCTGCCGTCTTGGCTATCAGCACTTGGCTTTTGTTTTAGTTGTGCCATCTCTCTAGCAAGTGGTTGCTCCACAGCCTACTTGAATTCCTCTCTCAAAAACAAAACAAAACAAAAACTTTTCTCTCTCTGTCTCATGGCCAGGCTGAAAAATTTCCAAACTTTTATGCTCTGCTTCCCTTTTAAATATAAGTTCGAAGTTCAAGTCATTTCTTTGTTCCCACATCTTAGCACAGATTGTTAGAAGCAGCCATGCCACCTGTTGAACACTTTGTTGTTTAGAAATTTCTTTCTCCAAACACTCTAGTTCATCACATCATCTCTCCATTCTCTCTCTCTCTCTCTCTCCCCCGCCCCCCAGGCATGGTCTGGCTCTCTTGCCTAGGCTAGAGTTCAGTGGTGTAATCCCAGTTCACTACAGCCTCCACCTCTAACCTCAGCCTACTGAATAGCTGGGACTATAGGCACATGTCACCATGCCCAGCTAGTTTTTGTATTTTTTGTAGAAATGGGGTTTTGCCATGTTGCCCAGGCTGGTCTCGAACTCCTGAGCTGAAGCAGTCCACCCATCTTCACCTCCCAAAATGTTGGGATTATAGGTATGAGCCATCATGCCCAGGCCCCAAGTCATCACTCTCAAGTTCAAACTTCCACATATCCTTAGCTCATGGACACAATCCAGCCAAGCTCTTTACTAAGTCATAACATGTGTGACCTTTGCTCCAATTCCCACTAAGTTCCTCATTTCCATCTGAGACTTTGTCAGCCTGGCCGTCATTGTTCACATCGCTATCAGCATTTTGGTCACAACCATTTAACCAGTCTCTAAGAAGTTCGAAACTTTCCCTCATCTTCCTGTCTTCTTCTGAGCCCTCCAAACTCTTCCAACCTCTGTCTGTTACCCAGTTCCAAAGTTGCTTTTTCTTTTTTTTTTTTGAGACAGAGTCTCACTCTGTCACCCAGGCTGGAATGCAGAGGGGTGATCTCAGCTCACTGCAACCTCCACCTCCTGGGTTCAAGCAATTCTTGGGCTCCTAGGACTGGGAGTAGCTGGGACTACAGGCACATACCACCATGCCCAGCTAATGTTTGTATGTTTAGTAGAGACAGAGTTTCACCATTTTGGCCAGGCTGGTTTTGATCTACTGACAGAAAATGATCTGCCCACCTTGGCCTCCCAAAGTGCTGGGATTACAGGCTGCTTCCACATTTTCAGGTATCTTTGTAGCAATGCCCCACTCCTCAGTACCACTTTTCCTTATTAGGCCATTCTTGCATTGCTATAAATAAATACTTGAAACTGGATAATTTTTTCTTTTTCTTTTTTGAGACAGAGTCTCACTCTTGTCACCCTGACAGGAGTACAATGGTGTGATTTCTGCTCACTGCAACTTCTGCCTCCCAGGTACAAGTGATTCTCCTGCCTCAGCCTTCCAAGTAGCTGGGATTACAGGTGTCTGCCATTATACCTGGCTAATTTTTTTTTTTTTTTTGCATTTTTAGTAGAGACAGGGTTTCACCCTGTTCGCCAGGCTGGTCTTGAACTCCTGACCTCAGGTAATGAGACTGGATAATTAATAAAGAATAGAAGTTTAATGGGCTCATGGTTCTGCAGGTTGTGCAGGAAGCATGATGCTGGCATTTGCTCAACTCTAGGGGAGCCGCAGGAAATGTACAATTATGGCAAAAGGTAAAGGGGGAACAGACACGTCATATGGCCAGAGCAAAAGCAAGAGAGAGGGAGGCAGGGAGGTGTTGTACACTTTTAAACAACCAGATCGCACAAGAACACACTATCATGAGAACAGCACCAAGAAGGGGATGGTGCTAAATCATTCATGAGAAGTACACCACCATGACCCAATCAGCTCCTACCAGGCCCCACTTCCAACACTGGCAATTACAATACAACATGAGATTTGGGACGGAGACCCATATCCAAACTATATCATGGGGTCTTGCTATGTTGCCTAGGCTGGTCTTGAATTCCTGGGCTCAAGCAATCCTCTTGCCTCAGCCTCCCAAAGTGGGGTATTACAGGTATAAACAACTGCATCTGGCCAAGAAGACTCTTTTATAAGGGCAGTAATCCTCATGATCTAACCACCCGCAAGGGCCCTACCTCTAATACCATCACATTGGTGATTAGCTTTTCCACTTATGAATTTTGAAGAGAAGCAAACATTTCGATCATAGCAACTGGGCTCTCCAGCCATGGAAAATGGACTAGGGAAAATATGAGAACTGGCCAAGGGTGTCTGTATGCTCTCTGCCCCAGCCTCCAACAGTTGGTCTGTGTGTGTGACCATCTGTGTAAAAAGACACGAGAATCCTAGTTGAGTCATCTTCACTGTGCCGAAGGCAAGACAAGTTCTTTAAATTTACTGCAGATGCTCATTGGGGATGTACCAGAGTGTTTGTTAACTCCAAATGCCAATAAATGTTTATAAATAATGCTATTAAAAATGTATTATTGCTCTGACACTTTGTTATAACATCTTTCCTCTTAACGTTTTCCCCACGTAACATTTACTTTAAAAGGCCCCAGCCAAAAGCTGAACACCAATAAAACTGTACCAAGTTTCCCAGAACGTCTCCATTTATGAAGCAAAGACTCAGCACTCAAGGAAAAGCCACTGAGATATTCCACTGTTTTGTAAACTGAAAAATCTGTAGTTCCTGTAGCTGAGGCCTAACTGCACGTCGCATTTGAAATTTTGAAGCTTCAATTGCTTAAAAATATTGTAACTGCTTCTCAAACAGGAAAATTGCATTTAGATTTTCCTCTGTGTTTAACCTCAGACTGGCAGGAGATAGTCTTCAAATTTCCCCAGCAAATGAAAATCACTTTAGGATTGAGATTGCATATGGATAGTTCCTGCCATGAGAAAAAGAAATCTCCAGGAACAAATATAGTCATACCTTCTGTGCTGGGCCCATAACATGGAGAAATAGATGATCATTCTGTCCTATAATCCACAGCATGAGGGATTTGGGACAGAGACAAGGAAAGACATTCTTGAATATGAGGTTCAGCCACATCTGAACTGTTACTAAGGGAAATTGCAGTGTCCTGCACTCAATTTTCTTAGAGCCAGCCTCCAAAATTGTTCCATTCCTTTGGCACTTCCCATGTCAAAATTCCCTTCTTCCCCATGGAGGCTCTAGTGAGTTCAAACCATCTCTTCTCAGTCAATCTTATAATTCACTCAAACTAAAGTGTGACTGTTTGCATTTCAAAGGGATCCAATGGGAAAAGGGCAGTGCTTTGCTCAAAGGAATTAGTCGACATTGGTAAAATTATAGACAATGACAGACGGTGTATTAGACGGAGCATTGAACAGGGGTCTTCTTATAAGACTGGTTTTGGGCTGGGCGCGGTGGCTCAAGCCTGTAATCCCAGCACTTTGGGAGGCCGAGGCAGGTGGATCACGAGGTCAAGAAATCGAGACCATCCCAGTCAAAATGGTGAAACCCCGTCTCTACTAAAAATACAAAAAAATTAGCTGGGTGTGGTGGTGCATGCCTGTAGTCCCGGCTACTCGGGAGGCTGAGGCAGGAGAATTGCCTGAACCCAGGAGGCGGAGGTTGCGGTGAGCCGAGGTCGCGCCATTGCACTCCAGCCTGGGTAACAAGAGCAAAACTCGGTCTCAAAAAAAAAAAAGACTGGTTTTACATTTGATAAATACCTCCACTTTCCTTTCTCCCTCTTTCCCTCCCTCCCTCCTCCCATCCTCCCCCCTCTTCCTCCCTCCCTCCCTTCCTTTCATCTATTCAAAAACTTCTCTGGGGTGCCTGCTCTATTCCATTCTTTATGTTCTGTGTTGAAGTCTTGGAACAGGAACTTCCCACAACAAAGGGAACTGAGCCTAAGAAATAATAATCATAATCACAGAACTACAATTACTGTTCATTGAGTGGGTGCTTACTACATGCTGAGAACTATGCTAGGAGCTTTTTCTGGATGGCATTTAATCTTCACCACAGCCCAGTGAGGTAGGTAGTATTACTCCCTTTTCACAGACAAGAAAATAGAGGCACCATTTTTGGTCCAAGGTTGCACATATTAAGGTGTGATACTGGGATATCAACACAGGCAGTCTGATTTCAGTTTTCTGTTCCAAGCAAGATTAGATTAAAAGAAGCATACAGGGCAGGCTTTCAGGGGGCAAAGTCCTTAAGGTGCTCTGCTCTACCTGAGGAGTTGTTTTAAGGGGTGGCAAGAAAAGCCAGCCTCTTGCTAAGTGTATAGGAGCCTCCGGTGAAGGGAGCCCCAGAGGGTCGCCCCACTCTTGTGCCCTCTACCCCACACCATCCCCTCCCCCCACTAGCAGATGGCAGAAGCCAGAAGCCTGGCTGCGCCCCAGGCCTGGCTCTGGTCAGGAAGAGGGGATCTTTTGTGAGTTTCTGGCCTGGTCTCCGTTAACACCAATTAGCGTTTCTGCCTGCTTGGAGCTGCAGGGCCGACAGGCTTCTGTGATCCTGGTGGCTGGAGGTTCTGGCCTAGAAATGCTCAGGATGTGGGACAGAAGTCAGAGAGTCCGAGGGGAGGGACTTTGTCATTGAATGGAGAGGAAATGGGGTTTCACAGAGGCTCCCTGGGGCCCAGCAGCCTAGAGGACAGGACTCTCTGGGGCCAAAGAGGAAGAGAAAAAGACATCTAGGACTGCCTCCACCCCACCCCCGCATATCCCACTGTGTCTTGGCTAGGAATTTGGGGACTAGTTGCTGAGAGAGGAGGAGAAGGTCGAGAGTGGACTCTGACATTCCTGGGCTTGTGCACGACTCTAGGACGAGTTCTTCTGGGAGCTTGTCTATCTAGGGCTTGTGAGTGCCTTACTTCACTTTAAAGCAAGCCCAGAAGTTTGGCCTCCGATTCCCCAGTAATCCAGGATTTGTGGAAGGCCATGGGTAAGCTTGAATAAATGGCTCAAGTTAGCAGACTGAGTCCTTAGGAAGAGCTGGGAAGGGAACTGCCAGGAAAGCCTGGTCACCCCTTTGTGAAGCTGTCTTTGTCTTTTCAGATGATGTGGGTGAGAGATCCCTGAGTCCCTGTGGCCTGGGGAATGGCCCCATGTCCACCTGCCCTAGATCTTTCTTGTCTGCCTGTTCCCTGAACTCCCCTCCCTTATCCTCGGGCCCTCTTCATGTCGTCCCCTGTTCTTTTTGTCCAGTGTGGGCTTCTTCTTGTCCTTCCCTCTCCATTGAGCCTGCTTGGCCGGCCAGCCCTCCAGCAGGGATGATCATCCATTCTCACATTTCCAGTGCTCACTTGGGCTGGACCACTCACTTCGCTCCTGCTTCTTGTAGGAGGGCTGTCACCCATGCCGTTTGCAAAGCCAATAGCCACAGATGTCCAGGAGCTTGTGAATATCACCCCTTGCCTGGCTCCAGCTCTACCTGGTTGCCCAGATGTTCTTCAGTGACTCACCCAGGTGCCCCAGGGACTGGTTTTCCAGAACCCCATCACTATAGATTCAGGAACATCACTTCACCTTTCAAACATAGGACTCCTACCTCTCCCTTACTTGCTGCTGGGGCCTTTCTGAACAGTGCATGAAGGGACAAGAAGGTGGTGTACACAGTAGGAAGGCCCCAGGCCCAAGCCAAATTTTCTCTTTTTGAACCTCTGGCCCCTCTTCTCTTCCTTGCAGTCTCCACTCTTTTCTTAGGGGCTTCTCTAAGTTCCCTGACTGACCTTGAAATTCCATTCCTTTGGCACTTTCCATGTCAAAATTCCCTTCTTCCCCACGGAGGCTCTAGTGATCTCTTCTCAGTCAATCTTTTTTTTTTTGAGACGGAGTTTCGCTCTTGTTACCCAGGCTGGAGTGCAATGGCGCGATCTCCGCTCACCGCAACCTCCGCCTCCTGGGTTCAGGCAATTCTCCTGCCTCAGCCTCCTGAGTAGCTGGGATTACAGGCATGTGCCACCATGCCCAGCTAATTTTTTGTATTTTTAGTAGAGACGGGGTTTCACTATGTTGACCAGGATGGTCTCAATCTCTTGACCTTGTGATCCACCCGCTTCGGCCTCCCAAAAGTGCTGGGATTACAGGCGTGAGCCACCGCGCCTGGCCCCTCAGTCAATCTTATAATTTACTCAAACTAAGGTGTGATTGTTTGCATTTTAAAGGGATCCAATGGGAAAAGGGCAGTGCTTCACTCAAGGGAATTAGTCAACATTGAAACTGTCTTCTTGGGGGCTTCTCTAAGTTCCCTGCCCAAGTTCCCTGAACAGGAACTTCCCATAACACTAAGAACGTGGGAACTTCCCATGACACTGAACATGGACAATTTCAAGGTCAGGCAGAGGCTTGAAGGATAATAGAGGCCTTATATTGGCTTCCCAAGCCCCAGGCTCAACCCTTCTCTGATGCTGCAGGATTCCTAAACCTAGAGGACAAATAATCATTTCTTTCTGTACTAAAAAAAGAAGCTCATCATCTCCACAGTCTCCCTTATGAGGGGCAGATACTGCTGCCCCCTCTTCCTTGCTAAGCCATTCTCTACTTCTTGTCCTTAACTGAGCTTAGGCTAAAGCCCCCTGGATACACCCCAGTCAGGAAGAGGCTCAGGCCCAGTTGGGCAGGGCATGCTATGGCCATGAAACTGATACCTCATCAGCTTTCACTACGTTGTCTTCTTGTGGTCTCCTGGGCTGTGGGAGGCATGGGAGAGGGGCAGGGGACAATGCTGTGCTCTGTGGCAGGACCTGAGAAGGGTGCTTAGATGCCCATACACTAAGGCGCTCTTCCGCAGCCTGGGCAACCTGTGAGGTTCTCCTGTCTGCCGTTCGAGTAGAGATTGGATGTCCTGAGCTCTGAATACACATCAGCCACGAATATTAATGCAGATGGAATTGAAGTATTTAGACAAATACATACAGCTCCCATTTCCTGAATTTAGTGAGAGTCACTCAAGCATTATAACCTTGATGGAGAGAGCTACAGTTATCCCCATTTTACAGCTGAGGAAATGCAGCTGCATTTCCTCAATGGGGATAACTGTAGCTCAAGAATGGTTGAGTACTTGCCCGAGAACAAACAGCAAGAATGGCATGGAACTGGGATTTGAATCCAAATATCCAGAGCTCCTCCTCTTAAATGTTGCAAAATATTTCATAGACAGGACTCTTAGCACTTCTCCCAGCTCATCCCAGTGATTTAGCGGGGCACTGTCACCATGGGGATCTGAGGCCAGAGAGCTGCAGTAATGAGAAGCCAGGAGTTCTAAGGCCTGTCTCAAGGGACCTGCTAGTGTCAGGGCTCTGGGGCTGGGAAGGAGCTTTGAGAGGCTTTCTCTCCACCTAATGGCCACCCACCCACCCTGTCATTGGGGGTTGACAGGGGCTGCTTTGCCAACAAAGGTGTCCCTGAAGCTTTCTGCTTTTTGCCACGTACCTCTCCCAGGCAGGGAGTCACTGGGCTTGACTCTGCCTTTCTAGCAGGTGCTGCTGCCACTCAGGGCTTCCTGGGGAGCAGGAGTCCTGCCAGGGTCTGGGCCCATGTTCCCATGACTTGAGATACACAGTCAGCCTGTTCCTGCCTTCCCCCTAGCCCCTTGAAGCCAGAGTCACATAGCTCTGGAGAAATAGCCCCCTGTGCCTAGCAGGAAGAGCCTGGACTACCTGGGGCTGGCACTGGGGGCCTCTGGCCTCTAGAGCGCCCTTCCTTACACAGGTGCTAGCATGGGTTCCTTCCATCAGACTGATCCCATGAGCTGGCCCTTGGGCCTTTGTAATACATGTTGATTTTATGCCTCTCCTTTTCTCTCCATTTTGCCCCTCTCTCTTCTCTCTGTTTGTCCAAATCCTGCCCACACAGGAAACCTGAGCTCAACTCTCACCTCCCCACAGGGAACCTCTCTGGACTACTCCAGCCTGCAACAAGAACACCTTCCTCTGAGCCTTCACAGCTCACAGAATAGAACTAAATTCTATGGTATCGCTCATCATATATTAGTCTTGTTTTTCCAATTAGCTCATCAGTTCCTTGAGGGCAAGAGACCATAGGTGACCCATTTTTGCCTCTCCCAGTGCACTTAGAGAAGGGTTGGACTTTCTTGGAACTCATCCATGACTGGTTGGCTAATTGGAATCTGCTGAGCTGTATTCAGGGCCTGGCATGTATGTGTATACTGTATGTAGTTTTCATGTGTCTGTATGTATCCTTGATTCGCATGTTTGCACACATTTGTAAGGTATGTGTGCTCATGCATGTGAATTATGGTTCATGTATTGCACTATGTAAATACTTGGTTTAATTAATTCAACAAGCATTTATTGAGCTCCTGTCACAGCTGGGCACTGTGCCAGGTGCTGGGGATATGATGGTGAGTAAGAAATGGACTGTCCTAGCCCCTCAGATCTGGGAAGAGAGACCATTAAGGAAGTAATAATAATAAGTAAGCTAAGTGCCATGATGAGGGGGCACATGCCAGGAGCCCTGACTTTAACCAGTCTAGGGAGACAGATCAGGGAGGACTCATGGAGAAAGGAAAAGTTGGCTAAGACTTAGTCTGTTGAGGGTTAAATTGTGTCCTACCCCTTCCAAAATACATTCAAGTCCTAACTCCCAGTACCTGTCAGTGTGACCATTTATAGAAATAGGGTTTTTGCAGCTGTCATCAAGTTAAGATGAAGTCATACTGGATTAGTGTGCACCCGAATTGAAAGACTCTGGCGTCCTTCTAAGAAGAGGGAACTTTGGACACAGACACAGACATAGGAAGAATGCTATGTGACCACAGAGGCAATGTTGGGGTTGGTGTGTCTACAAGCCGAGGATAGCAGCCACAGGAAGCTCTTGAGGGAAGGAGACCACAGATGACCACTTTTTCCTCTCCTAGTGAACTCAGACAAGGGTTAGAACCTTTCTGGGACTCAGAGAGACATGGAGCAGATTTTCTCTCTGAGCCTCCAGGAAGTAACCAATCCTGCTGACACCTTGATTTCAGACTTCTGGCCTCCAGAAGTGTGAGAGAATAAATTTCTGCTGTTTTAAAGCCACACAGTCTGTAGTAATTTTTTAAGGCAGCCCCAGGTACCTCATACAGAAGCTTACTAGGAACCCACCATGTGAGGAAAAGAAGGGAAGAATGATTCTGTCATCGGGAACAGATTACACAAAGGCAAGGGGTGTGAGAGACCATGGCAGAGAGAAACGGAAAGTTCAGTGGGGCTGGGATAATCCCTAGGAGGTGAGAATGGGGGGTTACATGTTAGAGCATGTATGTGTGTCCATATGGTTTGCATGACTGCGATTATATGTATGTGAATAGTTTATACATGCATGTGCTTTTTGGAGTTTTGCATGTTTCAGCCTGTTTTTACTATTCATGTGTTTCTGTATGCTCTTGCATGACTTGTGTGTGCATGTCCTCACCTGTGTGTGTGCTTGCATGTCAGTGCATGTATGTGCACAGTCTACAGTGTGTGCATTGAACCCAAAGAAGTTGGTCTGTGCTTTATCACAGGAAGATTTGAAGCCAGGCAGAGCCCTGTTTCCTCATCTATAGGGTTGGTGCTCATTGTAAATGGCAAAAACTTGGTCAGACTGTGCAATGACTCAGGTAGACACCAGGAGCTTAGAGCTCGTCTGTCTTGATTCAAGTAGATCAAGGGCTGGCCGCAGTGGCTCATGCCTGTAATCCCAGCTCTTTGGGAGGCCGAGGCAGGCAGATCACCTGAGGTCAGGAGTTCAAGACCAGCCTGACCAACGTGGAGAAACCTCGTCTCTACTAAAAATACAAAATTAGCTGGTCATGGTGGCGCATACCTGTAATCCTATTTACTCGGGAGGCTGAGGCAGGAGAATTGCTTAAACCCAGGAGGTGGAGGTTGTGGTGAGCTGAGATCGTGCCA
This sequence comes from Callithrix jacchus, assembly GCF_049354715.1. Taxonomy (NCBI): domain Eukaryota; kingdom Metazoa; phylum Chordata; class Mammalia; order Primates; family Cebidae; genus Callithrix; species Callithrix jacchus. The sequence continues at coordinate 40,173,404 of NC_133503.1, forward strand.
CTGCACTTTAGCCTGGTGAAACTCCATCTCGAAAAAAAAAAAGAAAGATCAAGGCAGAGTGGATGATGCCTTGGTTAGCAAGAGGCATGTGTGATATAGAACCCCTGAGTTCTCGTGAGGTGGCCTTGGAGATGGTTCTGATTCATCTTGCCCCCCAGCCCAGCCCCACTGGCACAGCTCCTGGGGAGTGCCCAAACTCAGTGCATCTGCCCAGAGAATGTCTTCTTAGTAGAGCCCCACTCCCTGGGCAAGGTTTTCAGTGGAGAGCAGGAATCAGGAAGGGCTACTGCTATCCCAGGCCCTCCTGATGGGATGTGCAAAGGGTTGGGTATGTATGAATCTTTTTTCTAAGGAGATCACAGCCAGATAGTCCATGACCCAGGAAATCTAAAAAGCACTTCTCTAGTCTAGGTTGACATTGAGAGTGTGAGCGTGTGCATGATATGTGCAGGTGTGTGCAAGCATGCGGAACTCTCAACCTGCTTCCTCTCCGAGAATATGGTTGGATCAGGATGTCAAGTGCAGCCTCGGGCCCTGCCAGCTGCTGCGTGGTCAGATTGCAGGGGCTGTCCTTGACAGGGCTGGTAGAACAGACAGAGCCAGTGTTAAGGACAAAAACGGAGGGGCAGAGGCTGCGGCTTTGTAGGGAGGGCTGGCTTGTAACCTGGAGGAGCTCCCTTAGATGGTTCACATTCAGGATGAAGCCTTGGAGGTGGAGCCAGGGTGGGTATGTGGGCGGGGATGGGACAATAGGGTTCCCAGGGAGCATTGTAAAGTTCCTCTGTAACAGGAATTGAGGCTGTTCAGCACCTTGGTCAGCACCCCTGGGCTCCGCAGCTCCAGCGTTCTCTGCCGGTTTCCAGACTACCTTATTTCAATGCCTCTGGCTATGGTGGAGATGCTGAGTATAGTGAACCTACATATAAAGTTCAGGATATAGTTGGGAGCCTTGTCGGGGCTACAGGAATTTTTGAGAAGCTGTATGTGAATGAGGAGGGTCTCTCACATGGGTCGTGAGGGGATAATGAGCCCCAAAAGAAAGAAAAAAAAGGATCTTCCAGAGTCAGGGTGGGCGGTGGTGGCCAGGAGGCATGCTGGGGGCTTCAGACTCAGCCCGTGGGAAGGAAGAGGAAGAGCATCCCGTGAGGAGGGGAGGGAAGAGTCCCTAGCTCAGGTGTGTTTTTCTTTCCTCTTATCTCAGGCACTGGGATGAGCCAGCCTGGGCCTTACCACCCTTGCCCATCCAAACTCTCTCCCCCGTCAGTTCCCCAAACCTTCCAGGATCAGAGGCTTCCCTGAGGCTATTCTCTGAGGCCTGTCCCATGTTCCTTCCTTCTGCTCTCCCACTCCCTTCCTTGCCTGGCACCATCACAGCCCTGCCCTTTGCACCCCTGTCGTAACTGGCAGGACTTCGCTGCTGCCATCCTCTGGCTCCCAGACATGATGGCTCTTTTCCTTCCAAAGAACTTTTTGCAGGCAATTAATTAACTTCATCACATCCTTTCTGTGGATCCCAGTGCTAGGAGGGAGGCAGAATTGTCTTGTACCGAGGCCAGTCAAGTGGATTTGTGGCTATCCAGGCAACTGCTGGGGGAATTCTCTCTCAGGCAGCCACCCCCTCCTCACTTTGGAGTTGGCTGCAGTGTGGACCCAGCTTCCGGAAGAAGTGAGGGTCACCCTGTCTGCTCTCAGCCCTGGCTTAGTCTCCAAACTGCCTTCCTCATTGGCTCCCTCCAGCTTCCCTTTTCTCCCATTTCTCCCCCAGGCAACTTCTGGGATCAAAGGTTGAATGCAAAGTACAGGAAGGAATGTAGGTGAGTGTAGAGGAGCATGATCTCAGATAGCAGTGATAACCTTTCCCTTGCATGCTGGGCCTGCCATTTTCGTGTAGCCAATGTCATGGAAATACAGGAAAATGCAGAGTGTCTGCATGCAAATGGGCCCAGACATCCTGGCCACTTCCCTGGCAGCGTGTGACCCCTGGATGTACCCATGCAGGGTCTGATCTCCTGAGACCCTGAGGTGTGGTTCCTCAAATGCTGGGGCACTGATAAGGGGAAAACTGGGGCCACCTCAGCTGGTCCTGATGCTTGTGGAGATGAGTCCCTTCCTTCCACTCTAGGAACCTAGTTAGGCCCTGGGGTGCACTTAGTGTGTGACTGCTGGGGAGAGGCTGGGGCTCCGAGGAAAGGCAGAGGGGAGAGAGACAAAGTGGTACATAGATTGTGCAGCTATTGATGCTGGGCTCTGAACTAGACACAGTGTTCTTCTGACACCCCAATAAGTTCTTAAGGAACCTAAGGTTTAATGAAATGCAGCAACTGGCTCAAGATATCACAAGTGAGTAACTTGTGAGGCCAGAACTAGACCAAGATTTTTATAATCTGAGCAAAATTAAAATGTAAATCAGATAGTACCATCCTCTGCCCAAATCACTCTCATGGCCTCCCAGTGTTTTTAGCAAAAACTCGTCTTCCTTTCCATGGCCAGCAAGACCATGCCCCTCTCTAACCTCATCTCTGCCCCTCTCCTTCACCCCATTTCTCACTCTGCCCCAGCACCAGGCCTTTTTCTGCTTCTCTAGCACATATGCCCATCTCTTCTTAAAGCTCTTGCACTTCCTGATCTGTCTGCTTGGAACCTTTTTCCTCCAAATCTTTCTAGGATGGCTTATTTTCATTCTTCAGGTCAAACTCCACCTTCCAGAAGGCCTTTCATGACTGCCCAGGCACCAGCAGCCTCCCTCCTTCCCTCTCTACCCCTTCATCCCAATTTATTTTCTTCACAGTACTTAACAGCATCTGAAGTTATTTATCTGTTCACTTGTTCATTATCTGTTTTGCCCACTAGAACATGAGCTCCTTCAGGGTACAAACTGTGTCTCTTTGGTTCACCATTGTATTCCCAGGGCCTGGTGCTTAATAAGTGCTCAATAAATGTTTGATGAATGAGTGACTTCAGAAAAGCTTCACTAGCCCCCAAGCGGGCAGCGAGAGGAACAAGGACATGCTGGGTAGAGGAGTCAGCTACTGGACTACAGACCACATTGAGGCCTGATCACCAAGGCTCTGGGATTCATCGGAGAGAATCCATCCGTCCAGCTGTCTGCCTGTCCATGAGGTGACCTGGCCTCCCTTCCAGCACAAGGAACATGTGTGAACACATTTCCTCAGACTTCAAGTGAAGTCAAGTGAAAGAGACAAGGCTGCCTGGTGTTCCTGGACCAGAGATGTATGTCCTTGGGCTCCCTACATGTTCGCAGCCTTTCTTGATTTTGGGTGAGGTTCACAGTGGCTCTGGAGCCCACCCTGCCTGCCCCCAGGGTTACGGCAGGCATTGCCTGGCAGGGGAAGACTGCTGCTCAAAGAACTCGATCTTTTGCATTTACTGACATTCTTGGATTTGGCATTTACAACCTCAGGGCTCTATTCCGAGGAGGCCTTTTGCATTTGATGTAAATATTATGGTGATGAGAGGTGACACCGAGAATACCCTGCAGGAAATGTAAATCCACCCCCACCAGGCTGGGAGCCTCTCCCCACTGCTGCTTTGGGTTGTTATTCAGGGAACTGATTCCTTCCAGTTCTTGAGTTAACCAAGAAGACCCCCCTCCACCTGTAGGCAGCAGGGTCCAGGAGCAGTACATTAGTTATTTCTCTAATTTGCAGAGGCACATTCATCCAACAGTGTGGGATGCAGTGGTGGGGCCAAGTGGCACTGCAGCCATTCCTTAAGGGGAGGGATGTCTCCTCCAAGAGGAGGCTTGGGCAGTTCTCAGCTCTGGAGAGGTGGGGTTGGGGGATCAAAGCTAGCAATGGGCACTGTATTCCCAGAAGTCAGCTACCCTCCCAGCTACTTCCTCGTTGACTCCCGGTTTCTACTTGTCTCCCAGCAGAGTTTAGCCCTAGATCTGTGTGTCTCTCTACTTAGCACTGGGGACCACTTTCAGCTGCAGTGCCCCTTGGTGCCAGCATTTTACTCTCTTCCCAAATTCCCAGAGAAATGATGTTTATAATCCCCACTGGCAATCATGGTGAGGTGCTGGGACTGGAGCAGCTGTGCTGAGATGGTTTGCAGGATCAAGGAAAGAGGTAGCATCTTTACAATAGTATCTTTATGATATGCTGTGTGGCTGGGGACAAGTGACTGAATCTCTCTGAGCTTTGGTTTCTATATCCTTCAAATAGGGAAGATAATACCTATGCCATACGTGAGGATCACATAGGGTTATGTGAGTGCATGTAAGGGGTCTAGCACAGGACTTGACATGCAGTGATTGCTCAAGAAGTAGGGGCAGTTATTATTAGGTACAGAGGTCTTGTGAGTCACGATGCAGACCAAGGACCAGATGCTGGCTTGCAAGCCCAGAATTTACAGCTTTTTTTTCCCTAGCTATGCCATGAACATAATATCTACAGTGACCATTCAATCAATAAGTATTGATGATTTATTATTTGGATGGGTAATGAGTATTTATTGTTATCATCAGTAAGCTGATGTAGCCTAGAGCTCAGACCTGGAGTCAGAGAAACACAGTTCAACTCTTAGCTTGACTGCTAGATACTGGACTTTTCTTTCTTTTCTCTTTTTTTTTTAAATTTTAATTTAATTTTAATTTTTGAGACAGTATCCCACTCTGTTACCCAGGTTGGAGTGGTGGCACAATCACAGCTCGCTGCAACCTCGACCTTCCCAGCTCAGGTGATCCTCCCACCTCAGCCTCCTGAATAACTAGGACCACAGGCACACACCACCATACCTGGCTAATTTTGTGTGTTTTTTTTTGAAGAGACAGGGTCTTGCCATGTTGCCCAGGCTGGTTTTGAACCGTGGACTCAAGCAATCCACCTCGTTTGGCCTCCCAAATTGTTGGGATTACAGGCATGAGCTACCATCCTTGGGCGCTGGACTTTTCAAAGTTTTGGTTTCTCCATCTCTAAGAAGGAAGCGATAATAGAACCCATGTCAGATGTTGTGAAGATTAAATGGAATAGTGCTTGACATATAGTTGGTTCTTCATGAATGCTACTACAAAATATTTTGTGAGGCCAGTTATGGTGGCTCATGCCTGTAATTCCAGCACTTTGGGAGGTCAAGGTGGGTGGATCACCTGAGGTCAGGAGTTTGAGACTGGCCTGACCAACATAGTGAAACTTTATCTGTACTAAAAATACAAAATTAGCCAGCATGGTAGTGCAAGCCTGTAATCCCAGCTTCTTGGGATGCTGAGGCAGGAGAATCGCTTAAACCCAGGAGGAGGAGGCTGCAGCCAAGATCGCACTGTTGCACTCTAGACTGGGCAACAAGAGCAAAACTTTGTCTCAGAAAACAAAAACAAAAACAAAAAACAAAAAACCGTTCTGTGAGGTGTAACAGGAGACTCTGGATTTGAAATAAAAGATCTGTGTTCGATCTACTTCCATCTCCTATTTATTCACTGTGCCATCTTGGGCAAATCACTTCACCTCTATTTTCCAATCTACAAATAGGGCACAATGTCATCTATTTTCAGATTGCCATGAAGAAAGCTTAACATTTGGCGTGAGGAAGCTCACTCTTTATGTAATAAATGAACGGAATGAGGTGGAAAGAGTTTAGGATCTGGATTCAGATAACTTGCAATTGGGATCCCAGGTTTACTGTTTACTTTCTGTGTAAGGGAGGACAAGTGACTTCACCTCTCTGAACCTTGGGTCCTCTGAGTATAAAACAGGATAATATCTATCCCCCAGCATTATTATGGAATTAAATTAGGCAGTTAATATTAAAATACCTTGTAAACCCACAGGGCACTGTGCTCACTCTAGTTTAATATTACTTTGTGCAGAGCCCTGGGCAAGGAGTTATGAGGGCTCCAAAGATATGCAAAGTCCTTGGTTCTCACCCTGGAAGAGCTATGATAGACTTGGGGAGGCACAAAATAGGGGACAGAGCTACACAGAGATGTCCACCCATTCATTGATTGCACACATATTTACAGAGTGCCTTCCAAAAAGTAGGCATAAAAGGTCTCCTGGAGATTTTAGGTTAGGCCAGATGGAGGGGCCTTGAATGCCAAGGTAAGGCCCTGGGATTGACTGTTCTGTGGGTAGAGGTTTCAGAAAGTTCATATGTCATCTACACTCCTGAGTTCCCTTATGAACCAGGTCTCTGGCTTGCTGAGTCACTTCTCTCAGTCACTCTCTGAGGGCCAAATGTACAGAGTCCATTGTAAGGAGAGCATTTAAATTAGCCATTCAGTGGGTGGCCCCTCTTCAAAGGTCAGTGGCCTATCTGGCCACCACAGCTGGCAGCCACAAAAGACCTGCCGAGAATCCAATCTAATGGAGCGGTAAAGGCTCAAGCCACTCTTCCTGGGAGTGAGCGGGTGAGTTGCAAGGTGATTTTGCTGCTGTCACAATCTCCCTTTAGACATAGTCTGTCCTCGAGGGCAAAAATAGCAGCGTTAGAGGCAGGAGAGTGTTGTGACGTTATCCTCAAATTCAGCCATCAAACCTCACTCCAGCTAGCCAATCTTGCTTGCCCCTTGGAGACTTGGGCCAAGGTCCTAAGGGACAACTTTGGTGGCACTGGGGCTCCTTCTAGCCTCCTGGCCCCAGTTCTGGACCCTGCCTTGAGCCAGAGTTCTCACCCCACCCCACTCCACTGTTTACTCACTAGGTGAAGAGGAGCACACTCACTAGTGCACGGTGGCTGGACTTGTGCCTACCTCCATCTCCCCAGGGCTGAGTGCTGCAGACTGGCAGGGCCTGCAGCCTCTCTGGGCTAGGAGCACACAGGCTGAGCTGAAGATGCTGAGGATGGCACCTAGCCTGGAGGCTGAACTGAGGGAAAGACATTCTGCAGTCTCTGGGAGGTGGGAGAGAGGGAGGGTGTTTGCAGAGAGAGAAAAGGAGTTTATGCGCAACTCTGGGTGTGTGTGTGTGTGTGCATGCGTGTGTGCCCGTCCTGCAGCAGAAGATGGCAGGCAGGAATGGGGACTCCACAGCCTCCACTGAATAGAAAGGTTTTGAAATTGATAAATTACTTTGCATTGGGGCAAAATGATTTGACCAGGTTTCAAATGTCTCAGAGAAGAGAAGCTTCTCTTGGGCCAATTATTGATTGCATTTAATAGAGCTGAGACTTTCTCACTTGGAAACAACAAAATAAACATCTAAGAGAAGGCACTAACACGCATACACACTCTCAATCTCTCTTTCTCCTTCCTTCTTTCCCTTCTCTCTAAGGACAGGAAGAGATCCAGAGACCCACTCAAGGCTGGAGTAGGAGTGGGTGCAGTGCTGATATCAAAGCCATAAAGTTCCTTTGGGGCAGATTGATGGTGCAGGCTCAGAAGAAGAGGGGTCCTTGGGTTGGTCCCATTCTTCACAGATTGATTTGGCCAAACAGCAACTGTCAGAGCCTTTGATAAATCACTAACCCGGTGATGAGTGCCCTGAGGCTGGGTGGGGTCGGGGGAAGGATGCTGGTCTGGGAGGCAGCCCATGGAGGGAGAGGGGCAAGGATGGAGGGCTGAGGGCAGGGGAAGCCAGCTGAGCCAAAGTGAGTCTATAAACCCTGTGAGATACCCCTGGATAACTTATCCTGGGCTCGTCTCTCAACAGGATCTGACCATAATCATTGACTCAACAGTGCTTTACATTTCATCTTCAGTCTGTCTCTTGCTGTCTGTCTCACTCTCTGCCTTTTTATCTGGCTTCCGAATGGACTCTGATGGTTTCTCCCTAGGAAAGGATTCCTTTGGGCCTCCTGGGAAGTGGAAGAGTGTGGGAAGGCTGGAAGTAAGTAGGGCCACAGCAATGGGAAGTGGGAGGAGAGGAGCGAGGTGACCTCCTGGAATGGAGGGATGAGGCCCAGCCGGGACCTGGACCAGCCAGGAGAGGGAGAGGCTGAGGGAATGCAGATGAGAGTGTGTAGAGCAGCTCTTGCCAGAGAGAAGCCAGTTTTTAGGAAATCTTATTCTCCATGGAAGGTAAGGTTATGCCATGGGGGTTCTCTTATTCCCCAAAGTAGTGAGGGCAGAGACCTGCCCCAACTGAGCTTCCTGAGGAACAAGAGCAGATGGGGAGACGGACCAACCCAGAATCACAGAACTGATCTCTCCTCATGACCAGAGCCTGCTTTGGAGGCAGCCCAGTTCATAGACCACAAGTTTGAATCACCTCTGGGTGACCTTGCACGTGTGACTTAGCCTCACTATCTGGTTCCTCATCTATAAAATGGGATGTTAGAATAGGGTTGCATGAGGTTTATATTAATTAAGATCGTGTGGTAAAGTGCTGAGCAGAGGGCTTGGCTCATAGCAAGCACTCAGTAAATATTAGCTGAGAACATTAGCCTTCTCCCTGGTAGCAGCATGGCAGATTCAAAAACTCCTGGCTCTGCCTGAGAGTAGAGAACTCTACCCAAGTTACCATCTACAGGCCAAGCCACGTAGATATGTCCCTACCGTCAGTGCTTATGCACCCTGGGCAGAGGCCTCCACTCTGTCTTTTAGCTAAAGGCAGCTGGCACCTAGCCCTCCAGATGCCTGCCGGCCTCTGGCAGGTATCTGCAGATCCCCAGGTGTCTGCCAACGTGAGTGGGTCTTGGCGCCCGCTTTAAGGCGGCTCCCAGGCTCCCTCAGCCCTTGGCACTGTCCATGGTGCTAACCCACATCCCAGCCCGAGACTGGCCCACGGTGCGGAACTTCTCACCTCAACCCCTGTTGCCCCCCAACTTTAACATCTCTGAAGTTCCCCTCCGTCACCAGAAATGAATTCTGAGCTCACGTCCTGGAATGCTGCCAGGAAGAAGGAAGCGGTGTTAGTATAAAGAATCACACAAAAGGCCGCAGGTAATTATGTCTCTTTTAAGCTGCTAACAGGATTGGCCGTTTGATAAATGGGAGGATTTGAGGCTGTTTTGTCACTGACAAGCTGTTGTAAGATCATATTGGAAGCTGAAGACAGTTTATCTTCATGTGTGTGGTGGAGAGAGGGGAATTCTCTGTGGATTTTACACCCTCTTTAAATTAATGTGATTTCCTAGGCTGGTCCTGTGCTCAGGAGTAAGTGATCTTTATGACTCACCCCCTGATTAGATTACCTGGCTCAGTAGCCACCTCCAGCCCCTTTGAGTGCCCTCGCCCTCCCAGGCCCCTCCCTGCTCTCATTCCTCCAACTCCCCTCTGACCTCCTTGATCCCTCCTCTAGCCCCACTCTCAGGTCCAGCTGCTGAGCGAGCCCACAGTTCAATTACTGCGATCTAGCCTGAGAGGCAGGAAGATCTAGTTTTTTCAGTTCCTCTGAAGGGAGCAGAAGAGAGGGAGGTAGGGTGGGAAGAAGAGGAAGGCGATGGGAGAGGGAGGGAGGGAAGCAGTGGAGGAGAGAATAAATGAGACAAAGAGGGAGTTGAAACAGAAACAGAGAGCCAAGCTGAGCCAAAGAAAGAAGAGAGATAAAAACAGTAGCAAAGAAAGAGGAGGGTTATTTCTTTTATTTCCAGAACCTTCCTTAAAACACAGGCACCAAGGTGGCCTCCTTCCTTGAACCCCCAAATTAAGCAGCCCCCTCCAGGCATACTCTATCAGATAGCTGTTTTATCTTCCTCATAGCACCTGCCACAATTATCTTGTTTATTTATTTATTTGCTTTTACAGTATTTGTCTTCACTGCCAAATTATAAGACCCATGAGAGTAGAAAGAGATCCTGGCTGCCAGGTTCTTCCCAGAACCCCAGCACCCAGCACATAATGAGTTCTTGGTTCATGTTTACAGAATGCAAGATACAGCATAGATTTGGAAGGGGGTCCGAAGGGACAGGGCTGGCTTGCTCTCCTAACAGAGGCATGGAGGTGAGTGAGAGAATGCAGAGTCCAGGGTTGGGTCACCATGGGGAGACACTTCTGGGGAGGGGAATGCTTCAGTAGTTATTTTGGGCAGAATTAGGTATCCTTTAGGACAGTGCTTCTTAAAATGTAATCTGTGAACTACATGCATCAGCATCCACTGGGAACCTGAATTTTCATAAGCATTCCACAGGATTCTGAGGCAGTGGGTCTGAAGCTCACACTTTGAAAAACACTCTTCTAAGAAATGAGTAAGCTAGAGGCTCCTGCCGACATGGAAACCTCAGCAAAATCAGAGATCTGGGCTGCAGTGTGTGTGTGTGTGTGTGTGTGTGTGTGTGTGTGTGTGTGTATGTGTGTACGTGTGTTAGAGGGTTACTGGTTGGAATACCTGCAATGGAATAGAAAGCTAAAGCTGGCTGGGTGTGGTGGCTCACACCTGTGATCCTAGTACTTTGGGAGGCTGAGGCGGATGGATCACAAGGTCAGGAGTTCAAGACCAGTCTGGCTAAGATGGTGAAACCCAGTCTCTACTAAAAATATGAAAATTCACTGAAAAATACAAAACTTAGCTGGGTGTGGTGGTGCATGCCTGTAATCCCAGCTACTCAGGAGGCTGAGGCAGAAAACTGCTTGAACCCAGGAGGTGGAAGTAGCAGTGAGCCAATATTGAGCCACTTCCCTCCAGCCTGGGCAACAGAGCTAGACTCTGTCTCAAAAAAAAAAAAAAGAAAGAAAGAAAAGAAAGCTAAAGTCCATTATTTCTAGCCCCCAGGTGTCACTTCATTTTACACACACACACACTTCAGACTACTTATAGGGGAGCCACCAAGTTTAAAGGAAGGGTTAAACCTGCTGGAAAGAGTTTTCCCACCCTACCCAGGACCCTTGAGAATGAAGAGGACAGCAACAGATGTGAGAAGAGCTCTCCCTGCCCTGTGCCCAGGAGCCTCTGCTGCCCCCACCCATTGAAGTCTCTGCAGCTGGTAAGTCATGCCTCATTTCCCAGGCAAGCTGCCCACCTAACCCTAAGCCCCAGGTCAGTCTCCCTTTTCAGGGGATCTCCTCTAGACTTGTCAGCAATGTAAGCTACAGGATTGATTGACTGCTACCCCAGCATACCACCCCCTAATACACACATAAATGTCACAGGCCCATCAGACTGGACATGGGCAGGGCTCCTACCAGACACCTGAATACAGCAGTGGGTGCTCAGGGGTGAAGGCCATATACCTAGGAGTGGGCCAGCCTGGGTATGTCGATGCTGGACCTCAGCTCGGGCCTGAAAATAAGGGGAGGAGTATAGAAGACAAATCCAGCCAGATTAAAAAAAAAAAAGAGCTCATCTGCACTTCTAGCCAGGAAAATCAAAGCATGTCGATGGAGCTACCACCACCTCCCACTCACTCTAGGCTCCAGTGACTCTGTCCTTAGTTCATGCCTCAAACAATCCAAGCCCTCTCTGCCTCACAGTATCCTCCCTCATGCCATTCCCTCTGCCTGAAACATTCTTTGACATTATTTCATCCCTTTTGTCTGGTGACACCTGTTTCTCTTCCTTGGTGGACTTTTCCAGATCGACACTCTGGTCATTATATATTCAATGTCTGTCTCCCACTAGACTGTGAGTGCCATAATAGGAAGGACCATGCCTGTGTGTCTTGTCCACTACTGTGTCCCTGGCCTGCCCTACAATGCTTGACACATGGGGGGGCACTCAGATGGGAAGAATGAGACTTAAAGATTTATTTATTTCAATAAATGGCTCTTGAGCATCTGCTATGTGTCACATATGGTGTTAGACCCTGAGGATGCAGTCATATCCAAAAAGGCTCTCTCTCTCCTCTCACAGAGGCTATGATCTGGTGGGGAGGTGCATGGTTGCCTGTAAAAAAAAAGGTAAAAGTGCAACTGGGACAGTGCTATAAAGGAGAGGTTCATGGTGCCAACACTAATGCATAAAAGGAGAACTGGCTAAGTCAGGAAGGTTAGAGGAGGCTTCCTTAGAATAAGCTATTTTTGTGAGAGGGACAAGTTTGTATAGAGCAATAGAGGAGAAAAAAGTGGTCTGGAGGAAGAGAGAGGGAGTAGCCTGTGCAAAGGCCCTGCAGCAGGAGGAAGCATGACTTCTGCAGGGAAATGAAGGTCTGGAAGGGCTGAAGTGTGTGGAGTGAGTGAGGAAGCTGAAAACTAGACAGAGACCAGACCATGCAGAGCCTTGTCAGCTGACATAGGGAATTTGCTTCTTCATTTAAGAGCGAAGGTTTAAACACTGAAGAGTTTAAACAGCAGGGGCTGAACATTGGAGGTAGTGATATGATCAGAATTGCATTTTGAAAAGGTCACTTAGGCTTCAGCATGAAGAAGGAAGGGAGGGGGTCTAGAGGAGGCAGAGACCAATTAGTGGTGTGTTGCAACATTCTAGGCTTGGACTGTGATGGTGGTGTTAGAGACTGAGGGTAGTGGAGTTTTGAGAGACAGTTTTCAAGCAACATCACCGGTTAGTGGCAAAAGCAGGACTAGTACCTATCCCCAGCCTTTGTCCCTTCCTGAAGCCAATGGCCTCCTTCTGGTATGTCTAGTGGGCCAACATCAGGAGGGGTTCTCAGGCCTCCTCGAGAAGTATCCCCTGGTCTCTTCAAACACACAGGTGCCCATGTTCTATACTGTGCTCGCTTTGGGATGCCCATATGCACCTTCCAAGCTGGAAGTCTCTGGCTGGATACCAGCTAGGAGGTGGGTTTCTCTTACAGCCTCAGGTGCTTTGCATTCTGGGAATCGTAGTTCTGGAGCAGGAAGGCTGGGCCTGCTCCTGACTGGGTCTGGCAGGCAGCCTGGTTGCCATGGCAGCAGCTGGGCTGGAGCCACCGAACCATTTCATCCACAGCTCTGCTGGCTCTGAGGGCCTCCCAGCAAGAAAGCTGGGGCTCAGGGGAGGAGGGGGAAGGAGAAGAGGGAGAGAAAAGAAGGGAGGGAGGGGAGGACCTCCTGGGCCTTCCCCAGAGGCCTGGGCTAAGCCTCATCCTGCTCTGGGGTTTGCAGACTGAGTTGGAGAGAAGTCACCAGGTCATCCGCAGAGCAGGACTCCTTGACCACTGGGAGTCAGCTCTGCTGCTCTGTTGTTGTCAGTCAGTGAGACCCTGTAGGTTCAGCTCTGTGTATGCAGAAGCCTGCACCAGACACAGAGAAAGGAGGGAGCAGCCTCCATCCCCAGGAGAACTTGGATCCTGCCTAGAAAGGCAAGAAAAGTCCAAAAGAATGACAGAAGCCAGGGAAAATCTGGTCTATTTTTCCCCCAAAATGTTCCTGGATTCCATTCCCTTTTCTCTGCCCCTTGGCCACCATCCTGGTTCATTCCATCTCCCCTGGACAAGGTTTTCTAAAACACACCCCTGCTTAAAATTCTTCAATAGCTCCCCTTTGCCCACGACTGGATCCAGTCCAAATTCTCTAGTAGGACCATTCATAGCCTTTCAAATACTGGCCTGATGCTCCCATCCAGTGTCTCCTCTTGCCTCCCCCTCGACTTCAGCCACACAGAAATCCCCTGGTTCCTCTTTCATACCCCCTGCCTTTGCACATGCTCACCTCTGCCTGAAGTGCCCTTCCCTCCCTCCGCCAACCTCGAAGCATACCAAACGCAGCTGAAACACCTCCTTCTCAGCGAAGTCTTCCAAAATCCTCTCCACCAGAGGAAGAATTAATGGCCTGGTGCTGTGAGCTCCCAGAGCACTTTGTACATCCCTCTTAAGCACTCATCACCCATGTTGTGATTATTGTCTCTAGCTGCCTCTCCCCCTCTCTCTCCTGCATCTGAGCTGCCTCAGGGTCTCCAATGCCCAGCATAGGGTCTGGCACAAGGTAGGTACTCAATAATGGTGAATGGGATGGAGTTCACTGAAGGAAGGCTATTTGGGTCTTCATCACTCTCTCACTCTCCCTCCCTGTGCTCATCTGCTGTTCCTGGGCACCTTCCCTCCCCTGCTCCTCCCTTGGGTACTGGCATACCTCAAACACTGCAGCTGATGGGCAGACCTTATCAAGCAGCACCTTCTATTCTGGGCAGGGTGACATGGGGACCTGCACATGGAGGCTGCAAGCCTCTTCATGTCATGGGAACTGACATCAAATCACATCAGGTCCTTAGAGAGGAGGCACCTGTGGAACCATGATTTATGGATCCAGCTCCAGGAGCTGAAAAAACCAATTAGGCTTCCCTGCTTCTCCACCTGGAGGCAGGATAATTCTAGGAAAGTCCTTCCTCCTGGGCAGACACTCCATCTGCTTGGACCTCATCCCTGAGGTTTGCCCATCCCACCTTCCACCCACCTTTATCGCCTACTCCCTGATCAGTAGCTCCAAACCTCCTGGGCCAGCATTCCCTACATTAAAATCCTGGCTCTACCACTTAAGATGTGGGAAGTGAAAGCCAGGTTTCTATTCTCTCCTAAATCTCATTTCCTCATTATAATAATAGGATAAAAGTCCTTTTCTGCCTAGGTTGCTCATTCATTTATGTAGGTATGTATCATTCATTCATTCATTCACATATTCCCTTCCATGAAGATTTAATAGACATCTACTGTGAACTAGGTACTGGATTAATCACTAGGATACAGACATGAACCAGAAAACATGGTCTTTATCCTCAAGGAGCCGCTTACAGTCTATGGGGAAGATCACCCTCAAATTGCTTCAAGGTAGAAGTGAAGACTATTAAGGCCAGGCCTGGCCTGATCTTGAACCTCCATATTTATTTACTCGATGAATATTTGCTGTGCACCTACAATATAGCAGGCATGGAAGATAAGGATGGAACCAACTCCCCTCACTCAACTCCTGTTGTCAGCACAGAGACATACAAAGCACAGAGAGGACTCTGAACAGTCACTGTATACTACAACTGTATGGACAACAGTGGGAGGACCAGAGGAGTGGAGAATGCAGACTCTGTAGCCAAAAACATGAGGTCCAGATTTCTCAGGACTTTGGATAATTGCCTGAGATGGAGAGATGGGGTCTTTTGTACTCCACAGCAGTGAAAATGAAAGGATGGAGTCTAGGTAGGACTCACTGGGTTGGGGCAAGAAGGATGATAGAGCAAGGGGCTGTCACAGAAAGAGGTGCAAAATGGGAGAAGCTCTAGACACACAGGGCCCGGAGAAGGCACTCAGTTTCCAGAGCACACGGAGGCTACTGTGTCAGTGCCTCCACCATTTGGTAGGATCTTTATTTTCTACATTTTAGAGGTTCAGGAAGAGCTGATCCAGGTGTCAATCTAGTATTGGGGTGAGGAGGGCAGAAGGTGGTATGGCAGCTGGCTCAGGCTGTTCTCCTTACTACAGCCCCTAACACTAGGCCTACAGCCCTGAGCTGGCTCCTTAGGCCTTCCCTCTGCTCCCATGGCTTCTGGGAACCAGAGTTTTGACTCAAGGGGATCCAGACTCCAAGGCTTGGAGGAAAATAGACAGTGGTGGGGAATGGGGAATAGGGTGGGTGGGTGGAGGTCCATGACTAATTCTTGATGTTTCAATAGAAAAAAATAGCTGCTGGCTTGCTTTATGAGTTCTGGGGCCTGAGTTCTCCCATCTATAAGTTAGTGGGGTTGAATTAGGCAAACTTTAAGGGTTCTTTAGCTTCTCTTTCTTCTGCAGTTGGGAACGGGGGAGATGGTGGAGGGAGGCTCTGCAGGAGAATGCTGGCTCCACCCCTCTGCCAAGGGACCCAAATCAGCATTTGTTGACATTTCTCAGGATGCCCTCTGTGCTGGTGACATTTCAGAGACTTGCTCCCTGGCAGGGCTAGAGGATACAGAGCTGACCCCAAATCCACTGTCACAGGCCCCACCCAAGGACAAGCCTCACATTCCTAATAGCAGCAAGGCACCAACTCTGGGTTTAGGCCTGACTTTGCTAAGGGGCCTAGAGCCCATCCTGAAAATGCTGATTGGGACAGGATGCAGCAGGTCTGGGCCCAAAGCTTTCCTCACCCCAAGCCTCAATGTCTGCATCTACCAAATGGAACCCATTTCTCTGCCTCCTTCAAGGGTAGTCTTGGGATTCCAACTATATAAATGTGGGCAAAGGAAAGTGTTTCATAAACAAGTGTGAGGAGCGCTGATAGAGGCATTAGGCCCAAGGCTGGGGTCAGTGGGAGCAGAGCTTGGAAGGATTAATAGGATACAGAGGCTGGAGAACCAAGTCATATTCTGGTAAGAGCCACATGGTGAGTAGAGGCCAGCAGAGGGGACCCAGATAACCCTGTGATGCTCTTGCTGCTGCTGACAGTTAGTCACAGAGCTGTGGGCAGTGTCAGAACCACAAGGAGGAGACCCCAAGCCTTATTCATTAGCTTCACTCTTCAGCCTTAGGAATGAGAGGGAGGCCCGCTTGAGAAGTCAGGTCAGGGAGATGGTAAAGTGCCTGAGTTTTGGAGTCAGAACAAATCCTGGCTCCATTGATCACTAGCTGTGCAGCCTCAGGCAAGTACTTAACCTCTCTGAGCCTCATTTTTCTCATCAGTAAAAGAGTGGGGGGCTAGTAATAATATATACCTTGCAGGTTTCCTGGGAGAACTCGAGACACAATGTTCATAAAGTACTTAGCATGGGTTGTTGCATGTTGCTGAGTTAAGTTGCTTCACTGATAACCATATTAGTGGCATCAGTGCTCAACCAGGAGGCGGACTGGGCTCCCCCAAGAACCTTTTCCACCTCTGGTCAGCCTAGTCCATAAGGAGGGGAAATACCCCTGCCCAGAAGGTTTTTACACATTTAAATGTGTGCCAGGCACCTAACATGCTCCCAATTCAGTATAGTGAAAAAGAGAAAGAAACCTTGATTTCTAGTCAGAGTCCTAATTTGCTGATTGTGAGAGCTTGAATGACTTTGTTCCCCAGTCTGAGTCTCAGTTTTTTTCATTTTTAAACATGAGAGTAATCAGGCAAGAATTATATATTGGTATTAATAACCATTAGGTGAACGGCTGGTGGGGAAATGGACATTTGTGTAGTGTCAGAGTAACCCACAAACATGATTTACTAGAGGGAAGGTGGGGAGTCTAGCTTCCCAGAGAAAGCCTCAAAACCGGGACCAGGATGCTGTTGTGTCCACTTCTGGGGCTGAAGATTTAGTCTAGGTCTGAGGCTAGCCCCTTGTTGAGAACTGATTTAAGACTTGAGGTGTGCTTCATCAGCTGGTGTCCATCTGAGCACTTCTCACGTGGATGAATTCAATGTTCTATGTCTTCTGATGTGGTGCAAAGTGAATCATATGACATCGCCTCACATATACTCTAGCCAAGAATGTGGAACTTTAATTGTTCTAGCCTTTAGATCTAACTTCCTGTTTATAGGAAACACCTGGATAGTTTCCCAAGCTCAACAACAGCACAAGGAAGTAACCAGGCAGCCGGGAGGAAGAATATTCTGTAAGAAAACTAACCTGAATATTTCAATGCATTAATGGCCAAAAAACCCAGGGAATGTGCCATATTAAGCAATTTAATACACATAATGATCAGATGTTATCCCTGTATTGGATTCTGACCAACTGTAAAGGACTTCTTGGGGGTCATTCGGGGAAATTTTTATAGGTTCTGGTATTAAAAGGGATGAAAATTTACTGAAATAGGAAAGGTAAAGATTGTTGGTTAAAAAACAGGAGATCGCCAGGCACGGTGGCTCACACCTGTAATCCCAGCATTTTGGGAGGCTGAGGAGGGTGGATCACGAGGTCAAGAGATCGAGACCATCCTGGTCAACATGGTGAAACCCCGTCTCTACTAAAAATACAAAAAATTAGCTGGGCATGGTGGCATGTGCCTGTAATCCCAGCTACTTAGGAGGCTGAGGCAGGAGAATTGCCTGAACCTAAGAGGCGGAGGTTGTGGTGAGCCAAGATCGCGCCATTGCGCTCCAGCCTGGGTAACAAGAGTGAAACTCCGTCTCAAAAAAAAAAATAATAATAAAAAAAACAGGAGATCATGAAGCAGTATGTATAATTCAGTCACATTTTGGTAAAAAGATACTTGTATGTAAGAAAAAGACCTGGAGGGATATGCATGAAGGTGTTAATGGTGGTAGGAATATGATCTTTTTATTTTTATATTTTTGCTCTCTGTACTTTTAAAATTTTGCACAATGCATACTTATTACTTCTGTAATAATAAGATAAATTAAATAAAATGGGAACAATAACTGTGTACCTTGTAGGGCTGTAATGATGCAGTGAGATAATGCTGCAAAGAATGCGGCCTGGCATAAGTACATGCTCAATAGTTAGGTGCTGCTAAGATGTTTATGCTATTTCACCCCCAGCCACCATTAGACAGAGTGGGCTTATTAAAGATGTTCTCAGCCAGGTGCAGTGGCTCAGGCTGGGTGCAGTGGCTCATGCCTGTAATCACAGCACTTTGGGAGACTCAGGAGGGAGGATCATAAGGTCAGGAGTTCGAGACCAGCCTGGCCAACATGGTGAAACCGCATCTCTACTAAAAATACAAAAAATTAGCTGGGCATGGTGGTGCACACCTGTAATCCCAGCTACTCGGGAGGCTGAGGCAGCAGAATCGCTTGAACCTGGGAGGTGGAGGTTGCAGTGAGCCAAGACTGAGCCATTGCACTCCAGCCTGGGCAACAGAGCAAGACTGTCTCAAAAAAAAAAAAAAAAAAAAGAGAGAGAGACGTTCTCTCTGTCCCCAGGTCCTGGCACATAGCAGGGCTCTACTGATGTTTGCTGGAGAAATTATTTCCATTGGTCCAGCATTTGCTGGACATCAAAGGAAGCATGATGGAAACTGCAGCCTTGTGCTCACATAGGTGTAGGTCCCCAGAGCCCCCCTTCACACGCCCCCCATAAAACCAGAGTGTGCCCTCGGCTAGGTCCTTGCAATAAGCAGGATGTGCCCCTCCACCAGTGAAGTAAAGCTGTAGTGGTCTGAGCCAAAGAGAGCAACCAGCTGACCCCTCTTCCTGGGCTGTACTCATCCAACTGTTTTTGCCATTGACCTCCAAAACCTTCCAGCTTCTTGACTACCCTAAACTCTGGGCCTGGGTTAGGGTCTGAAGGTTGGGTCTGAGGCTATTCCACAAATATGGACCAAGATTAAGGCTAGCCCTACCATTGGAGGGAGCTCTTAGTCTGAGTCTAGCTTCCCAGATAAAGCCTCAAAATTGGGAAGAGGCTGCAGTTGTGTCCACTTCCAGGACCTGAGGATTTAGTCTAGGTCTGAGGCTAGCCCACTGTTGAGAACTGATTTAAGACTTGAAGTGTGCCTGGGTCAGACAGAAGCTTGCTCTTGGCTGAAAGCCGAAGCTAAGTCTAGTCCTTGATAAAGGACTAGGGACAAGGACTGGACTATTTCCTTCTCTGTCAAGGGCAGAGAGCTGGCTCTGTAGTCAGAGAAGGAGCCTGGGAGGGGACGGTTGGATGAGGGGAGGGGACGGTTGGATGAGAGGATGGCCGGGTGGAGCGCTGGAAAGGGGCTCTCCGCAGAGAAATAGAGGCGCCTTCCGTGGCTCCAGCTCTGGCTCCGGCGTCGGCAGCACACGGTAGAGGTGACTCCGAGAGAGGAAGGTTCCCTCCCGAGGGGAAGTGGGAGTGTGCTGGGGGCCCTCGGCACTGCAGAAGCGAGGGGCAGAGGGAGAGGGAGGGGCGCGGAGCAGAGGCTTCCGAGGGGGTCCCCGCAGCTGGAGAGAGGCCCTGCGTGCATAAATAGTGCCCCATTACCCCCAGCTCCACCCCTCTGAGCCAGCCGGGCTCCCCGCTCATTAGGCCGACATCTCCTCCTTAATAAAAAAAAACATGAATAAATAAATAATAACAGCCACAACCAAGCGGGAAACCGCTTGCCACTCTTCTGTTTCCCCAGCTCCTTCCTTCCAGCGCGGCCCCAGGGGCTCCCGGGCTGGCTCGGCCTGTACTGGCCTTCTCCCCCCACCCCCACCCCCGCAGCGCCACAGGCATCCCGCGACTGGAAGGGGACCGGGCTGGGGCGGGTGCCGCTCTTAGGGCGACTAAGCAGACCCTTTGAGCCCCGGACCTGCTCTTAGAGGGGCATGGGACGAGAGAAACCTGGAGGGGAGTCTTTTCTCTGGGCTTTCGAGGAGGAAGCAAAAAGAGCTGAGCCTTTAGGGCAGGGGCTTTGGGTGGTCCCCAAGCACACAGACCCCAAGTCCGGGAGAGGCGGGACACGGATTGAGAGAAGGAAATGGAAAGTGAGACGTCTAGAGAGTTGCAGGAACAAACGGGAGCGAGGAGCTAGCTGGCTTTCGCAAAGAGTGAGGAAACCAAGTACGGGGGAAGATCACCTTTCTTAAAAGGAACAAAATCACTTTTTCTTCCTCCTGGCAGTCTCGCGTTTGTCTCTTTAGCCCTGTGTGTCTTGCGCACACTCTCTGTCTCTCTCCACCGACTTCCCTTTCACTATCATCTCCTGTCTAACTCGGGTCAGAATGCCTCCGAGATGTGTGCCAGGAGCCACGGCTTGTTAAAGCTTAAGAAGTAATTGTGCCCCAGGACTCTGGATCAGGACCATGGAGAGCATCCTGTAGGGGCACGAGCCTCTCCAAAAACAAAACAAGAACCTTGGATCTGCGGAGAGTAAAGAAGCAGATGAAATAGAAGTAAGGCAGGGGTGCTGGGGAAAGGTGAAGGGTATTGGCCAAGGTCATTCCGAGCTTGGCCCTCCTAGGATGCATGTCTCTGAAGTAGGACTCAGAATTTTTGTTGCCAAGGACCAAGGCCTTGGTTCCCCCATACCCCATACCTCCTCCAGCTTCAACCACCACCACCACAGGGTGAGAAAGGATAGGAGAAGCCTGTCCTTAGAGTGTGGTTCTGGAACACATCCCACGACAGGAAGCTCTAGTAACTTTGTGTGTAGAGTGCAAATCTAAATACATGCGCAGATTCTGGCCCAGAGAACCATGTGACCCTCCGGCAGATGTTGGGAGGCTGTATGGAGTATGCTGTATGTTACAACCCCACAGCTGAGGGGTTGCTCAAGGGTAAGGAGAATAGGAGACAGGAATCAGGGTTCTGTAAGGCTAGTTCAATCTGGCAGCTGCAGGCTGGGAGTAGGGGTCAGGCGGGGCCTTCCCTGGCCCCAGCTCAGAACTAATGGGACCCAGGAGTCTCCTCTTCCCCCCAGAGGCTCCCTCTGGATGGAACCGGGAGCCAGATTTCAGGAGCAGTCCAGATGTTCAGGGGAAATGCAGAGAAGTGGAGCAGATGGGGCCTGGGATTCCTGCGGGGGCTGGGGAAGGAGGGCAGCAGCTGGAGGATGTGCTGGGGCATGTGCCAGAGCTAAGGCTTACTCCAGCATGTGCCACAGCATGTGCTACAGTGTGTGCCTAAGACATGGGGCTTGCTCAGAGAGCTGTCTAGGTCAGATAGTCCTAGGTGATTCCCTGGTACCAGCTACTAAGATCTGTCCTGCGCTACCTCTAGCTGTGGCAAGGCCTGAGGGGTATACCCTCCATGCCAGGTGCTGTGCCAGAATACAGAAGTGAGCAAGATAGACCTCACCCCTGTCCTGGGAGAGTTCAGTCTTTCCCCCTAATGAAGGGCTTTGACTTTGGCCTGGAGAACCCATGTTTCTACCCTCAGGCCAGAGTGGCCACTCCTTCCAAGCTGGAGAAGAAAAGCCTGCATTGCCCAGAGGCCTGAGTAAGATGGCCCACACTGTGCCTTCATTTTCTACCCCAGGAGACAAGCTCACCTCCCACCCAGTGCCTCAATCCCTAGCTATGTCATCCCTGCTGTTCCCTAATGTTTCTGTAGTTCCTGGGAAGCAGTGGGACAAGGCAAAGGCATCTGGACACTAATGGCAGGATGAATCTAGAACTGATTTTGCTCCTGCCTCCCCCATGAACTCGAGAACCCTGGGACTTTTGTGATTCACCCCCACTTTGTTGCATCTGGCTGTGGTCAGCTCATCATGATCACACCAGCCTGGGAGAATGGTCAAAAGCTCCACTCGGTAGATGAACGAACTGAGGTGCAGAGAAGTAAAATCACAGGTTGAAGACACACCTCTTCAACAGAGCCCATTTGAAGTTTGCATAGCTCTGTTTTTCTGCAACTCTTCCTCTAGGCAATACGGTCATTCTGGCTCTGCACACCAGCCAGTTGTGTAGCTCTGGGCTAGTAGGTACCTTTTCCTCTCTGGGCCTCCATTTCCCTATCTATAAAACAAAAGGGTTTAAATAGGATTATCTTGAAGAGCTTTTCCC
The DNA here is from genome assembly GCF_049354715.1 of Callithrix jacchus. Classification (NCBI taxonomy): domain Eukaryota; kingdom Metazoa; phylum Chordata; class Mammalia; order Primates; family Cebidae; genus Callithrix; species Callithrix jacchus. The sequence continues at coordinate 40,195,470 of NC_133503.1, forward strand.
ATTTTGCTGTGTTGTAACATCGAAACTACCCTCTGTACTAGGACAGGGGGCAGGGGGGGTAGACTGCATGCTGATGGTCCCCTAACTGAGGCAAGGCACTGACCAATCTCCCACTTCTGCCCAGGTTCTTGGGGCACCCTAGAATGTCAAGATGCCCAGCTGGAGGGTGGGAGAGGGTGGTCCTCTGTAGGCTGCAGTGCTAGGGTTGTAGTGGGGCTGAAGGAGCCCAGGCTCTGAGCCCAAGCTCTGCCTGCTGGGGAGGGAGAGAAGAGGGAGGTTTAGGGTGGAGAGTGGGGCTAGTTGGGCAGGCCAGAGCCAGGCGGGCAGACCCAGGCAGGCAGAGCAGAACGAGGCTCAAAGCTCCAGGGCTTTACAAATGGATTTTGCTGAAATGGAAATTTCCACCCATCCCTGAAATGAGCCTGGCAGTAAGGCCAGGTCTGGTTGGGGCTGCGGCAGCTGGGGACGTGGGCAGGGACAAAAGCCAAACTGTCAAAGCCTCTCAGGCCCATCCACCCCTCTCCATGCCACCCAGCCCCCTCTTCATCCCTCCCCTGCTCAGGTCCTCCAGGCCCTAAGGGACCTGCTCACTCCTCACACCTTTTTCTACCCTTCTCACTTTCTTCCTAACCACTCCATGCACTCTTACACCCCCTCCACACCTAGCACCCCCACCACCTACTCACTCTCACTGCCTTTCACCCTGCTTACCCCTCCTACCTCCCCCTCCACCTCTCCCTCACACACCCCACACACCTGACACTCCCCTCCCCTCCTACTTTATCCTCACCCTGCCCTTTGACCCCTCACCTGCTCTGGGAACACCACCACCCCATCCACTCCACCTTCTACACCTGTTCACATGCCTGACACTCCCCCACCTCTCACACACCTCCCCCACGCTTCATGTGCCCCCTCGAGTCACTCTTTGGAATCCTCTCCTGCTCCTGACACTCCCACACACCCCAGCACTCCCCTTGCACCCCTGCGCATACCACACCCCTTTTCCATCCCTAACCCCCCTCTCACCTCCTTACAGCCTTCCACCAGTAACCCTAGGCCAAATATCTCCTGGGGAAGAGCCCGCTGTAGGGTCAGAATCCTAGCTCAATGAATCCTGGCTGTTTTCACTGCAACAGTTTCCTCATCTGTAAAATGGCATTGACAACTGCTCCTATCTCAGGATTGCTGTGTGGACTGAGTGGGCCAATGCTTGCAAATCCCTTTGCCTGGCACCCAGGAGTGTTGATCATGTTTATTGCCATTTACTAATTCACTGATACTTTAGGGAAAGGGGTCAGAGGTGAACCTGATAGCACAGGTCCACAGGGCCAGAGTAACAGGGTAAGAGCTAACTAGGCTGCTGGGAAAGGTAGTCAGCAACCCAGCCTGCAAGTGGTGAGTGGACAAAGGTGATTTGACAGAGGTGTGGTGCTCTCTCTCCCCACCTCCCACCCCCAGATGGACTGAACTGAGACTCCAAGGATCCTGGACACCCTTTCCTCCCTAGGCTGCTGCCAGCCATTGCCACTGGAGGGCAACACACTCTTTCCCGTGGGCAGTGGAGTGTGGAGGGCCATGGGCAGTGGAGTGTGGAGGGCGGGGAAGGGAGCTACCTTCCATCACCCAACAGGTTTTTCTAGGTGCTGGAGCATGGAAGAGGACAGGAAGAGGACAGGACACTGGCTGGGATGGGGAGGTGCCTGGAGGGCTCTCACTGGGTCCCTGCTGAGTGGGAGAGGAGGGGGAGAATGTCAATGGAGGGAGACAGAGAAGACAGAGCGCAGGAGCCAAATGGGGTCAGCAGGAGAGGTGTGGGGCTCGACTTGCTGTGGTTTCCTTCCAGGGACTTCTTGTACTCAAGGGAGTCAGGGACTGGCCTGGTCCCTCAGGAAGTTGTGATACCCAGAGACACATTGGGATCCCTGGGACTGCAGGGAATGGGCTCCTTCCACCCAGTGTGGAAGGCAGGGAGGAAATCATGGTGGGAGTAAGTGGAGAAGACCCTGAAGGTTAAATAAATGAGGGACCACAGGTGAGACACCTGCCAGCAGGACCCAGCGTAAGCAAGGGGAAACAAGGGGCTAATCTGGTGAGGACGGGGGCAGTGCAGGGGCATGTGTGGCCAGGCTCCAGCTCAATCCCCCAGGGCAGAGCCCGAGGAGCACAGCCACATGCCCTCATCCTCTAATTACATGTTGACTTATTACCCATTATTAATTAAACAGGAGTGCTGAGCAGCTCCAGGCTTCCTCCTGCCCCAACCCCAAGTGCTGGGCACCAATCTCAGAGCCTGAGCTGAGCTGAGCCAATGGTGGAAAGAAACAGGGGTGGGGGTGTGGGGTTGTGGGGGACTGCCCCCACTGTAGGTGAAGGGGCAGTCACGGAGTGCTCACTCCAAGAAGTAGCCTCTGGAGCCTGGAAGGAAGAGAAATGAATGGGTAGGGAAAGGGGAGCTTCCTCAGGATGGGGCAAGGTAGAGGGATGGAGAGCCCATAGGTTTGAGAGGTCAGGGGTGGGCGGGTTAGGGGTGGGTGACTGCTGCACAGGGATGGGCTATGTCTCCAGTAACTGCTGCAAGGTGCAGAGCGTGCGCCTACAACCTAGGGGCTGCCCGTGAGCAGGCTGAGCGCGTGCCTGTGGCTCTGCACTTATTCCTCTGAAACTGGGTCTTTGTCGCCAACACCCAGCGCTGCGGGGGAGGGGAGGAAGCACAGGGGGATTGAATTACCTTTCGAATCTAAAGCCTGAATTCCTCTGGGCCTGGCAGGTGGGCGTGTGCACACATTCCCGAGAGCATTGTGGGATGTTGGCTGTCACTAGGGAGCCACGAGGTTTCCTTTCCACAGGCAAGGAAGGAAAGAGATGCCTATGACCCTGGAGGGGAGGGGGGAACCAGGGAGCGGGAGGAGGGAGTCAGGGAGGGAGAGAATATCTGACTTGGCCCCAGCCTGCAGCCCCTCAGACAGGACTAGCGAGGCCTTCATTAGAATCCTGACGCTGCTGTGTTCTAGCCACATGTGATGCTGGCATATGACAACCTCCCTGGTTTCTCATCTAAAAAGAGGATAATAATAGTGATAACAGCCAGCATGAACCAGCCTTTGTGCCGGGCACTGTGCTAAGAACTTTCTTTTTCTTTTTTTGAGACAAGGTCTGGTGCTGTTGCTCAGGCTGGAGTATAGTGGCAAGATCAAGACTCAGTGCAGCCTAGCCTTCCCCCACTCAGGTGATCCACCCACCTCAGCACACTGCCTACCCCACCAGTAGCTGGGACTACAGGCACCGTGGGATTTTGCCGTGTTACCCAGGCTGGTCTCAAACTCCTGGGCTCAACTGGCCTGCCTGTCTCAACCTCCCAAAGTACTGAGATTAAGGGCGCCAGCCAGTGGGCTGAGGTGGGAGTTGGAGCCTGCAAGCAGAAAGCAGGGGAGGGTGAGGTGAGCAGCGTGGAGGAAACGGAAGTGAGTGACTATATATTTACTTAAAGACTTTGCTCTGGTGAGCGCCTCATTGGCCAGACATCTGGTTTCTCTGGGCATCCCCAGGGAATGGAAGTCAGACAGTATTACTTCAGCAGCTCTGGTGCCATCTACCTCAGGCTGGCTGCTACTCAGGGGGCTCAGGATGTTCCCCTGCAGACTGGGGACCAAGAGCTACAGGCCTGATCTAGAGCTCACTGGGAGGAAGTGGAAGTTCTTTCTGGCAGCCAGTTGGTCACTCTCCTCTCACCTGCTCCGAACTAGAAGCAGCGGGGTTTGACCCCTGTACACACTCCTCCTCCCCATCCTGACCTTTCCTCCTAAATATGGTGGTGGGGTGGCCAGGAGCTGAGGAAGGCACTGAGGAAATCCCCCTCCATGCCGTTCCCCTCTGTAGTCACTTGGAGAAGAGGCCTAATGGAGGGGGGCCCACCAGGCAGCTGTCAGGGACACTCATCTCTAAGGGGTACTAAAGCTTCGCTGGTCACCTAATGAGTTGGAGAAAAGAGGATTTACCAGGCACAAGCTGCCGTGGGGTGGGGGGTGTTGGCAGGAACACTTCTATAAGCTGCTAGGTACAGAGGTGAGATCCTCAAGGACAGTTGGGCTACAGTTGTACATTAAACTCCCTCCCCTTCTGAGGGGGGCGGGTCCTGGAGAACCAGAGAGTTTTGGTGAAGCTCAGCGAGGTTAGGGCCAGCAGTTAATTGTTCAGCAGGTGGAGGAGAGACTGAAGGCTGCAAGCAGGTCCCCCTCTCTGCACAGTCCCTGCACAGCCTCTCTTCCAAATAAATATTGAATAAATATTGAAAGAGTGTTGGTTTGAAGAGGACCAAATTATTAGCCTGCCCTTGGCTTTAATTTCTCAGTCCAGCCCCGTGGCAAAAGTACCATAATGATGGATTTAATGATTCCCTTCTTATCTTTGCTCATGCCTGCATCCCATTCATTCATTGATTCATTCTTTTATTCACTCACTTAACAAAGGTTTCCAAGCACCTATTATGTGCTAGGCACTGTTCCAGGCACTAGCAATAAACAACAAACTGCTTCTTCTCTCTGGCTTCTCATCACCTCCTGTGCAATTAAACCAGTAGGTGTTTAGAGTCTTGTGTGCCTGGATTGGATTGGGTGGGGGTGATTCAGAAGAGGTCTGGAGCTCGGCTTCTGCCCCAGGAAGAAACCATTCCCTTGAGTGACAAGGGGCCATGGTAGAGGTACCATTTTTGTGCCTGCCCACAGCTTAGCCCCACCTCCCCAGCTTTTCTTGCCCTCAGGACCTGGCATAGTCTTATAAATTCACCCTGTGTCCAGGAAAGGGTGTGTGTGTGTGTGTGTATGTTTCGATCTCTAAAAGGGACTTTGCAGAGAGGCTGCATTCTCCCTGAGCAGAGCTCTGAACTGGGCAGCTGGGTGTGGGAAGCTGGATAGAAGGGGACAGCAGATGATTCCAGACTCTTCCCTCACCCCTACTGTAGACCCCACCTGAGCCTCTCTGATGGGTGGGGCTGCCTATAGGAACCCAGCACCCAAACAGGAGACCAGTGGTTTCTCTTATTCACCTGGGGAGAGAACCTGCAGGAAGCCAAGAGGCAGGAGGGACCCTGGGGCTTGACAGTCATATTCCCTGAGAAGTGCAAAATACAAGACGTCCTTAGAGCATATGCTCTCTCTCACCTACCACTACCACCCTAGGGCTCCAATCAGCTGCCTGGACTTCTGTACCTAATTCCAGTACTGAAAGGTATGAAGAGGCCCAATCCTGACAGCCTTTTCCCACCCATCCTGTATAGCTTGAAGGGAGAGGAAGAGGAAACCCATGAAGGCAGGCCTTCCACTCCACTGGGCTGCAGTCCTGACCCATACCCCTCCCTTAAGTCAGGGACCAATGAGAATGTTTGCTGAGACTTTGGGGAAAGCGGCAGATCCCTGCCTTAACCCTGGATCCTGGGCAAAGGCTGCTGCTACAGAGGCAGGCTGTGAGGCAGGGGCGTATGTAGGGAGAACTGGGGGCTGGATCTCACATGCTCAGAAAGAAGGGGGCCTATGTCTGCACAGGCATCCCCCCTACACTGTCTGACAGAATGAGATGCGTCCTTGCCATCTCTATTTTTAGTCAGAACTGAAAGGAAAGGAAGTTCGGGGGCCAAGCCACCAGCCCCAGCTCCTGCTGCCAGCACCCACGCCACGTGGTGCGGGGGCGCTGGAGGAGCCCCGAGTCCCAGCTCCTCAGGGAGGCAGGCATGGCTCCCCTGCCACCTGCCAGCAAGACCTGGGCCTGATGGATCTCCAAGCAAGGGGACATGCTCTGGGCTGGGGGCTGAGGAGGGAGCGTGTTGCCTCCTTTCCCTGCCCAAACACAGGACTCTGCAGTCAGTCTCTTTGGCAAAGGAGAAGGTGGGAAAAGAAGAAGACCCAGTTTGGTCTCCCAAAAATAGGACTTTGGTAGCTCTGAGGTGCTTTCTTTTGTAAGTTCTTTGAATGGAACCCTGGCTTCTTCCTTCAGGATATAAACATCTCGACCTCAATTAGCAGTGTTTGGGGCTGGCCCTTCCTCAATAGGTGACTTGTATGAGACAGGAGCCGAGAGACTCTCCTCCACCCATCCTTTTATAGAGCTAGAAGAAGAGAGGGAGGAGTTCTTCAGAGCGTCCTCACGTCCCTAGGCAAGAGAAGTACTCCTTGGCTGAAACCCCATAGCTGCTATAGTCATTACTTGTGTGTCAGAGAAAGGCCATCCAGGTGGCAGTAGACAGACCTGGGTCCAAATCCTGACTCCTCCACCTGCTACCTGTGTGACATAGAGAAAATGGCTGAACCTCTCTGAAACTCTGTAAAATGGGGATAATTATGGTACCTACCTCATAGGATAGCTGAGGATTAATTTAGACCTTGTGAGAAAATGCACACAGTAAGTGCTCAACTGTTAATGAAATTTTAAAAGCAGACTCACTGCAGTCCTGGGTCGGAACCCCACTGTGTGGCTCTCTGGCCTATGTTGCAAAATCCATAGCTTTCAACAGATTCTTCAAGGGATCCAGGTCCTCCAGACAGTTAAGAACCACTATTGACTCTAGTCTGGCAGTCAGGAGATGTAGGTGTTAGATCTTGACTGCCTCTCACTCCTTGGACAGCAACCAACCTCCTCAGTTTCTCTAGCTATTCCATGAGGGAGTTAGACCAACTGAGATCTACGGACCAGGTGGGGCATTATCAGGCTCTGTGAAGTCTGATGAGCAGTGATGGGGAGAGTTACTAGAACTGGGGCTAGGAGGGCATGTTCCAGGAAAGTGGGAGAGAGCTCCATTCCACCCTTCCCAGGAGCCGGTTTGGTCCATCAGCCAACATGTCAGCCAGCCAGCCAGCCGACGGAAACTGAGCTGCATCCCTCCACCAACCCGGGAGGCTGTTGCCATGGCAACTTCATATTTATCCACTTTAGCTCCTAATTAAGGGGAAAAGCATATAACATATTGGATGTCAAGGAGGCTTTGTGAGCCTCAATTTAGCGGCCGTGCCTGGATGTCAAACTCAAGCGTGATTGCTGTTAATCACCTTCCAAATTACCAAGACAGGTCACAAAGGGAAAGGTCCCCAGCAGTGGGGGCAGCTGAGCCCAGGGGAGATGAGGTGATGGTAGGGGCAGAAAGGGAGACTTTGTTTTGCCACATGACCTGGGGGTGCTGCTGGATGGATGCTGGCTCTGTGGGTGTCCGATTATGAGGTCTGTGGGAACAGTGGCTAGGTCTGTTCTCACTGAGATCAGGGATCTCCACCCAGGAATCTCGCAAACCAAGGCCCTTGGTCTGTAAAGATGGACTGACCAATTGATGAGCAACATGGCAAGTGAGGAACCATTGGGTGCCTCTGATGTCAGAAAGAAGACTGACAGATGACCAGGGCTGGTAAATGCAGGCTGACCTGGTGTCTGGATGGATGGATGAATGCCACATGGCAGATGGAAGATCCACTTAGAAGAGACTAGCTGGATGGCTGGATTCACCCATTCATCTCTCATCTCCCAAGCAAGTGCCTGGCCTCTCTAGCCCTATTTGGGACCTAGGGTGTTTTCAGATGCCAGTTAGGTCAGCCCCTGCTGTGGTGCTTCTTGCCTGCCACTGGAGTTGTGGTCTGAAGCCATGCTCCTTAGGAGAAGCTTTTGCAGGTTCCTGGGGATGTGGGAGGCAGGGAGTAGAGGCTGATAGAGTAAGGTTAGGAGTTGAGGGCACAGAGGAGAGGACAGCAGCAGAACAGGTAAGAGCATGAGTTATGGGGTTAAGCAGGCTTAGGGTAGAGCTTTATCTTGACTATTTACAGCTGTGTGGCTTTGATCAAGTTGCCTCACCTCTCTCTGCTTCTGTTTTCTCATCTGTCAAGCAGGGATGATGGTAATTCATACCTCGCAGGGCTTTGTGAGGACTTAGCAAGACGGTAAATGTAAGGTACTCGGCACAGTGCCTGGCATATGGGAAGCCCTCAAGATAGATCAGCCTGGAAAGGAGGAGCAGAAACCTGGTGGCTGTGGGCTGGGCCTGGAGGGAAGTCAAGGAGCATTTCCTCCATGTTCCTTTTTGGTGAGGACTCCAAGAGAAAGAACTCGCAGAAGGAAACCTGGATGGAAGGCTGCTGAGAGAGCATAGAAACAGCTAGAACCCACTGGGCCTGCGTGGACTATTTCTCAGCCTAAGAAAGGACCATAGGGAAGGAGGCCCTTGTACTCAAAGTCCTGGTGTCAGATACAGAAAGGTCCTTAATGGTGCCCCAACCTGGGAGGTCATTAGAACCAGCTGGATGATTCTACAAGCTCTACTCTCTGGGTTTACCCTAGACTTCCTGAATGAGAATCTAGGGGTGGGACTTGGGATATTGGTTTTGAAATCCTCCCAGGATGGTCTGATAATCAGCTCAGTCTAGACTTACTGGTCAAAACCAGAGGCCCCTGTGCGTTAGCACTGGGAGGAGCTGGCAAAAGGGGTGGCAAGCACTCCTCCAGCATGTCACCTTTTACATATGGTATCGGAGTTCTGCTTAAAAATTTGCATTTGGACATAAAAAAAAGTCTGTAGCTAAAAAGTTTGGAAAACACTCATTATGATAATGGTAATAACAATAATTACAGCCAACATTTATTGATTGTTTACTGTGAGCCCGGCACTATGCTAAGTGCCTCACATGGGTTATCTCTTTGAATCCTCTCAGCTGGTGGGTCGATTTGTCTATATAGAAGAGGAAACTGAGGTTCAGAGAAGTATGTCAAAGGTCACACCTTGTTAGTGGTAGATCCGGGATTCAAAGCTGGGCTTCTGAATTCAGGCTGGGCCCTCTTCTTATTCTACAGTTGAGGAAGTGGGAGGCCCAAAGAGGTGAAGTGACTTTTCCAAGGTTAGAGGCAGAGCGGGGATGAGAACCCAGGAGCTCTACCCATCCTCCTGCTCTCCAACCTCACCCTGGACATCGTTGTGCAGAGAAAAGTTAAGGACAGGCTGATCTGAGGGAAAGCAGCTCAGAGTCCTGGAAACAGCAGGTATAGTGGAAGGGGCTTGGAAGTTTCCTGACTTGGAGGGACAAGGAGAAGCTCAGGACATGGTGACCATGGCCCTGCTGGCCTGGTAGGAGGAGTTGCTGTGGCCTGGTTTCCACAGATGTGGGCTGCAGCCATCCCGTTGAATGGAGGCTATTAAGGGAAAATGCTTTGCAAGGAGCAGAGCAGATGGGAGAGGAGATCGTTGAGCTCTGAATGGAGGAGTTTGTCCTGTAGGCTCAGGCAGGCACTTGCTCCCCAGTCTGTGTCTAGGAGACTGGCTGGTCAAGAGGCCAAGGGGAGTCACCCAAGAACCATTCCCTCCACTGCCCTCCTGTCCCTGGTCCCCACCCCCATCCCTGTGCTGCCCATATCCAGGGTGGCCTGGGGGTTAAGAGCACAGGCTCTGGGGACTGACACCAGCCCCGTATTCTGTAGGTGTGAAGCATGTTACTGAAACTCTCAGTGCATTAGTCTTGTCATTTGCAAAATGGAACTAATAAGAGTATCTCCTTGTAATGCTGTTATGAAGATTGAACAAGAAAATGGAGTGAATGCCTCAGTGGTGCTGGTTACTGTAGATATTATCTCCAGCTGAGGAATCACCCTTCCTGGTTTCTTTCCATCTCAGGCCCTCCCAGGGTACAAACTCCTCTCCTGGGTCTCACCCTTTCTCCTTCCTTTCCTCAACAACCAGGCAGGGGCTTAGGACATGTCTCCTAGTGGAGGCTGAGAAGGAAAAGTAGCAGGACCATCCCAGCAGGGAGAGCTCCCAGGAAGGAGAACGAACTCCAGCCTGTGTGGTGCACCATTGCCTATAACTCCACTTCAACTCTCATCACCCACAGCCTGCATGTCATCTCCCACCCAGGTCTTGGCCGGGGCTGTTTTCCTCGGCCTGGGACACTCTTTTATACAAGTCCCCAGGAAGCCATTCCTTAGACCAGGGTGTTCTGTGTGCCCCTTACCCTAGCACTGATAAAGCACCCAGTCCCCTTCACATTGGGCCATGAGTTTTATGTAAGTAGGAACCTTGACCTGTTTACTTATCTCCCAGCTCAAAGCACAGGCCCTGGATTAGAATAATCGATCTATAAATATTTGTTGGATATTGAATGAGTGAACATGTGAATAAGTGAATGAAGGAATGATTGGGTTCCCTGGCCCAGGGTGGGACAGGGGGAAAGGAGAATGTCTGGTGGGATGTAGGGAAAGCAAAGTGGGTGCTTCCAACAAGACTGTAAACATATCAAGTTTAGGGCTTCCTGCAGGACCATGACCAAGCTGACCTCCTCTTGGGATCCGATCTTGAGGTTAGGCTGCTGGTGACCTACTGTGTGTCAGCCACTACCACTACACTCGGCACTTACACACAGACACACACACACAGACTCTTATTGTGTGCTACCTTACAGAATTCTTAAAGCAGCTCTTCGAGACAGGTACCATAATTACCTTCTTTCTACAGAACAGAAAACTGAGGTTCAGAGAAGTCAAGATGCTTTGCCCAAAGCCTACCCAGATAGCAAATGATAGGGCTGGAGTTTTGGTTAGTGTTCAGGCATGCTTGTTTGTTTCTAGAGCTATGCCTCTTAACCACCAGGCCATCTTGCCTTCCTTGTAGGATGGAGCAGAAGTCACCATTCCACCCACCCAGGAAGTGGAAGTTGCTGGGAAACAAAGCTGGAGAAAGTTCATACCGTTCAGTTAGCTTTTGGTGAGCAACCACGGCGCACTGGGCCCGGCAGGAAATGCAGAGCTGGCGGCCAGCCCAGCCATCCAGCTCCCCATCTGAGCAGACAGACCGACCCCAGGAAGAGGGGTGGGTGATGACAGCGGACTGGTGGGGTGCCAGCCCATGCGGTGGCGATGGCTGGTGTTCATCACCGGGTGGCTTGAGGGTGGACGGTGGCGGGCCCAAGAACAGGGCATGGTACACAGAGCTGTTCTCGGTGGGGCTGCTTGGATGTCTGTACATGCTGGAGGCTTCATCACTTGGTGTGTGCCCAGCCCAGACATGATTCTTTGGCACTCAAGTCACTAATAGAGATGACTCCTTTTTCCATCACCACAGACAATGTCTTCCTGCTTTCTAGGCTGAGCAGAGCACTCTAACTTGCTCATTCTCTCCCAACAGCTGTAGGATCCCAAGCTTTCAGAGTGTCCTTCTCTCCTGACAACTGTAAGCGCCATCCTTTCAGCAGAGCGCAGAGCCCCTTCGTCTCTGGGAGACCCTGGGGGCTGCCTTCCCTGAGTGTCCACCGGGCTGGAAGCAGGCGGCCCATTAGGCTCAGGCTTTGGTCTTGTAGAAATTACCCAGCGAGGTGTGAGGAATAGCAGCGGTGGGGCAGCCCAGCCAAGTGCTAATTTCCTGCCATTCCTCAGGAGAAGCATGGCTTCTTAGCTCTGGCCCAGCGGCTGGTGTCACTGGGGCCGGAGGCTGGGAGCTGAACACAGCAGGAAGAGCCCAGCTCCTCAGAGCTGGGACCTTGAGCACTCAGAAAGGGGGGCACCACCCTGAAGTTCCCATGGCTTGGTGGCTTGGCTCAAGATGGCAGTCCTCTAACCCTCAAATCAGCCTTGTCTATGTGCCATGGGGCCAAGTCTGGGGCTAGATGGGGTGTCAGGGCAAGTGATTGGTATCTATGGCAGTTAGGAGGTCAAATTGTTGTTGAAGAAGGGGTTAGGTCAGGTGAGAAATAAAGACTGGGAAGGAAGTTGGGGGTAGACTTCCCTCTGAGATGGATATTATAGTAAGAACTAGGGTTGAAGTCCAGGATGAGTGATGAATTGGTTAAGATTAGATTGGGTGGCCAGGCGAGGTGGCTTATGCTTGTAATCTCAGCATTTTGGGAGGCCGAGGCAGGCAGATCACCTGAGGTCAGGAGTTCAAGACCAGCCTGATCAACATGGAGAAACCCTATCTCTACTAAAAATACAAAAATTAGCCAGGTGTGGTGGTATATGCCTGTAAGCCCATCTACTCAGGAGGCTGAGGCAGGAGAATCGCTTGAACCTGGGAGGCGGAGGTTGTGATGAGCCAAGATTGCCTCATTGCACTCCAGCCTGGGAAACAAGAGCGAAACTCCATTAAAAAAAAAAAAAAAGATGGTCGGGCGCTGTGGCTCACGCCTGTAATGCCAGCACTTTGGGAGGCTGAGGCAGGTGGATCACGAGGTCAAGAGATCGAGACCATCCTGGTCAACATGGTGAAACCCCGTCTCTACTAAAACTACAAAAAATTAGCTGGGCATGGTGGTGCATGCCTGTAATCCCAGTACTCAGGAGGCTGAGGCAGGAGAATTGCCTGAACCCAGGAGGCGGAGGTTGCAGTGAGCCGAGATCGAGCCTGCACTCCAGCCTGGGTAACAAAAGCAAAACTTCGTCTCAAAAAAAAAAAGATAAGATGGGGGTTGGGGTTGGAAATGATATTAGGATTATAATTGCTATTAGGGTTTGAGTTGGAGCACTTTGGCTAGATTTTGGTATAGAGAGTGGGATTAGGGTTGAAATTGCAGTTGGGTGAGGCTTGGATTTAGAGATAAGGAGAGGGTCAATAGGGTTGTGGCTGATTGTAAGTTTGCTGTTGGTATGAGCCTTGGTGTCAGAGCAAGGTTATATTAGGCTCAGAGTTAGACTTGTAAATGATTGGGAAAGGGTGGGAAGCAAATTTTCTCTTCATCTATTGGGGTGTGCACCTACTGAGCAGGTAGAAAACCCAAAGGGAGAATACTGGAGCCTTCTCAAAAGTTAGCTGACATCTACCTATCACCTGTCTCATCCGTTTTCCTCCACCTTCCCACCCTTACCTCCGTCTCCCCTGACTTCCTTCTCTTGTTCTTGGGCAAAGCCAAGGCTCAAATGCTGTCTCCTTACTGATTGCAGCAGACGTGACTGAGGCCCATACCATACGTACCCTTTTCTAGGCAGCTGCTTGCTGCAGAGTCCTCCAGGCTGGAAAGTGGAGCTGAAAACAAGGCATTCTGGGTAGCTCTCTGTCAGCCAGGCCCTCATCCTAGGGGTGAGTGGAGACGTGGAGTGCCCCCCCTAACTCTTTCCTGGCCCTCACCAGGCCCTGACCTCTCTCCTCCTTTCTGCAGAGGCCCCAGCCCCTGCATGCCTCCTCTCACTTCTCAGGGTGACAACCTGACATCCTCCAGCACTCAGCGCTGGGGTCAGGCTTTTAAAGCTGTCATTGGGGAGACTGTGGCCCCTCTCCCCCTCACTCCCCTGCCCCAGTGTCCCTTCATGCAGAAACATGCATCAGGGCATGAAGCAGAGGACGTGGATGGCACTGTGATGCCTTTTAAATGCAGGCAATTAGTGGCTAAATAAAATATAGAACGAGCATCTCTGCTTGTTTCTGGCAGGGACTCACTGAAGACTGCCAGAGTTAGAGACTCCGGGAACTGATGGGGGAACAGAAGAGAGTGGTCCCAGTCCCCTGGGGTGGAGTCTCTTGCTGGGATAAGGTTGTGGAGAAGAAAGGCTTGCAGATAAACCTCTTCACCTCACTGAGGGATGTCTTAGTCTGCTGGAGCTGCTATAACAAAAGATCATAAAACAGGTAGTTTAAAAACAATAGAAATTGTAATCCCAGCACTTTGGGAGGCCAAGGCGGGTGGATCACAAGGTCAAGAGATCGAGACCATCCCGGTCAACATGATGAAACCCCGTCTCTACTAAAAATACAAAAAATTAGCTGGTCATGGTGGTGCGTGCCTGTAATCCCAGCTACTCAGGAGGCTGAGGCAGGAGAATTGCCTGAACCCAGGAGGCGGAGGTTGCGGTTAGGATTTCAATACATGAATTTGGAAGAGACAAACATTCAGTCCATTGCAGGGGAGCACAGGGTTTCTTGGGGAGAGTCCTACAGAATAGTGAGAAACAGAAGACAATGGCTTTAGAACATGACAGGCCTGGGTTTGTACCCCAGCTCTGCCACTTACCAGCTCTGTGACTTGGGCAGATTGCTTACCCTTTCCAAGCCTCAGTTATCTGGTCTGGAAAATGGGGTAATAGTTATACCAATCTCTTAGCAATGTTGTTAGATTTAAATGAAGTACTAAATGCTCTATACCCCTCAAAAAATGACCTTCCAGAAGAGAGTGAGGCTGGGGCATGAAAGAGTTGGAGATATTGCTGAGAGGTACTGGCACGGATGAGAACTCAGGCCATGGTAGCTGAGCAGACCCACTCCTGGGCCAGGGGCTCTTTCTGTACTGAAGCCCCCCTCAGGTGTTCCAGGAAGAAACAGGTGATTAGACTCTGACCAGCAGAGCATGAAAGAAAAAGAACTTAGACCTAGTGATTCTGGTAATAAGTTCTCTACTCAGTCCTCCTCCCTGGCACCCTCTTACTGGAATGCCATGCACAGATAACCACCTTGGATGACTTAATGTCCTGGAGCCTCAGTTTCCCCTGATGCCTTTAACAAAAGGCATGTCTCTGACTCCAGAGAACCGCACCCTCACAGACCTCGGGCACCTTGTTTCTTTGTTAACCCGTTGGTCTCCCCATACTGTTCTCATGCTGATCAGGGCCATCTTCAGGGTGCTCTCAAGGGAATGTGGTGGGGGTCATGAGGCAGCTCAGCAGACTGCAGGTGGGGAGACAGAAGAGGCCAGGAGCGGGGAGGCCAGTCACTTGGCTCGTGCTCCCACATGGTCCCCCATCCTGAACTCCAGCTCAGCCCTTTTCTTTAAATAAAAGGAATGACATCATCCTTGTGCTTAGCTGCTGAGCTAGAGGGAGGTGATCTGAGATATTGTGGAGGGAAAGCAAGAGGAGCTGGGGCTGGGGGTGGGGAAGCCATGGGACAGATGAAGGACAGATACCAAGTCCCCTCTGGGGATACCCTTGTGTGTGTGCATGTGTGTGTCTCCTGGGATCCACCCATGTATATGTGCTGGTGAATGGGGAACCTGCAGACTCACAAAATGTTAATGCTTAGTTGGGACTTCATGGTCCTGCTAGAAAAAAAGGCTCATAGGTAACGTGGTGCAGTCAGATCCAGAGAAGTTTTTTTTATGTTTCTGAGTCTCAGTTTCTGCATCCGTAAGGAGAGGGTGACAATGATGTTAGCTTTGCATGCGTTTTATATGAAAGGATTGGAAGAGAGCATGGCTGTAAGTACCCGGTGCATAGTAGGTTCTCAAATAAACGGTGCTATCGGCCATGCGACTGGGCAGCAAAAGCACACTGGCTAGCATCAGGAGGCCTGCTCTGGGATCAGCCCAACCCTCCTGGCAGGAGTCCTGGGCCCAGGCTATGCCAGGTCAGGGAGTGCATGGTCCTCCCCAGTATCTTCAGTTTACCTGCCAGCAGCTCCCCTCTGAGTCCTGGGAGCTGCCTCTGCTCTCCTGCTCCAGGCACAGCCCTGGATCATCCTGCAGAAGCCCTGGGTTCTGTTTTCCCCTAAGCTTCTCCAAGACCCCTCTTCAGGGTCTGCTCAGGCTCCTGACAGCTCCTTCCCATCTGAGCTGCCGATCCCTCTCAGGCACCTTTTCTTCTCCCTCCCCCAGGCTCATAAGTGCCTCCTCTTCCTTTTGTTCATCTCTGCTTCCTTTCCTCTGGATTCCCTCCCTATGAGAGTTTGATTCTTCCCTCAGTTCCTCTCCTTTTCTCTCTTCCTATTTCTGTCTCTCCTTATCTGTTTCCAATCTGTCTTAATTCAGCCTCCATCCCTGCCTCTCTCTCATTCCCTGTTTCCCTGTCACGCCTTGCTCTCTCCTGTCCCTGTCTCTGATAGGCACTCTTTCACTGCCTCTGTCTGCCAGCCCTGTGTATTTCTCCATCTCACACATGTTCTACTCCCTAATAGGTGAGTCCCAAGCCTTGAACAAAGGCCTGAGGGGGCAGGGCTGGGCTAGCTCTCTGATTGGGAAGGGCCCCTACCCCCACACCAGCCCTCTTCTTCACCCATGTGGGGTGCAGCCCTGGCTCTCTGTGCTTCCTGAGCACTGGCGTGTGTGGGCCGAGGGCAGAAGGCCCAGCTTGCCTGTCATCTGGAGAGACGTGTGTGCAAAATGTTAGTTCTATGGCTCTGATTCAGCTCCAGGGTGGCTGACGGAGGGTGGGGTGGGGGTGATTAGGACCTGGAAAAGGGAACTAGCTGGGCTGGAGTTGGAGTCCTGGGACTTTGGCAGAGGACTTGGGCCTGGCTGGAGAGGACCCTGGGTGGGATAATGGAGGGGTTGGGTGGGGGTCATAGCACATTGGGATGCAATCGAATGGGATGAAAGTGAAGGAGATTCAGTGAAAATGGCCCGGAGGGGAGAAGGGGGCATTGGGTGTGGTGAAGGGGACGCTGGCTGGAGTGGTGGGACATTGCATGAGGATTCAAGGGATGGTGAATGTGGAAGAAGGGGATGGGTCAGAAGGAGTCATTAAAGGAGTTGGAGAAACTTGGATGTGGTGAAAGGCCACTGGGCGGGGCTCCTTGGACCTCCATCTACCTGCTCCTCACCTGTCGCCCCAACTGCACCTAATGCCAGGCCTCTGCTCCCGGTACTCACTTTGCTGCTTCTAGCCTTCACCTCCGAGTCCTGAGGCTTCTCCATCTCTCCTTTCCTTGTGCAGTTTTGAGTCACTAGAGGCCCTCCCTATTTAGGACACTCCCCTTAGAGATCCCCTTATCACTGTGGTCTTGCCCTGCAGGTGGCTCTGTGTTTCAGGGTTGACCCTGCATAGAACTGTCTATCTCTCTAGTTCAAAAAGAAGAGCCCAAATTTCCCCTTGCCCTGGTCTGGCTGATCAGCAGTTCTCACCTGAGGAGGAGCTGACGGTAGCTCCTGAACCTGGATGCTTTGCTGGTAAGCATCAGAACAGGCATGGAGCCTCCAGCAGTCATCAAGGCAGGCTGATGACTTCACAGGGAAGGACAGTAAGTGCTAGGGGCTAGTGTGTGTCCGGGCCACAGACGGCACATACAGTCACCCGGAGGCCAAACTCACCTGCTGCCTCCCCTCCCCGGCACCCTACAGCCCGTGTCGGTATCCATAGGGTCCTGAAGAGGACCACTATGACCCTTTGGTTCGGGGGAGAGGAGAGCAAGTTCAAATACATATAACAACAATAATATAGATAAAAGCTTTCACTCATTGATTGCTCACTCTGCTAGGCTGTGAGAAGGCTGGACATTTTGAACTCAAAATCTCCCCAACCATCTGAGTGGACATTGTTTTTATACCCATATCACAGAGAAGAAAAAGGCTCATAGGTCGCCTTCATCACACCCAATGCCCCCTTCCCCCTTCACAGAGAAGAAAACTGAGGCTCAAAGACATCAAGTTGCATGCCTCGATTCATAACAGGGCCCACCTGCATCCACAGCTTGTGCTTTTAACCCTGCAGGCCCTATGCAGCCCTATGCAGCCCTATGCAATGTCCTGGGGTGCAGCCCTGGGAGGTGTGAAGTGAGGCAGGGATGGGTCCCGAACATTCCAGGAAGAAGCTCATTCCAGGCTACAGCTTAGGGAGGGCTGGGTGCTGGTAGCTCCTCCCCACAGGCCTGGGACCACCTCCAGGGCACAAGAAGCACTACCAGTCCCACAGGGCCCAAAGAGCCCTCTGCCTCCACCAACACCCTCAGGAAGGTGTTAACTGTTTGCACTTGTAGCCAACAGAGGGCAGGTGACCTAAATGTAGGCCACTTTTCTGGGCTGTAGGTAGAAACCCGAGGTGAGAATTATGGGCTGTCCAGAGTCTATTCCTGCTTTATCAGCGCTGCCCTACAAGCTGCGGGACCCCTGCCAACCTGTGGAGGTGCACCAAGACCCTCCCCACGTGTCTCTGTGTGGGTGCGCTGGGCTGCTGTGTTCCTGAGGCACCGGTGGGTGCGTGACGATGGCAGCTCCCACCCAGCAGAGCCGCGAACAGAAGGGGTGAGCTGCCGGCAGCTTTAAATAGCTCCTCACTGTATCTCACTTGCTGAAGTCCCATCCCCCACTCCAAGACTGGTTGTCCCAGGGAGGGGCTGTGAGCCCCAGAAATGAGGCCAAGACAGAGGGGCTCAGCCCCCAACTCAGAAACACCTGCCAAACAACACCTGCTCCACACTATGCCTGAGGCACAGCTCAGTTTTTTTCTCGGTGGGTCCGGGAAATCTCTTAGGGGTTGTGAGTTGTCAGGAAACAGTCTTTCCCTGGGCCTGCATCTTGGCTGGAGAGATGCAGCAGGCAGGTTTGTATTCAAGCCTTCCCCTAAGGAGATACATTGGTCCCCTCTAAAGGCCAGGTACAGCCCTAGCCATTCTGACACTGAGAAGCATCTCACTACCTGCTGCCCCCAAAAGCAGTCAGTGGCAGCCCCTCGGTCATCAGCTCACCTCCCCACCCTGGCCTGCATCTCTCTATGCACTGACCTTCCACGATCTGACCCTGCAAACTCATTTCTCATCACTCTCCTCAAGCTACTTGCCTCCCTCCAGCTCCTTCTTACTGTTTTTCCTCAAACATGTCCAGCTCATTTCTACCTCAGGACCTTTGCACCTGCCATTCCCTCTGTCTGGAATGCTTTTCTGTGGCTTTCCCCAGGGTTGGAGCAAGAGCCACACTGTGATTCATGTGGGTCCTAGGCACTTTTGCCTTTGTGGGTCCCTTCTTCCATGAAAATCTACACAAATTATATTTTAGCACTGCATTGGTATAAGCATGGTTATGTTAAAGAAACTATTTTGGCCAGGCACGGTGGCTCATGCCTGTAATCCTAGCACTTTGTGAGGCCAAGGTGGGCAGATTACCTGAGCTCAGGAGTTCGAAACCAGCCTGGGCAACATGGCAAAACCCCATCCCTACTGAAAATACAAAAATCAGCCGGGCATAGAAGTGTGTGCCTATAATCTCAGCTACTCGGGAGGCTGAGGCAGGAGAATCACTTGAACCTGGAGACAGAGGTTACAGTCAGCTGAGATTACACCACTGCACTCCAGCCTGGGTAACAGAATAAGACTCTGTCTCAAAAAAAAAAAAAAAAAAAAGAAAGAAAAAGAGAAAAAGAAACTATTTTAATATAGAGTTTCATTAACCTAAAAGCTTATTGTTTTCTTCCTATTTTAAAAAAAAATTAAAGGGCCCCTAAAAGTATTGTGGGCACTGTGCTACTGTCCCTAATGGAGAAGTTGGCTCTGGTTGGAGCCTTCTCATAATTTAGGCCTGGGTTTAAATGTCACCTACTCCAGGGGTCGCCAACCCCCAGGCCACAGACTGGATATGACCTGAGCTCTGCTTCCTGCCAGAGAACGCTTTAGATTCTCATAGGAGTGGAACCCTGTTGTGACCTGCACAGGTGAGGGATGGAGGCTGCGCACTCCTTATGAGAATCTAATGCCTGATGACCTGAGGTCTAGCAGTCTCATCCTGAAACCATCACCACCAACCCAGCCCGCACCCTGGGTCTGTGAAAAAAATTGTCTTCCATGAAACTGGTCCCTGGTGCCAAAAAGGTTGAGGACCACTGACCTACTCCAAAAGGCCTTCCTTGGAGCCCCCATTTAAAATATCTCCTGGGTGGGCATGTTTGTTTGTTTGTTTGTTTTTTTAAATAGAGACAGGGTTTCACTATATTGCCCAGGCTGGTCTCAAACTCCTGAGCTCAGGCAATCCACCCGCCTCAGCCTCAAAATGTTTTTTAAAAAATAGCTGGGCATGGTGGCTTGCACCTGAAGTCCCAGCTACAGGTTGAGGCAGGAGGATCACTTGAGCCCATGAGTCTGAGGCTGTAGTAAGCTACGATTCCCACCTCCGCACTCCAGCCCTAGTCTGGGCAAGAGTGAGACTCTGTATCAAAGGTAAAATAATATCTCCCATATCCACTTGCTGGCCTATTATCCCAATTTAGTTCCTTCAGAGAATTTACACCATCCGACAGTACCTTGTTTATCTGTTTATTTGTTCTCTGTCTCCTGTAACTAGAATGTAAGCTGTATGAGAGCAGGGATTTTGTCTTTCCTCTGCTGAGTGACCTGTGCCTCCAGCGACAAGCTCTGTAAAGTTGGTGAAAGAACAGCCTGAATTGCTTGACCAGAACATAGGGTCCCTCCTCTTAGCCACCCTAACATCTGTGCTTTTCCTTATTGGGCCCCCTCAGACTTTACGAGGGTGGAAGGAAGAAAGGGAATTCATGCACAGGCCTCCCACACAATCCACTTGTCCTCTCAGAACCTCAGTTTCTTCATCTAGAAAATGGGAATCATGCTTACCCATTCTGAGAATGCAACAAAATAGCATATATAGGGCAAAAGATTAGCCCACAGAGAGCGTACAGTAAGTTCAAGTTTCTTTTCCTCCTTCTCACTGCCTACCTTGGAGCTTGTTCTTGGCTAAGGCAAAGGAACCTCAAGGCCTTGAGGCCTAAATACCTCTAAACACGGTAGGTGCTCAGTAAACATTTACTGGTTTCTGGTTGACCATGTCCCTCCTTCCCCTTCCAGCAAAATCTTAAACAGAAGCCCAATGGACATTCGCATCATCCCTTCTTGCTCTCTTTCTACAAATATTTTCAGAGCCCCTACTATATAACAGGCACCACGCGGGGCTCTATGGAATCAATAATAAACGGAAAGAATATATGGTCTCTGTCCTTTCTAGAGTGGGGTCCCATAGTCTGGTCCAGACAGACATTAATCAGATAACCACTTCCATGTAACTATAATTGTGCTAAACACGTCACGGCAGTGGCTCACTGGGTTGTGAGAACACATGATGGGAGAATTTGACCAGACCAGAAAGGCTGGGGAAAGTGTCCCCGAAGAAACAACGACTGATCTGAGATCTCTAAACAAGTTGGAGTTTATTAGGCAAGGAGCCTAAGTGGGCAGTAGGAGCATTCCAAGCAGTGGGAACAGTATGTGCAAATGCCCTGAGGCCAAAGCTACACTAAACAATGAGATGGACTGTGGGGAGACACAGTGGCCCTGGGACGTGAGATGGGCTGTAACAGTGGGCAGTGACCGCACTGGGTAGGACTTTGTAAGCCATGCTATGTCATGTTCTCTTTGTCTACAGGGTCCTCAAAGGATTTTAAGTCATATGATAAGGTTTGCATTTTGAAAAAATTAGTCTGGCTGTCTACGGAATAAAGATTTATAATTTAATTGTAGATTTATAACACTAAGATCCCACAGTCCTACTGGAAGAGGGATGGCAAATATATGTCAGACTTGTCGCAATGCCCTATTCTCATGCCCAGAGCAGACAGCACTAATCAATTATAGCAGAGGTTCTCAAAGTGCGGTCCTTAGGCCAGCAGCATCAACATCGCCCGAGAATTTCTCAGAAATGGAAATCATCAGACCTCACACCAGACCCCTCAAATGGGAAACTCTGGGGGTGAAAGCCAGCAATCTGTGGCTTAAGAAGTCCTCCAGGTGATTCTGGAGTTTGAGAAGCACTGGAATACTGTATAACACTTTCCTATGAAGCCCCATGCCGCATCAAAAACCTCAACACAGCACTCTAGGCCATCACTGCTCATGGAGGCTACTTACACAGAGTGCTGGGCTGGGGATCCTCAGAGGGGGCTGCACAGACCTTGGTCTGGAATTTGAGAAGCTAAGATCCTGACAGAGACCTAAGTATGGGCAAACAGCCAAGTGTGCCAGGAAAGAGAACACTGGACCGGGTCTGGAAATCTGGCCTCAAGCCCCTGCTCAGCCCCCACTCGGTGGCAGCACAACCTTAGGAGCCTCTTCTCCCTCCCAGGTCTCAGTTTCCCCATCTGTGCATTGAAGAAAATTTATCTGAGCAGCAGCCCATTCTCCTGTGCCTCCAAGCCAGGGTAAAGCAGATGCATGTGCATTCCCTGGGGAAAACCCCTATAAATCTGCCTTCCCACAGGGACCGGGAGTGGAGCAGGGAGTGCAGCAGTAGCAGGGATGTTGCCCAGAGCTTGCAAGAGGTACACATGACTCAGCCCTGCAAGGAGGCATCCATCACCCTGGGCAGCCAGAGAGGCGGGAGAACCATGGGAGGGACAGTGTGGGAGTGAGGGAGTGAGGGAAGGAGGAGGCAGGGCTCTTAGCCTTGTTTGCTCTACCACTTTCCCAGGGACCCATTAACAGACAGGAAGACTCTAAACTCAGAGACAGGGGAAACCTGAGATAAAGAGTGGGATGAGGGGCAGGGAGTCAAATTCTGTGAAACCATGCAGGATGCAAAAAATGTGGCCCTGAACTACCTACAGATCCTGAGACTACTCACAAAAAATGCCTCCCCCACATCCACACTCATCTGGCTTCCTCTAGCTCACGTCTCAGCCCAAATGTCGCTTACCAGAAAGGCCTTCTCTGATGAGCCCCATCTATCCCCAATCTGCCTGTCTCCTTTTCATTGTCCTCGTAGCTCAGATCACTCTTTGGAATTCCCCATTGATTTGCTTCCTGGCCTATGGTCAATTCCAGCATCCTCCTGGGATGGAAGTTCCCTGAGGGCAGGGACCTCCCTGTCTTATTCTGTCACCTGCCCCTAGAAAGGCCTTCAGCACA
The DNA here is from genome assembly GCF_049354715.1 of Callithrix jacchus. Classification (NCBI taxonomy): domain Eukaryota; kingdom Metazoa; phylum Chordata; class Mammalia; order Primates; family Cebidae; genus Callithrix; species Callithrix jacchus. Next base: position 40,217,956 of record NC_133503.1, read on the forward strand.
GAGTGGGTGCTCCACAGATATCCCACTTACCATGTGCCGAGAAACATTTGAGATGATTTGCATACATTATTTTATCATGTCCCAACAATCTTGGAAATAGAGGATTAATTAATCATTTTTCAGATGGAAACACTGAAGACAGAAAGATAAGTAACTTGCTAAAGTTCACACAGCCAGGAAGTGGTAGTGTCCCTGTTTAAGCCTAAATCTGCTGATCCCGAAGCTCAGAACATTTGGAATGTAGGAGCAAAGGGGCTCCCTTACCAAGGGGTGAGGGGCAGTGTTGTTTTTTGTTTTTTAGAGACGGAGTCTCACTCTGTCGCCCAGGCTGGAGTGCAATGGCACAATCTCGGCTCACCACAACCTCCACCTCCCAGGTTCAAGCGATTCTCCTGCCTCAGCCTCCTAAATAGCTGGGATTACAGGCGCATGCCGCCACACCCAGCTAATTTTTGTATTTTTAGTAGAGATGGGGTTTCACAATGTTGGTCAGGATGGTCTTGAACGCTTGACCTTGTGATCTGTCCACCTCAGCCTCCCAAAGTGCTGGGTTTACAGGCATGAGCCACCCCGCCCAGCGAGGGGGCAGTGTTGACCCAAACCTCCCAAATTACTGCTAAGACAGCATCAGCCCAGAGCCAGTAGGTCCCTTTTAAAGCTGTTGTTACTTAATTTAGGATTTCTAAAGGGAAGTCCTGCTTTACACAGCTGCTGTCCAACTTCTGGAATTTGTTACCCCCAAGGGGTCTTCACAAGCTGAAAATAGAATGGAGTTCAGAAAGGGTTGCACAAAATTAATGGATGACAGGTCCCCAGTAGTAATTAAAGGAAGCAAGAGATGCTGGGGGTTTGGGCCTAGTCATTTGAGGTCAGCATCATGCTGGGGACTGCCATGGTCTCCCCCAAATGGGTCCTGGGTGCCCGGCGAGTGAGCCGAGCCACAGGCTGGGAATGGGAAGCAGGGGGGAGGTGAATGATGTCAACGTCCCCGCCCACTCCCTGGCAGGATTTGGCCGCCTGGCCGCTTTCTCCTCCCATCCCCAGGCCCAGCTGGGCTGTCAGGGTTGCATCTTGGCCTGCTGACTCACTCACCTGCCCAAGATGGCCAGTTTGCACATGTTCTCAGTATTTTCTTTGCTCTTTTTTTAAAATAAAATGCTATTTTTGTAGAATCTTCATTACTTCCTAATTATTCATACTCCTTTCACTTATTTGTCTTGTTAAATACAAAACTCAATAAGCAGCTCACTTTTCTCAGCTGTTTCAAATTCATTGTGAATTTCAAGCCCATGCCCCTTCCCTCAGGTTTGCCTAGGGTGGGAGAGGCCCCCTTGACCCCTCCTCCCTGGGCATGGAGCCCCTACTACCTAGTGACTTCCCTCCAGCCAGCTCTACCACAGACCCCACTGGGACCACACTGCATTATTTGGCTGTCCTGGCCTCCTCACCTCTCCTTATCTTCCCCTCTCCATCCAGAGCTTCTCCCTCTGTGCTCTCTTCCTCCTCCCCTCCCCTCTCCCTCCCTCCCTTCCTTCCTTCTATCCGTCTGTCCACCCTCCTGTGGCCTCCCCCTCTACTTAACCAATTTCTTTGTCCTCCTCCATCCGCCCGCCCCTTCCTTCCCCAGATTCCTTTCCTTCTCATCCTTTACCCTCCCCTCCCCCACACAGCACCTTCACACCCTGGAGCTACCCTCAGAGCCTCAAGGTCTCTCTCACCCCACCTACCTCATCCTCCTGAAATGTCACCCACAGGCCCCAGTGATGCTGCACTGCTAGCTGCTCTAGCAGATGGGTGCTGTGGTTCTCTCCACCAATAATTCATTCCCCCTGGCCCTGCATAATCCTCCTTAAATTAATTAATCCCTGAAAACTCACTTCTTTAAGCCTAACAGCAGCCAGGAGGATCGAGACAGGTCCCTAGGACTATAAGTCCCTAGAGTACTGGAGCCAGGATGTAGTCCCTCTTTCAGCCACACTGGAGTGTCAGGGATGAGACCAGCAGCTCCCCGCAGATCCTGCTGACAGGCCAACTTTATGGAAGGCTTGGCAGGGACATCAGCCCCCTCTTATCCCAGCTAGGGGAGTCTTGTGGCCACCAGTGGGTAGGTGGCTATGATGGGGGAGTTGATAGATGAACCTGAGCCCCTCCTTCCAAGTAGCAGGCAGCCCTGAGCCCTCTGGTGGGGGCCTGATTTCTGCCTGGGCCTTTGCTGCTGCGGTTTCCTGGCTGGGACAGAGCTCCAAATGCTCAGACACCCGTATGTGTGTCCATGTGGCACATCCACATGGCACATGCATCCACCTCACACATCTCTACACACTGTATACATCGGAATAGGGCTTCTCAAATTTGGGTGCACCAGAATCACCAGAAAGCCTATTTGAGTGCAAAGCCCCACTTCTGGGGTTTCCAATTCAGTAGGTTTGGGGAGGAGCCTGAAAATGTGCATTTCAACCACATACCCAAGGCTGCTGATGCTGTTGGCCCAAATACCACACTCTGAGAACCACTGCTCTAGAGTTGCCCACGTGTGCACAACAGAAGAGTATGCATCCATGCACAGAAGGTTTTGCAAAACAATGAGCGAAGCTACTAGGAAGAACTGAAGCCGTGAGCTCAGTTTGGGGATTATTCGGCCTAATAATACAGACTCACAGCATCGTTTTCTCTCTCTGTCTCTGATTCTTGCTACTTCTCCACGGTCTCTGCATTTCTGTGTATCTCTTTCTCAGTCTCCCCCCACTCCCTGCAGCCTCCAGGTGGCCTCCCAGCTCCTTTGCACACATGAGCTCATCCATCTCCATCACCCAGCAAGTGAGTGGCAGGCAGGTGAGAGAGGAAGAATATAGAAGAACAGGCTCAGCTCCCCGCTAACAGGGAGCTTGCTCACCACGAGAACACAGCCAATTATTCCCCCTGTTCTGGGGGATAATCATTAATGCCACAGGAAATTCTAAACAAGTGATTAAATCATTACTGGGGAAGACACAGTGGGCCTGGGCTACCATTAAGCCTCTGTTGGATTTGAGAGAGCTTACCTGGGAGATGGGGAAGAAAGGGGCAGATGGGCATCACCACAGCCCTCAGCATCACCAGCAGCCAGTCTGGCAGAGGCCAGCCCAAAATCACCTTCCCCTCTCTGAGCTGCACACCCAGCAACTGTCCCAGAGGCCCTTCTGCTCCCCTGCCCCGGCCCACCCTGCCACCATGATGAAGACTCTGTTCCTGCAGCCCTTCATGATCTCATGCCTCCTGATGAATCCATTCATTCAGTTGACAAATATTTGCTGAACACCTACTATGTGGCAGGCCATATTCTAGGGACTGGGGATACAACGGAGAACAAGACAGATGAGGGCCCTGTCTTTGTGGAGCTCAGCCAAGTGGGGAAGGCAGATCATAAAAAAGTAAATAAGAAAAGAATTACATAGGTGGCAGTGCTCAGGAGGAAACAGGAAACTCAGTGTTCTGAGTGGAGTGTGCACTTGGAGAATCTCGGAGCCCCTACATTCTAACAAACAGCCTGGCAGTCTATCCCAACTCGGGCCTGCAGATCATGTTTTATATGAACATCTGCAATGTCTGAGCATCCCTCTTCTTATCCTGAATCCCGAACATGCTATCTTTAGAAAGATAACAAATATCTATCTATAACAGCCACTGCTTTGTAGCACTTACTATGTGCCAGGCATTGCACAAAGCAATTTATGGTCATTACATCATTTCATCTGCACAACAATAATAACATTATGAGGTGGGTGTTTTTTAGTCCCCATTTTACAGATGAGGAAATGGAGACCTGGAACATTTGAACCATTTGTCCAGGTCACATAACAGGCAAGTGAGAGCTGAACTGATGTCTGAGTCCTGAGCTGAGGCATTTCACCCCTACCTTGTCCTAACTCCCAAGAGAAACATGACAGGGCTGTGTGGGCTTCTCAAGATCTATTTCAGGGCTAAGAGGTACAGCCTGGGTCCCTGTAGAGATGGGGCTGCGTGAGCACTGCCCAGCCAGGGCTGGTTACTGGCTACTATAATATAGTAAGTCCAAGTCTCCAAAATGCAGCCCAGAGAGGAAAGCGGCTTGAGATGGCAAGATGCAGGGTCCCACTCGCTTGGGGACCCTAGGCTAGTCCCCTTTGGCTTCCCCAGCCTGTGGGTCTCTGTAAAACCCAGAAAGACCATCAGCCCTATTTCCCAGCTGCCCCCCAGGACCCTGCAGCCTCCAGAGGGCCCCTCCAAGTGTCCCCACATGGCCTCCACCTCCTGCCCCTGCGGCCAGGCCGCACTCCCTCCCTAGGGCCAGTGGGGCAGCCTGAGGCAGACAAGACTGGAGCCGGGTCTGCGGTGACTAATCTGCTGGTGCTTGGGAGGCCATGGTGAATTATTCACACAGATTCTGTGAATTATTCACGTTGTTATTATTTATTTTTCAGATGTGCCTGCGGCAGAGCCTCCAGGCCCATGTTCAAAGGATGACATAACTCCTGACTCCTGATCACCTTTGTCTGTGCAGAAGGAGTCAGGCCTCTCTCCAGTCTCACCTGGGAGTCCCCGGGAGCAGGCTGAGGGCAGGAGGCTGCTGCCTTGGGGCAGGCTCCTGCAGAGCACCAATCCTAACACCAATTAAGAAGTCATAGTCATCAGTTACTGAGTCTTCACTGCGCCCCAGCTCTGTGCTCCCCATAGACAGGCTCAAGTGAATGTCACCACTACCCTGTGAACAATACTGCCAACCCCATTTTACAGATGCTGGGACTGAGGCTCAGAGAGGCCGTGGCCCTTGTTCAGGGCCATCAGTTAGTAACTGGCACTCAGGCCCAGGTCGGTGGACTCTAAAGCCAGCAGCAGCCACATTGCATGTGTCAATCAACCTTGTGCCTAACAAGGTCCCATGGAATTCCTTTGCTGCCCCAACTTGCCCACCCGCCCTGCAAATCATGCTGAGGGAAGGCCACACCCAGTGCTGCCAATGCTTTTAGAGGAGCTGGCTCCCCATCTCCATGGCGACAGGATTCTCTGCAGCCAGAGCAGAGCTAGATCTGCCTCTGAGGAGTGGAGGTGGCCTTTGCCCGTGGAGCCCCCCAGGTGTCTCAGGCTCTAAGCGTGCGATTCAGGACCCTCTTAGGCACCCCACAGCTTCACAGAGCTCCCTGCCTCCCCCCAGACACACACAGAGCCCCCCTCCTCCCTCAGAGAGCTCTGATGGAAGAAGCCATCCCAGGGTCTGTTCTGTGCTCCTTCCCGTAGCTCCCCTGCTGTCTAACCTCCATCCACCTGGCTGCAGCTTCAGTCTTCTCCTCTCGGAATCTTCCTTCCTCTGCCCCCATAGCTGCCATCTGGAGGAGACGAAATGGACATGTGGGCTCAGCCCTGGGAAGACCCTGAGGGCCCCTTATCAAGGTGACCACAGTCTCTCACAGAGACACCTTCCCGTCCTGGGAGGGCGCCTTTGTCTTCCTGCCACCACATTCATTCATTCATTCAATAAATGCCTACTGGATGCCCTCATTCAATAAATACCTACTTTGTGCCAGACATTGTTCCAAGGGCTAGGGAAGTGGACAGCAGCAGCAGGACTACCTTGTTAGGGCCCTTCCCATCCCAGAGTGGCCTGGGCCCACCTCCCAGGACCTGTCTATCCTAGCATAAGCAAAATCACAGGCAAACTGGATGTGAGCCTGACTCTTCCAGTCTCTGACTCTGGGTGACCTTGAGCTAGCAGCTCCTCTTCTCTGCCTTTCCCTTTTTAAAAATAAAGGAGTGGAAAGAATAAAAATAAAATAAAATAAGGGAGTGGGACCAGAATCTGCTTTCTAAGGCCCGCTATCCCTGCTTTTCTCAGGTGTCAGTAACTCAATAACTGGAACAACATAATCATTTCCATCCTACAGCTGTGAAAGTCAGAGCGTTGCACGTGCTTCATCTCAGGTGGACTTAATAACTGTCCCTGTCTTCCCGGCTCTGTGCATTTTAAAGAGGAGTCTGGGGACATCTCTGCTGCTAATGGTGGATTTCAGTTGCCAGAGAGGAAAGAAAACAAACATTTGCAGAATGCTTGTGCTTTCCTTGTAAATGTTCTTTATTAATCTTTGCAGAGGTAGAGCCCATTATCCCTATTTTACAGAGAAGAAAACTGGGATTCAGGCCAAACAGCAAGTAACAGGGCTGGGATTTGAACCCAGGCCCATGACAACACATGCTCTTGCTGCTGTACCCAGCTGACTGAGCTGAGCCCTGGGGAGGGAGTGTGGCTTCCTCTTCCAAAGCCTGTCTTGGAGCTGGAGGGAGGGCAGCTAGGTCAGCATCTCTTCCAGGGAGTTGGGTACCACTGATTTGATTTCCACCTTCTCCACCAACCAATGAGGGGTCACCTTGGGCCCAGCTTGCTGAGATCCAGGGCCTAGGAAGTCCAGGTTTATATTTACCCCAAAGCAGCCACCTTGGCAGGCTTGGGACTGGATTTCCTTCTTATCTCAAAGCACCTGGACTAATTCTTTGGGTGGGCAGGCAGGTGGGGAGAGACCTTGGAATCTGGAACACAGGGGCAGGGCCGTCTCCTGCCCTTGCTGCACCCACACTCCTGCAAGGTCCAGTCAATGCCGTTGCAGGCTGGACTCCAGCCTGAGCCTTTCCCCAGTGGTCCTAGGGCAGAATTCTCCAAGTGCAGTCCTTGGATCACCAGCATCTGAATGGGAAGGTGGGGGGGGTGGGGCTGCTAATATAGCCAGGTCCAATTTTCATATTCCTCTAGACCTCCAGAATTGGGCATGGGTGGAATCCTGCTCAATATAGCTTCCCCCAAGCTCAGAAACTGCTGAGCTAACTGCAGAGCCCAGGCTCTGGAACAGTTCTGAGTTTGAGTCCTACGGCTGCCACTGACTAGTTAGGCAGCCTGTGACCAGGTGTTCACCTATCTGACCTCAGTTTCCTTGTCTATGAAATATGGACCTCCTCACAGGGTTGATATGAGGATCACACTGGATAATGTAGATAAAGTACTAGATAAAGACACTATAGATAAAGACCAGTTTAAATTACCATCATCCCTCCCCACTCACCTCATTCCATTTCCTTCCAAGCTGATGACCTGGCTTGGGCAGCAGTTCTGGGAATACTGAACTTGTCCAGCAGGTTCTTGGCTTCTCAAGAGATGTGGCAGGCAGCTATCTGGTTAATCTCTAAACAAAACTTGCCCTCCAACCACAGTCACGTGTACCTGTTGGTCTCTGTCAAGGCTCCAGCTGAAAGCCAGCTCTCCAGACCTCTGTCCTGGACAGACTGGAGTGGTATGGCTGCCCCTGTGGGATCCCCTGAGGTCAGACCCAGGGCTCAGAGAGGGCTGCCTTGTGATCTCAAGGACAGAAGATCTTGGGCCAGGCTTGTGATCTGAGACCTGAGAAGTGGCCCGGCTCTATCTGGGGCACTTATCCTTTAGGGAGAACCTGAGTCCCAGGCAGCTTACATCCCCTATCACACTTCCTCTCACCCCTGACTGGGGTAAATACTTTATTTGTTCTGTCTACTGATGACACACCCAAGGCTCAGTATTCTGCATAAAGTCATGGAACTGGTAAATGGAAAAGCTGGGATTCGAACCCAGATCTGCATGATTCGAAGGCTCCTGATAGTGCCCAGTATGATACCACCTCTCTAAAGCATCACCATCGTCATGATCATTGACTGAGCACTTGGTGAGGGCCAGGTTCTGAGCTAAGCGCTCTGTATGCTTTTTTCTCACATAACCTCCACAATCGCTCTCTAAGATAGATACTATTATTATTGCTCCTATCCTACAGGGAGGGAAATCTCCAGGAAGAAAGGCTAAGGACCTAAACTGACTTAGCTTGTCTCTTTCACTATTATATCCGGGGTCTAGGGAAAGTAACTTTCCCAATTATTAATCTTCCATGATGGTGCTTTACCTCCAAGTACCCCTCTGCTTCACTCATGTCTGCAGCTGTTCCTTCTTTTTGGAGGTCTCCTTACCCCACCCATGCTCCCATTCTGGCGCCTCTGACCCTGAGTGCAGGACTGCAGATATAGGCCCCACTCCCACCTCGAAACAACGAACTGCCCTTCCCCCTGCCTCCAGGTCCGCTGGGAATCTGCCCCTAATTGCCTCTCAGCCTGGGAAGCTATTAGCCTGTGATTGTGTCCCCACTGCCTGCCTTGCCCCTTGGGTCTTCACCATCAGCTTCCACAGGGGTTTGAGATGACGTCAACCCTCAATCCCAGGGCCTGGCCAGCTCTACTCCCCAACACCGCCACCATCCAGTCCTAGGTAGGCTCCTCCAGGCAGCTGGGTCTCTTCACTGTGGGCCAACCAAGAACATGGGCTGAGGAGGATGCCCAGCCATGAAATGCAGCACACGCATGTCTGTGCACACATCACAGGCTCTGCCGCGGGATCCTCACACTGAACTTCTCCCCACTGCAACCCCTGTACACTTCCTGCCAGCTGCCTTCCCTTCCTTCCCTCCACCATGAGAGGACAAGGGTCTGGGAGTTAGGACTCCTGGGTTCTTTTCCTGGTTCAGATACTCCCTCTGTATGACCTTGGGCAAGTCCCTTCCACTGTCTGAGCCTCAAGAATACAGGATTCTTGCAGCTGTGGGAGCATGTGCCTGTAGTCCCAGCTATTTGGGAGGCAGAGGCAGGAGGATCGCTTGAGTCTAGGAGTTTAAGACAAGCCTGGGCAACATAGTGAGACCCTGTCTCTTAAAAGAAAAGTCAGGGTCGAGGGGATTGAGATTCATTTCAGTTTTCTCTGTGCTTCTACTAGCAGAAAAGAAAGATTACCATTTGGTAATTCCTGGGGTTTCCTTCCACCAATATCTAATGAGTGCTAGGCACCATGCCAAGCATCGAGAATTCTAGCAAGGCAAGTTCCTGCCCTCACAGTTACGCACAGCCATCAGGGCTAGGATGGAGGAAGCACTGGCAATGATGGGAGGAGCTGGGGAGGCCAGCAGGGGCCCTGGGGTCCCTACCCAAAGGAGAAACGTTATCTAGCTTGGAGGTCTAGTCTGAGAAAGCTTCCTAGTTTCTGAGACCTAAAGGATGAGGAAGAACTAGCCATGTAAACAAGGATGAGGTGTGCAGCTGGACATGGAGAAGGTTCTAAGCACAGGGAACAGCACTGGGAAGAAGCCTGGAGGCTTTAATGTCGAGAGCAGAGGCTGGAGGGTGGACAGAGGCTGGCTTGAGAGCTTGGACTTTATTCTGAGGCCATTGAAGAACTGTAGAAAGATTTTAGGTAGGAGGGTAATGGGGCTGCCGTTTGGAGGGAGAATTGGAAGCCCGAGGGGAGAGGGAGAGAGAGCTTCAGGAAGGCTGCCCACCATCTATCTTACCTACCCCAAGTGTGGGAACAGCCCTCCTGTCTGTCTGTGTTAGAAGGGAGGCCAGGCTTTGCTTCCTCTCCTTTCCCTCTGTACCTGCACACTTCCCTCTCTTAAAGCTTACACACACACACACACACACACACACACACACACACACACTGTAATATACATGCGTGCACACACACATGACCTGCTGCAGATCCTCTGGAGGGGAAAGGGCATAGGTGGCTTTGGGGAGGCGACACAGAGCCATCTGCCCCAGGGGAGCTAGAAGAGAAGGGGTCTGGAGTGCTCCATTAGGGACAGCACTGTCCCTGTCACTTGACACAGTGCCACCTCTCCCTTCTACTCTCTCCCCTCAGGGGTTAATCCCATCCTGAGCCATGGAAACTGGAGCTGGGAGTATCACCATCTTATCACCACCAGAGAGCCTCCAAGATCCTCCTTGCCCTCCTTCTCTTCTCTCTCCTACCTCTCCCACCGCCTCCTTTTTCTCCTAGGTGCTCTCTGAGTCCCTGCCTCTCTTCTGCCAGGACTCATCGGGGCCTGAAACATGCTCTGTGTATGCATCTGTGTATGGATGTATGGGCTGGGGTATGGAGTGTGTGCAAGAAGAACAAGGAGGTGCCCTCCAGCCACCATCGGGAGTGCGCCATGGGGCTGTGCAAGGCTGAAAGGGATTTCAGGAGGATTCAGAGATCAGAGAATTAAACATCCTACCATAGCCTCCCTCCAGCCTGGAATCCTTGTAGCTCCAGCTGCACAGAGAGCTCAGCTGGGCCAAGCTGGGGTTGCAAGAGATTCCTGGGCTCCTCCTCCTCACCCTGCCTCCAACTCCTCAAGGCTCCCTCAAGCCCCTTCCCAGACAGGGAACAAAAGATGCCTCCATGCCAGAACCCCAATGTGCAGGGCCCCAAGCTCCCATCAACCCCTGTGCCTCTTCCAAGCACCCTCCAGGGGTGGAGTGCTCCAGCCAGACTCCTCAGCCACCCATCATCAGAATACCAACCCTGGCTGCAGTTACTTCTGGAAGGCACATGTCCATTTTTCTCCATCTCCACAGCCCAACTTCCTCACCCTCCACCCTCACCCCTCTCCCTTCTGGTCCCCGCACTACAACCAGACAGACATTTCTATGAGAACACTCAGGTCACCACTCTCCTCAGCGTCCTGCAGTGGCTCCATACTGCCCTCAGGATGAAAGCCAAACTCCTCTGCTCTGTCCTTAGCCCCTGACTGCCATCCCCATTACACAGGGTCCTTGAGTCCCTGCCTGCTCTCCCCTTCAGGCCTGGGCACTAATGGTCTCCACCCTTGGAGTCCCCGTCACTCATTATCTCCAGGCAAATCTCTCTCTGTTCCTCAGGTCTTAATTCAGAAGTCGGCTCCTGGGCTGGGCACAGTGACTCACGCCTGTAATCCCAGCACTTTGGGAGGCTGAGGTGGGTGGATCACAAGGTCAGGAATTGGAGGCGAGCCTGGCCAACAAGGTAAAACCCCATGTCTACTAAAAATACAAAAAATTAGCTGGGCGTGGTGGTGCATACCTATAGCCCCAGCTGTTCAGGAGGCTGGGGCAGGAGAATAGCTTGAACCCAGGAGGCTGAGGTTGCAGTGAGCTAAGATCACGCCGCTGCACTCCAGCCTGGGTGACAGAGCAAGACTCTGTCTCAAAAAAAAAAAAAAAGTCGGCTCCTTTTGGAAGCCTCTGACCACCAGTGAGCCACCCCCTTTATGGGTTGGGGTTCTCATGGCCTCCAGCACGTAGCCTGCCACAGCACTGACCGCACTGCACTATAAATGACTGTTGAACATATGCAGCCCCACATCACTACATCAATAAAAACGTAATCACGTATTCCAAGTAGATGAAGGAAGGAATGAGGTGGGAGAGGTGGGATGGCAGTACCATGCTTCAGACTTCAAGTGCCAAAGACACCACCGCATTTATGATAATAGTGGCAGCTATTATTGATTGTGTGCCAAGTCCATGCCAGCCACTCTGCTAAGCATGATCTCATTTCATTCCCCCGGCAACCTTGAGAGAGAGGCATGATTGCTATCATTCCCATTATATAGATAAGGAAACTGAGGTTCTGAAGGATGAATTTGCCCAGGGTTATATAGCCAGAAGGAAGTCCAGGCTAGAACTTCCTAAAGGGTGGGGTAAGGGCTTTAAGATGGGTAAAATGCAACCCATTGATCTAGAGGTGACCCATGTGTCACCTCTAGATCCTCAGCGGGTCTGGAGAATAAATCCCTAGAGTACCCCATCCCCTCACAACAGAAGTTCTGCTTCTCTGGCCATCTGGTATGAGGTTCCTGAGGACCTAGGGGAAAAGTGTATGACCCCACCCTGGAACCTTTCAGGAGGTGTAAGAGAAGCAGGTCCTTCGTGACATCCTTGTTCCTGCTAGTGTCTCTTTCAGAAGCAGGATTCTAAGAAGTCCAGATTACGTCCCCTCATCATCAGGGCAAGAGGTAATGTGTTGAATTTAATAGCAAAGCAAATCTTGCTGGAGAGGAAATGAGATTTCTTTGTCAAGGTGAGTGTGTCTGGGAGAGCCAGGAACAGGGTGGAGTGGGGGATGGGGGTACTTTGGAGGGGCTGCAAAAGGGGAGTGTGGATCTGGAATTATTAGAATGTTGATTATGTCCTCTTGATTGTTAATGAAATTCTTCACCTTGGGTTTCTGGACCAGGGGGAAAGCTCCCAGAGCTCATTTTGCCGCTGATGAGAGCAAGAGAGAGGGCAGGAGGGGGCAGAAGACTCTCAGCTTAGGGAGAAATTAAATTTCTCCTAAACAAATGGAACTGGACAAGCCTGACCACCGCCATGTGAAGGCAGAGCCCCAGGCCGACCTGAAGTCCCCTGTGGAAATGGAATGGAGACCCCTGGCTGGGTAGAAAGTGGCCCAGAGGCCTGACTCAGGCAGCAGAGTGCAGCTCCAATAATAATAGCTGACATTACTGAACACTTCCCATGTAGCCAGAGCAAATGAATTGTGCATGTATTATCCCATTTAATCCTCCCAACAACCCTTGCAGATAGGTAGTATGATTATTACCATTCTGCAGATCAGAACACTGAGGTACAGAGAGGACTGAAGCTTGTCCAATCTCCTGCAGCTGGAAAGTGGAGATGCCAGTCTTTCAGCCCAGGCAGCCTGCACCAGCACCTATCCTTTAAGATTTGAAAGACACTCCAATTCTCCCACTTTCTTTCCTTTCTTTCTTTCTTTCTTTTTTTTTTTTTTTTTTTTTAGAGACGGGGTTTCACTATATTGGTCAGACTGGTCTCAAACTCCTGACCTCAGGTGATCCACCCGCCTCGGCCTCCCAAAGTGCTGGGATTACAGGCATGAGCCAGCACGCCCGGCCCTTTCCTCTTTTTTTAATCTGAGACAGGTTTCTTTTGCTCTGTCACCCAAGCTAGAAAGCAGTGGTGTGATTGTGGCCCACTGCAGCCTCAAAATCCTGGGCTTAAGCAATTCTCCCACCTCACCTTCCAGAGTAGCAGGGACTACAGGTGTGTGCTACCACATCTGGTTATTTTTTTTTTTAATTATTTTTTGTAGGGTCAGGGTCTTGCCATGTTGCCCAGGCTGACCTTGAACTCCTGGCCTCAAGCGATCCTCCCATCTCAGCCTCCCAAAGTGCTGGGATTATAGACATAAGCCACTAGGCCTGGCCTCTCCCACTTACTTCACTACCTCCCTGAGCCTCAATTACATCATCTATAACATGGGGCCAGTAATTGTCAACATGAACAGCTGATGTTAGGAGCCAATGAAATAAAACTAAATTTAAAACAACTTAGTGCAGAAATAGCATTCCCTTTGAAGCCTTGCTCTCTGCCTCCCAAAATGGGTAAATGTCCCTTCTTATCTGACTGGTTGAGCACATATGACACGGAGATGCTGTTCTAGGCACTGGGAATAAAACAGTGAACAAAATGGACAAAAATCCCTGCCCTTGTGGAACGTATAGTTAGTAGGAGACAGACCATAAACAAGACAAATAAGTACATTATAACCTATATTAGAGAAAGTAAATATAATAGAACCAAATGAGGCAGCAGAGGAGGGGTAGAGCGCTTACGGGGAAGGCTGCGGTTCAAACAGGGCAGTCTGAGTTGGTCTCACCAAGAAAGTGACTTGAAGGAAGCGAAGGAGCGAGCAAACATCTGGGGGAACAGTGCTGCTCAGGCAGAGGAAACGGCAGTGCAAAGGCTCTGAGGTGGGACCGTACCTGTCATGTTACAGGAACAGCAAGGAGGCCAGAATAGCTGTATTAGCAAAGGTAGAGTAGTAGGAATTGAAGTCACAAATTATTGGAGGAAGTGCAGGTAGTGTAGGGTTTTGTTGGTCTTTGTAAGGACGTTTAGCTTTTATCTGAATGAGACAAGAATCGAGCAGAGGGTTTTAGGCATGATCTGATTTATGTTTTAAAGGTATCACTGGGACGGTGGTATTAAGACTAGACTACAGGGGGCCAAGGGCAGAAGCAGAGAGAAGAGTTAGGAGGCTGTTGCAAAAACCCAGGTGAGAGTAGGTGGCAGCGTAGTTCAGGGAGGCAGTGAGAAGTCTGATTCTGGATGTATTGTGAAGGGAAAGCCTGCAGGATGAGCTGACCACCAAAAGTGACGAATGGGACAAAGAAGGAATCACTGCAAATGATTCCAAGGGTTTTGCCTTCTCCATCTCTCAATTCCTGAAGACCCATCCCTTCCTTTTAAATTCCAGCTTTGTCTCCCAGGGCTCTATCGGAGATCCACTGCTTCCAGTCCTTTTTCTTTCCATTGTCCAAGCATTTGCTTTACAGAGCCCAGGGCAGAGGACCCTGGTCAAACAAGTTGACCCAGAGTATAAATCTGCTTCATGGCCTTCTGAGGCTGCCCTAGTCCTTATCCTGGCTCAGAAGGTCCCACCTCCGCTGCCCCTTGAGGTCCCTTGCTCGTCCTGACTGCAGTATCCCTTCCCTTGCTCCCTGGAGCTGGCTCTGCTCTTCCTTCTCATCCAGCTGCCCACCATGCTGCCCTCAGATCTCAGTGGGAGCATCACCACCCCTGGGAAACATTCCCTGACCTGCTATTCTGGAGGAAGCCCCTGATTCCAGGCTCTCAAGCCCTGAGCCTCTCCCACAGAGTTGCGTGTCTCTTTCCTTGTGTGATTATTTGGTGAAAGCCTGTCTCCCCATGTGACTATAACCTCCATAAAGTCAGGGCCCATCTGTATCACTAGAAGCAGGCAATTCACTGAAAGAGACGTTCAGTGGATCTGACATGGATCCTTAGGCTTTTGGTAAATTAACTTTCATTGACCTAAAGCCTCCAGCTGCTAGGTGAATGCCTGGCACACATAGCGGGTACTTAACATATATTTATTGAAGGGATGAATCAGAGTTCTCCAAGATCTTGGGCATGTGACAAACTTCCTGAGCCTCAGTTTCCCCATGTGTAAGGATGGGAATAAGAATACCTATTTCATGAGTCACGAAAATGGAAAAACCTACAGCATGAGCAATGCCTCACACTAGTAGATGCTCGATAATTGTTCTAAGGCATGTTCAGACAATTACCACCTTACAACTCCCCTGTGCTTCCCCTCCCCTCCCCCACTCCCTCCCATCCCTCCTTCCCTTCCAAAGCCTCTTCCCCTCCCCACCCTTCCCCTCCTAAGAACTCCCAGTTGTGGAATCACCAAAGCCTCCAAAGTTTCCCTTCTCCCCCAAGATCCCCCAATTCGCCACTGGTTACATATTGATCCTGTTTAACTTTCCCAATGGATGATAAACATGAAATTAAAATGACTTCCTGGAATATTAATGTAGTAAATGGCCCTATTAAAAGAAAGAAAATACAGCTGAGAAAATTCGCTTTGATGTAGCGTTTCTGCAGGAGGCTCATTTATCTGCAGCTCAGACTCTCAGAATGAGATTCTGAAGGTTTCTCTGATGTCTCTTAATTTTCCCTCACCCAGAATTTAAACAGAAAATAGAATCACAAGCTAGTGTCATAAAAACGTGGGCCTTTTCCCTTCTCCACCAAAAAGCAAATGAAAACAGGGCCAGGTAGATGTCAGTCTCTGCAAGCATGGGGCTGAGGATTCACCTGCTCCTCCCAATCTCCTCTGTGTCTTGCTCACTGAGGCCTGGTCCAGGCAGCCAGGCCAGCCACCTAGATTCAGCAGGGGTTCCCAGAAGCCTGTGCTGCTGCTGCTGCTGCTGCTGAAGTTAGGAAAGGTGACTCAGAGACCAGCTCAGTGGCTCATGCCTGTAATCTCAACATTTTGGGAGGCTAAGGTGGGCTGATTACCTGAGGTCAAGAGTTTGAGACCAGTCTGGCCAACATAGTGAAACCCCATCTCTAACAAAGATACAAAAATTAGGCCAGGCACAGTGGTGCACACCTGTAATCCCTGCACGTTGGGAAGCCAAGGTGGGTGGATCACAATGTCAGGAGTTCAGGACCAGCCTGGCCAATATAATGAAACCCCATCTCTACTAAAAATACATTTTAAAAAAATAGCTGGCTGTGGTGGTGGGTGCCTGTAGCCACCAGCTACTCAGGAGGCTGAGGCAGGAGAATCCTTTGAACCCGGGAGGTGGAAGTTGCAGTAAGCTGAGATGGCGCCACTGCTCTCCAGCCTGGATGACAGAACAAGACTCCATCTGGGAAAAAAAAAAAAAATTAACTGGGCGTGATGATATGCTCCTGTAATCCCAGCTACTTGGAGGCTGAGCCAGAAGAATCGCTTGAACCTGGGAGGTAGAGGTTGTAAAAAAGCTGAGATCATGCCACCGCACTCCAGCCTGGACCACAGAGCAAGACTCTGTCTCAAAATATATATACAAATGAAAATTTAAAAATAAAATGTTAGAAAAGGAAAGACCCCAGGAGGCTGTGTCCAATGTGGGCAAATACTCTAGGTTTGGTGGACTTGAAATCCTGGTTCTCTCCCTTGTTAGTTTTATCTTCTCAAAGTGCTGTACCTTTCTGGGACTTGGTTTTCTCATCTGTAAAATGGGATACAAGTGCCTCACTTACAAAGCAGTTAAGTAAATGAGATAATATATCTTGCACGTGGCAGGTGCTCACTATTGTAACCATTTGTTACCATTATTACAAATGCTAACTTGTGTTGGTACTGTAATCATTCAGGCCTAGGCTGAGCTGTCACTTCCTTCAAGTTTTTCTTTTTTTTTTTTTTTTGAGACTGAGTTTCGCTGTTGTTACCCAGGCTGGAGTGCAATGGCGCGATCTCGGCTCACCACAACCTCCACCTCCTGGGTTCAAGCAATTCTCCTGCCTCAGCCTCCCAAGTAGCGGAGACTACAGGCGCGCACCGCCATGCCCAGCTAATTTTTCTATTTTTAGTAGAGATGGGGTGTCACCTTGTTGACCAGGATGGTCTCGATCTCTTGACTTCGTGATCCACCCACTTCAGCCTCCCAAAGTGCTGGGATTATAGGCATGAGCCACCACGCCCAGCCTTCCTTCAAGTTTTTCTGTCTCCTAAGCTAGCTCATGTGCCACCTCTGGGTGACCACAGGCCTGAGCTTCTCCCATTCCAGACTGCTGAATTCCCTGCCTCTTCCAGCAGCTTGCTTGTTCCATGAGGGCTGGCCTGGATCTTGCTCATAATTGTGTCCCAGCAACATGTGGCAGAACTGGAATGTCTTAAAGTCAGAGCCAAGGTGCTCTAGGTGATATTCCATCCCCACCTGGCATAGTTGTGGGCTAGGGTCCTTCCGTGCAGCCATAAGAGCTCCAAATGTCCAGCTTGGCTCATCTGTCCATCCACCTCCTGCAGACCTGGTGGGGTCCCTTGTCTGCACCTTCTCTGGGTCTCACCTTGACTCTGTTATACCCATTCCTTCCTCCCCAGACTTAGAGAGGTGGCAGAGCATTCAAATAAGGTCCTCTGGGATTAACTCTTCCTTTCTTTCTCTCTTCTCTCATCTGACTCCCAGCTTCCCCCTTTCCGCAGCAACTTCTGCTGGCATCTCAGTCTCCCTCACCTGGGTTTGGCCCTGTGGGCCGGTGGAGGGGTGCTGCATACCTGTTGCCTGGGCTGACTCTCCTGGGTGCTGCTGGACAAGCTAAAATGGGCCTATAACTTCCCTAGCCACATGCCTGTTGCCTGCAATTCAGACTGTTCTTGCCCTTCCCTGCTGCCAGAAGGGGCTCAGGACCCTTTTCTGGGACCAAGAGAGGCCCCTCTTCAAGTACTGCACCTTTCTGGGCCCCTGCCCCTCCTTGGCAGCCAGGGCCCTGCCATGGTGCTTCTGAACCATTCACAGCCCAGCCCCAGCCTCCTGCACATGCACACACAGAGTCACACTCAGATCTGCAATCACAGGATCTCTGCTCTCCACAGCCAAAGGCAAGAAAGAAGAGGACGCCCTGTGGACCAGGGGCAGGGGCAGGAGGCTTGGAAGATCAGCTTGCCTACTGGGGGCACTGTCCCCTAGAGAACCCTCTCCAGCCAGCCCACAGCCCCCTAGCAGGAAGATGAGAAGCTGGAGCAGAGGGGTTAATTTGGGGAAAAGCAGCAGCTGCTTGAAACAGGGAGGGTGGGCCCAAGGCAAGAGCTGCTCCTGCTGAAGTAATGATCATTGATCGTGAGGGATGCTAGGGCTGGGGCCACCCACATGCCCCCCAAACACCCTCACCCCCAGGCAAGTTATCTGCTTGGACCCCCCCCCACACACACACACATACACACACATAAAGAAGCATCATAACCATCTGGGCATAAGACGCAGTCCCTTCCACACAATTACACAAGCGCTGCTGCAGTCCCTCTCCATGTTTGAGGACAAAACTCTTTTTTTTTTTTTTTGAGACAGAGTCTCGCTTTTGTTGCCCAGACTGGAGTGCAGTGTTGCAATCTAGGCTCACTGCAACCTCCGCCTCCCAGATTCAAGCCATTCTCCTGCCTCAGCCTCCTGAGTAGCTGGGACTACAGGCGCCCAGCTAATTTTTGTGCTTTTAGTAGACGGGATTTCGCCATGTTGGCCAGGCTGGTCTCGAACTCCTGACCTCAGGTGATCCGCCCATCTCAGCCTCCCAAAGTGCTGGGATTACAGGTGTAAGCCACTGCACCCGGCCTGAGAATACAACTCTTTAGAGATTTCAGAGATGTGAGCTACAGGCAGCCCTGGCACTCAGAAGCCCGAAAACACACACACACACACACATACACACACACACACATACACACACACACATACACATACACACACACACATACACACACACACACATACACACGGCTACACCTTTTTCCAGTCTCTGTGTCAGGATGTCAGTCTCTGTCTGAGTGCACCAAGGTGACCCCCATCACTGCACAAGGGCAGAAGACTCCCTGTGAAAGTGAGCAAGTGAGAGTTGGGGGCTGGCTGCCTTTAGCTCTGCTGATGTCTCCTTACTCCTGGAAACTACACGTTACATAACACCACACACAATAAAACACACTCAGGTCCCATGTTACCTATGACTTGTATATAGCCCCGTGAGCAGCTCTGCAGTGGCATAATGTTAGGTTTTTGTAGGCATTTAATTAATCATCTGTGACTTGGATTTCTTCATGTGAGTTCTGGTTCTATTTGAGGTCATTTAAAATCTTCATCAGAACCCTCAAAAGCCTTTAGGCCTTGGGTCTTGGGTTTATGGTGGGTGATGGATAACAGGGCCCTAGTGAAAGGGGTGGTGGACATGGGATTAGGGGACTGTTGCCACTGAGAGCCCAACTCCACTTTGGTGGCAGCAAGCCTGGATAAACCAGAAGCTCTGGGCAAGAGCCCCTCTGAGGACCCAACTTGATCGCCATCATTTACCATCTCTTGGAGCAAGAGAGAAATCAAAGTGAGCTGTGGGCCCAACAGCTCCTACACTGAGACGCAGACTCTCACCTACACAATACCTGAACACCGTGTGCAGGCACCAACACACAAATACTCACAGGCCCCAGCATACACACTTTGACATGCCCATCCTCAATGTCTGGACAGGTACCCCAACTAATAAGCATTACCTTAACACCTAGGCACACACCTGACACACTCCCCAACAGACCACCTCACCCCACTCCTCCCAACACAGAGATCCACACAGAGTGGCACAGAGGTACCCCTTGGGCAAAGCTGTGGATGAACACCCACTTCGTCACTGCGTCCACACGCTGAGACATTCCAGGCACATAATTACAGACACCCACATTTGAAAACTCTCCCTCCCCTTCTCCTCACACCCACCCACACATGCTCCCTGCCCTGTCATGGGAAGACAGAGCATCCCAGCCCCACAGAGCCCAAGGGTCCTGATTAACAGGAAATTCTACGAATGCCAATTAGAGCCAAGTTTACTGAACAAATTGTTTGCAGTTGTGCCCTGGAACCATCATGAATTTTAATCTTGCATTGATTTGCACTGATGTAAGGTTTGCAGATGGCAGGGCCTTTGGTGCCTCCTGCCCCTCCCACCCTTCTGGGAGGAGTCATCACCCAGCCTCAGGTGCAGGAGCCCTGGGAGCAGCCTTCAGCCTCTACCAGTCCAGAGGCCAGCGCCACCAGCCCAGTTGGGAGAGACCCACGATGCCCAGAAGATGGGCAAGAGTTGGAAACATACATGTTGTGGATGAACAAGACTCTATGTTTTCCTTCTTTCTTTCTTTTTTTTCTTGAGACGGAGTCTCACTCTGTGGCTCAGGCTGGAGTGCAGTGTCGTGATCTCGGCTCACGGCAACTTCTGCCTCCTAGTTCAAGAAATTCTCCTGCCTCAGCCTCCCAAGTAGCTGGGATTACAGGCACATGCCACCATGCTCGGCTAATTTTTGTATTTTTAGTAGAGATGGGGGATTTACCATGTTGGCCAGGCTGGTCTCGAACTCCTGACCTCAAATGATCTGCCTGCCTCGGCCTCCCAAAGTGCTGGGATTACAGGCGTGAGCCACCACACCTGGCCAGACCCTACATTTTCAAGAATACCAGTAATCTAGGGAAGGGGCTGGGGGACTGGAGCCTCTTTGTTTGGACCCAAAAGCAAGGTCACAATGTGGCAGAGATACAGAGTGGGGCGCAGATGTTGTAATAGTTCTACTACTGAGTCAGTTAAGATAACTGCCAGTAGGTATATAATCGCAGTCCAAAGGACTCTTCCAAAATTAATTTGTCTTCCTCTTCCTTCCACCAAACCCTTTTCTCGAATCCTTCTGTAATTTCCTGTTACTTAAAAAAAGAAATCCAGGGCCGGGCGCGGTGGCTCACGCCTGTAATCCCAGCACTTTGGGAGGCCGAGGCGGGTGGATCACGAGGTCAAGAGATCGAGACCATCCTGGTTGACATGGTGAAACCCCGTCTCTACTAAAAAATATCCAAAAAATTAGCTGGGCATGGTGGCGCGTGCCTGTAATCCCAGCTACTCAGGAGGCTGAGGCAGGAGAATTGCCTGAACCCAGGAGGCGGAGGTTGCGGTGAGCCGAGATCGCGCCATTGCACTCCAGCCTGGGTAACAACAGTGAAACTCCGTCTCAAAAAAAAAAAAAAAAAAAAAAAGAAATCCAGAAATCCAGCCAGGCGTGGTGGCTCACACCTGTAATCCAGCACTTTGGGAGGCTGAGGGGGGTGGATCACCTGAGGTCAGGAGTTCAAGACCAGACTAGTCAACATGGCAAAACTTCATCTCTACTAAAAATACAAAAATTAGCCAGTCGCAGTGGTGTATGCCTATAATCCCAGCTACTCAGGAGGCCAACGCAGGAGAATCGCTTGAGCATGGGAGGCGGAGGTTGCAGTGAGCGAATATCATGCCACTGCACTCCAGCCTGGGCTGGAATGAGACTCCATCTAAAAAATAAATAAATAAAATAAATTTTAAAAACCTTGCCTGATCTTCACCCCAACCCCCAATCATCTCACCCATACCTCCTCCTCCTCTCACTCTTGCCCCTCTTATCCAGCTGCTGTCAGCCCCTGGTAGGAGCTGTGCTTCCTTCAAGCCTCAGGGCTCTTGCACATTCTATTCCTGTCTGGAAGAGTTTACCTAGTTAATGCCTAGTCATCCTTCAGGCCTCAGTTCGAGTGTTACTTCCTCAGGGAAGCTGTTTTGACCCTCCACCTAGATCAACCTCCCCTCCGGCCATGAAATGCTCTCTTGGTCCTCTCATCATTAGAGAATCAACTCCAAGAGGGCAGGAACTGTATCTGGCTTTGTTCACCACTGTATCCCCAGTACTTAGCATAGGGCCCAGCATTAGTAGGTGCTCTGTATTAATTAGCTTTTGCCACAATAATACCGTATTAACAACCCACCCCAAAAGTCAGGATCATACAACAAGCAGTATTGTTTCCTGCAGCTTGACTGGGTTTTGGTTGATCTGGACTTGGCTCAGCTGGGCGTGGTTCTAACCTGTGAATTGAGTGCAAGCCTGCCCCCCACCCCTCGGCCGCATCTCTCATCCTTGTTGAATGAGCAGCTAGCTACCTGAGGCATGTTCTACAAAAGACAGGAATGCAAAAGAGCATGCCCAACTGTGCAAGCTCCTCCTTGGCCAGAGAAAGTGCTGATGCTCCGCCAAGGGCATGGAAGCGGTGGAAGCGTTGAAGAATTAGGACCAGTTAAATCTATCATGTGCCCAAGAAATATTCGTGGTGTGGAATTTAATACTTGCTCTGTGCTGGGCATTGTACTAAACACTTTACATGCATTAATTCATTTAATCCTCAAGTCAACCCTGTAAGTATTATTAACCCAATTTTTAGAAGTAGTTTAATTGAAAAAATAAAATCTCCACAAAGTAAACAATTCAAATACTACCAGCTATATTCAATGAAAAGTAACTCTTTTTCCTACGCCAACCCCAGCCCTACTCCACAAAGAAGCAGTGTTTCAGTTGTTCTGTGGACTTTTTGATATGCATATATAAGTCCCCCTGCCACATATAGTGATATCCCTTTTTCTTTTTTGTTTTTTTTTTTTGAGACAGAGTTTCGCTCTTGTTACCCAGACTGGAGTGCAATGGAGTGATCTCGGCTCACCGCAACCTCCGCCTCCTGGGTTCAGGCAATTCTCCTGCCTCAGCCTCCTGAGTAGCTGGGACTACAGGCATGCGCCACCATTGCCCAGCTAATTTTTTATATTTTTAGTAGAGATGGGGTTTTACCATGTTGACCAGGATGGTCTCGATCTCTTGACCTAGTGATCCACCCATCAAGTGCTGGGATTACAGGCTTGAGCCACCGCACCCGGCCCTGTTTTGTATTTTTAGTAGAGATGGGGTTTCACCTTGTTGACCAGGATGGTCTCAATCTCTTGACCTCATGATCCATCCGCCTCAGCCTCCCAAAGTGCTGGGATTATAGGAGTGAGCCACCGCGCCCGGCCGTGATATCCCTTTTTAACCATTTGGTTTGGTTCATACTATACAAAACGGTTCTGCATCTTGGTCTCATTTTGTTTTCAAAGAATAATATATATTGGCACTCCTTCCTTGTCAATCAAATTGATCTACATTATGTTTCACTTATTTCCATTTTACAGATGAGGAAACTGAGGCTTAGAGAAGTTAACAGACCTATACCAGGTATTGCAGCTTGAAAGAGGCAGGGCTGGGATTGAAGTTTAGGTCTGCCTGACTTCAGAGACTGTGTTCATAGCCACTCTATTCTACTGACATGGCTCAGAGACCCACAGGGTCCCCAGCATGGGCAGAGTAGACCTAGACAAAAACATCTGAGCTCCAGCTGGGGGTCCTGTCTGGGATAGGGGATAGCAGTGGGAGCTCTCATGGTACTGGATCTACCCAGGGTCAGCTGGAACCACCACCAGCGCTGGGAAGTGCTTTGGCCCCAGCCTTTGCTCTCAGACCCTGAGTCAGAGTCGGGCTGTGTCTCACCCTTCAGGCGAGTGGCTAAGGGCATGGGTGGGCTCTGCAGGCAGATAGGACTGGGTTTAAGACCACCCACCTTTCTTGGTGCTCTAGCTCCAAGTGCTAGCTCTGGTGATATAAATGAATAAGTGATAATGAATCAATGATATCAGCTCCACAGTATCTTAGAGGGCTGGATGTTTTGGAATTTCTTATTTTTAAAAAGATATATTAACTAGGTGCAATGGCTCACACTTGTAATCCCACCACTTTGGGAGGATGAGGAGGGCAGATCACAAGGTCAGGAGTTCGAGACCAGCCTGGCCAACACAGTGTAACCCTGTCTCTACTAAAAATACAAAAATTAGCCTGGAATGGTGGTGTGCACCTGTAGTCCCAGCTACTTGGGAGGCTGAAGCAGGAGAATCACTTGAACCCAGGAGGTGGAGGTTGTGGTGAGCCGAGATGGCGCCACTTCTCTCCAGCCTGGACAACAGAGCGAGACTCTATCACAACAAAACAAAACATATAGTAGTAATAGCTCCCCCAATGTGACAAGCCTCACCTTCCCTTCTTCCTTGTGGAAGAGGAAAATGTCTTAGGCAGGAAACATCATTCCTAGCTTAGGCAGCCCCCATCCCTAGCTGTCTCTAACTTACTTTATGCCTTTGCGCAAGCCACTTGCCCCTAATAGTGAAAGGAAATCACAATTCAGAAAAAAGCCGGGAGGGCCTACTAAAACTGCAACCACGTGACTGGAGTGTCAGGTGTGGACACTGACTCACAGTCATGGTCAGGGTGCTCTGATCCTTGTGCCTGGGCTGGGACTCACCGGGAACCCACCAGAATTCAGGAACAAGACAGAATTCAGCCCCCTTCCGTGGAGCTGGCGCCTGTGCAATGGGGAATGGGGCAGTATGGTGCTCATTGCCTGCCTCTGCCTCTTACTAACTCTGGGGCCTGGGGCTCTGCTAATAATAGTTACAATCTATTGTACTCTTAATATGTTCCAGATGTAGGCAGCCCTGCCTTGTTTAATTCTCCTGACAATGCTATGGAGTAGAAATTATCTCCAATTTACACAAAGAAACTGAGTCTCAAAGAGACTTAAGTGACTTCCTCAAGGCCAGGAGGAAGGGAAGCAAAATACTTTGAGTCTCAGTTTCCCCATCCATAAAGTAGGTAATGCCCATCTCTCACAGTTGTGGTGGGGATTCACTGGCCAAATGTAAGCAAATTAAACTGGCACCGCCACAGACACGTAGTAGGTGCTCAAAGAAACTCCCTTCCCCTATTCTTGGAGATGGTGATTGTGTTGGGACAGTACATTGGAATCATCTGGGGAGCTTCAGAGAGGACTGATGCGGGGTCCTCAGAGACCCTAATTTAAGTGGCATCAGCATTCTTAAAATTCACTGAGTGATTCTAATGGTTAACCAACATTGAGAATCACTCTATTCTAGACCCTGAGTGAGTGGGGGATAGAAATTATATGAGGCTCTCTACTCTGTTACTTCCCGAAATAGCCTGCTCACTGGTCTTGTGACTTCTACTCCCATCCCCCTCCTGAATCCATTCTTCGTTCAAAAGCCAGGGGGATCATGAAAAACTCAAATTAAATCATTCCCCTTCAGAAAGCCTATTGCCAGCATCTATATCCCCTTCTCATCTTCAGCTCCATGGCTGACTGTGCCAGGCACTGTGCCAAGCACTTTATACATATCCTCTCAGTTCATTCTTGCAGCATCCCCAATACATCATAATCATTATTCTTGAACAGATGAGGAAACTGAGGGTCAAAGTGGTTATGTCATTTCGTTCAAGGTCACCATGTTTGTCTGATCTCAGAGACCAGTTCTTAACCATAATGCCACACTTAGTTCCCAAAAGGCTACCGCCTAGAACCATCAAAATCCCTAATCCCAAAAGGGCAGTCTCAAATAAGGCGGTGTCTGGCACACATTCTTCTCAAGAAAATAATGGCAATGCAGTTGAGCCCTTCTGTCACTTTGATAGTAGCTTTCCCTTCATGCTTAGTAAAGGTGCTGCAATTACTATGGCCAACTCTGGCAAGAGGAAATTTCAAGGAAAACAGAATCATAGGATGTCAGGCTGGCAAAGACCTTAATGCCATACCTCCTAGCTCACAGGTGAAAAAAAAAAGAGGTCCACAGAAGCTTCCTGCTTCCCACACCCTCCTCAGAGCAACCGTCTAAATTTGCAATTTGAGTTCTCTTGATATTTCTGCCCATGTTCTCATGCCTCAGCTGAGTCCTTTGCAACTGGTCTAGTTGCTGCTTTGGTAGATTTCCATTTTGAATTTCAGCTCTTCTACCCGCAAGCCCCTGGGAGCCTCCTGCTTCCTCTCATTTCTTGTGTCTTTAAAGAAAACTCTCCTTGCCTGAGCTCCCTCCCGTTGGATTTTGTCCTTTGGAGCTGGGTCTTTCTCCCTCCCTTCCTCTCTTCCTTCCTCCCTTCCTCTCTTCCTTCCTCCCTTCTTCTGTCTCCCTCCTCCCAGCAAGGCATCTCCTTCTTCCTTATTCAGCAGGAGCCAAGGGAGGCCTCCAGCCCCAAGTGCCCCCAGCCCAGCGGTGGCCACATGGCCCCCGCCCTCCCTGGTAGGAGTGAGGAATGTGGGGGCCTTTGGCTGCACTGCAGTGCCTCTAACTGCAGCTTCTCCCCCTCTCTCAGGGTTACTGGAAGATTATTAGATAATTTTCAAATTTGTAAAGCGCCTTAAGCTCCTCGGAGGAAAGGTGGTATATGAGTGTAATAACAATAACAATCCTATCTGTCAGAGCCATTGAGAAAATGAATCTTGTTATCCTCAGGAACCAGCCGGAGGAACTTCAGCAAGAAACATGAAAATAAAGCACAGAGCACAGCCTCCTGACCAATCAGCAGAGGGGAAAGTGCCAACCAAGGGTGGAGGTAGCATTCCAGCCCCGCTCCCCGCCAGCCCAGTGCTAGTGCAAAGGGGCTCTCAGAAAGTCACCCAAATTGCCTCTGACGCTTCACCAATTAAAATGACTTTAGGACAAGATGAAATCAACTTAGGGAGTGAAGCATTCTGATTTCTGAGACTCTCCCAAGGCAGTGGGGAAGGCAAGTGTCTGAGCAGGTTGTCACTCACTCAGGAGTAATGATGGGAAAATCCATCCCGGTAACGTGATTGAGTTTGGTGAATTAGTAAGGCTGTTTACACTGTGTGCTGCAAGTCGGAGTGGGGCTGGCGGGGGTTTGACACGTGTGGCAGCTTCACTCCTAATGAGGTCCTCAGACTCAGCACTCAGCCTGCTGGACTCACCGTGGCCGACTTCTAGTCAGAGTCAGGCTGTGTCTCACCCTCAGGCGAGTGGCTAAGGGCATGGGTGGGCTCTGCAGGCAGATAGGACTGGGTTTAAGTTCTGGCTCTGGGCACCAGTAGCCCTGTGACCTTGGGCAAAGCTCTGTGCTTCTCCAAGCCTCAGTTTCCCCATGTATAAAATCTGCATTATGATAGCACAATTCATAATGCTGTCTGTCATAATGGGAAACATGAGATGAGCTATCTTTTTATTTTTTGTTCACCTCCCCAGGCCAGCATGGCCACGGAGATCAAGGAAAGCCAGGTTTATCTCTTCTCCCCTGGAGCATCTGTTCCCCTAAGAGCCAAGAACAGACAAGGAAGGTGGGGACATGTGGAAAACAACCACAGTTCAAGCCCTGATGATGCTTCAGCCTGGCTGTGTGATCTCAAACAAGCCACTTAATCTCGCTGAGCCTTGGTTTCCTCATCTGTAAAATGGGATAAGCATGCAGCTTCTCCGTGGATATCTGAACAGAACTTCTAAAAGTTCTGAGCAGCCATTTGCTGGTATGCAAGAAGATGAGTGGCCTCTGGGAGAAAGTTTAGGGAGGGAGAATGAGAACAGGTTGCTCTTCTTGGTGACCATGGCTCCCTGATGGGGGAAGAGGATTTAAGGACTGACAGGGAGATTGTAAAGCCTGAGGTAGAGGCAAGAGTGGGAGAGACCCCTGGAATTTATCAACTAGGCTTGCTGGGAACTCACCAGAGGAAATGACAGAGGATTGCAGCATGAAAGACTGAAGTCAGACTGGAAACAGACTCCCAGGAAGGGAGGCACAGCCTGACTGTGCTGGAAGGAAGGCAGAAGGATGGACAGGGAGCCCTTGAAGATGCTTCCACAGGGCCAGAGAAGGAGACAGTGGAGGCACAGCAGTCCCTCCCCCAGGCTATCTTTGAGCCTCATCCTCTGGAGGCCTTGTCAAAACCTACAGTGACCCTGAAGGGAAGTCACTGGGCCTGCTCCAGAGCAGGGGCCATGTCCTCGCAGACATGCCCAGGTCAGCAATGGGCCACAGCTCTATTATTTAAGTGTTTCATAAAAGAGCAAACCTCCGGGGTTGGAAAAATGGCCGGGATCCTGACTCTTCCTGCACAGGAAATGGAGCAGCTGTGTCCAAGCCCTGGCTTGAGCTGCAGAGGACTCACCAGCCCCGGCAGAAGTTTCCTAGCTTGAGAGGGCCCTGCTGTGGCTGAGATGATGACACCTGGGCCCAGACTGGGTTCCTCCCCTCCACACGGAGCCAGGACCCACCGGTCCCTACACCCACTGCTTGTGGACTCTGCAGCAATTTTATTGTAATTTCCTCGTTGTTGCAGTTAATAGCATTAGTTTGTTAATTACTGTATATTTTAAAAGTAAGACGAAAGGGAATTCCCACTGGAGACTTGTTCTTGGTTGAAACAATGTGATGTGAGGGAAGAGAGAGTGTTCACGGGGTAATGAGCTTGCCCTGCTGCTTTCTGTTCCCTTGACAGTGCCTGGGGCCAGAGATGGAGCTGCCAAGGTGGGAGGCAGGACCCCCCCACCCCCAGCAGAGCCCAAGCCCCTCCCTGGAGGGAGTCCTCTGCAGCACCCCACTTCTCAGCCCCAAACCTCTGCCCGGGTCTCCTACTCCCAGCCCTGCACTATTGTCAGAGGGAGGCTTCCAGCCTCAGGGGAGGAGAGGTCTGCCTGAGGAGCCCTGGGACTGAGGGACCAGACCAGAGTGAAATAAGAAACCTGGCCTGCGACAAGGGGCGATTGATTGAGTAGGACGGAATTTTTATTAGGAAACAGCTGGAATTTGGGGAGAGGCTCCCACATTTAAATTCAACCTGAGACTACAACTTTAGAGGGGAAATGGGAGTGGGGGGCAGGCACACCGTATCGGCAGAGGCATGAGCAGCAACTTGGGGTTGTACAAAAAGATCTGGCTGAGGGGGACAAGCAGAGCCTGCCATTGAGCCCTGACGCTGCTGGCAGGGCTGAGGGTTGGGCCAGCTTAGAGGAAGGGTGCCTTTGGTAACTCATCCAACCGAAGCAGTTTGGTGTGTGCTCCCAAAGCCCTGCATGTTCAAACTGCCCCCATTCTCCCCACCCAG
This sequence comes from Callithrix jacchus, assembly GCF_049354715.1. Classification (NCBI taxonomy): domain Eukaryota; kingdom Metazoa; phylum Chordata; class Mammalia; order Primates; family Cebidae; genus Callithrix; species Callithrix jacchus. The sequence continues at coordinate 40,246,608 of NC_133503.1, forward strand.
AGCCATAAAGGAATGGAGGCTGGGGCTGAGCTCCAGGACTCAGGAGGTGTCAGGGGCAGAGGCCAGAGAAGAGCAGATAGGGACAGAGAGGGAGGAAGGGAGAGACTTAAGACAGAGAAGGATGAAAGACTGAGAAAGAAGTTCATACAATCTACAGGAGCTGATTAAAATCCTGGAAGAGAATGTGATGGAAAGACTTTCTTTCTATTGAGACATTTAACCTAAAAGAAATGAGTTAAATAATTTATACAGAGAACGAGTGAAATTTGCTTTGATCAAATTAAAAAATATGACTCTGGAAATAAAGTGTCCACCACGTCCTTTCCAGGCGGCAGAAAGAGCTGCCGAGAAACAAAATGACAAAGACATAAAAATAACTAACCCTAACCCGGCGAATATTAGCACCATATTTTTTGGGAGATTACATGGCATCACTGTAGGCCAAGCAGAGAAATCCTCTCTAAGCACCAACAGGAGAGATTTTGCTCATTGAGGAAGCCCCATAAAAGCCAAAAAATTGATAAAATTTTCCTTTGCAAAAGTGATCCAACTTCACTCAGAGGTTGGCCCAGAAGCCGCAAGGGATCAAGTTACATTTCCCATTTGTACATTTCAAAAAAAGAAGAAAGCTGTTCAGTCCCCCTCCCCTATTCTGTGTTTCTTGAAGACTGTTCCTCTTTCATTTGCTCCCCCCCGACCACACACTCACATCTGCCCGTTTTAAAAAAAATCCGGCAATACCTCATTCCATAAAAGTAAGTGTTCCATTTCATCTGCTCTTAGGAAACATCACAGACAAGCTCCAAAACTCCGGAGCTATAAGCATAAATGCCAGCGACTTAACCTCTTGGAGCCTCAGTTTGCTACTCTTTAAAATGGGGCTAGCATCCACTGCAGAGAGTCATGGTGAAGATGAAAGGAGATGAATAGAACCTGGCAGGTGGAATATTCAGTAAGCGTTAGGAACCATATTTTCCTCCTCAACCTGAAGAAACATCCAGCAAGTACAAACTGAAATGCCACAGGGGAGGTGCGTAAAAAAATAAAAATTTTTTAAAAGGTGGGGGAGGTGATTAAATTTTTTTTTAAATAAAAAATTTTAAAAAGACAAAGAAAGATAAATTGAAACACCAGAGATCCCTACCTCATCTCCGTTGCCACCTGGAAAGCCCACGGTGGGACACTTTTTGTCTAATCCTGAAGAGAACATTTTTAGCTTCGTGGACAGCAGTCCCTCTGATTCAGGGGACCCACTTGCCTAAAACAACCACTTTTGTTTCCAAATACCTGGGGAGAACATCCACAGATGAAAAGCAAGGGCTTCAGAGTCAGTACCAGGTTCAAATTCTGACTTCTCCACTTACTTAGCTGTGTGACCATGGCCAAATTAACTTAATTGCTCCAAGTTTGTTACTTCATCTGCAAAATGGAATAATAATGGAACAACTCTTATGGGATTGAACAAGGTAAGGGATGTAAAAAGGGTGCCTACTGAGTAGTAAAAATTCAATAAATAACAACAGATATTATTTTTTTGCAATGACCTTGCGAGAGACATTCAAGGTCAGTGTGACTTTTCTTCTCAGTAATGGTTTCTGATCCCCAGATGGGAGAAGGGCCTCGCTGGCCTCTGTTCTGGCTGCACCACAGGAAGGACTGTGGTCAGCACTGGAGTCACCTTTACTGGTTCTCTGACACACCTCGGTGGGCACTGAGCAGAGGAACTAGGATGAAAGGAGGGCTCAGCCCACTGATACATGAGGCCTGGAGGAAGGATGGGGAAGGTTAGCTTGAGACCAAGGGTGTCATCAGGAAACTGGACTGGCAGCCTTCAGATTTCCAAAGGCCTGGGATTTGCCAAAGGAAGGCTGAAAGTGAATATGAACTCCTATTTAAGAAGCTCTTGAGTAATAGAAGCTTTGCAGCAATATAAAAGGCTGTCCCCAGAGGTAGTGAGCTCCCTGTCCCTGGGAGTATGTAAATAGAGTCTGGGGGTAATACAGAGGGGCTTTGAGCATCCACTGAGGATTGTACTAGATGCTCTCTGTGTGACTCTCAGAGCCTGCCAAAGGGGCTCAGAACCTACTCAGCCTCTTTGGTCTTGGGTTTTCTGCTTCTGCCTCTCTTCTCTGTGTTCCTCCTTCTTTTTCTTCTCTGTGGAATTATTTTCCTTCTCCCCACCCCATCCCTCTGAGGACCCCTGAAAAAAGCAAAGAACATATGGAGATAGAGTCTGTGCATATTGCAGGTTTGTTTGGTTGAATGGTGTGAAGATGAAGGAGAGTCAGGTGATGGAGAGGCAGGTGATGTACATTCGTGTGTGTGTGTGTGTGTGTGTGTGTGAGAGAGAGAGAGAGAGAGAGAAAGGGGGAGACTGGAAAAGAGGAGGAAGAAGAGACAGAGAAAACAGGGAGATACAAAGAGAAGGAGAAGCGAGATGGAGAAGAAAAATCAGAGAAAAATGCTGAGGAAGAAAAACAAAAAGGAGAGACAGGATACCGAGGGAGGGAGAGCGCAGCTAAGGTGGAGAGTGGCGGTAGCCCTGCACCTGCAGCTGTTGGTGCAGCTGGGCGGTGGGTGGGCCCAGGGCACACGCGTGTGCATACACAGGCTGAGCCGCTGAGCCAAGTGTCAGTGCAAGCGTGTCAGCCCCAGGATGGGGATGAGCTGGCTTTTATCTCTTCCGGCTGTGCAGGATTTACAAGCTTTTGAAACGCAGGATTAATAAGAAGAGGCCGGTGTTTTAATCTATAATGGAACAGAAAGTATCATTATTGTTAAATAATGCACAGCCTGTCGTTTATTAAGAATTAATGGTTTATCGAGTGCTCAGGTTGCTGCAGCCGCCTCTGCCCTCCCAGGCCTGGGTTCCTAGCCACTGGCCTGGCCTGACTGGCCACGAGCAGGCTGGAAGAGCAGCAGCCAGCTGGTCGGCATGGGATGGAGAGGCTCTGGCTCCAGTTCAGAGGCTTGGCCTCTCTCAGTGCTCCTCCCTTGCTCAGGCTGGGGGTGGGGAAGGACTAGAGTGGAGGGAGAAGGATGGAGTGTGAACCTCACCTCCTCCCTTCAGCCGGCATCCATCAACCCCCTGAGGAGACCAAAAAAAAAAAAAAAAATGTCCTCACTGCTTGGGACAAACCCATCCCGCTTGTTTTTCTAAGCCTATAAAGTTCAGTTTCCCCCTCTCGCACTGAGTCCTCTGGAGGTGCTGACAACACAGACACTGGGAGGCAGGAGCCCCTTCTTTCTCCTTCTCCCCTCTGGGTCCTGGAGTGAGGGGTCACATACTTCCCAGAAGGAGAAATAGAAGCACCTGCAAAGGCACCCTGGCGAGAAGGGAACCACATTTCCTGAGAACTTTCCCTGCGCCAGAAGTTCCATAGACATCATCTCACTGTAATCTGTATCATCACCCTAGGAGGTATTATTTTCTCCATTTTATAGATGGAAAAACTGAGGCTTGGGGAAATTAAGTCCTCTGCTTAAGGTCACAACACAGATGGCAGAGCTGGACTATATTATTTTATTTCAAAGTCCTTTCCACTCCACACCTTGGGGCACTTGCTCTGGGCTTCCTGGTTGTCTCAAAGTGGATGGCCTCAGGGAAAGCATTTGAGAATTGCTAAGGGTCTCTGCATCTGTCATATGGAGCTGCGACTGCAATGATGCACCAAGCAATAGCAGACCTGGCATCTCCACCAGCCAGGAAAACTGAGCCGTGGATGGCAATCCAGGAGCTTGCCTCTCTGCTCGGCACCACAGCCAGACTCCATCCTTGGGCTCTTGTGACACAGAACTCCCTGCCAATCTCCGTGGTTTGGGTCTTCAGCCAGAAATACTCAGGTCCAGACACAGGAGCTGACCATGTGTCCACCATGTCTGAGGCAAAAATCAGAGCTGTGTAACTTAGGGCAAGTTACTCAACCTCTCTGGACCTCTGTCAAATAGTAATAGTGCCTGCCTCAAAGGATTATTGAAAGTACTGAATGAGGTCATCCATGAAGGAGTTTGGCACAGACCCCACTCCAACACTGAGCACTCAGTGTTGGTATTGAGGAAGAGGTGTGGCATTGATTCCAGCAGGAGAGTGCTCCCCTCTACAGCACAGCGTTTCCCACCCATTCATTCATTCCACAAACATGTGTGAGCATGGACTATGTGACAAGCACACACTTCCTGAGCACTTATGCTGGGCACAGAGGTGGGCTAGTCAGAGGCTGTGCCTATCTCCCAGACACTCCCTCATCGCACCCTTCTTAACCAGCCTCTCCATCTCTCTCCCACCCCATCCTTCATCTCACTCAATCTCAGCTCCAATCCCAATTTCTCATCTCCACCTTCTTCCTGCATCTCATGCCCATCTCCACCTTGTACCTTCCACCAGCTCCCTCTCTTTCCCCATCTCAGCCTCTTCTGCGCAGTTCTCTACCCTCCATTCCCTCCAACTCATTCCTTCCTCCCCTGGCCTCATTCTCATCTCCTTCCTCATTCCCCATTTCATTTCTCCATCCCCAACCTGGACTTCACTCCCACCCCATCCCCGTCTCACCCCAGTCTCCCGCCCGATTCCCATTCCAGTCTTTCCTTGCCATTTATCTTCTTTACCCCATCTCCATCTCTCCCTTTCCCGAGTCCCAGCCCCAGCACTCCAACCCTTCTGATTACAGGGGGCCAGTGCAACCCACTGGGGAGGGGACACTGCCTCCAGAGGCCACTATGGGAAGTTGCATTCCAGGAGACGAACCCCAAGTCCCCCAGAGCTGGTGCAGCCCCAGAATCTGCAGTGGGTAGAGTTGAGGATGGTGGCGACTGGGCAGCAGGCAAGCTCCTCGCTCCCTGCCCCCATCCTTCCCCTTCTCCTCTGGGCGGGCTACCACGCTGGGACCTCGGCCCATAGCCCGGCTCCTCACGCGGCTTCTATTTTATTAACCTGCCTGTCGCTGCTCTTGCCACTGAATAGGGCCTGTCGGGGCGGAGCGGGGGGGGGGGGGGGGGGGGGGGGATGGGGGCGGGGGGAATAAGAAGGGGGGGCCCTGGGCTTTGCTGGAGATCACCATGGAAACGGCAGCCTCGGCCAATCAGTGGACAGGCAGCACCGAGTGCAGCAGGCAGCTCGGTCTCCGAAGCCTCGTGCAGCCGCAGGCTGACTCCTGCCTGACAGGCCTTCCACAGCCCCTGCGGTGGGAGAGGATAAGAGCAGGGACGAGACCCTAGGAAAGCGGGCAGAGGCGCAGGAGTAGCGGGTAGTATGAGGCCAGGGGACACTGAGGGTTGGACTAGAAGATGGGGAGAGACTAGAGAGGGGGATCAGAGACAGCTGGGGTGGGGTTTTGGAGGCAGGACATCAGGAGCCGGGGGCGAGGGGCTGCATTTCTCCCCAACCGCAGTTCTCTGCCTAAGCCAAGGTTTCTCAGCCTCAGGACTATTTGACCTGAGTCAAAGATGCTTCTTTGTGGTGCCGGCTGTCCTATGCACTGCAGGATGTTTAGCTGCATCCCTGGCCTCCACCCACTAGAAGCTACAGCATCCCCCCAACCCCAGTTGTGATAACCAATGTCTCCAGACATTAGCAAATGTCCCATTTGCCTGAGTGAGAGCTTCTGGTCCAGGCGCTCATAGGTCAGGGCTCACTGTTGGTGAAATGTGCTCTCTCTGAGCTGGCTTCTCTAGGGGAAGAAGGAAGGAAGAAGAAGATGAATAGGAGTGGGAGTGAAAGAGAAGAGAAGAGGAGGAGGAGCAGAAGGAGGGAGCCCAAGGCAGGTTCTGGGTGGGTGGGAGAGCCTCTGGAAATAGGGGTGTAGGAGAGAGACGCCCCAGGGGGAGACACAGAGCTGCCATTTTGTGCTGCAAGGATGAAATAAAGTAAGGTTCCCAAATGCCTTTCCTCGTGCAAGTTCCTTCTACCTGCTACAGCCCTTCCCAACCCTGCTACAGAAATACTGTCCTTCCTCCAGGCCCACATCAGGCACCACATCCAAGAAGTCCTCCATGATTATCTCAACACATTGAATTTTTTTTTGACAATGTCTCACTCCATCGCCCTGGCTGGAGTGCAGAGGCATGATTGTGGCTCACTGCAGCCTCCACCTCCTGGGCTGAAGTGATCCTCCCACCTCAGCCTCCCAAGCAGCTGAGACCACAGGCATGCGCCATCATGCCCAGCTAATTTTTAATTTTTTTTTTTGTAGAGACAGGATCTCCCTATGCCACCCAGGCTGGTCTTGAACTCCAGGGCTCAAGCAGTCCTCCTGCCTTGGCCTCCCAAAGTGCTAGGAGGTGTGAGCCACTATACCCAGCCCAGATTGAAGTTTTATTTTCTCCAGGACTGCTCATCGTTTTGCTTCTACCTCCATGCTAGTATTCAGCACCTTGGTTCATCTACTAACAATAGTTCCCTTTATTGAGGGTTTCCTTTTTTTTTTTTTAAGACAGGGGTTCACCATGTTGGTCAGACTGGTCTTGAACTCCCGACTTCAGGCGATTCACCCACCTTGGCCTCCAAAGTGCTTGGATTACAGGCGTGAGCCACCACGCCTGGCCTATTGAGGGTTTCCTATGTGCCAGATGATGCGGCAAAAGCTTTAAGAATGTTTTCTCGTTTAATCGTCCTCACAGCTCCCTGCATCTCCAGTACTATTATCCTTTTACAGATAAGGAAACTGACACAAAAATTAAGTAACTTGCTCAAGGTCACTCACCAGTTAGAAATAGTAACCTGAGGACTGAAACCCAGGCTTTCCTGACTTTGGCACATGTGTTTTGAGCCTCTGCTGTGCACTATGTAAGTGTCCATCTCCCCCATTAGATTCAGAATCGCCTGCAGTGCCCAGCACAGTGCTGGCAAGCGGCAGACACTTGAGAGCTGTTTTGAATTGGCTGGTGGTCTCTGGAAAGGTCTGTTTGGGCAGCTGAGAAGGCGGGACTGAATTGGCAGCACCAGAGTGTTGAGTGCCCTCTAATGGCCCTCAGGTTTTGCTGGGGCCTGGATGAGCTGGGCCAACCTCATGAAAGGCAAATGCCACTGACGCTACATCTCAGCCACACTGCCTCACTGGGCCACCTTGGGTGTCTGGACTTACCTGTTCCTCAACCCCATGGATGCTGGGCCATGGCCCCCCCTAGTGGCCAGAGGGTCATGGTGGCGGTGGTGTGGGGCGGGAGTGAGGGCAGCTGGAGATCTCACACACAGCTCAGTGGGCTTCCTTCCGTCTGAGCCCTATTCCCAGGTTCCCAGCTCTCTAGGGAATTGGAGCCAGAGGCCTCAGGAAACTGTCATTGTGGAGCCTGGGCCCTAACCAAGGCCTAGAAGATGAAGTGAACTCCCCTTTTCCCCATTCCTCCCCCTAAGAGCGCCTTTCCCTCCTGCCCCATTTGAAATGAAGCGGGTAGTGTTACAGACAACTTCGTCACAGCCCACCTCCCCGCAGGGTTCATTCCACCCCATCCCTGCCTGACATTCTGTAGAAAAGGGTTTGAGGCTGAGGGGTGTCTGCCAGGAAGCCTCATGTGATGATGCTTCCCACCCAGGTTAAGATTTTGATCTGGAATCCAGGAGCTGGAGTCCCAGGGGGCTCACATCAGAGCTGCTCCCCCACCCCAGACATGCATACACCACCCGCTTCCCCCAGGAACCTGCAACACACGCACCTCAGCTTTGAAGGCAGGGCTCCTGACAGGCTGCCGTTCCCATGGCAACCCCATCCCAGGCTACCCTACCCAGCGCTTCCTTCCTCCCCTCTTCCTCCACCCTGAACCCACATCACCTTCATTCATAGAACAAGAACTGCTTCACACTGGCAAAATGGACACCCCTTCCCCCAGTTCTCTCCCTTTTTTTCTCCCTCTTCTCATTCAATGGAGAACCCAAAAGCAGACAGAGAAATGAATGGAAAGAGTAGAACTAAGGTGGATGAAGGGTTAGGTTGGGAATGGGCAGAAGCCATGGCTCAGTGTCTTCTGTCACCCTGTGGACCTCCAACCCCAGGGCTCCAGCCTCTGCTCCTCTCTTTCCCAGCTCTGCCTCAGTTCATGGACCTGTGCCTCTCCCAGCTCTATCTCTGTGGAGATCCAAGACCTAGCCAGGCTGTCTGATGGGCTTATGGCTTATGGCTCTAAGCACAGCAGGGCCAGGTCTCAGCCTCCAGGCCCAGGTCTCCAGCCACCAGCCAAACTGTAGCTCAGAGGACAGGTGCAAAAACTGGGCTCTGGAACTCAGCCCAGGAGTACCGAGGCTGCTCCTGCCCCTAACTCAGGTGCCCCTCCACCATAAGACACTACCTTGCAGAGCTCACTGGGGAGTGAGGGGACTCTCATTTACAGTAGGATTGTGGGAAGGAAGAGCAAGAAGGGAGTCTCAGACCCCAGCCCTGGTAAAACAATGCAACTCCTCCTGCTGAGAGAAGGAAACTTGGCTTTTGGGCCATTGGCAGGTGCTGTTGGAAAGTCAGAACAGGCATCAGTCCCATCTCTGCAGGAGGCCTGAGCAATGGTCAGCAACTCAGCTTCAGAATCAACCAGCCTGGATTTGAATTATCATGCCCTAATTTATTCACTGTGTGATATTACCTTCTCCAAGACTTGTTTTCCATATCTGAAAAATGGAGATAGTAGTTACCTATGGCCAAGATTTATGAGCTCTACAACCCTTCCAGATGCAGCGCTTGAGATGTAGTATCTCATTTAATCCTCATAACAGCCCCGTGAGGTAGATATTTATTATTATTATTATTGTATCTGGTTTATTCTACAGAGGGGAAACTGAGGCTCAGAGATGTTAAGGATAACCCAGCCCATGGAGCTTTTGTTATTTTTTTAACAGACAGGGTCTTGCTATGTTGCCCAGGCTGTTCTCTAACTTCTGGGCTCAATCGATCCTCTTGCCTCAGCCTCCTGAGAAGCCGGGACTACAGGTGTTCAGTTCCACTGTGCCTGGCTAGGAGCAGGGCTTTTCATCCAGAACCTGTTAAGATGATGTATGCACAGTGTCCCGCAGCTGCTAACTAACCAGTAAGTGCGGATTTGCTTATCCATGAGGTTCTAGGCCCTACACTGGCCTCATCTCTTATTTTCCTTCACTCTGGGATACACAGCCTCCGCTGGCAACCAAGATTGCGAATTTACTGGGTGAGATTTGAATTCACTGGGTGAGAGTCAGGAAAGAGCCCAGGCTTGGTGAGATTGAGGATGTGGCGGTGAGAGACCATCTCTAGCTGGCCCCTCAACTGTGGAAACAGAGCAAGAGGGTGAGGCCTCGGGGAGACAGTGGCTTGTCCGAGGTTTTTTCATGGACAGCTCCACTCCCCCTCAGCCCCCCAACCCAACCGTTTGGATAACACATCAAGGTCAGAAGCCTCTGGGGATTAGAATCTCTGGAGAGGGTAGAGAGGTAAGGGGGAAGTGAGATTTCTACCAAAGGGAGCTGTCTGGGAGCTCAAACTCACACAACCAGACTTGCAACTCCTCACCTCCCTTGAGGTTCACCCCCAGCTCCTCCAGCTTCCAACCACCCCATCCCTGAGCAGCCCCGCCCCTGCAAGAACCTTGGAACAGTGGTGCCTAACCATCTCCCCCCAACCCACATATTGAGTGAATGTGCTGAACAAACAGCATTGTTCCCCACACAATGGACACAAAGGACTTGGGAATTCACAGAATGGTCCTGAATTTCTGCTTCCTTCCCCTCCAAGCCCTAGAGAGATCCATTGTCTGTAAACTCCACTTAAAATATGCACCGCAGCTCCAGCTGGGGAGCCACTTAAGACGTACGGAAGCTCCTCCTCCCACCCCCACCCGCTGCCCTCCCTCCTTCCCAGCCCTTTCAGAACTAGGCAGAAAGGAGGGGGAGCAGCAGCCACCTAGAGTCCCTGATTGAGTCTGAAGCTGGGAACGACCCTGCCCACCCCCAAGTTCCTTAAATCAGATCTTAATCTCAATGGGTCAGACCCAGCACCACTCACACGTGGGACTCCCATTTTTTTCAGCTGCATTGGGGGTTGAAGGACATGATCAGCTGGTGGACTACTAATCACAGAACCTTGATGCTGACGTGAAGACTCCCTGGGGCCCCTCCCGCTATTCTCCTGTCTGCTTACAGACCCCCAAGAACAAGGAACTCACTGTCTCCTAAGGCACCTGTTCTACCCCTGAAACTTCTCATTCTTTTTTTTTTTTGAGATGGAGTCTCACTCTGTCACCTGGGCAGGCTGGAGCACAATGGCACGATCTCAGCTCACTGTAACCTCAGCCTCCCAGGTTGATGCGATTCTCCTGCCTCAGCGTCCCAAGTAGCTGTGATTACAGGTGCACACCACTACACCCAGCTAATTTTTTGTATTTTTAGTAGAGATGGGGTTTCACTATGTTGGCCAGACTGGTCTCAAACTCCTGACCTTGTGATCCACCTGCCTCAGCCTCCCAAAGTGCTGGGATTACAGGCATGAGCCACCTCGCCTGGTTGAAACTTCTCATTCTTATAATGACTGTCCTTAGAAGGAGCCCCACCCACTTCTCTTTAACCACCCAGTCCTTCACCTCCCTGCTCCTATGTTAACATGGCCTTCCTCTGCTATGTGACAGCCTCATGGAATTTGAAGGCTGCCAATATATTCCTTTGAGATAATGTATTGAATATGTTGAATATATTGAACTTACTGAATACATTTGAAGGTTGTCAACATATTCCCCTGTATACAGGGGATACAGATAAGATAACCAGCTCTCAGGCCAGGAATGTGACTCACGCCTGTAATCCCAGCACTTTGTTTTCCTTTTTTTTTCTTTCTTTAAAAAAAGACAGGGTTTCACCATATTGGTCAGGCTGGTCTTGAACTCCCGACCTCAGGTGATCCACCCGCCTTGGCCTCCAAAGTGCTTGGATTACAGGCATGAGCCACCACGCCCGGCCAATCCCAGCACTTTGGGAGGCCAAGGCAGGTGGATGGATCACTTGAGGCCGGGAGTTCAAGGACAGCCTGGCCAATATGGAGAGACTCCATCTCTACCAAAACTACAAAAATTAGCGGGGTGTGGTGGCAGGTGCCTCTAGTCCCAGCTACTCTGGAAGCTGAAACATGAGAATCGCTTGAATCTGGGAGGCAGAGGTTCTAGTGAGCAGAGAACAAGTCACTGTACTTCAGCCTGGGCAACAGAGGGAGACCCAGTCTCAAAAAATAAACAAAAAAGCACAGATAACCAGCTCTCCCAGAGGGTTGTAATTCTGGTGGAAAGTCAGATATAAATATCTGATAAGATAATGCATAATCACCAAGTAAGATAAGAAGTTGACTACAGGAACTTGGTAATATGAAAGCATCTAACAAGAGCTGGGCACGGTGGCTCACACCTGTAATCCCAGCACTTTGGGAAGCCAAGGCAGGTGGATCACGAGGTCAAGAGATCGAGACCATCTTGGTCAACATGGTGAAACCCCATGTCCACTAAAATACAAAAATTAGCTGGGCGGGTGGCATATACCTGTAGTCCCAGCAACTCAAGAGGCTGAGGCAGAAAAATCATTGAACCTGGGAGGTGGAGGTTGTAGTGAATAGAGATCATGCCACTGCACTCCAGCCTGGGTGACAGAGTGAGACTCCATCTCAAAAAGAAAAGAAAAGAAAGAAAAAAGAAAGTAGGATTTAATTCCTGAAAGAGGGGAGGAAACAGTAGGCAGGGTGGTGGGATTAGACTGTGCAAAGGTCCTGTAGCAGGAGGGAGCCTGTCTTATCGAAGGACCTGAAGAGGCTAGTGGGATTGGAGGCCAGTGGGTGCGGTTGTAAGACTGTAGGCCTCAGTGAGGAGTATGGCAATGGAAAGCTACAAATGTGTACGTGCAATAAAGGCTGATTGACATTTGCCTCAGAATGACACAGATCCCTAGAGTCACTGGCCCAAAGCAATTCTTCCGAGCTTTTGTATTTGCTGTGCCCTCTGCCTGAAATGCTCTGTTTCTAGATTTTTCTGAGGCTGATTCGTTCTCATCATTTAGGTCTTGACCCAAACCACCCATCCTAAAGGAGCTCCCTCTACATGCACTGTTGCTCTCTATCACTTTATCTTGTTTTATTATTTTAACAGCACTTTCACAATCTAAAACAAAATTGTTAATTTCTTTGCTTGTTTACTGTTACTGTTTCCACTTGCTAGAAAAAAAATGATCAGTATAGGCAGGAATTTTGCCTTAGTGATTACCACATTCTATTTTTTTTTTTTTTTTTTGAGGCCCCAGCGAGAAATGAATACCATATTCTAGCATCAGCATTGTGCTAGCCCACAGTAGGGCCTCAATAAATAACAAATGAACAAATGAATGAATTACTGAATACACACCAAGATAAAAGGACAAGTATTTACCCCAAACATATACATATAAGCATACAGCTATTTATGAGCAAGTGCATGAGTACACTTGGTGACTCAGGGACCTCCCTCACCTACAAGGACCACCTCTCAAGGGGCCTCTTAGGCAATCCAGAGCCTGTACAGTTCATTGCACTGGTCTAGCTAATCAATATCCACCTCCTCTGGCTGGATGAGGACCTACACAAGCAGACATGTCTCAGGTCAGCCGTTAGTTAATCAAAGATGAGGGTAGAATTAAAGTGCCCTGTGGAGGGGCAGTGGAAAGAGATTGAGCCCTGTGGCCTGGACACTGTAAAACCCCGTACAGGCTCCATCTATTTCCCATCTCTCATTCCCCATCTCCTCCTGGGACCCCAGCCCATCTTGCACCGCTCCCCATTTCCCACTCTACTGGAAGTGGCTGAACCAGGCATTGTGTGGGAGGCAGAACAAAGAGATTAGAATTTAGTGGGATTTTACAGGGTTTGGGAATTTGACTAGTCAGGCAACATTTTAAACAAGCATTGTCTAAGTGAGCACCTACTAAGCGCAAATCAAATCATGGCTAGGGCCTGCCAGATTCAGACATAATAGCTGAGTGAGGGGAGATTGTGAAAAATGATTTATTGGGAAACCTTAAAGGTGGAATCCCTGTGTTCCCAAGGTACATGTTAGAGTGGGACACAGTTAATTTCCAGTTGGGGAGCTCTGGGATAGTTATCAGAGTATCATTCTAAATAACTACCACTTTAAAGAGCACTTACTGTGTGGGCACGTTTTACATGTGGCCTTTCTTATTTAATTCTCACTCTAAGCCTGTGTATCTATGATTGCTATTATTATCCCATTTACAGATGGGGAGACTAAGGCTCAGGGAGGATTAAGTGAGTTGCTTAAATTTTCCACAACTGTCAAGTGGCAGAGTAGACTTTCAAGCTCAAGAGGAGACTCCAGAGTCCCTGCTCTGGGACCTCACCATGACGATGGTCATAGCTGTGCCTTGTAGCAAAGGTAGGACTTAGATCGGAAGACAGGAGAAGTCTATTCTAGAAAGAAGACACAGTTTGAGAAAAAGCCGGCAGGCAATGGTGCCAGATTGTGTGTGTGTGTGTGTGTGTGTGTGTGTGTGTGTGTGTGTGTTTTGAGATGGAGTTTTGCTCTGTCACCCAGACTGGAGTGCAGTGGCACAATCTTGGCACATTGCAACCTCCACATCCCAGGTTCAAGCGATTCTCCCCACTCAGCTTCCCAAGTAGCCAGGATTACAGGCACTGCCACCACGCCCAGCTAATTTTTCTGTATTTTTAGTAGAGACGGAGTTTCACCATATTGACCAAGCTGGTATCCAACTTTTCCTGGATCCACCTCCCTCCACCTCTCAAAGTGCTGGGATTATGGGTGTGAACCACCACACCCAGCCCAGATGTTTTTTAATCTCTGATAGCCTGAGGTCCTAGGAAATTTAAAACAACCACAACAAAAACAAACAAATAAAAAACTATTACTGACTTTTTCCTCTATCTGGTCTTTAGGCTATTAGCCCCGGGATAGATTCCTTGCCCTGGGTGTATCTTTCTCTAGTTCCCAAACAGAACTTTATCCAAGGGTGGGTGGTAACGAGGTGACAGTGCAGTATTTTTGGTGAATTGGTCTTCTCCCTACCCTGGCTGGGGATGGGGGCCACTTGGGGACACTTTCCAGGCCCAGCTGGTCCTCTGCCCATCTGCATCCCTGCCTCCTGACTCATTTCAATCCAGCCAATAGAGTCTTAGCATGCAAATTTAATGAATAGGCAAAGAAATGATTGGCTCATTTTCCCTGATGTAATAATGCCACTATTCAAGTAACTCCTATGAACCCTACCCCCACCCCAATTCAGGGCATTCGATCATGTTCTGGCAAGAATCCCCAATTCCTCTATTTTCCCTTTTTTTTCCCCATTCTGAGTTAGCGAATCACTTCAAAATGCTCGACTCATCTCTCCAGGGATGGGATGTCTGGAGGACCAGGAAGCCACTCTTGGGCCTGAACCACTGCCGTCTTTCTGGGAGGCCCCTTATGCCTCTGCTGACCGTGGGTAGCATCAAATCCAGGATAACAGAACCCATTTAGTAAGACATTTTGCGAGAATCCATGTCCAAAGGCTTCCTGAAACCAAACCCTAGCATATCGGCTGTTCCTTTCAGCCCCTAATTTAGTAATTCTATTGAGAAAAAAAGATTGTGGGTTTTTTTATTTGGTGTGATTTATTCTTTATCATATAAATAATAATAATTTACACAAAGCTCGTCCCCAAACAGAAGAGAATCTGTACATAAAAATAAACAAAAATTAAACTGAGCTGGGCCTGGTGCCCAGAAAACCAGCCAATTCCAAACACAACCAGGGGGAAAAAATTCTCCAGGTCCTGGGAGATCTGGGGCCTTGGCTGGAATTCTGGGTGGAGACTCCAGTCCGGGAAGCCACTGCCCTCCTTCCTCTAGATCCTGTGACGGATGATGGCACCTCTGGCAGCCAGCACCAATGGAGAGCCAACCAGCAAGCTCATTGAGTTGGGAGGTGGGTGGAATTTGGGCTCAAAGGAAAAATCACTTTTAAAACTCCTGGGCAGTGTTGCTTGCTGCTGGCTTCCAGGGACTGCAAGAGATACTGTGGCTGGGGAGATGGGGTGTTGGCCACCATCCAAAGTGGGTGGAAGCTGCCTATGGCTCCATCTTTCTCCTGTAGTTCCTTAGAGGCATGAATTGGGCAGAGCATCCACTGGTCTTCTGTTCCCTTGGAGCTCTAGCCCCCTCTCTGGAGGCTCATTATTTCTTATAAATATTGAAAGATGACAAGCAATCTTCTTGGCCATTGATTAATTTCCCTCAGCAGGTGCTCTTTGGCTGTTTGAAACTTCTCCTTCACCACCTCCATCTTATTTCAGAAAAACATCTAAGAAGGAGACTGCCTTCCACATTCTGATTTTGTACCTTTATTTGCAAAGGGAGGGAGTATATGTGGCTTAAACTGCTATTTGGTTTGACTGTAAGCCCTATCCTCCCATCCCAAGACAAGGGTTAGATCTGTGTTGGTCCGTAGGTACACAGTCATTTGCAATTAGGGACTTTATAAATGGTGAAGTTGATCCTGATAGTGAGCGTGATAAGGCTAAGATGGTGATGGAGAAGATAAAAGGAAAAGGGATTGTGATAGCAGTGCTGAGCCTGCCCATGTGTCTGGGGTGATTATCTGGCTTAGCCTGAAATGAGAAACAAGAAATAGTAGGGCTGGGCGTGGTGGCTCATGCCTGTAATCCCAGCACTTTGGGAGGCCGAGGTGGGTGGATCACAAGGTCAAGAGATCGAGACCATCCTGGTCAACACGGTGAACACCGTCTCTACTAAAAATACGAAAATTAGCTAGGCATGGTGGCGCATGCCTGTAGTTCCAGCTACTGGAGAGGCTGAGGCAGGAGAATTGCTTGAACCCAGGAGGCAGAGGTTGTGGTGAGCTCAGATCGCGCCATTGCACTCAAGCTTGGGTAACAAGAGCGAAACTCTGTCTCAAAAAAAAAACAAAACAAGAAATAGTGAACGTGGTGGTGAAAGCTAAGGACAGGAGAAGAGGAAAGTGAAGGTGAATGTGTGCAGATGCAGGGGAAGCTTCCAGAGAAGAGAGGTAGCACAGCCCAGTGGTTAGGAGTCTAGATTCTGAGGCCAGACATTCTGGTTTCAAATTCTAGCTTGGCCACATACTAGCTTAGGGAAGTTTTTAACCTCTCTGAGCTTCAGCCTCCCCAGGTGTAAAATGGGAATCATAATAGTACCTGCCTCAGAGCGTGGCTGGGAACACAGAGCAAGTGCCTGGCCCATGGGAAACGCTGTGTGGGCGTGTGTAACCTCAGGTGTAGGTGGGGTTAGTTACATCCAGAGGAAGGGCCACAAAGCGCAGCAGGCAGTTCTGGGAGGATTCAGGAGACCTCGGTCAGGCCGCATCACAGTCCTGTGTGACATTCCCCATCCGGGCCTCAGGTGCCTTATGAAAGGAGAATTGAAGTAAATAATATTCAGACCTCAAAAAGTACCCTTGGGCAGCACAGCTCTGTACATATGACTGATAATGGTCCTGTGGGAACATCCGGGCCCACATAAGACTCTACAAGTCTGTAGGTCCAGGTGTAGATTCAGCAGGCATGCTTGTTGTGTTAGGGGTCAAACCCAGGGAGTTGCTGAGCTGGTTGAAACAGCCTCCTTTTAGATGAGAGGTGAGTTCTTGCCTGGGAGAGGAGGTTCCAGCTGTCCCTCTCACCAAGGAGGCTGCTGGCTTCCAAAGTGCAGCCCTGATGGGGCCGAGCCGCTGATGATGGTTGTACTGTGACTGTAGCCATGTTGACATCTGCTCCCAAGTTTGGGTTCATGAGGAGTTTCACTACCAGAACCAGCCTTTTCCAGTTCTTCCCCTTGTTTGCATTCTTGAATTTTTTCCTGCCCCCTAGGGTTGAAGGACAGGAGGCATAGAAAGGGCACTCATGCCCTGTGCCTAATTAAATCTTTATAGACCCTTCCTTCTCTAGGCCTTGTCTAAGGATGTCAGAGTCCTCTAAAGTCCCCACACCAACAGGCTATCAGAGGCTGCAGGGGAGGAATTGATCACAGGATGTTTTCCCTTTATTCTGCCTTAGAGAAAACCCAGCTTCTGGTTCATTGCTCCCTGAAAGTCAGGGGTGAGGAAGGAGTTTGGCCTTCAGTACCCAGGGGCCTTCATCAGTCCCTCACCTATTCTCCTGACAAGGCTCAGCCACTCTTCCACCTTAAGCAGGGAGAAGAGCCCTGCCATGTCCTGAATTCCAGTCCTAGGAACACTCAACATCATGGTCTCTGGTCCCAGCCTGAATTTCATTTAAGAGTGGAAGCCTGCCTCTTAGATGAAATTCTAAGCCTGCCTGTGGTGTCTGCCCCTGGGCTAATACTTGTTGGCTTAGGTCCCAATCAACCTAGGCACAGGGGATCATGGGCTATGTGTGTGCATTTGGTTGGTGCTTAGAAGATATAATACAAATATTAGCAATCTACTTGAACTCTTACTCTGTCAGGCTTTACGCTAGGTATTCCATATGCATCATTTTACTGAATCCTCATTTCAGAGTAGAAAACAGGCTCAGAGAAGTCAGGTCATTTATTTAAGGTCATGCAGTTAGAAAGCATCATAATCTAGATTTGTGGACCTCTCTGATTCCAAAGGTTGTGCTCTTATTCACTGAGCTTTGCACCATCTACCTGGATGAACATGAAATCCCCTGCCTGATACTCAGTAACTAACTGTCCTCAGTTTACCACACTGAGGACAGTGTGGTAGGCCAAGGGGGGCCATCCTCAGGCCTCAGATCCTGTCTACCTAAGACTGTCCAGGGAGCCTCTGAGAAAAGCAGATCCCAGAGCTATCCCAACAGCTTAAGGAGGCGGCCAAGTCTTTGCTGAGCCTGCAAACCCCCATCTACAGGCCCCCCATGAGCTCATTTTGAGAATTCCCACAATACCTCTTCCCAGCCCCTCCTCCCTCCATCAAAGTGATCCTCCAACCCCGCTTTCCATTTCCTCTCCTACCTCCAAAGCATTCCCTGCAGCACCCCCAGGTTCCCTTCTTCCCGAAGCCCAGACCTGTAGAGTTAGACTGGTCCAGCCTGCAACCAGTTGGGCTTCTTTTTTGGGGTCACAGCTTCAGAAGCATCTCTGCATTTTGCCTGTACTTTGATAAATCATATGAAAACCCGAGTCTCTTTGCTACTCTTCTGGAACCCCCTCCTCCCTGCAACTTCTCCCTGCTCACCAGCTGCACAATGCAGTCAGAGGGAAGGGGGTGGACTGGCAGAAACCAGCGTGTTTCTGAGGCTGGAAAACAGAACTGTAGGAAATTAACAGGCTGAGAAATGTCTGCTCGGCTCCGTGTTTGTTTTGCACTCTCAATCTTTCTCTCTGCAGCCCTCTCCTCCTGCCCCTGCCCGTCTCCCACCCCCGCTGCTCAGTGTGGGCGCCTGGGGCTTGGTGGCTGTGTGTCTGGGCCTTGCAGGAAGGTGCATTCTGGTGTGTATGTGAGAGAGAGTGTGTGTGTGTGTGTGTGTGTGTGTATGTTTCTCTGTGTGTGTTTAGGGATGGCAGACCTGCCCCTCCTTCAGAGGCAGCTTAGCCAGAAACGCCAGCGGCAGAGACTATTGTGCGGGTGGGGATGCTGAGCACAGAGCCGGCAGAGCCCGAGGGCAGGCAGAGAAGCACCACACAAGAAATTGATTCCATTAAAAAGTAATCTTAAATTTAATAAAAGTTATGATTTGATTATAGCCACAGAACCTACAGGCAAGAGGGAAGGGGGGTGGATTCTAGTGATGGATAAACAGAAAGAAAAAAAACAAGAGAGGGGGAGGGGAGGAGAGAGATGCTTAGGTTTGGATGGATGAGAGGATGGAAAGACCTGGGGGTGGGGAACGAGACCATTTTCTCTCCCTCAGATGGAAGAAAAAAGCCTGTGGCTGGATTCCAAAGAGGAAGCAAGAGTGAGGAGTGAGAGAGGAGATGCAGGGAGCTCTTGGGAGATGGAACTGTTGGAGGGGGCTGGGACATGGAGGCAGGCCTGGGAGAGGCGGATGTGCAGGAGGGATGGTCTGGAGCCCTGGGAAGGCAGGCAAAGAACGCAAAGCACCCATTTAGCATTAGGACAGGCAGTCCTGGGTTTCGACCCCAGGTCAACCTCTTCCTAGCAGTGTAATCCTCTCAGGCCATCAGCTTTTTCGTTTGCCAGATGGAGCCATAGAGATAGCACCTACCTCACAAGATGGTCGTGAGGATGAGTGAAATTGTGCAGATGCATCTCCTGGGTGCCCAGTAAAGGACAGTTCCCTTGCTGACCATCCCCAGGTAGAGGTCATTGCCCCAACACTGCCCCCTCCTGTTTGTTTGCAAGCACTGGCCAATCCTAGTCCTTCTATTCTTTTTGCAATGGAGGGAACTGAGTGGCCTTCATCTCCAGTCTCAATCTGGAGGCTAGTTCTTCTGAGTAATCTCATACTTTGTCCTTTGCCCACCTCTCTAGAGCATGAAGAGGGTATGGGCAAGGCACTCTAGAGCCCACTTCCACTATGAGCTAGGGGACACATTCCTTTGCCTAATCTGCCGTCCCCCAGCCTGCCTTTTCTCTCCCCCTCAGCCTAGAATCACGTGTAAGTTCCCAGCTGAAACTCTCCTGACCCCTGAGAAGTGTCCTTTGGGTGAGACTGCACAGATCCAACCCCTTGGCCACCAAATGGAGCCATGGAGACAGTGCCTACCTCTGTGGTTCTGTTGGGCACAGCAGTTGGCTTTCCGGCAAGTCTCCTGTTGTTCCTTCCATGAAGCCTGGCCCTGTCTCTAGGCCGGCTGGGAGGGAGCTGGGACCTGCAGGGTCAGCACCAGAACTGGTGAGTGGGGCCTGAGCAGGAAGCCAGGACATCACTGTAAGATGCTAAGTGAGGCCACAAGCAGAAGATCCCAGCTACCCCAGAATCCAGGAACTGAGAACCAGGAAAAATCGTCATAGCAACAGGAGTCTCCTGGGGAAGCAAGAAATCGTTCTGGGGATAACACAGCCAGTTCTGCTCAGTCATTTCATCTGGGCTGCATTTAGCAAAGTACCTCCACCTGAATTCACTCTTGCCCCTTGGCATGTTAAAGTCACCTGCTGGTTGGAGACATTGAGGAAGACAGGACTGGTGTTATTAGCATCTTCATTTTACTGATGAAGAAACTGAGGTCAGAAAGAGGAAGCTACTGTCCCCAGGCCACACAGCTTGTAATATATGGAGCTGAAACTGAGAGCAAGCGTTTAGACTCTGGTTAAAGGTACCACAGCCTACCCTACCGAGCATCACTCATCATGGCTACATCTACTGGAGGCCTTGTCACCACTGCTGTCACCATGCTGCCTAACTCCCCCCTCTTTTGCCAATATCACCACCTGGAGCCCATCACAGTGGCTGCTGGGCTCACATACACATCCTCTTCCAGGAAGAGCAGCCCAGTCTGGGATTCTCATGTTCTGTGTAGTTTCCAGAAGAAACAAACTATAGCCCTGAAGGTGGGGCAGGGTGACCTAGAGACAGTGGAGCACAGTGACCTGCAGCTAAGAGGCTCTTGGCATTGCTGAGGCTCTGGCTGAGACTATGGATACAATCTGGCCACTACCCCCAAAGGATTTCCAGACCTCTCCCCATGAACCAAGACAGGGAGATGGACAGGCCTCTTCCTGGGTGGGGACCTCCAGTGGGGCACCCTTCCACTCCAAGACATGCTGTCTCCCCAAGACATGCGGCCTCTCCAAGACAGAAATCCCACTCTGCTGCCCAACCTCAGTCTGTCTGATATCTATTTTCTGGTTCTATTCTCTGTGAAGAGAATAGACACTCCCTGTGTAAAATTCAGACACCCTCCTCTTCTTGAGAAGGATTCTCTTCCTCCTCCTCTGCAGAGACTAAGGCACGGACAGCAGTGTCAGGGGTGAAGGGATCATTTAGGGAGAGGTCCTTCAGTGAGGTCTGATCTCTATCAGCGCCCTAGGCTGTGTTATTAAAAGCAGATCCTTACTTTACTTGAAATGGTCCCTACCTCTAAGAGTTGCCTTTAGAAGTGACCTTCAGAAGGAGCCACCTTAGAGTCCTGACACCTCTGTGACATTCATTAATAAATCACCTTCCCCAGCCACTTCCCAGAGCTTGTCTTCCATGATAGATGTAGAAAAGGGTTCAGTCAGAGAAAGGGAACTAACTTGGGCCAAGAGCCTACTGTATACCAGGACCTTGCTAGAGGCTTGACTACAAGATGCCACTTGATCCTTGCAACAGCTTTGTGAGGCAGCTCTATTATCTCCACTGGGCAGTTAAGAAAAAGAGAATCGGCCAGGCATGGTGGCTCACACCTGAACTCTGGGAGGCCGAGGTGGGTGGATCACCTGAGGTCAGGAGTTTAAGACCAGCCTGAACAACATGGTAAAACCTGGTCTCTACTAAAAATAAAAAATTAGCCAGGTGTGGTGGCACTTGCCTGTAGTCCTAGCGACTCAGGAGGCTGAGGCAGGAGAATCACTTGAACCTGGAATGCAGAGGTTGCAGTGATCCAAGATTGTGCCACTGCACTCCAGCCTGGCATGCACGCACACACACACACACACACACACACACACACACACACACACAGAAAGAGAGAGAGAGAAAACAGAAAATCAGAGAGGTTAAGTGACTTAACCAAGGTCACACAGGAAAAAGGTGGCAAAACTAGGATTTGAACCCAAATACATCTGAGTGGAAAGTACATGCTCTTGCTACCCTATGTGCCTTTAATCGCTGGTTCAGCCTTAAGGATGGAGGGCTCCTTCACAGAAAAAAGTTCTCCACTCCAACTTGGCAGTATTTTTCAAAATGAAAAATTCATACATATTTTGAGCCAGCAATCTCTTTTCTAGGAATAAATCCTCAAGAAACAGTCATACATGTGCACAAAATGTATTAGACGTTCTTGTTTGCAAAGCAAAATATCAGAAACAAACTAAATGTCCATCATAAGGGATTGGATAAACAAACTGAATGACTGTGAGAGGAGGAGCGCTGGGTGCAGTGACTTTTGCCTATAATCCCAACTCTTTCGGAGACTGAAGCAGGGGTGGATCACCTGATGTCAGGAGTTCAAGACCATCCTGGGCAACGTGGGGAACCCCCATCTCTACTAAATACACAAAATTAGCCAGGCATGGTGTAATCCCAGCTACTCAGGAGACTGAGGCAGGAGAATCGCTTGAACCTGGGAGGTGGAAGTTGCAGGGAGCCGAGATTTAACCAGGGCACTCTAGCCTGGGTGACAGAGCGAGACTCTGTCTCAAAAAAAAAAAAAGAGGGGTCTAAAGTGGCTCCCGCTGGAGGTCGTGGCGCTTGCGAAGGCGAGGTCATGAGTTCAAGGCTAACCCGAGCAACCTCATAAACTCAAACTGATTGGCAAAAAAAAAAAGAAAGAAAGGAGGAGCTAGCTATACCTTAACTTTACTGGCATAGAAAGCTCTCTATATCTAGAGGGGAAATAACAATATCTTAAATATTGAATATATATACATATATTTTATATGTGCAAATATATTACATATATGTATTTTGTTTATGTAGTTGGTTGGTTTGTTTTGTTGTGGTTTTTTTTTTAACTTTTTTTTTCTTTCTTATTCCATCCACAGCCACTGGAAGGTGTCTTTTTTTTTTGGGAGGTGAAGCTTTGCTCTTGTTTCCCAGGCTGAAGTGCAATGGCATGATCTAGGCTCACTGTAACCTCTGCCACCCAGGCTCAAGTGATTCTCCTGCCTCAGCCTCCTGAGTAGCTGGGATTACAAGAGCCCACCACCACATCCGGCTAATTTTTTGTATTTTTAGTAGAGATGGGGTTTCACCATGTTGACCACAGCTGGTCTCGAACCTCTCACCTCAGGTGATCCACCCCCCTTGGGCTCCCAAAGTGCTGGGATTACAGGCATGAACCACCACCCCTGGACTGTAGTTGTTTTGTTTCGTTTGTTTATTTGTTTTTTATTTTTTTGAGATGGAGTCTCGCTCTATCCCCCAGGCTGAAGTGTAGTGATGAGATCTTGGCTCCCTGCAACCTCCACCTCCCAGGTTCAAGTTATTCTCCTGCCTCAGCCTCCTGAGTAGCTGGGATTATAGGTATGCACCACCACACCTGGCTAATTTTTGTATTTTTACTAGAAACGATTTCTCCATGTTGGTCAGGCTGGTCTTGAATTCCTGACCTTGTGATCCACCCACCTTGGCCTCCCAAAGTACTGGGGTTACAGGTGTGAGCCACAGCACCTGGCTGCAGTACAGTGGAGCAATCTTGGCTCACTGCAACCTCCGCCTCCCAGGTTCAAGGGATTCTCCTGCCTCAACCTCCTGAGTAGCTGGGATTACAGGCATGTGCCACCACACTCGGCTAATTTTGTATTTTTAGCCTCAAACTCCTGACCTCAGGTGATCCGCCCACCTCTGCCTCCCAAAATGCTAGGATTACAGGCATGAGCCACCACACCCAGCCTGTTGTTGGTTTTTTAAAGCATTGATTGTTTCCCAGTGAAGCAAAGTGGGGAAAAGGTGGGGAAGGGTAAAATAGCAACTCCCAGGCACCAGGAACAGACCATCCACCCTCTCTGTCTTTCATCAGAGCCCTGTCCTCCCTCTTACCCTTGAGGACTTTCAGTGCAGACAGCACAGTGCCTGGGACAAGGGAAGGGAGTTCCTTATCAGTGCTGGGCATGACTTCCTCCTACCAGCCCCATCCCTACCTGGAACCTCTTGTAAGCAGCTGTAGACTAGGCCCATGGTAGATGGTCCCCAGGAGATTGTTTCATCCGTTTTTAATCAATGGGGCTTAAACACATTTTGCCACTAAAAGGTGAGGGTAAAAGCTGGGGTCACCATCTCTGGGCTGCATCTCATGACGTGGTGAAGCTGTGAAACATGGACTGTGTGCAAGTCAAACTTGGCTTAGTTCCTCCTTCTGGCTCTCCTGTTTATCACTAAGTTTTGTATACAGTAAGTCAGATGAAATCTGGGGACATCTGATAAGGAAGGGGTTGGGCGGGGGAGAGATGTCTAGCATGTGACAAGCAGGGATTGCTTGAATATTTTTATTCATCTTTAAAGAGCAGTCTGGGCCAGGCACGGTGGCTCTCGCCTATAATCCCAGCGCTTTGGGAGGCCAAGGCAGGTGGATCACCTGAGGTCAGGAATTATGGATGAGCCTAACCAACAGGCAAAACCCTGTCTTACTAAAAATACAAAAATTAGCTGGGCGTGGTGGCGTGGCACATGCCTATAATCCCAGCTACTTGGGAGGCTGAGGCAGGAGAATTGCTTGAACCTGGGAGGCAGAGGTTGCAGTGAGCCAAGATCGTGTCACTGCACTCCAGCCTGGGTGACAGAGCTAAGACCCTGTCTCAAAAATAAAAAATAAAATAAAATAAAGATCAGTCTTTTTTTTTTTTTTTTTTTTAGATGTAATTTTACTCTTGTCCAGGCTGGAGTACAATGGCGCAATCTTGGCTCACTGCAACCTCTGCCTCCTGGGTTCAAGTGATTCTCCTGCCTCGGCCTCCTGAATAGCTGGGATTACAGGCGTCTACCACCACAACTGGCTAATTTTTTGTATTTTTAGTAGAGATGGGTTTTCACCAGGTTGCTAGGCTGATCTCAAAGTTGACCTCAGGTGATCTGCCTGCCTCGGCCTCCCAAAGCACTGGGATTACAGGCATGAGCCACTGTGCTCGGCCTAAAGTTCAGCCTTGGCTGGGTGCTGTGCCTCACACCTGCAATTCCAGCACTTTGGGAGGCTGAGGTAGGAGGACTGCTTGAGCCCAGGAGTTCAAGACCAGCCTGGGCAACAGGGATACCTCGTCTCAAGAATTAAAAAAGAAATTGGCCAGGCATGGTGCCTCATGCATACAATCCCAGCACTTTGGGAGGCTGAGGCGGGCGGATCACTTGAGGTCAGTAGTTGGAGACCAGCCTGGCCAACATGGTGAAACCCCATCTCTACAAAAAATACAAAATTAGCAGGTCATGGTGGCAGGCACCTGTAATCCCAGCTACTCAGGAGGTCGAGGCAGGAGAACTGCTTGAACCCAGGAGGCAGGGGTTGTAGTCAGCCAAGATCGTGACACTGAACTCCAGTGTGAGCGACATAGTCAGACTCTGTCAAAAAAAAAGGAAGGAGAAGGAGGGAAGGAAAGGAAGGAAAGAAAGAAGGAAGGAAGGCAGGCAGGCAGGCAGGCAGGAAGGAAGGAAGGAAGGAAGGAAGGAAGGAAAGGAAGGAAAGGAAGGAAGGAAGGAAAGAAGGAAGGAAGGAAGGAAGAAAGGAAGGAAGGATGGATGGAAAAAATTGGACTTGGAGCAAGGATTACATGATGAATTGTTAGTAGGAACATCGGTTGCTACTGGTTGTCGACTGTTCAGATAAACTCCAATGACCTTGTCTTCCTCCCCACCCAGGTAGACCCACACCCTGTGCAGACTGGAAGCTCAGATGGACCACTGTCATCACACAGACAGATAGCCTATGTGGCAGCAAAAAAGCTTTCAAGAAACCTCAGATTGGCCCATCTGGAAAATCATCTTTGGCTGTGTGTTCTTTCCAATAAGTTCTGCTATCCCTGCTTCACTGTTGAATGTGAGTTCAGTGACCCTAAAGGACTACCCCACCCCACCCCACCCCACCCCCATGCACACCTGCTTTCCCATCAGACTCAGTCCTCATCCCGGTAGTTGTGTCTCTCTCTGGGTTGTCTTTCTTTCCTTCCATTTCTCTCTCTTTTTTTTTTTTTTTTTTTTTTTGAGACTGAGTCTCACTCTGCCCAGGCTGGAGGGCAGTGGTGTGATATCAACTCACTGCAACCTCTGCCTCCTGGGTTCAAGCAATTCTTCTGTCTTGTCCTCCTGAGTAGCTGGTACTACAAACATGCACCACCATACCCAGCTAATTTTTGTGTGTGTTTTTTTAAGACAGGGTTTCACCATGTTGGCCAGGCTAGTCTTGAACTGCTGACCTCAGGTGATCCACCCACCTTGGCCTCCCAAAGTGCTGGGATTACAGGCATGAGCCACTGCATCTGGCCTCTCTCCCTCTGTTTCTCTAAGTAGATTTAGAGTCTCTGGATGTAAATGACATAAATACAACTCAAACTGGCTTAAGCATTTTTGCTCACGTAACTAAAAAGCACAGGAATAGACTTCAAGCATAGCTGAATCCAGGCACTCAGACATTGTCACCTGGATCTGTCTCACTTCAACTTTTGGTCTCTCTCCATTGTGTTAGCTTTACTCTCTCATAGCCACTTTCCAAGCAGTTTAAGAAGCTCTAGTCTGCCGGGCGCGGTGGCTCACGCCTGTAATCCCAGCACTTTGGGAGGCCGAGGCGGGTGGATCACGAGGTCAAGAGATCGAGACCATCCTGGTCAACAAGGTGAAACCCAGTCTCTACTAAAAATATAAAAAATTAGCTGGGCACAGTGGCGCGTGCCTGTAATCCCAGCTACTCAGGAGGCGGAGGCAGGAGAATTGTCTGAACCCAGGAGGCGGAGGTTGCGGTGAGCTGAGATCGCGCCATTGCACTCCAGCCTGGGTAACAAGAGTGAAACTCTGTCTCAAAAAAAAAAACAAAAAACAAAAACAACAACAACAAAAAAAAAAACAAGAAGCTCCAGTCTTAGGCCAGGTGCAGTGGCTCATGCCTGTAATCCCAGCACTTTGGGAGACTTTAGGTGGGTGGATCATGAAGTCAGGAGATCAAGACCATCCTAGCCAACACGGTGAAACCCCATCTCTTTTTTTTTTTTTTTTTTTGAGACGGAGTTTAGCTCTTGTTACCCAGGCTGGAGTGCAATGGGGCAATCTTGGCTCACTGCAACCTCCGCCTCCTGGGTTCAAGCAATTCTCCTGCCTCAGCCTCCCGAGTAGCTGGAACTACAGGCATGTGCCACCAAGCCCAGCTAATTTTTGTATTTTTAGTAGAGATGGGGTTTCACCATGTTGACCAGGATGGTCTCGATCTCTTGACCTCATGATCCACCTGCCTCGGCCTCCCAAAGTGCTGGGATTATAGGCGTGAGCTACCGCACCTGGCAGAAACCCCATCTCTTACAAAAAAAATTAAAAGTAAAGGCCGGACGTGGTGACTCACACCTGTAATCCAAGCATTTTGGAAGTCAAGGTGGGCGAATCACCTAAGGTTGGGAGTTCAAGACAAGCCTGACCAACATGGTGAAACCCTGTCTTTATTTAAAAAAAAAAAAAAAATAGGGCCGGGCACGGTGGCTCACGCCTGTAATCCCAGCACTTTGGGAGGCCAAGGTGGGTGGATCATGAGGTCAAGAGATCGAGACCATCCTGGTCAACATGGTGAAACCCTGTCTCTACTAAAAATACAAAAAATTAGTTGGGCATGGTGGTGTGTGCCTGTAGTCCCAGCTACTCAGGAGGCTGAGGGAGGAGAATTGCCTGAACCCAGGAGGCGGAGGTTGCGGTGAGCCGAGATGGCGCCGTTGCGGTGAGCCGAGATGGCGCCATTGCATTCCAGCCTGGGTAACAAGAGCAAAACTTCATCTCAATAAATAAATAAAAATAAAAACAATTAAAAAAAAGCTCCAGTCTTACACTGACTAGTGTGGCAAACAACACAGAAAGAAGCACTCATCTTTCAATAGTTCAGCAAATGATCCACTGCTAATGTTACTGGATTAACTTTTTCTGAGTCACAGTGTCCTGGAGATGAAAGGCACAGATTGACCAGGTTCAGTTACGTGCTCACCCTGGGATGCTGGGGTAAGATCAGGTTAGGTCACAGAGACAGGGAAGGAAGATGGGAGACTTGACTGACCATGACACTGACACTGGGAGGTCTTCACCTACTAGATCTCAGTTAGGTCTTTTGAAAAACTGGGTTGGTATCCAGAGCTGATTCTCTGCTGTTGGGACACTTGCAGCCTAGTTTCTTTTCATAGCCTTGGGCAGATGATCTGAATTAAGGCAGCTTCCAGATCTTTCTCACTCTCACTACTCCCCTATTTCCACTCCCAGTGGAGACTCTGTGGTATAGAGGGGTGAGAGGGAGAAAAGAGGAAGTAAGAGATGGGATAAGAAAGAAAGAGAAGGGAAGAACAGCAGAGGAAAAAGCTCTGAAGCAAACCTCCAAGGCTGCACCGGTCCTGGGCCACTTCAGCCCCCACCTCCACCCCACCCACTGGCCCGCATCCTCCACCTGTGAGTGGTGCATCGAGGCCTAGCTGTTCCAGAGCCCTGGCTGGGCTGGGCTCCAAGCTCTGATGCTTTGTCAGGGTATCATTATCCCCATTCTGCAGCTCTTGTCACCTGGAGGCTCTTTCTTCTTCTCTGGACCACACACCAACACACAGGTGCCTCCTGCCTGGGTTTCAGCTCCTCCTAACTGCCACCTTCTTTTGGGGCCCTTTGCACTGCCACATAGCCATGGCTTTGCCCCTAAGGGTGCCATCCCAGCCCAGGCCCTTTCTCCCTCCTCTTCTCTTCCTCACTGAATTCTCCACTCTTTGTCTAGAGAGAGCCAAAGTCTCTGCTCTAAGGGGTTTCCTTTTTCTCCCTGGGAGGAAAAAGGTGCAAGAGGTATCCAGGGTGCTGGGCAGATCCAGCTAACTGATCACTTGTGAGAACAAAGCACTCACTTGGGTCTGGTCTGCAACTCATCCACATTCTTCTCCACAGCTCCAGGGTGGAAGCTCTTCCTTTACTGGTTATTCCACACTCAGATCTTCTGAAACTCACCACTCTCCTTAAGTCCCTTGTCGACATCTAGTTTTGCAAATTCCACTTGGGTTTCAGGAGATCGCAAAAGCTTTGAGATCTGCCTGCAACTTGCCCTGAAAACCTTGGACAAGTCCCTTCCCTGTGGACTCCTGGGTTGTGCTACAGTGAAGAGGTTGAAACTAGATCAACGAGGTAAATCCTAGCATACATGCCAACATTTCTCATCCAATGCCCATGGCAGACATTGCTAATCAACAACAGCACTCTCTTTTATGGATGCATTCCAGGCAGCTGCTACTCATCATTCAGCATTAGCTCATGACATGAAACATCTTTGCCACTCCTGGACTAGCTGATCTCTGAAGGCCCTTCTCTCATCGACAGCAAGGATTCTGTGGCCTGCTTGAATCAATATTACTTCTCCCTAGTTCCTACTTTTCCCTCCAGCTCATTCTTTTGATCATCCTCATCCCTCCCTCTCATCTTGCCTTGTTTCCAAGTCTCTGCTGCTGAGTCCATGTAAACCCTAGATGATGTCTGGGTCTCCAAGGTTCTGTTTACTGTCACTCAACTTCAGGCTCTTTGAAGGTTACATTTTCCAGGCAGTCACACTTACACATGTTGGGTGGTTCCGTGGCATTGGCTCAGGGGAGGGAGGCAGTGATTGAGACACCAGAGACAGTCAGAGGAGTAGTAGGACAAATAAGACCAAAGAAAGATTAAGAAAGAGATAACAGGATAGGCAGACAGAGGGGCTAGAGCTAAATTTATGTATCAAGGCCATCCTGGTAAGAACAGGGAGCAGGAGTTTTAATGGAATTTATCCTGGACCCCCAAGGTCACAGTGGGAGGGAGGATCAGGGAGGACCTAAAAGCAAAGGACAAAGGGAGCATATAAATTAGTAGCTTAACTGACAAACATGAAAGAGATGAAGGGATTCTTTGGTGGGGGAAACTATCGAGAATTGCCATAATGAGATGGACTAACCATGCTTCACAAGTGTAAAAGCATACACTAGTTATTGATCAGAAGAGTTTGGTAGAGTCAGGGGGATGCTGGCTAGCAGCCAATTAGAGGCTTAAAGCAAAGCCCCTTAAAGGTTGCTGGACATGCCTTATTCCATGAGAACTGCCTGGAGCAGTTTTAGAGTTTCGGGAAATGTCTCCAACTTTATCTGAGATGCATGTGTGCTTGCAGACTATGCACAAGAGTCAACCAGCCAAGAGCAGAATGACCACAAGAAAGCCCATTGGCCGGGCACGGTGGCTCATGCCTGTAATCCTAGCACATTGGGAGGCTGAGGCAGGAGGATTATTTGAGTCCAGGAGTTCAAGACTAGCCTGAGCAACATAGCAAAATTCTGTCTTTCTACAAATATTTAAAAAATTAGGAGGGTGTGGTGGTGCATGCCTGTGGTCCCAGCTACTTGGCAGGCTGAGGTGGGAAGATCACTTGAGCCTGGGGTGTCAAGGCTACAGTGAGCCATGGTGGCACCACTGCACTCCAGCCTGAGCAAGACACTAGCTCAAAAAAACAAAAGGACGAAAAGGATGGAAAGGTAGAAAAGGAAGGAAGGAAGGAAGGAAGGAAGGAAGGAAGGAAGGAAGGAAGGAAGGAAGGAAGGAAGGAAGGAAGGAAGGAGGGAAGGGCAAGCAGGCTGGATGCGTTGGCTCACACCTGCAATCCCAGCACTTTGGGAGGCCAAGGTGGGTGGATCACCTGAGGTCAGGAGTTCAAGCCAACATGGTGAAACCCCATCTCTACTAAAAATACAACAATTAGCCAGATGTGGTGGAGAGTGCCTGTAGTCCCAGCTACTTGGGAGGCTGAGGCAGGAGAATCACTTGAGCCTGGGAGGCAGAGGTTGCAGTGAGCCAAGATTGAGCCACTGCACTCTAGCCTGGGTGACAGAGTGAGACTATGTCTCAAAAAAAAGAATGCATGTAAAGGGCTTGGCATGGTATCAGGCTTGTGGCTGATAATAAACAGTAGCCGATAATGTTAGCATTACTATTATCATGGGCAACATGTCTAAGGGGTCCTTTGAGTGACCCCCTACTACACTCAACATATATATATATATACTTTAATGGTGAGATCTTCCAGGCACACCACCTAATTTGCATATGATAAATTTTGTCTAAACCAAAAAGGCTGTAATCCAAAATGTCTGCTTTTGGGCGGGATTGCTCATGTATGGGAATAGCTGGACAGCTCCCGTGGGCCTAAGAGGAGGAGTCGATTTTTCCCTAGGATGCAAAAGCCAGGTATGGGGGAACAGCAGAAGTGCCAGGCTGACAAAAGTTGGAAAAAAGACCCAAAGATGCAGACAAGAGGGGCAGGTTCTGGTCAGTTCTTTGTCTCCTTGACAATGCTGTGGGTGGGGCCCCTGTCCAGGCTGCCTGCCCTGCCCAGCACTGCTTCCCTCCTCCCCAAGAAGGAAGTGGAAGGAAAATGAGAATTCTGCTGTCTGGAAGGCTGCATGGCTGGGGTTGGCAAGCGCCAGTCAGGCCTGTAGGCTGGCAGTTAGGATGCCAGTCATCTGGGGATGAGAATCTAGGGATGAGGCTGATGAGGCAACTTCCCAGAGACCCTCCAGCTGTCCATTGCTGTCTTCCTGAGGCTGTGCAGTGGGGTGTGAAAGGAGACAGGATCTACTGACCCCCTGCGTCATGCCTGCTGATTTTGCCATGCGGCATAGAAAGAAACCCCAACCTCCCAGCAGGCTTCTACCCCCAGGACAAGAATCGTGCCCACCTGAGCCTGAGACCACAGTTGCTTTCCGGACGTCCCTCAGCAGGGTTCCACATCCATCCCAGGTGGGCACGATTCTTGTCCTGGGGGTGGAGTCAAGCAGATCTGAGTTCAAGTCCCAGCTTTGCCATTTACTGGTGTGACCTAGTGCCTCAGTTTCTGTGATGATAGCTCTGTGAGGGATCTGGGCCTCAGTTTCCTCACCCACAAGTTAGGGATGATAAAAGTAAGTTCCTGACAGGACCAAGTGAGAATGATGCATGTGAGTATTTAGCCCAGGTCTGGTGCATAGTAAGTGCTGGAAAAATGTTAGCCATTATCCTTCTAATTAATTATTACTATAGTTCGTGAGGTCCCCAAATGTACTATGATTGAGCGGTTACACCAATTCCAGCCAGGAAGTCCATATTGTCCATTATGGGAGGGACTCTCTCCAAAGTCCAGTGTGATTTGATCCTGGATCCTCTGTCACACTGAGGATATGGCCTAGGTCAGGGCTAGAGTCCTTTCAGACCACTGGAGAGCCTCCCTTTCTGTGGAAACACATGGGGAATCTTAGATGATACAGCTCCTGGACTCCTTTTGGCTTCGGGCCTGGCCAGGGTGCGTAAGGAGGCAATAGGGATGGGGGATATATGCCTCTCAACAGCTGTGCCTGAAGTGGCCTGCTTCCACATCATGGGAAACAGGACGCCCTGCAAGGGATAGGGCCCAAAGCTGCCTGGATTTCCAAGGATTTGGATCTAGACTCTAGATGGTCAGGGCTGGTGGCTGGGGGAAGCAGCTCCCACTTCTCTAAGCCATTGCTTAGTAGGAGAAAGAAGGAGGGGAGCAATGGCTCATGATGACAGACAGGAAGGCACAAGGAGACCCCAGACTCTTTTGCTGGATACTTTAGTTCAAGAGCCCCACCTGGCAGTATTCTCCTCCCCTTGCCTTCTTTTTTCTCAGGAATGGACTGTGTGACTGTGTTCCTGTGCTTACCTGTGGTGGTGAGCTGGGTCTGGGTGTGTATCTGTATGTGGGCCTTTCCTTGTCCCCCGCCCAGCGGATGCCTGGGCTGGATTGTATATTTCCGGAGTTGCCTACTTGAATCACAGGCTTTTATTTTTAGAAGATTACAAATGCGGGGGCTGGAAGAGAGAACTGAGGGCCTGGAGTTGGGGTGGGGGAAGAAGTTAGGGGTCTGAATATGGTGTATATGGAATAGGAGTGGAGTGGACACTAAGGGGAGTAAGCGAGATGGTGGGAATAAGAGAGGTAAGGAAGTTGGGAGGGGTCCCACTCTCCCAGTGCCCCAGCGCCTTTTGTGGATCAGACTTTCCTGGGGCTGGGGAGGGCCTGTGGAGGGGAACGGGTCAAGGGCCACCTCTCTGGCATGTAGCTGGGTCCCCAGGGAGGCTGAGGAGCCTGGGAAAGAGATGAGAAAAGCGCTCCCCTTCCCCCTCCCCCAGGCCTTTGGGACTGGGAGAGCAGCTTCCTGCTCAGACAACTTCTCCATCCCCTGGGCTAGGGACATCTTAACCCTTCTAGTGCTGGTATCAGAGAAACAGAGCAACACAGATGTGCACGTATGTTCTTGCAGAATGGCCAAAATGCTATGTCCCACACAGGTGTAGGCCTTCCTCTTGTTCTGCCCTGGTCAACATGCACCTCCCAGCTCTGGACCCCAAAGCCCCAGGTTACCCAAAGCAGCAAGTATTCAGCTGATTCTCCTACCGGATCAGAGTGAGGAAAATGGGGACCCTTCACCTGGCATGGGTGGCACAGCATCTGTTCTCCACTATTGGGTAGTGAGAAGATGTCAGACAGAACTTAGAGGTCGGACGTGGTGGCTCATGCCTGTAATCCCAGCACTTTGGGAGGCTGAGATGGGTGGATCACCTGAGGTCAGGAGTTCGAGACCAGCCTGGCCAACATGGTGACACCCCATCTCTAAAAAGAAGAAGAAAAAAAACCAGACAGAACTTAGAGCTTGTAGGATTAGGAAGTCCCCATCCTGACATCCTGCCATTAACAGGGGCTCCAGGCTGAGAATAAAGGAGATTTAATGTCAGGAGAGCTGGTTTACATTTCTGTCTCTGTGTGTGACCTTGGGAAGTTACTTAACTTTCTTGATTTCAGGCGCAGCGTCTGAAAATCACAAGGAAATCAAACCAGAGATAGTCTGGTGCTGTAAAAGGCAAAGAAAGAATAGCTTTTGGCCTTCCATTCCCTGGAATCCTCTGACCAAGGCAGCCCCAAGTCCCTAAACACCGAAATTCAGGGCTTTCCTCTCCATCTGCACCATAAGGGCAAGAAGCCATTTGCTTTCTCCACCCCTGAATAACCATGCCCAGCGTGGTACCTTGCACACAGTTGGCTTCCAATAAGTTTGTGATAAACAAATAAATAGATACATGACCCACCTTGACTTTGGGATGAAATTTTTTTTTTTTCTTTTTTCATTATCTTCTCAAGAGTACTAGACTAGAAGTGAGACAGACCTGGCCTGGGTGCATGCTCTGATTGTCATTTATCACTTGTGAGGTTTGGGATAAGTCACATTGTCTCTCCAAGCCTCAATTTCATTTATCTGTAAAATGGACGTTAGAAAGAAAACGTCTACCTTATGGGCCTGTCATAAGCATAAATCCAAAACGCCTTTGAAAACTCTAAGGTGATATACAAAAACAAGTAGGACTGCTATTGGTAATACTGTTAGTCCTAGACCTAATTTCAGGGGTGGTCTGAAGTGTGGTGCTTTTGAGCCTGAGGCAGCAGCTTGACAGACGTGTGACCTGGAGCAAGTTTCTTTCTTGTTTGTTTTTGGTTTTTTTTGAGATGGAGGTTCGCTCCTGTTGCCCAGGCTGCACTACAATGGAGCAATCTCGGCTCACTGCAACCTCTGCCTCCCAGGTTCAAGCAATTCTCCTGCCTCAGCCTCCCGAGTAGCTGGGATTACAGGCATGCATCACCATGCCCGCCTAATTTTGTATTTTTAGTAGAGATGGGGTTTCTCCATGTTGGTCAGGCTAGTCTCAAACTCCTGACCTCAGGTGATCCACCCACCTCAGCCTCCCAAAGTGTTGGGATTACAGGGATGAGTCATCACGCCTAGCCCTTTGAGCAAGTTTCTAAAGTGCCCTAAGCCTCAGTTATCTCATCTAGAAAATGGGGATTCTAATAGTACCTGCCACAAATGGTTATTGTGAGTTTAAATGAGATAGTACACATAAATGGTTTGCACCGTGCCTGGCACAGCAAACTCCATAAATAGTGGCTATTGGTTTTTTGTTTTTTCTTTTTGAGACAGAGTCTCACTCTGTCGCCCAGGCTAGAGTGCAATGATGCAATCTCAGGTCACTACAACCTCCACCTCCCAGGTTTAAGTGATTCTCCTGTCTCAGCCTCCTGAGTAGTGGGATTACAGGTACATACCACCAGGCTAATTTTTGTATTTTTAGTAGAGACGGGGTTTCACCATGTTGGCCAGGCTGGTCTTGAATTCCTGACCTTGTGATATGCCCGCCTCGGCCTCCCAAAGTGCTGGGATTACAGGCTTGAGCCACCGCACCCGGCCAAGAGCTAGAGTTTCTAACTGGCAAATGGTTTTCCTTAAGGGCAGGGGCCATGTCCAGCATCACCCCTCCCCAATGCTCAAGCTCCAGGAGGACAGAGGGCCCCCAATAAAGTATAGAGATTAAAACTAAGGAAGTGATCCCAGCAGTTCTCCTCCAGCCACGCTTTCACTTTCTTACCAGCTATGTGATTTCACCTGTTTGTCTGTTTTCCCCAACTATAAGATGGGTATAGTGGCTATTGTTACCCTCACCTCCCCCATTAACTACTCCAGCAGGTTCGTCCCCACCTTCCTGCCTCCAAGTAGTTGTTTTATGCATACCTTTCTTACATAATGACAGATATTCCCAGCTTTCTACTTTGGCCTCATTTGGGTGAAAATGTATCTCCCAGAAGCTGCCTGCCTCCCAGCCTGGAAGGAGACAGAGTCAGAGTGAAGGTTGCTGAGGGGAGGCCAGAGGTTGAGGGGCTATGAATTGACCGTGTGTGTGGTGGGGTACAAGGATCAGAGGCTGAGCCAGCACCCCACCAGCCACCCCATATTGAGGCTGCTCAGCCTGCCGGGCAGGGCGCATTGATGCTAGGAGCTGCTTATCAGTTTAGAGCGGAGCCACTGTCTCTGGCTGTCTCTGCACATTACCCGACCCATCCGTCCTGCTCTCCTGCGTGCCCTGCCTGCCCCCAGCTCTGCCTGCGCTAACTAGTTAATTGGATCTTGGCTAACCTGGTTATGGGCCAAGTCAGCCAACTCTTCTGCCTCCAGAAGCAGGGGTGGGGGAGGGGCAGAGCAGCTGGGCATGTGTGAGCACAAGCATGTGTGTCTGTGTGCGCGAGCCTGTCTTTGGGCTCTGGTTCTGAGCCTCCCAGGATCCTCCAGAACCCAGGGAGACTGGATCTTGGTGCCTAAAGTGAACCCAGAGCACCCTACCCCACTGTGACAGGTGCAGGGCACTGAGTCACATGACCCGATTCCAAAGCCCAGTCATACCACTAACATCGTCTATATGACTGAGGTGGGAAGCTGAGAGTCAGCTTCCTCCTCTGTAAAATGGGGCTTATAAGATGTACCACCCAGGGTGGTTGTGAAAATCAAGAGAAATAGAACATTCACTTCAATGCCTGGCACTTAGTAGGCACTCTGTGAATTACAACCAATCGTCACAATCTTTAGTCACATTGGGTTCCTGTCATCCGCCCCAATCCTAGGGAGGGTTGTAGAAAATATCTCAGGGTAGGGGGTGGGAGAGGCTTTCATTCACAGTTCTTTGCAGGTGTTTCCTCTGAGGCTCGACTCCAATCTCCTCAATTGTTCCTTATGCAAATGTTATGCTAATGATGAAATCAGCACTCCCCCTTGCCCAGCACTGGGAAGGTGACGCAGGGCTGAATCCCCAGCTTTCACTTGGCCAAGTCCTTCACCTTCCTCGCCAAAAGAGGAGCAAATGCTGGTCCTCTGACAGCACCAATCCTCAGGGCAGAGAGAGAGAGAGACCTCGTT
This sequence comes from Callithrix jacchus, assembly GCF_049354715.1. Taxonomy (NCBI): domain Eukaryota; kingdom Metazoa; phylum Chordata; class Mammalia; order Primates; family Cebidae; genus Callithrix; species Callithrix jacchus. Next base: position 40,283,067 of record NC_133503.1, read on the forward strand.
GGAGAGTGAAACAAAGAAAGACACAGTCTTGGTAGGAGACAGGCAGCCTCGTCATCGCCATAATCATCAACATTAAAAAGGCCTTTGGAAACTTCAGCTTCTTCCCCGCCCTGTATGGACTACTCTACAATTATAGAGGCCCAGCCCCCAACCCTGAAGAGCTGGAGCTGGGCTGGAGGTGGGGAGGAGCTGGAGAGAGAGACGGACAGCTAGTTTCTTTTTTTGTTTTTTTGACTGTCTCGCTCTGTTGCTCAGGCTGGAATGCAGTGGTGCAATCTCCGCTCACTGCAACCTCTGCCTCCTGGGTTCAAGCAATTCTCCTGCCTCAGCCTCCCAAGTAGCTGGGATTACAGGCATGTGCCACCATGTCCAGCCAATTTTTTGTATTTTTAGTAGAGACAGGGTTTCACTATGTTGGCCAGGCTGGTCTCAAACTCTTGACCTCAGGTGATCCACCTGCCTGGGCCTCCCAAAGTGCTGGGATTATAGGCTTGAGCCACCGCACCCAGCCAAGAGCTAGAGTTTCTAACTGGCAAGTGGTTTTCCTTAAGGGCAGGGGCCATGTCCAGCATCACTCCTCCCCAGTGCTCAAGCTCCAGGAGGACAGAGGGTCCCCAATAAACTGTAGAGATGAAAACTAAGGAGGTGATCCCAGCAGTTCTCCTCCAGCCACGCTTTCACTTTCTTACCAGCTATGTGATTTCACCTGTTTGTCTGGTTTCCCCAACTGTAAGATGGATATAGTAATTCCCACTCCTTTAGGTTACTATGAGAATTAAATAAGTAAGAACTTGTGGGCCTCCAGGAAAGCTGATCATAACTGGGGAATAGAGTGATAGCAAAGGAACAGCAAATGGCCATCCCTGTTCAGAGGCCCACGTTAGCTGGGCGGTCAGATATAACCGATCCCACTTTGCACCTGGCAACTTGATGTGTGATCAGTTTTCTTAACCAAGGTAAATAATAAAATCAAATGGTGTGTGTCCTCCCAGCTAGGTGGTTTTGAGATTGGGGTCTCCGCTGAACATTTAACCTGCCCTCTGGGTTAATGTTGGACAAGACTTGCAGTTGGACTTGAATCTTCTGACTCTATCCTCTAAATGGTATAAAAATAGGCATGGGGTTAGGGGGTGCCCAACAACAACACTGTAGGCACAGGTACAGCAGCAGGGCAGGGGTGCTGATGAGGGCAATGTGGAGCCAGACTTCCCTACGGGGAACCTCCTGCTGATACTGCCTGGAGTGGGGTGGTGGGGTGGTGGTGGTGGTGGTGGTGGGGTGTGTGTGTGTGTGTGTGTGTGTGTGTGTTGGGGTTTTTGTTTTTCTGAAATGCCCAGGCCTGTAGGCAGCTCTCCTGATCCCTCCAGTCTCTGTAGAGAGGAGCTCCAGCACTGGAAGCGTACTCCCGGGCAGACCCAGCCCTCCAGGCATAGTAGGTGCTCAATAAATACAAATTGGATGGACTAGGAAGATACCCTGAGGACACTGCCAAATAAATAACAAATTGTGCAAGCAGCAGGTCACTGTAATTAGACCAAGGAGGACAGTCAGTTATTAATGTCAGACACGCAGCAGGGTTAACAGCCATGAGGGTGGGTATAATGAAGAGAGTCACTTCCTGCACCCTCAGGGACTTCCCTTGTGATGGCCTTCTAAAGAGGGCTGAACAACACCAAGTGCCCTCTCTGCCTCCGGATCTTGCTGCCCTCCGCTTGCCTTGGTGCCCCACAACTAGGGCCCTAGTCCCTCCTGTGCCCCCCTCCCTTCTCCTAACCCTCAGCTCCTTACCTGCCCCTCTATTATGATGCCTATCAGTATGAAGCCCAAATGAGAGTTCTTTATACCCAAGCCTTATCTCCCCTGTGGGATCTAAACTTCCCAAGGGCAGGATTTATCCTGTGCCCATTACTGCATCCCTAGTTGTGGGAGCAGAGGCCCTGTCCTGTAAAGACTGCTTAATAAATGCTTGTTAAAATGGAGAATTCCAATGGGGAGGACAGGGGGAGTGAGGGAGAGTGTGGGAAAAATAAGAGAAAAAGAGGCTGGTTCGAGAAAACAGAGAGGAGGGAAGGGGAGAAAGAGGAAAGAGAAGAAACAAAGAAAGGAAAGAAGGGAGGGAGGAAAAGAAGGAGAAGGAGAAGGGAAAATAGCAAGGCAGCCATGTGTGTTCCTGGGATCAGGAACAGAAGCCTGGCGGTCCTCAGTGCTTAGAGTCTATTTGGAAAGAGAGGGTGGCCAGGTAAAGAGCCCTGTCTCTGTTCTGCCACCCCGCATCTGCTGGGGCTAGCTGGTGTGTCCCTGGCCCATACCTGCTCTCTGCCCTTCAGCCCAGGCTCCCCTTGGCAACCTACCTCTGAGGAGGGACTCCTGGGCGCCTTCCAAGGGGTGGGGCCAGGCAGAAACCCAAGCCAAGCCAGGGAGCATGGCCAGGAAGGAGTCAGCAAAGCAGATGCCACCCCTCTCCTGCTGCCTTGATTAGAGAAATTGAGATGTTAATAATATTCTGAGATGCAAGGTGCTAATTAAAGTTAATTACTGTTTCCTTGTGAAGTAACCTCTCCTCGTGTTTACCAGGAACAAGGCTGCCAGCCACTCCCCTGGCTCATGCCAATCATGATGCCCGTTGCATGGTGTACCTCGTACCCTCACAGGTGCCCTCAGCTGCCCCAGACCAGCCTGGCCCAGCCCAGGCAGGCACCAGGATCTGAAGTTCCCAAGCCTTGCCTCTTGGTATGGCACCAGACCAGTCCTGCCAAGGAGCATGGGGACACATGGGCATGAGTGACCCCTGGGGTCCGGGGACAGGACTAGTGTCCTTAGCAGCTGGCACCCCTGTCCTGTGCCTCCTCCCCTCCTGCAGAGTCTTGCCCTGTCTCTTTCCAGCTCCTTGACCTGAAACAAATTACTTAACCTCTTAGAATCTCAGTTTTCTCATCTGTAAATGGGTCTAATAGTTCCTGCCTTGTACTATTGTTGTGAGAATCAAATGAGACACTGCCTGTAAAATGTTTACCACAACCACATAGCTGGAATTTAATAAGCTCTCAATTAAAGATAACTGTGATTACTGTTGTCTTTGTTAATAATCATCTCCTTCCCAAATCCCTCTCCTGTGTGGTCTGACTGCAGGACTGCAGTTGGGTCACCTGGGTATATACCTGTCCTCTGCAGATACGGGGACACCACCCCGGCTATGCTGCAACACATGATCCCACACTAACCCACACATTTGCAAAGCATGTCCCCTGCCCCCTTGTGGAGGGCCTCCCCCTTGCTGGCACCCTGACACATCCTCTTCCCACAGCCCCCTTCCTGGTGTCAGCTTCACCCAGAGAAGTAGAGAGAAGAGGGGCAGCTGACTACAATCCCAGGAGTTCTGCAAAGCCTCTGTGTGTGTGTTTGTATCTGTGTGTCTTCACTCTTGTGTTCCAAGCTTTATAGGGCTTTGGGGGAGAGGCCACCCCCTTGGGCCAGGTTACCATGACAACCACTGCAGGTGCACACCTCCAATTTCCTCTGCTCGCTCACTCCCACCCCCACACACATAGCCACTCTGGCCAATTCAGGGGAGACACCGCCTCTCTGATGGGAATCTCCCCACCCCGCAGCCTCCAAGTTTTCTCCCCTGTCCCTTGCCTGCCTTCTCAGGAAGCCCCTGGGCTGGGGAGAGGGCCAAGGAACAAGGCGGGGCCCTGTGAAGAGATTACCCCTCAAATCCAGTTTCCTCTAGGGGCTTAGTGCTAATGAGTTAATATTGCTGTCACCCTTGATTTGGGAGGATGGAGGCTTCCGAAGAGGCCTCCCTGGATAGAGCATGAGTAATCAAAGGGTCAGGAGCCCCTGTGGCTTTGTGCATCCTTCCCAGTCAGAGGAGGATCCTTGGTTCTTTCTATAAGGGCAGCTGGGCCAGCCCAGCCTGGGGCATTTCCTGTTTACTGGCTTGGAAGGGAAGAGGAGGAGGTTTGGGGGTGAGAGGGAGTTGTAGGGACATTGATGGTACCAGGAGGCCCTGGGAAATCCTTATGACTCAGCTGCTCTTGGTGGGTCCCTGCACTCTACTCACTGTGGCCCCAGACCCAAATTTCAGGTATCCCCTTGCCCTTGCCAAGGGCACACCCTGTCCTTGACTCGCTGTTCCAGGTTTGCCCTTCTTCTCCCTGAAGTCCCTGACTCTGGCGCCTCTGTGGACCTGGATCCCTTCCACTGAATTCCATGCCTCCTTGTTCTAGCTCCGTCTACTTCCATCCAGGTCCCCCCTCTTCCTCACCTCTTTCCCATGGTCCTTCCCGACATGTCGCACTCACTCCCTTCATCTTCTAACCCTCTTTTCCTCTTTTCACCACAGTTCTCACCTAAAGCCCTACTTATCTGGGGCCTGCCCTCCTTCTCCCTCCTTTTTCTTGCTTTGGCTACAGAATTTCCAAGCAGAATTCCTTCCATCCACTCATTCATTCATTCATTTATTCATGCAACAAACATTTTTGGTGGTGGTAAATAAGTTAAACAAGGTTCTTGGCCCGGCGCGGTGGCTCACGCCTATAATCCCAGCACTTTGGGAGGCCGAGGCGGGTGGATCACAAGGTCAAGAGATCGAGACCATGCTGGTCAACATGGTGAAACCCCATCTCTACTAAAAACACAAAAAATTAGCTGGGCATGGTGGCACATGCCTGTAGTCCCAGCTACTCGGGAGGCTGAGGCAGGAGAATTGCTTGAACCCAGGAGGCGGAGGTTGCGGTGAGCTGAGATCGCGCCATTGCACTCCAGCCTGGGTAACAAGAGCGAAACTCCGTCTCAAAAAAAAAAACAAGGTTCTTGCCTCCTGCAAACTTTTTTATTCTAGTGGGAAGAGGCAGAAATTGAATGCATACAATGATCAAATAATCATAGATTGTAATACGATCAAGAAGAGACAAGGGGGGCCTGCGACCAGGATTGAAAGGGACACCTTCTATTCCCTTACTTAGGTATGTTGTCAGGACAGGTCACAGATAGCAGCCCTACAAGGGCTACCCTGAGGCAGAGGTTTGGCAGAGGCAGTCCCCCAGCTCATCTGCAAGCAGGGGGCATGGAAGCCACTAGACTTGGATGCTGTCCCTCCATTCCCACATGTTCTGATGGACACCTGCCTCCTTAGTCAACCATGACAGAGATATAAACTCAGAAGACCTCGACCTCCTGCCTATCACCCCAACCTCTGCCTCTGCTCCCACGCCACCAGCTTTTTCCACCTATGGGGTCTCCTGACAAGGCTGAGGAAATGAGGGTTAAGGGTACCAGTCCTTGGGAGTCATGTCTTTTTTTTGCCCCTAAAGCGGGGCAGGGTGTGCACTGAACACAGGGGCCAAAAAAAGACATGACTATGCAAACATATAGCCTAAAAGCTTCAGGAACGACTACTGCTGGAAGAAATGAAATATACATGTGCTGAGAGGGTTTTGGAGGGATCCTGGCCAGGAAAGGGTTCACGGGGGCAGCTTTCCTGAGTATAGCATTTTGAGGGTTGGGGGTAAGGAGGGCATTGGACATATGGAACAGCTCCAAGCCACGTGGAGTCACGCGCATATGCACAAACACAGCTCAGGGACTTTGCCCTTCCCAGTGCTGCAGCCCCATGAAATATTTAGGCTTCTGGACGCTGCTCATCCCTTATTGTCCCCCTCAGCAAGTATGCTTCCCCTACATCATTTATAGCTGTCCCCTTTCCTCCCCTCTGAGGCCTGCAGAGGACGGAAAAACAGACCCTAAGCTGGAGGAGAAGTGTGCCCCTCCAGACCCTGTGGGCAGAGGGCAGGATCCCAGCCTCACCCCCTACATGGGGACACCATAGTGAATAGCTCTGGGAGCCAGGCAAGGGCGATGAGTCTGGGAACTGAGAAGCAATCTGGGCCCCCCAAAATGGAGAAGCAGCAGCAGGAGGGGATTGGAAGATGCAGATGTCCTGGCTCCAGAAGGACCCCAGAGAAAGGACAGGAGTCTGGAGTGATGACAAAAGCTGCCATTTATTGAGCCTTTACAATTTACCATGCTAGGCAATTTATGTGCATTCTCACCTTAAATCCACACTGCATTTTTGGAATGTGTTATCCTCATCTCATAGTTAGAAAACATGATGCACAGAGAGGTTAAGTAACTTGTCCGAGACAGTCAGCCCATCCAGCTCCAGAGACCAAACTCACACACACCCTGACCTGTGTGGGTGTGTGGCAGGGGAGTCAAGCCAGGCCAGCGTCCACCCTACTCTCTCTCTCCCCAAAGACAGGGCTCCTCTCAGTATAATCCCCTCCTCCTGCTCCTCCTCCATTCCCCAGTGGTTCGGCCCAGATCAGCAACCCTATGTCCTTCATCTGTTCCATAGACAAACATTGGTGGCCAGAGATTAGGAGACTCCCAGGAAGGAGAGAAAGGAAGGTGAGGAGCTAGACAGGGTGAGCAGGAGAGAGCGAGAGTGAGAGCTAGAACTAGAGACAGAGATAAATATAGGAGACAGATAAGAAGGGGCAGAGTGGAAAGCAGGTGGGCGTGAGGGGATGCTAGTGGCAGCTGGGGGGCTGTTAGAGTGACCCATCAGCCTGTATAGTCACAGCCCACCCCATCCATTGGGTAGCAATAGAATGGATGCCAGGTGGTGTAAGGAACTCCCATCCCCACCTTCACCCAGTTCTGCCTCCACCCACCCTCCCCCTTCACACCCCTGCTTCTCCTTCCCCTCCCCCATTGTCTTCTCCGGTACAATTCTAATTAGACTAAGTGACTAAGAGGTGGTTTCCGGCTTGAACACAGCCAATTAGGCGGGGAAGAAGGGAAAGTAGCTTCCCCAAATCTCCCACCCCTACCCACCCACCCCCCGCCTCTGCCTTTTTCACCTAGACCAAGAATTCCTTTTTTTTTTTTTTTGAGACGGAGTTTCACTCTTTTTACCCAGGCTGGAGTGCAATGGTGAGATCTCAGCTCACCGCAACCTCCGCCTCCTGGGTTCAGGCAATTCTCCTGCCTCAGCCTCCTGAGTAGCTGGGATTATAGGCACATGCCACCATGCCCAGCTACTTTTTTGTATTTTTAGTAGAGACGGGGTTTCACCATGTTGACCAGGATGATCTCGATCTCTTGACCTTGTGATCCACCCGCCTCGGCCTCCCAAAGTGCTGGGATTACAGGCCTGAGTCACCGCGCCTGGCTAGACCAAGAATTCTTATCCCAAGACACCAGACTGTCAAGAGAAGTTCCCTTGATCTTGCCCACTCCTCACTGCCCACTGTGCCCATTACCTGTGTCCAGACAGCCCCTAATCTACTGCTTAGCTCCCACCCTGAGCTCCTCCATCCTCAGGGCCCAAATCCACTCACTTCTTCCTGGCAGGGGGTATAAGAAAAGGGTAGGGGTCTCCTTGGAAGGCTATCTTTCTAAGTCTCTGTACTTCTCTCTCTTCTCTTCTCCCTCTCCCTCTCTCTCTCCTCTTCCTCTGGCACTTATTTCTAACATCCGTGGACCAGGCCTACTGGTTGCCATGGAGACGCACGGTGCAGCTGGATGGTGTGTGAGTGTGTGTGAGAGGAGCCGTGTGCGCTCTGTAGCAGGGGCGGGCGGCTGTGTGAAATGTATCCATGTTCCAAGAAACATTCCTTGAGGGGGAATCAGACAGGGATCCAGGCTGCCTCCCTCAAGTGAGACCCAGGCCAAGGGGGAGATTCCAAAAGGCCTAAACCCCATAAACCCCTTGGCCATCTTCCTCTGGGAAGCACCCTCCCCTCAGCCCCTGCAGGTCAGATCCTAAATTCTGTTTCATCTAGGCTCTGGACTGGCAGATTCTGGAGGGGCCTATTCTGCTCCTCCTGCCCAAGAGAACTAGGAGCCCCAGAACCCACTGGGAAAATAGTAGGCTGAGACCTGTCCTGACACTGGGAGGGGGGTTGGGGGCAGCTATAGAACAGCTGAAAGATTAAGCTGGACAGATGGGCTGACTGATGAGGCCCACATCTCCCCAATACTGCTCCAGAGGATGGAGGTGGAGGGAAAGGGGTTGCCTCAGCAGGATGGAAACTCCCCTCCATCATCCTCACTTTGCCCAGGTTAGAAGAAAAGAGAGATCCAGGTAACTGCCCTCAGGAAGCTTAGCATCTTAGAGTAAGTACTCAGACTATGCTTTTTTCTCCCACCTCAGGGCCTTTGAATCTGCAATTTCCTTATATCTGGAATGTTCTTTACTAAGCTATAAACCTTCAGGGTTTCTTTTACTTTTCTTTCTTTCTTTTCTTTTTTGAGACAGGGTCTCACTTTGTCACCCAGGCTGGAGTGCACTGGCCAGCCTTCAGTTTCCTTGCAGAGGCTTCCCCAGCTAGGCAGGGTAAAGCAGCCCCTCCCTCCCCACCTCCAGTTACCCTCCCTCATGTCCCACTGTTTGTTTCCTTCACAGCACTTTAACACAATCTATAATTATCTCATTTATTTGTTTATTGTCTGTCTTTCCTCTAGAATGTAAGTTCCCGGAGAGAGAGTAGGCATCATGCCTGTCTTATTCAGCACCTGACACAGTGCCTGCCACTTAGTAGGTGTTAGATGTGTGCTAAATAAAAGAGTGGACAAATGTTCTCATTGAAGCCCCACGATAACCTTCAGTAATGGTAAGCGCTATTCTCCCCACCATACAGAAGAAGAAACTGAGGCTCAGTCACCTGCCCAAGGTCATGCCACTAGAAGGAGGTACAGCCAGATTTCTAACATAGGTCTCTGATTCCAAGTGTGATAGAAGGTGGGGACCATTCTTTTTTTTTTTTCCAGAACAGGTCTTGCTCTGTTGCCCAGGCTGGAGTTGAGTGGCGCAATCTCGGCTCACTGCAACCTCTGCCTCCCGGGTTCAAGAGATTCTCCTGCCTCAGCCTCCCAAGTAGCTGAGATTACAGGTGTGCACCCCCACGACCATCTAATTTTGACATTTTTAGTAGAGACAGAGTTTCGCCATGTTGGCCAGGCTGGTTTCAAACTCCTGACCTCATGATCTGCCCGCCTCGGCTTCCCAAAATTCTGGGATTACAGGCGTAAGCCACCACGCCTGGCCAGAAACCATTCTTAACTAGTCTGAACTGCACCTGGTTCATCTTCCTGTCTGTCTGCCTGTGTGTCTCCACTCCCAACCCAGGCATCACCAGAGAAACCTGGGGCAGGGAAGGAAGGAACACAGAATCCAGAATAATGTAAATCTGACCTTTTCTTTCATAGACTTAAAATCTGTAAATGGTTCCTCCCCAACCCTTCAATCCAAGCACTTTAAGTTGACCAGCAGGTCGTTAGTTCTGGCCCCTGCCTTCTTCTCCAACTTCTCCTGCCCTCCTGAGCCACCTCACCTTCTCCTCCACCTCCAGACCCTGGCACACACTTCTTCTCAGACTGCAAGGCCGACTCCTTCCTGAGTAGCCTATCCCTTATCTGCCCTTTGAAACTCAGCTCTGGCACCACTCCTTCCAGGAAGCCTCTAGACTTTGGAGGAGACTGTGCCTTTGGGTCTCCTGCCAGAATTTCCGGCTCAAGACAGGGCCGAATAAAAGATATGGTCGTTGTTTACCTGTCTGCCTTTCCCACAGAGACTGTATGTCATTCTTGGGGTCCAGTGCCGGTCTGGCACATGGGAGGGGCTCAGGAAATGTTTTTAGAATGAGTAAATCAAGCAGTGACAGGATTCTGGTACCCAGTCGGCCACCTCATCTCCCCCAACTTCCTTAACTCCTGACATCTTTTCCTGGGCTAGGCCTTGACAGAAGGAGCTCCTCAGCCTCCACTGCCGGGTCCAGTCGGGGTGGAGACAATGTGGGGCCCTCCCCCGCTGTTTCAGCGCCTCTCCTAAAGAGGTGAGGCCTCAGGTTTAGGGAAGGGTTGCCACAGCCACCGGAAGCGGGGAGGATCTGTGATTCTGTAACTGGAGATAGGTGGGGGGATTGGGGTTGCAGATTGAGGTAGGGAGCTGACCTAACCCTGTTGAGTCAAAGCCTGCCCAAGAAACCTGTGCCTTTCCTCCCCACACCCCCGTCACCCCGCCGCCAGGCTCTCGGCGCGTCTGATCCGGCCTTCCCTTCTTCATTCCCTGCCCCGCTCCGCCCCCAACGGCAGCTCCAACTTGGGTCTCTCCGAAAGCAGCAAGGAGCCTCGGGGTGGGCTCTAGGCCCCGCGATGCTCCACATCTGGGGAACGGATGAAGGGGTGCCAGCAACCCCCGCCTTCCCCGCGGTCGATCCGGGTTTACACGAGGCTCATCCGGGATTAGTCCCTGCGCTCGGCTAATCCCTCAGCTGCTGGACCGACCTCGGGGTCCGGAGCGAGGCCCACACAGCACCGGGCCGGGGAGCGAGGACGCGGGCCCAGCAACAGCGCGCGACGCGGTGGGGGTCGGAGGAGGGAGCAGCGCCCCGGGAGGCGGGGCCGGGAACCTGCTGATCCGGTCTCTGTTTTCCGACTTCTCCGGAGCCGGTGTTTACCCGGGAGCCGGACGGAGGAGGCCGAGGCCGATCAAGCCCGGAAAGGGGGAGGGGAGCGCAGTTGGAGACCGAGGCTGAGACCTTTTCGGTTGCCGTCCCCTAAATCGACTTCCAATTCTGGTTCCTGAGCGTGGGAGAACCCGACAGACAGTTGTCTCCCGCCCCTTATCCCATCCAGTTCCGCAATTCACACTCGTTGCCAAAGAGTGGGGAGTGGGAATGGATACACCCGGGAACGATTGCACGTCTTGGAGGCGCCGGGGGAAGAAGGCAGCGCAGCACAACCTTCCTCGGCAGCCACCCTCACACCGTCCTGCACCTGAGTTCTGGGGGAAAGGGGTGCTCACAGCAGGTCGGACCCAGCGGAGCTAGCAGGGGTCACTTTGAGGTGTATGGACTCGGGGTCTGTCCTCAGTCCGCGTCAGCTCGACCCCATCCCCGATTAACACCAGTGCAAGTCTCAGTCTCGTCCTTCGCGTCCCCCAGCCCTTTCTAAGGTCCAGATTTAGCTCCTACTATCCACGGGACGCAGGCCCGAGGACCCGGAAGAAGCGGAGTGGGGTCCGGTTTTCACACTTTTATTGTAAAGCTCGGGAATAATTACACGGGTCTTTCATTGACAGCTCAGCAAACAAACCGGAAACGAACCGAACCGGAGGGGGTAGGGGCGGTGCCTGCGCATGCTCGCGGCGGGGGTTGGGGGGGGTCAGAAAGAGAAAGACGGAAAGAGACAGAAATCATTACAAATCAACGGGATTGTGCTCGCAGCGCCAGGGATGGGGTGGGGGAGGGGGCCCTTCCCGGGAGGAGCGAGGCGGTGGGAAGTGGCACGAACCAAGAGAAACACGACCCCAATGTGGGCACCCGACGCGCCCAAAACCCCCCACCCCGACCCCCACCCCCCTACACACGAGAGAGACACGGCCCCCCTCCCCAATCAGGTAACCCGAGGAGACCCAGTCTCCCCTCCCCATGGGCAGACACACCCGCCCGAAACCCGGTGGGAGAGACACAGTCCCCCCTCCCGGAGAAGTCCCCAGTGGAGAGGCCCCTTAAGAGACTTTCTCATGGCCAACACAAGCCCTCCCAACACCCGGAGACAGCCCCAACCCAGGGAAGAAATGGCTCCAGAGGCCCCACCCTCAGGAGAGAGAGGTATCTCAGGGCCCCTAGGAGAAAAGACAACTCAGAGATGCCCAGCCTCATCCCAAAGTGCTGCAGGGCAGAGAAACCCCGTAGGAGAGATGGGGGCAGGGCCAGAAACATCCCTTCCCAGACATGCTTCAGAGATAGCCCCCTTCCCTGGGAAGAGAGATGGCCCCAGACTGACTTGCCTTAAGTACTCCCAGGAACTCTGGGAGGAAAACAGGCTCCCCAGAGAGCCTGGATAAGCGGGCGAGACATGCTCCCGTGGTCCTCAGTGGGAACACATGTCCCCCAGAGACTCCCAAGGGGAGAGATAGGGCCTAGAGAGCCCCCAGAGGTGAGAGATGCCCAGAGAACTTCCCCCCACCCTGTGATGTGAGACATGCTTCAGGGACCCTAGGAGAGAAATATGTCCCCATATACCCTTCCCCTACTGAGAGACATGCCCTGAAGTAGGGGGATGGGGACCGACTAGGTCCCCTCTAGGAAGACACAGACTGGGTCAGGCTGGGTTTGAGGGGGGCTCTCCTCTGGCCAAATGTCGCCTATTGGTACATAAAACTGTACACGACACAGGCATTGGGGAGGGGCTTCACAGACCTAGGACCCACAGGTGTAGTCCCCAGTGCTGTCACCATCCCCTGCCCACCTTTGGTTTCATCTCTCCAGTGCCCAGTTGGTAACAGATGCAGTGCCCTGGCCCCAACCAGGGGGATAGGGGCTCTGTGTTTGCCTGTAGGAAGGGCTTCTGCTCTGTGCTTCTCAGCCCTCCCAGCCATCTGGGCCACCTCTTTCTTCTGGCTTCTCCATTGTGCAAAATGCTCCTCTGCCCTTCCACTCAGTGCTCAGGGGTCTCTAAGACCAGGGCAGGGTACCCAGGCCACCAGGGGCTTCCAATGGGAGTCCACTGACCCCAGGAATGCCGCCTGTCTGGACCACCTTCTCCACCAAGCAGATGGGCCTCATACAATCTTCTTGCCAGAATCCTGATCTCCAGGACCCAGGACAATCCTTGAGGCCACTGCCCCACCAGCTGGGCACCCAATACTACCAACTCTGAGACTATTGCACCTGCCCCGTTTGTGCAGGGGAAAAGGGCTGTCTCATTAACAAGCCCCCTGCCCATTTCCTGGGCCTCCCCCAGGGAAAGGAGCCTTTGGCCAACCCCTAGACCTGGCTGCTGCCACCCCAGCCCACTCTACCCCTTCCCCTCCATAGAAGGGCTATGTATGCTGGGGCTACCAGCCTAACAATGCTCTCTTTCCTAGCACTGTCACCCCAAGCCAAGTTAGGGGTAAGGGGCAGAGAATAGGGTGATTCTTCAGCCCCCTGGCTTTTCCTGGGTGGGGGTGGGGTCTTTGGGGTACAGGAGTCAAGACCCCAGCAGCACAGCTCCCAAAGGCACCAGACGACCCAGCAGCCTGTACCCACCCCTCCCACACTTGGGCCACCTCCCCAAGCTTAGACTAAGTCAAGCAAGGGCCATACCCTGAGTCTCCAGCCTCCCAGCCTGGGCCCCTAGGGAGCTGGAGAGGTATGGGCCAAGGCAGTGGGGGTTTCTGGAAGGAAGAGGGGCTGAGGCTTTGAGATGGCCACAGTGGGAGATGGGGGCTCTGCAGGACACCCCTTACACCCTGGCCCCCTGAGGTGAAGAAAAGAACTCCACCTCATCATGGCTGACTGGGCTTCTCTGCCCCCCAACCTCCCTACCTCCTCCCCCATGGGACCCCTGACCCTGGCAAAGGGAAGCCCAACTGGAAGAAGGGGGCCTGGAGCCCAGGGTGCCCTGAGGCAGCCCTCCCACCCCCTGAGATCAAGGCAATGGTGGTTTTACAGGCTGACGGGTCAGTCATGGCAGGGGCTGGGGGTTGGGGAGGCAGGGAGGGGGCAGGATGCAGGCCCCCTGTATCAGGAGCAGCACCCAGCCACCCGCTGAGCAAACCTTCCTGCTCCCAACTCACCCAACCAGGCCAGAGGCACAGTCATCCCACCCCTGTCCAGCTGCCCCCCACAGCCTCAGGGCCCCTCTGTGATGCTCATCTGGATGTGGGAGGCCAGCCTGAGCGGGGATCCCCCCCAGGGCACAGCGCAACAGTTCCAAAAAAATAGAGATTTGTATTTTTTAAAAAAAATTAAATAAAAGCCCAGCTCTGCTGATAGGCAAATGTTACCCCCGTCCCCACCCCCACCCACCCATTGTTTTCCTGGCCTGCACCCCCATCCCACCATGGCCCCAGGGGTATTTACAACATGGAACAATAGAGGCCTGGGTTGGGGGGGCACTGCGGCAGGGAGGAGGGGGCACAGGGCAGGTTCCCCGCCAGAGGGGTCCCCCAAGACAACACAACATCAACAATAAAAGTTGCAAATCAGGCAGAAATGGGAACGTCATTCCAAGGTCCTTATATACAGACACTGCATGACCAGCAGGGAAGGGGGGCCCAGATGGGACTAGACGTGGGCATGTGGCAGGCAGGTGGGCCAGCCCAGGGGCAGCAAGGGAAGACGAGGCCTCCACTCCACTCCCACCCACCCGTCCCTACCCCACCTTTGGTAACGAAAGCCCTTCAGGGAGCCCCTAGCGGTCAAGAGTTTCCTCTGGGAGCTCCCAGGGAAAGGGGCTCCCCAGTTCAGCCCTGCTTCAGGGCTAAAATTGGGCGTGCTATCCCCGCCCTGGTCGGCCATGAGGGAAACAATGAGTTAGGAGTGTGCTGCCCACCCTTGACTCCACTATCTGCCCAAATTGAGGGGGTGCTCCCTGGAAGTCAAGGAAAGGAGCCCAGTCATTGCAGAGGAGCCCTCTTGGGCATTAGCTGGGGGAAGCCCCATAAAGGGGAAGGGGCCTCTAGGGGCTGGGAGATGGAAATGAGGGGAGAGGACCTGGACCCTGCATGGGAGAAGGGCCAGCGTGGTCATGAGGCCAGTGTTACCCCCAACTTGGGGCCCTGGCCAGGAAGTCCACGCTGAAAGGGTCTAGAGTGAGGCCCTGGAATGGGCTCATTTGGGAACTGGCCGGCGGCTGGGGGAGGGGGGCCGGCCGGCCAGAAGGGGGCTCACAGGTAGATCTCGCGCTTGGCCGTCTGGGCAGATGCCGGTGTGGCTGCGGGTGGGAAGTCCGAGGTCTGGGTCAGGGGGATTTCCTCCAAGGTGGCCGAGTCCTTGCAGGAATCATGGCTACTGTGGGAGAAGGCACTGTAGGAGGGCAGGAGGCGCACGGGGGCCGTTTTGGTGTTCCGGTCTTCCGGGGGACTGGGGCTGCCGGCGCCCGCAGGCTCCTGCCCTCCTCGGTCCTGGTAAGGCACGAAGGTGGAGAGTTTGAGGGCGCTGCTCTTGGTCCGGCGGCTGGGAGATGACTGGCCAGGCATCCAGCATGTGTCAGAGTGGCCAAACTCACTGCACTCCCGGGTACATGTGCCTGTCATGGCGACATCAGGCAAAGGGCGAAGGTCTGTAGGAATGAGCGGGGAAGGACAGTCATCAGACATACAGCGTCTGCGAAGCTTTGCGTCATGGCCTCCCACTGGCACCTAAAATCTGCCTCATGACAGGGGTACACGCCCCTTCCTCCTGACCACTCAACTCACAGGCATACACACCCTCGAATAGACACATATACACCCACCATCCACCTACTGTACACACACACACACACACACACACACAGTATCTATCCTTTCTTTTTCTTTCTTTTTGAGACAGAGTGGAGTCACCCAGGCTGGAGTGCAATGGCACCATCTCAGCTCACTGCAACCTCCACCTTCCCAGTTCAAGCAATTCTCCTGCCTTAGCCTCCCGAGTAGCTGGGATTACAGGTGCCCGTCACCATGCCTGGTTATTTTTTGGATTTTTAGTAGAGATGAGGTTTCACCATGTTGGCCAGGCTGGTCTTGAACTCCTGACCTCAGGTGATCCACCCTCCTCGACCTCCCAAGTGTTGGGATTACAGGCATGAGCCATTGGGCCCAGCCTTATCCTTTTTTTTTTCTTCAAGACTCTTTTTCTCACTCTTGTCACCCAGGCTGGAGTGCAGTGGTGTGATCTTGGCTCAATGCAGCTTCAATTTCCCAGACTGAGGTGATCCTCCCACCTCAGACTCCTGAGCAGCTACGACTATAGGCATGCACTACTACACCTGGCTAAATTTTTGTATTTTTTTTTGTAGATATGGGGTTTAGCCATGTTGCCCAGGTTGGTCTTGAACTCCTGAGCTCAGGCAATCCTCCTGCCTCAGCCTCCCAGAGTGATGGAATTACAGGCGTGAGCCACTGAACCCTAAATAGACACATTTCTTCCAGACTCACCTACCCTACAGTGCTCTTCTCACACACCCACCAATTTTGGCCTCAGGTGTACAAACACACTCTTATCTAAGTACTGCCTCCTCTATCTTCAGACTGGCTTCAACATCCAAATCTATCCTCAGGCAGGGTTGAGGAAACCCCCATCCTCATTGAAGGAAACAATCAATCTCTCTCTCTCCCTCCCTCTCTTACACACACATAGATAGTCATGGATGCACAAATCTACTATAGTGAGCACCTCTATTGTCAGATAAAATTGGGCACATGGCTTCCTTCAGAACCCCCTCAAGCCTCACATGCTCCCAGTGGTCCTGGAACCCCCACCCTCCCCCAGCACAGCGAGGCCTTGCTTTAAAGCCAGGGGGAAGGGAGAGCTTCTATGTGGGGTATTCACATAGAGGCACATACTCACATCCACAAGCACGCTCATGCAGCCCCTCCCCACCTCACTCTGGCCCCTAAACCATCCACCACCCCTGGCCTTGCCCCGGCTCCCTGCCCAGAACACCCACGGGAACAGGAGTTGGCTGCCTGACATCAGCAGTAGCCGGTGTAGTTGCTGGGCAGCGGGGGTCTCCATGGGAACGGCTGGGCCACGAGCACTTCCTGTCACAGCTGTCCCTGTCCTGCCCTTGCTCAGGGACAGCACCAGGCAGTGACCCCCCCCAGGGACATGGCTGAGCAACACTGCCTGGGACAGGGGCTCCCCTGGCACCACCCACCCTGGCTTGGCCTCCTGCCAGTGCCAGGTGAGGAGGGGACAGCTCTGTTGTTAACCCTCAAAGTGCCAAGGCTCTACAGCTCAGAGCAGAGTTGGGGGTCCCAACATAGCTCAGAGCAGAACATGGGCACTGGGTGGTCAAGGCTGGGTGCTGGGCAGAGTCCCACAGACCCCAGACCCCAGAGCAGCTCCCACATACCTGGCACTCTGCCTCAGGGCCTGCTCCGGCCAGCCGGCTCTGCGCGGGCACAAAAAGGACGAGACGGGCATGAGATCACGTATGGAGGGGTGGGGTGGGGTGGAGGACACTCTGAGATCTAGTGCCTGGGAGGTTAGACAAGGGCCCTGTGCCTGAGGCAGGGGAATGAAACCTTCCATCTTTTGTGGGGA
The DNA here is from genome assembly GCF_049354715.1 of Callithrix jacchus. Lineage (NCBI taxonomy): Eukaryota > Metazoa > Chordata > Mammalia > Primates > Cebidae > Callithrix > Callithrix jacchus. The sequence continues at coordinate 40,300,091 of NC_133503.1, forward strand.
AGGGAGGTTTTAAATTAAGGGAGTGGATGAAACCCGAGGACAGCTCCAAGTTAGAGTCTTTCCATCTCAGGGGCTAGCTCGTTCACTCTCCTCCTCCACAGGCTGCTATGGACGCCTTCACACATACACACGCATGTGCACAGCACCCACACTGCACACACACTTTCTGACAGCATACCTCAGCATCCATTCCCATGCTGATCTCTGCTCCAGCTCACACCTCCCTTTTGCCATCATCCTCCAAATCCCTCCCAGTCAGGTCTTTCTCCTCACCAGACCTCCTGCCTCTCTTCCTCAAAGAGGTGCCAAACCTTCTCCCACTCCTCTCCCCAGTGGATTGTCACAGCGTTCTCTGAGACCCCTGTAGCATCCAGGGCCCATTTTCTATTCTCAAGGCCCTCCTATCCATTAGAGGACCACCACCCACCTCCTCAATGCTTCCTCACCATTATATGAGCCTTCTGGCCACCACGCTCAAGTCCCTGTTCCCAGGTGGCAGTGTAAACATGGCTGGATACAATAGCTTTGGAGTCAGAGAAACCTGGGTTTGTATCCCTCCCAGGTCTGTCACTTTCTAGATGTATGACTTTGGGCAAGTGACTTAGCCTCTCTAAGCCTCGGTTTCCTCCATCATAAAGTGGGTGCCATAAACCCACTCAGATCACAGAGTGGTTCTGGGGATCAAATGTGTGTATACCCGAAAGCCCTCCTCATGGCGATGATGACTGAACACATAAGAACTCAATACGGCTGGGCGCGGTGGCTCATGCCTATAATCCCAGCACTTTGGGAGGCCGAGGGAGGTGGATCACTTAAGGTCAGGAGTTCGAAACCAACCTGTCCAACATGGCAAAACCCCATTTCTACTCAAAATACAAAATTAGCTGGGCATGGTGGTACATGCCTATAATCCCAGCTACTTGGGAGGCTGAGGCAGGAGAATCGCTTGAACCTGGGAGGTGGAGGTTGTAGTGAGCCAAGATTGTGCCACAGCACTCCAGCCTGGGCAACAAGAGCAAAACTCCATCTCAAAAAAAAAAAAAAAGAAAAAGAGGAGGATTTGTTTAGGGCCTCGTCACCATTCCCAGGCTTCCACTTATTCCTGGGGTGCCCTGAACATGGTGCTGTGCCTCACCATTCTCGGGGTGCTCCATCTCTCCTATGCTGCCGTCAGGGGTGGTGCGCTCATAGTGATCCTCAGGCAGGGCCAGGGGACCGAGTCGAGGCCCCGAGGATGACTTGCTGGATGGTGTCTCAGACTCCTCCAGGCCACTATCATAGTAACTGTGCTGGGATGGGTCCTGCAGCTCCTGGGCCTGGCTGGTGGCCGAGAAGGTGACGCGGCGGTGAGGTAACTGCAGGGAGAGAGATTGTCACTACTGACCACCCAGCTTGCCCACAGGGCCCACCGCCATACCAAGCCCTAGTACAAGCCAAGCACCACCCTCCCTAGGCCTCAACAGCAACCAAGAAGGGACCCAGGTCCAGCACAGCACACTCCTCCCAAAAGCACAGGCCCCAGTAGAAGACTGCTCCTAAGTTCTAGGACAGCTCCTTGTACAGCCAAGTCCACATAGTGGAAGTCCCAATACAGCGCAGGCCCCAGTGTTATTATAGCCCCTGCACCACCCCAATAACCCTCATCCAGTGCAACCATTTGTTATAGCACAACCCTTTTAGCTCTAACCCAGCTTCCCAATATTGGCACAGCCTCCCTTTAATCCCAAAATGGCCTGTAATACAGTGTAGAGCCCAATACCAGAGTAGCATGATACCACCCTACTCCCCTAATTGCAGCACAGCCTCTAAACACCAGCATAGCTTGCAATTTCTAGAATAGCTTCCTAAAAGCAGCAGATTCCTAACTCCCAAACAGCTCACCAATACCAGAACAGTTCCCTCATTTTCAAACAGCACCCTCCAAACTCCAGCTCCTCACCTGTCTCACTGCTCTTGCCACTGTCTCCTTCCAAATGAGGGCCAACCTTTCTTATCCTCTGTTCCTCATCCCTGGTTTGTGATGTTGCAGCAGCCTCAGGACTCCCAGCTGAGGCCTCTCCCATTCAGCCCCCCATCCCCATTTCACTCCTCTCCAGAGAGATCTGGGAGTGAAAAACAGAGGGAGGAGCCTGATAACAAACCAGGGCACCTGGGGGAAGGGGGCAAAGCAGAACAATGGAAACTCCCCAGTCTTCCTGATCAGGAAATAGAATATTCACTGGAGAGGGTAGGGCCCTGCCAGGAGCCTGGATATGGGTTGGGGGTGGGGAGGGCATGGCACCCATTAGGGATTAGGAAAGCTGGTCTCAAAAGGAGACTCCTTCCAGGAAATAGGAAGGAGTTTCTGGGAGGGCTGCCGGTTATGAGGAGCTGGATGAGGAGCCAGACTTGGAGGCTTGGACTGGGGACTGGGGACCGGGGACTGGGGACTGGGGACTGGGGACTGGGGACTGGGGGTCGGGGGAGTGGAATGGTGACAGGCTGCTCCCAGCCAGCAGGCCTGTAGGCCTGCCACAGGTTAATGATCAGCCCTGGAACCTGGCAACCTTAACTTGGCACTTGGCACAATCAGCCAGCTGCCCAAATACCCACTTGGGACTGCCACAGATTTTTCTGCCAACCAGAAATTAGGAGTTGTGGAGGGCGCAGACCCAGGGCCCCTGGAGGCCAGGGGTGAAAACAGCCAAGCCCAGGGCCCTGCTGATGAGTCTCCAAGCTCCTTCCAATCCTTCAAGACTTTGGCAGTGCTTTGTCTTACTCTGTAACTCTGGATAGGTTATGAAGATGGCCAGGGGAGGTGGCCCTGGCTTTGTAGACTTACCCTCCTAAAGCCCCATTCAAGGCAGCTAGGGTGGGAGAGGCTATCAGGACAGGATTTTTGGAGCTGCCAGGAAGGTAGTCCAGAACTGCCTCCCCACTATCCCCATTCCTGAAGATGGCTCCCCTCATCTTCAGGAATAAGCGATCGTTCTTGGGATCCTTGTATTGATCTAAAACACTAAAGGGTCTGGGTGATGACTGATAAGGTCTCCAAACCTGACATGGACTTTTGGATCTGGGAGGCTACAAAGGAATGTTGCCCACCTGGTGGAGGGGTGAACAGGGCCCACAGGGTCTGGGGGGCACGGGTAGCACGGTTGTTGGTGCTTCTCTTTCCAGTTTTCTTTCAGGATACTGGCCAGCAGCCCCACCGTCCTGCAGAACCCACACCTGGTCATTGAGGGCTTCGGTCCTGCCTACTAAGCTAGTCGCTTCGTCTCTTTTCCCATGATTCTTTTCTGTAAAATGGAGGGTTGGGTTACACCCAACACTTAATGTTCCCTCTAATTTTATGACTATCAAATTATAAAAGCCCAGATCAAAAATCTCTCTCAAACTCTTTGAGTCCTGAAGCTCTAGACACTTGCTGATTATTTCCAATCGGCTCTGCCTACTGGCCGTTAAGATTCAACATGTCTGAGACAAAATTCTTCTTCACTTAGCTTCTATATGGGCAGTCATCTCATCACTGTCCCATTACTCAGACTCAGAAGGCTGATGCCTACCTGGAAGTCCTGGGAGCTCTCCCCTCATTCCCCATCCCTATCCCATATCCATTTATCTCTTGAATCCTGTGGGTTCTTTCACCCTAACCTTGGCCAAATTTATCCATCCATCACCCCCATTGCCACCATCAGTCCAAACCTTAGAGGTTCAGTCCTGTACCTTCATCTCTATGCCCTTTTAAGCCCACCATATATTCCAGTGAACTTTCTAACACTCAGTTCATCTAAAACACTCATGAGCTTTCAGGGATTATTTCTTTCTGAAGTACTTTTGGCTCCTATGTCCTCTACAACCTACAGTTCTTCCAGTCTCGTCTTTCAGCTTTCTCTTATGCCCTCCATTCTTGCCAGAATATTACTTTTTCTGCCCTTTCCCTGCCTCCAACTTGGTTCACTCCTGCCGCAGGAGTTTGCTCACACAGTGACCCTGCAAGGAGGCAGGGGACCCTCCTGCCCTAATCCTGCTCCTCATTGACAAGTTGGCTCGAGTTGTACTTTCTCCTTCCAGAAGCCCATTTCCATGTCCTGTGTAGTTTTCACATACTGTGCTTGTCAAAGGAAGGGAGGGGCAATATGGTGAAATAAATTCAGAAAACTCAAGAGGTGAACAAAATTGAGACTGGGCATGGTGGCTCACACCTGTCATCCCAGTACTTTGGTAGTCTGAGGTGGGCAGATCGCTTGAGCTCAGGAGTTGAGACCAACCTGGGCAACATGGAAAAACCCTGTCTCTACAAAAAATACAAAATTATCCAGGTGTGGTGGTGCACACCTGTAGTCGCAGCTACACAGGAGGATTGTTTGAGCCCAGGAGGCAGAGGTTGCAGTGAGCCAAGATTGTGCCAGTGCACTCCAGACTGGGCGATAGAGCAAGACCCTGTCTCAAAAAAATAAAAATTAAAAGGCCGGGCATGGTGGCTCAAGCCTGTAATCCCAGCACTTTGGGAGGCCGAGGCGGGTGGATCACGAGGTCAAGAGATCGAGACCATCCTGGTCAACATGGTGAAACCCCGTCTCTACTAAAAATACAAAAATTAGCTGGGCACAGTGGCGCGTGCCTGTAATCCCAGCTACTCAGGAGGCTGAGGCAGGAGAATTGCCTGAACCCAGGAGGCGGAGGTTGCAGTGAGCTGAGATCGCACCATTGCACTCCAGCCTGGGTAACAAGAACGAACCTCCGTCTCAAAAAAAAAAAAAAAAAAATTAAATTAAAATTAAAACAACGTCTAACAGGTTCCCCCCTTTTTTGGAGGACTCTACAGAGCCTTTAATAGTTGAATTAAATAGTAATCATGATAATAATTAAATAGTTGAATTTAATAGTAATCATGAATCTCTTACTACCAAAACTAACTTCATCACAGAACCCCTTTTTTATAGCAGAATAGATAATAGAACTGCCTGCTTTGTGTTTGAATCTGGCTGCATCACTAGTTTTCACTTCTGCAAATTGAACATTAAAATGACCCATATATAAAGAATTATGAGCACTGAATGAACTAATTCACACAAAGTGCTTAGCATGGTACCTCCCACCTCATAAGGATTCAAAAAATGGAAGTGAGTGGTAGCAGTAGACGTAGTTTCATGAAGTAAGTTGGGAAAAGCTTTAGTAGGGTACTTCTCATTCAACTCTTAAGACTCTCAATTGCCTCATCACTCACTTATCTGTCTTGTACAAGTATAGCCATTTTTCCTCAGGGTCTAGTACCATGCTGAGCACTCAGTGGAAACTTGGCCTATGTGTGTTGATGATGACAACAGGTGGTGTGATTTGGTTGTATCTGAATATTGAGAGAAGACATTCAATGTGGCTCGATGTATGGGTTAGGATGGATTAGAGCTGAGTAAAAGACAATTCTTCAGACCCTGGGAAAGAAAAAGAAGACACTAAAGGAATAGGAGAAAGATAGAAGCAGTGCCAGTAAGGACAGAAAAGGAAGAGAAAGAATGGGAGGTCAGGAGTTGCTGGAGGTCATGATGTGGTTAGGTCTCACTTTTCCAGGCCCCACTCCTCCAAGACCCCGGGAGTTTTTACTTTGCCCTCTCCCCCACACCCAAGGCATTGGGGGAGTGGATGGAATCAGAGGAGAGAGCTGGCACCTTATTCCTCCTGGGAGTGTCTCAAGCCTCTTTAGTCACCATGGAGATAGGTTGCCTCTGGCTTCAGAGACTCCCCCAGGACCTGAGGCCCCTTAGCCACGCTTTAGCCTTCCTCCCACTCAGGCACAACCAGAGACGGGGTAGACCCCGGAGAGCAAGAAGTGAGAGACGGAGAGAGAGAGAGAACCAGCAACCCAGAGTGGCCAGAGCAAGGAACGGAAAGAGGGGAGGGTGGTAGCATCACAGGCAGAAGGCAGAACTAGGAAGCCTCTGCTCATGAGCAGGGGACCCCCTAAGAGTGGGGGTGCAGGGCAGGTAAATGCAGAGAACTTCGGAATTCCCTCTTCTCCCCCTCGGCCCCTCCCTTTAGCTTGGGCTGGTGATCATGGTAGGGAGACAGAAGGCAGGGCCAGCTAATTGCTGGTGTTGAGTGCGGTGGTGATGAAGAGGCTGGGGAAGGGACTTAAGGGAAGGGCTTGCCCTGGGGGAAGGTGGCTGGTGTAACTGAGAGGTTCTTTGCCTTCACCCAAGGCAGGAAGGCTGAATGCCACCCCCTACCAGGTGCTCCAGTCTGAGGTCTGTCAGAGGCAACTCAGTTTGAGCAGATTAGAAAAATCCAGTCTCAGATAGGGCAGGACTTGGGTACAGCTCCACCTCCCCTTTCTGGAACATTCTTAGGAAGAAAGCCCTACAGACATGGGGCAAGGGGACACACTGCCAGACATCTCCATTTGAAGGCTGGTCAGAAGGGCACTTTCCCAGATGTGGATAGAGACATGGGGGTGGATGGTAAGATGGTAAACTAAGATAGTGTGGGGTGCAGTGGGCAGGTCTAGGATGTGGAAGGGGCAAAGAGAAGGGAAGGGGAAACTGAAGTAGGACTGAGGACAAAGGGCTGCTTCCAGTCTCTCTCGCTTCTTCTCTCAGTTCCAGAAAATAAGAAACCAAAACTCCAAAAATAGAGAACTTTATTGTCAGGGCCAAGGGCATGTGGAACCCCACCCCAGGAGCCTAGTGGTGAGGAAGAGGCTGATGCACAGGACACACAGGAGGCACAATGGGGAACTCCTCCTCCCTGGCACACTCCCCACTCAGTTATCCACGGGACCGCAGTTCTCCCTGTTCCCTCCTAGAGAAGCACCTAGGGCTGGTCTGATAGAGACCTAGGAAATGGAGTAGACTTCTTCCCCATTTCCCTCCCCACTTCTGCTCACTTGGCCCCCAGTCCCCACCCACAATCCCCAGCAGCTGGTCCAGGGTCTGGGGACTTGGCAAGTCACTTCCCAGTTGGGAGAGGGCAGAGATAGAGCCCACCTTCCCTTAATCTTCACTCAGCCTAATCCCTGTGCCTGGGTGAGGCAGCAGTGTTCTCACCAAGGCCCCACCTCCCACTGCTGGCTCAGGCAGGCCCTCACACAGGCAGGCACAGTACACCTGCTCCATCACTCCCACACCTCGGTCCAGATGGCTCCGTGGTAGGGGTGGGGTGGGGGCCGGGGTGTGCTGAGCCGAAAGGGCTGGCCTACCTGCTTGCTGGGGTATTTGGGGGGGTTGGTTCGGTAGCTGTAGTCGGAGTACTGCTCAGAGCCCGTGGACGTGGTGTCCCCGGTGCCCACGAATGTGTTTGCAGGTGGCAGGTCCTGTACCACCTGGTGCTTCTTGGAGGCCGAGGGTGACTGGGGCTGCAGCTGGATGGAAGGCAGTGGGGAGTTAGAGCGGTAGTGGCGACCTAGGTCAGGGCTGCCTGGTGGGTAGTTGAGGGGCAGGTGGATTCGGGGACTGTCCCCAGGGGCGTCACTCATCAGGTTGAACTTGAGGGACTTCTGTAGCCCAGCCTCATCCTCGTCCTCCACTGGCTTCACAGGCTTCGGGGACTTGCTCTTCTTGCCTTTGCTTTTGTTTCCCTTGGAGGCCTTGCCACTGGGCTTGGGGGCGTACAGGTCCTTGGTCTCCTTTTTACCAGCCTGGTAACCACTCTTGGCCTCCCGCTGCCGGCAGTAGCGCACAAGAACCGCCAGGGCAATGAGCAAGGCCACGGCCACCACACCAGCCACCACACCAAAGAGAATGTTGCCACGCTGCTTGGAGCGCTCGTATTCTGGATCCCCAGCGATGTCAATATCCAGTGGCGTGTCCAGGCTGTGGCCCAGGAGGGTGTCCAGCAGCGTGCGGTTGGCCAGAGTCTCATTGACATAAAGGTGGACCAAGGCTGTGCCATAGCGTGGGGGCTTGCCGCGGTCACTGACCTTAACCACCAGGCGGTGTAGCCCATGGTGGCGCCGCTCAATCTCCTTCTCCAGGGTGATGGCACCTGAATGTGATCCAATCTGGAAGAGTCCGTAAGGGTTGCCACCTGCGATACTGTAGATCAGCTCAGCGTTGACACCAGAGTCAAAGTCCTCGGCTGCCACTTGGCTGACCGTCTCACCAAGACGTGTCTGGGGGGTCAGCAGCCGGTGAGAGGCATTAGAAGGAGCAGTGATATAGGGTGCATTGTCATTCTCGTCTAGCACATTGATGGTGACACCAACATAAGCTGAGCGAGGTGGGACGCCACCATCCACTGCCTTCAGCTGGAAGGTGTAGGTGCTTTGTTGCTCTCGATCGAAGCTCAGGCTGGAGAGGATGGTGCCTGTGCCATTCTGGATAACAAAGTCACCATTGTCCTGCTCCACTGAGAGCTGCACCCGGGCATTCTCCCCCTTGTCTCCATCAATGACAGTCACCATGCCCACTGGACTCAGTGCTGGCATGTTCTCCATCACTGAGAAGTTGTAGCCACTCAGCATAAATTTGGGGTCATTGTCATTGCAGTCAAGCACATTGACAAGGACAGTGGCTGTGCCTTGGAGGCTGGGGCTGCCCCGGTCAGCTGCCACCACCTTCAACTCATAGCTGTCCCGCTGTTCCCGATCCAGGGATGTCTTCACCTGGATCTCTCCAGTCTCAGGTGAAATGGTGAAGAGGCCCTTCGCAGCCGGCTCAGGCTCCAGAGAGTAAACCAGCTCAGCATTAGAGCCAGAGTCAGCATCACTGGCAGTGACCTCAGCAATCACTTCACCAGGTTTGTTGTTTTCCGGGAAGGCGACCTCAGTGACACTCTGAGTGAAGACAGGTGCGTTGTCATTGACATCCACCACCTGCACCTTGAGGGAGTTGGTGCTGGAGAGTGGGGGGTTGCCAGAGTCCACAGCCACAATTTCAATGGTGTAGTCTTTGACCTTCTCATAGTCCAGTGGGGTGGTGGTCTGCAGGAAATACTTCTTCTTGCTGTCACTGCCTGTCTCACTGGCCTGGCGCAGCTGGAAGGGTACATCACCTGCCACCACACAGGTGACAGCTGCATTCTCTCCCTCATCTCGGTCAGATACCTGCACCAGGGCCACAGCTGTCTCCTCTGCCACATCCTCTGAGATGTTAGCCATCCCATCTTGATGGGTCACCAGTCCTATGCCCCGGATCTCAATAGTGGGGGCATTGTCATTCATGTCCTTCACGGTCACCACCACCTGGGCACGGGCACTCTTGGGGTTGGTGCCTCGGTCCTTAGCAAGCACTGAGAAGCGCAGGGTGCTTAAGTCCTCACGGTCCACGGGGCCCTGAACAGTGATAAGTCCGGTGTTCCTGTCCAGTCGAAGAAGACGCCTCACAACTTCGGGTGCCTGGTGGAACGTGTATTCAATCTCTGCATTGGCACCTTGGTCTGAGTCATTGGCCTTCACCTATGAGGCAGGAGGGAAAAACAAGAACAGAGATGGTTTAGATCAGGGATAGCAAATAAAGGGGCATGTGTGCTGCCAATGTCCTTTCCAACAAGCATGGCAGACACAACCAATCCAACATCGCTCCCTTTCCAGAAGCCATGTGTGTACTGCCTTTTCCCAATTCGGACACTCTGGCAGGCATTACTAACCTATTTTCCTGAAGAGCCCAGATGCAGCCTGCAAATCCTAAACAGTGCTATTGGCAACTACTGGAGATGGGACAGGGCAGAATTAAACTTCACTTGTCATTGCTCTATGGGCCTACACAAATACCAGGAGAGGATGAGGATCCAATAGAACTAGGGAAGCCGTTTCACCAATGAACCTTGCCTGAACCCTCCTGCAGAGACGGAGAGGTGTGGCTAGTTGAGATGGTGTACATGCCCGTATGAATATGCACAATATGCACGCGTGTACATACGTTGTGTGTACAATTGTGTCAGAATGCATGATTATGTGTTTTTTTGTGTGAGAAGGTATATGTGTTTGTGTATGTGTGTTTGCACACATTAGTAAAGACTCACATGCCTACCTGAAGGCCCCAGGTATGGGGGGATTTCTTTTGAAAGAAGTCAGGTAGGGTTGTGGGTCAGAGGAGCCCTTCAGGCCGGGCCCCAGCCACCGCTCTGTCAAACCGGGGAAACCTGTTTCAGCAGCTCCTTCTCCTCCCGGCTGGCACTGGCTGGCAAGGCACCAATGTGAGGAATCCGGCCTGAGCCTGCAGCCAGGAGGGAGGGGTTGATGCAGGCCACAGAGCCTGCTGGCAGTAGGCTGGGCTCCCAGCATCAAACAATGAACTGTCTGTCCCTTCGCAGTCAGCGGGCACGCCCTCCCACGCCAACTCTGACGCGCACTCGGCCCAACTCTATACAAACATGGTTGGTAATGGGGCAACAGAACCCAGGTGGGAACAGCCACAGGGTACCACTAGACAGGGACTGGAGTTAGGTCACAGCCAGACAGAATGTGACAGCTATGGGGAGTGAGGGGAGAAAAACCATAACTTGGCAGAGTCTCTGGGATAACAGAATAGAAGAGTCCTGGGTTCAAGTCTCACTTATACCACTTCCCCAGTAACTATGTGACCTTGGGCCAATTATTTAACCTCCCTAAGCCTCATGAATATGTGAAATGGGGATAATAATGTAACCTATTTCACAGAATTGTGGTGAGGATCAGATGGGATAACACAGTAAAAATGACTGATACTGCCTGACACAGGGGAAGTGCTCCCTAAATAGCATTTATTTCTCTTTTTGTCTGTCTAACTGTCTACCCTCCTACCTGCCTGCCTCTGAAAAATCAGTGCTAACGCAGTGCTGTGCAATGCACCTAGTGAGCCCTCAAGCCACTGTCAGTCCTCTCCTCCTTGGCAATGGGAACTCTAGCTATCCCTGTTTGGGCTTTTTCTACAATGAAGACTCCAGACCTGTAGCCCAAATAGCTCCTGGGCCTCAGGCCCGGCCTGCAGCTCATAGGATGCCACGGTTCCCCAGCTACTCTGGTCGCTGCTCACATCTCTGGGTGCCAAACCCTAACAGTTTCTTCTCCCCTCACCCCAGTCTACCTGTCACAAACTTTATCATGAGGATCCCCACTGTCTCCCTTGCCTCTAGATTGGTCATCCAGCTTCTTAACTGCCTCTTGTCTTACCTCCCTTTGTCTCTATGATTCTTGGCTTCAGTCTCCTTCCCATCCTTGCTCAGTTCTGATTCTGCTCCTTTCCCATGGCCTGTTTTCTTCCAGCCTAGCTGACCTCTTGGTTTACTCTCTGCTGTACTCTTCTGCTTCACTGGGAGGTGGTAAAGCTGTTACACACCTAACAGCTTTAGTCTCAAGTCAGACTCTTGGATGTGGCAAAGGTGGACCCTGAACTCAACAGCTGTAGGATATCAGGCAAGTTTTCTCATTTCTATGGGCTCCATTTCCCATCTGCAAAATGGGGATAATGCTTACCTTGTACTGTAAGGATTAAATGATATAATACATATCATGTGTTTAGAACAGTGCCTGGCACCTAGGCTATTATTATTTGCCATCCCCGACTGTCTGTCTCCCTTTTCTTTCTCGGTTTCTTTTCCAGGTCTCAGTCCACCAGCCTCTAAAAAAAATAGACTGCAACTCCCACCCATCTCCCGCTTCAGCTTGAGGACCTAGGACTGAGGGTTTTCCAGGATAGGTAACGGTGTCCAGGGCAGGCCGAGCCTCCGTAGCTCCCTCACAACAAAGAGAGAGGCATCTTCAGCCCATGGGGAAGGAGAAAGGAGCTGGGCTGGCAGGAGGCCAGAACTGAGATGGCAGCGGGAGATACACCCACCTGTCGGCAGGGACGCGGTCTTTGCTCCCTCCCAGGCCCCAGCCCCACCAAGCTGCCCAGCGCCTGGGGCAGTTCCCATGGAGAGGGGTGCTGAGAACTTCAACAGAGGAAATTGACCCCCCACTGAGCTCACTGTGCCAAGCACCCTACACCTATGGGCACCCCATGCCTAGGAGAGGAGGCAGATATACAGACACCCCATTATGTCTTTTCAGGACTCTGAGGGACCCACCTGGCTAAAATGATCTCATTTGACTTTGTCAGGAAGAGGCAAAGTGAGGCTATATTCTCCAGCTTCAGGAAACCTCATTTGGCTAAAGGGAAACTGTCCCTGGTCAGGAAGATACTCTCATCTCAGGAGAGATTCTACCCGGATAAAAGGTGATTCCTTTGTTCCAACTCAGCTCACCTGGCTGGCAGAGAAGGATCTACTTGACTAGGGAGGGAGTTTCACTTCTCAGAAGTTTCCTCAGCTTGAGTCTGGCTTAGGGATGGGAAGCTTACTGTTCATATGCTATGTCACTGTCACCTAAGTAGCCTGATAGAGAAAAGTAGTATCACCTTGCTGGGGTGGGATGGGAAGGACTCCCCTGGCTGAGGCTGGGGAGAAGGGGTCTCACTACAGCCTGGCAGTTTTCCCCCTAAGTGAAGGAAACTCTCACGTGGTTGGGTGGGCTCCCATTTCTAATGGTGGGTCACCCTGACAGTTATATGGAAGGGGCCTCTCACCTGGATGACCGAGTGGCCTATGGGGCTATTCTCAGATAGTTCAGCCTCATAGGAGGGCCGCTCAAATTTGGGGGCATTGTCATTGGTATCCAGCACGGTGACACGCAGCAGGGCACTGCTGGCACGTGGGGGGCTGCCGCCATCCTGCACCTTGATGGTGAGGTCATAGGAGTCCCAGCGCTCACGGTCCAGGTTGCCCATCACAATGAGCTGTGGTTGCTTCTCCTCCTGGTCCTCTGCCACCTGCAGCCCAAATAGCTCCTGGGCCTCAGGTCCGGCCTGCAGCTCATAGGATGCCACGCCGTTGGGACCAGCATCACGGTCTGAAGCCAGCGGGATGGGGAAGAGTGAGCCGATGTTGGTGTTCTCGGGGATGGCCAGAGTGATGACTGGTGAGGCAAAGTTAGGTGTATTGTCATTAATGTCTTGTACTTCTATCTGGCCCTCCAGCAGCCGGGGGCTGCCATTCTGCACAAGGTCTGTGATAGACACCTCAAACTCCAGGATGCAGGGCTCACCAGGGAGCTGGTTCTGGCATTCACGGAGCCCCTCACGGTCGATGGAGGTCTCGGTGGTGAAAATGTCACCTGTCTTGCCATCCACGCGAAGGTATGGGGCACCCACCTCTAGCTTGTACAGGTGCCCCACATCTGGAAAACCATAGTCGGCTGCGAGGCTCCCGATGAGGGTGTTGGGCGGCTGTTCCTCCAGCACCTTGTATACTACCCGAGTGGCGTGGCCTGGGGATGGAGCCAGCAGGAGCAGCACTGCTAGCAGCATGGAAGACAGCAGTAGCCGTTGCCCCCGGGGGCCCGGGCTGCACCTCAGGGGCCCCATCCTGGCAGGTGCCAGAATCAGGAGGGCTGCAAGGGGAAGAGGCAAAACAGAGGCCATGAGCTGGGAAGAGGAGGCTGGCCGTGAGCTGCCCAGAGCTGGCTCCATACTCACCCTCTCCCATTGATACACGATTCTCTACAAGGGCAGTCAGTCCCAGCATAGGACCCCGATTCCAGAGACTCAGATCCCTGAATCTCATCCACAGCTGGGTGTAGCAGCAGTGACTGCTCCAGCTGGAGGAGCCAGTAAGAGGCCTGGCAGGTCTACAGCAGCTCCCGCCCATGGAACGCCCTCACCCACCTGACATTCCCTGGGCCCAAGCCCGGCTGCCCGCCCTCCTTCCTTCTCTCCCTCCCTGCTCTCTGCTTCACCCAATACCTCCTTCTCACCAGCATCCTGCCTTAGTCACCCAGGGTAATTACCCTGATACTGAGATAGGGAGAGAGAGCCAGTGGAAGGGTGAGGCCTCAAGTACCCCCAATTGGAGCACCCTCCCCACATGCATGATAGAAAAGAGACACAAGTACCTTCTTACACACCCCAGACCCTGGGACCATGGCTTCTCACACTGGGCCCCATTAAGATTGACTGGAGGGAGAGAGGGTGATGTCTCATTTCTCTTTATTCTGAGATGCCAAGTCAGTGCATATGCATGAGGTATGACAACTCAAATTCTCTTTTTCTGACAATCACCCACGGTGCCCAGTGTTCTCCACCCCCATAAAAGGCCAGCTTGAATTGGGCAAGGCTTTTGAAAATGGTTAGGGTTGAGGAGTAGGTGTTAGCCCTCCCCGACTTCCCCCCAACACACATGCCGCAGAGCATGCACACAGGCCGCAGAGCACACACACAGGCCGCAGAGCACGCACACAGGCACATGAACAGTTGCTAGGGCTCATCTCCTCTCCCTCCTGCTGCCATGGGCAGGTGTGTAGAAGGGAACACAGGTCAAGATTGAGGTCAGAACTGTGGTCAGGGCTGACTAGCCCTGGAATTGTCATTGGGAGCTGCCCTGGCCTGTCCTTAGCAACTGGGAGCCCAGCAGGTCTAACTGGGACAGAGCTGCTGCTGATGATGACACCACCAGCCTTTCCCTGACTACTCCCCCATCCCACACCCTCTGGTCTCTGGATGAACATCTGGCTCCTATTTGACCTCTATCCTTGTATATCCAGCCCCCACTTCACACCTACTTCTCCCTGCCCACCCCCAAATCCTTCTAGTGAGAGCTCTGCATGCCCTAGCCAACCACAAGCTGCACCCCAACCACCACAGTAACCCTCTTCTTTTGCCCATCTCCTCTGGCTTTGAGGTCGTGCATTGGCAGATCCCAGCCAGACTCAGCTACTGTCTGTCTTGAATGCCCCCTCCTCTCCAACAAAATCATGGCCACTCTCTCCTCTATTCAAATCCAAAATCTTTGGATCAGCAGTTTCTTTAGAGGCTTCTGGTTCAGTCTCCTTTCCCCACTTCCCCACTTTTACCTGGAACACCCACCCCACATCAATCCCACTGAAGGCAGGCTCTGGCCCTCCAGGAAACCACAGCCCTCTCCTGTCCATGGTGACCTCTCCTTCCTCCAACTCACAGCCGCTTATTGTCTGCTCCAATCCCAAGGCAATGACTCACTGGGTTGACTGGGACACCGCCCACCTGTGTTGTTGTTCAGCTTCAGTATTGTGCACCTATTCCTGAGTTCTCTGCCTCTCCAGGTAGACGCCAAGCACCCTGAAGGAAGGGACAGTACTCTGTACATTTACTCATCCTCTGTCCCCAACAATGCACCTTTGCACATCTGGATACACTGTAGGGACTCACTCATGCATTTAACACGTTTACTGGGCATTTACAATGTGCTAGGCTCTGTCCTGGGCACTGGGATGCAGAAGTAAAAAAGACTGGCCCAATCTGCCATGACAATGTTTCTGACTCAGTGACTATTTGTCCATTTTGTTTGGTTGCTTCCGTATACCATTTGGTGAATGTGAGGCAGGAGGGTGGAGAAGATAGAGGGCTATGGCATCAGCAGTCTGAGGCAAACCCATCTCCTCACTTCCTGAAGCAAAGGGTTAGTGCTACAGTTTCCTTATCTGTAAAATGGGGATAATACTATGTATTTCCTAGGGTGTTTGAGATGCTGTGGGCTGAATGTGGGTATTCAACAAAGGACTCCTTCAAAGCATTTAGCACAATCGTAGTTATGTACCTGTTTGGAAAACATGTTAGTTGTCTTTGCTACAAGATGGTGAGCAGAGAGCAGGACAGTTTCTACCTTGTTTATTCCTACCTCCTTGGAGCTTAGCCCTGGACCTGGCACACAGTGGGCACTCAGCAGCTCTTGAATGACTGTTATCTTGGCTTTCTGGGCTTAGCCTTTCCCAATACTTGCTGTGATCATTGTTGTTTTACTTGCTCACTTACCCTATTCCCCTACTCCACTAAGAACTTCCTGGAGTAAAATTTAAGTGTCCTGTGTTTGGGGCACATGGTAGACTCTCAGAAAACGTTCACTGAATGCACAGAGTCCTTAGATAAGTCAAACACTTCCCCTCCTCTGTGTGGCCTTCCAAGCACAGGCCCCTCCCTAAAGTCTGTGCTGCCATTATCAGATTAGTGTGTATGTTTGTTCCCAGCTGCAACCTTTTTTTATTTTTTGAGATGATGCAGTTCACACTGTTGCCTGGCCTTAAATGCAATGAGGTCTCTCACTGTAACCTCCGCCTCCCAGGTTCAAGCAATTTTCCTGCCTCAGCTTCCCAAGTGGCTGGGATCACAGGCACCTGCCACCACACCCGGCTGATTTTTTGTATTTTTAGTAGGGGTTCACTATTTTGGCCAGGCTGGTCTTGAACTCCTGACCTTGTGATCTGCCAGCTTCAGCCTCCCAAAGTGCTGGGATTACAGACATGAGCTACCTTGCCCTGCCTGCCAGCTGTAATCTTAATCTATTTAAAGGAAGCAGGAATTTATCTGATACTCCATTTGGATCCACCCACCGTCCGGCCACCTCCCTTCCACCTGCATGGACCTGGCACAAGGCTCATTTGACCACTTTGACCCCAACCCAAACACATCCCCAAAGGACCGTCTCTAGAGAACCTCATTCTCTTAGGGGCCCTGTATCTCGCTGCCACCCTCCTGTGCATACACAAGGTGGTATCATTGTGCACCCCAATTCTCCACCTAAGTCTTGGCAGGCCAGGTGTTATGTGGGAAGCCCACGGGAATTACCCTAAACCTGACCAAGAGGAGAAATAAGGAAGTCACTGTTTGCCTTTGTTCTCTCCAGATCAAGGATATTTAAGATATTTAATCTTTGTGGTCACATCCTCCTTTAAGAATTTTATAACCATGGTGCAGATTTTTCCAGGAAAAATGACTGTTCACAAATTTTAGCTGCAAATTCAGGGGGCCATGATCTGGCAGTCAGGGCAAAATAATGTGTGGCCACTCCAAGAGCTACAAATTAAGCCCCTACCTCAGGCTTCCTCCATCTCAAAGTCACAACCTGAGGCCCTATAACCTTTCAAACCTCGTAGGCAGAACAGGCACACAAGCTGATGAGACTACTCCCTCCCCCCACACATACTTTCTCTCTCACCCTTAGGAGATGCCTTGCCTTCAGCCAGCAAAACAACCTGTTAAGAACTGTGGTATCTAACTCTGAATTGGAAAGAGAAGGAAAACCACAGGATAATGTCCAACTCAAGAAAGCTATGGGATGGTGGGGCAGAGAAAGGCCCCAGAAAGTAGGAGGTTAAGTGGGGAAAACAGGGTTAGAGGGAGCTGCTCAGTGGGGAAAGGAGCTGAAGAGGGCTTAGGCCCTTCAAGCTTTTGGAGAGTTCCTTCAAAATGAGGATTATCTGGCCCCACCCTTAGGAATCTTTATTCAGGATGTGGGACCTAGAGAAACCCCCAAGCAATTGTGATGCAATGGTCAGACCCTCTGGGTACAACTTTGAGATAATTCGGGAGTTAAGAAAGAGCCTGAGGTCCTACAAACTCTTACAATCACCTCTGCCATCATCATCACTCATCATCATCATCATCTCCGCACTCATTAAGATTTTACTCAGTACTAAGCATTTTATACACACGATCTCTTTCCTCCCAACCCTCTGAAATGGGTGCTATTTATTATCACACTCCTTCCCATACCACAGATGATCAAATGGGGGCTGAGAAAGAATAAACTGTCTTAAGTCACGGAAGTAATATGTGGAAGAGCCAGGACTTGAGAAGTAAGAATGCCTCTTCACATCCCAGAGTCTGGGGGAAAGGAACAAAAATATCTGAGGCTAGAATCTGATGCTTGTTATGTCACACTGGCCTCCCCACCATTTCTGGACTGCCAATCCTGCCCAGTAAGGAGGGAATAAGAGTGGGCTTAAGGGTCAAGGATGAATGAGCCCAGGCTTCTTAGGCTGCTGCTCTTCACCCAGGGGCCCGTAGGGATACAGGGAGAGAACCTGGAAGAGCAGGAGCAGCAATAACAAGGCCTTTCCTCACTCCTGCCCCACCATCTCTGAACTTTGTCCTCAGTAATTGGGCACTGGGAGTCATTAGTCCCACACGGCGGCCTTTGAAACACTCAGCACCTTATCTGCCCTTCCCCAGGCCCTGGCTGCCTTCCTGGGGAACAGTGCCCCACCTCCCCCCAGTGACATGGGCACTCAGGACCCTGAGAAGCCAGAGCCTCAAGGGGAACAGGCACAGGAACCCATGTCCCTCAGATAGAGAAGCAGAAGAGCCGTGAGGGGTGTAGGAGGAAGGGATAAGGAGGGGACGGAATCCCAGAAAAGCTGAGGGAAATATCATCTGTGTCAACATCTGGGAAGGGATGAGAACGGTGGTGAGGGTTCACCCAGAAACTTCATTTCCAGCCCACCCCGGGGACCAAGGTCCATTTTGCTGAGTGCTGTGGCCAGAGAAAAAACAGAGGCAGCCACCACTGTCTTAGTAGCTAGGTCAGCTCTGAATCACCCCCCTCACCTCAGCACTGTTACACAATGGTCACTGCTGAGGGCACAAAACACTAAGGGACAAAGGGACTGTCTGGGAGGAGAGGGGAAGCAAGTGGGGTTGCCTGGGGTGGAGCTGGACAGAAGCCTCCCACAGAGAGCAAGTGTGCAGACCTCAGCTCCTCTCCCCTCTCTCCCACAGCCCTCTCTCTATTAGCCTCTGCAGGGCTTCCAGGCACCTGGCATGCTTGAGTCAGATTGTTGGGGTTAGAACCCTCGCTCCACCACTTCCTAGCTGTGTGACATTAACCAAGTGAATTTACTTTTCTGAACCTGTTTTCCATACTGTGAAATGGAAATAATGAATCCAGCCTCTTGAAATTATTTGGGAGAATTAAATGAGATCTCATGCCTATAAGGTCTATTACATTAAGATCTACTTCCATTACATGTAAAGGACAAATTATTTTTTTTTAAGTCTTCCAATTGCTTAATAGACCAGATTCCTCGCATTGGTGCCCAGCATCAGGCACACAGTAGGTACCCCTTGGTTCAATGAATAAACAAGCCTTGCTGGTGGCAAGTCTGATGAAGGCAATGATGATAGGTATCTTACTACTGCATCCTCAGCACCCACCATGAGCCCGGGCAGATAAAAGGTACTCAATACATTGTTGAACAGAATCTCTGTACCAACTATCCTTGCTCGAGGCAGGAGCAGCCCTCACCCACTATCAGAAGGACCTCCTGCTTCCCCACTGCCCCTCCCCCAACCTTGATTCCCACTTAGCTCCTCCCCTACCTTCGCAGGCCCCCTCCTGGCCTTTCAAGCCCATTCTTCCCAGCAGTTAGCTTACTATCGCTAGCACAGCTCCCCTGCCGAAGTAGCCACAGCAGTAGGCCCTCTGCTAGGAAGATGCCAGACCAGCAAGACAACCCCTTCCTGTTGAAGTCTCTTCTGGAATTGGGAATTGGAGGTGGGTAGGAGAATGGGAAAAACTAAATGCGGCCAGAACTGAATCCAGACTTGCTTCCCTACCACACTGCCTCTAGCCACCTCTGGGGACCCTCTCCCCTCGATTCCACCCTATACCCTAGTCTAGCTGTTATTACAGGTTTCAATCCCCCCCACCAGACCCTCACGTCAATAAAGTAACACCCACCTACTCCCTCACCCCCCAACACAGCTAGCCCTACGAGTTGTCATAAAAAACTTTCTGGGCGGCCCCCTTTCCTGGCGGCTCCCGAAGGTTAACCCAGAGCAGGTGCTAGAAGGCTCGCGGCGTCTTCCGGCACGAAGTCCAGGACTCTGCCGGTCCAAGCAGCCCCTGTACGCACCGCCTTGGTCAGCGGGCGCTCCCAGCACACACCCAGCGCGCGGAGCGACTCCTCCCAGAGGACGCCGAGAGTGAGTGTGTGTGTGTGTGTTGCGGGGGTTGGGGGGTGGCGGTAGTTTCTCGCTTGGGCTCTGGTCGCCCCACCCCCACCCCGGCAGCGCCAGGCCTCCAGGAGCCCAAGGCAAAGCGAGGGTGAGGCGTGGTAAGAACGCGCCTCTGCTAGCGGGCCACTTACGCCCCCGGCACCCAGGCCGCCGCGGGGAATCCCTCCTCCCCGGCATCTCCGACCTCGGCCTAGGGTCTCCAGCCAACCGGCGCCGGCGCGAGCAGCGGAGAGGGCGCCGCGAGGGGGCGGGGAGGGAGCTGGCGCCGGAATCACAAAGCCGCGAACCCGGCTAGGCGGGGACATTCTCATAAAACCGACCCTCTTGTAGCCGGCGGAGGGGAGCTTTGCCCTACGCTCAATCCTCCAAGCCCTCAATGCCATCCCCAGTCTTTCCTGACAGAAGAAATAGTAACCGATCACTGTTGGGGAAACTGAGGCCAGAAGTCTGACTTACGGAGGGTAGCTGGGAGGAGGGAAAGGGGTGTGAGACCATCTCGCCTCCAAATTCTGCTCCTGTGGCTGCCGCGATCTCCATTCTGCCTCCAGGGCCTGCCCGCGCACACACTGGCCTACAGCTGGGACCAGGCGGAGGGGACGCTCAGGTGTGAAACGGTCAGGCCTGCGGGACCCAGGTGTGCTGGGGACCCAGGTGGCTCCGAAAACTCAGAAGAGGGTGGCAATCACAGTCCCCGCCTTGCACCCTCTGCAAAGGAACCTGGGACCCCGGAGCCCCGGGGAAGCGTGATGGCTCGGCCAGCCAGGTCCAGCTAGTTCCCGGAACACCGGCCAGTTGGGCCCGGGAGTGGGGGTTGGGGAGGCGCCGGCTGGGAAGCCAGTAGGCCGGTCCAGGGTTCCCGCTGTGCCGGTATTTACAATAACAATGTCGCGATTAAGGTGACGGGGCGCCGGGGCCTCGCTGAGGGATCCCGGCGGCTTCTCCAGCCTGAATCTGGACTCCGAGGGAGAGGAACGGAGTGTGTGTGTTTGTGCGTGTGTATGTGCTGCAGGGTGTAATGTGACACTGTTGGTTTAAGGTGTGTGTGACACCCAGCGTTAAGATGGGTGAAGCAGCGGGTTCTGTGTTTGTGACGGTGAGGCTCTGCTGTAGGTGCCACTTACTGTGTTAGGGTGTGTGCCGTCAAGCGTGTGCTGAGATACTGGGTTATGTGTGTGGGTGCAGTCGAGGGTTGCAAGGAGACCTGCGCTGTGTACATATGCTCTGGCCAAGAAGTGGGTAAGACAATATATGGTAGGGTGTGTTCCTTAAATGTAGGGGATGGCTTGGTTTTGAGGGTTCATGTAGAGAACCGTGGCTGTGACACTCGTACATAAGGGCACGAGATTGTGTTTGTGTGTCCACGTCGTGGGGTGTCACACTCGGTTGTGCTGTTGCTCTGTAAAGCCACGGGTTGTGTGTCCGTGCTGCTGATCGTGCAGACACAGAAGCGGATTTCGAGTTGGTGATGGTGCCCCAGTGGGCGCTGGTGTGCGGGAGGTATGTCTGTGTGCACATATGTACGTATGTATGTATGTGTGTATATATGTCCACGGTCTGGCCCTCTGGGTGCCTGCGGGAAGCTGGAAGCGCCTGAGTGAGCCGAGCTAGTGGCCCAACAAGTGTGTATGTATGTGTTATGGACAAGAGTCCTTGCTTGCTCCGTCCTCCGGGAGCCCCCCACCAAACTGGGGGCCGCGCGCTTCCCGAAACCCATCCTCCACGCCGCGCGCTCCTGGCGTCTCCTATCCCGGTCTCTCCGAGCGTGCCCAGGTTCGGGACGCGGGGACTAGGGTCCTGCTTAGCACCCCCCTCCCCTCTCTTGGCGTCTCGCCGTGGACCTGGGAAGCCGGAATGCCTCGGCCGCAGCCCCCACTCCGGGCTCCCGGCCGCCCCCACCTCAACCCCCACGCGCCGAGCACCGGCTGGGCCCCCGCGGCCTCTCTCCGCGGAGCGCCCCTCCCTCAGCTCCCGCCGGCCATGGCCGCTTCGGGCCCCAAGCCGCTGCCGCCTCCTATGCCGCCCGATGCTTACCCGCCTCTGGGCAGCGCCGGCCGCCCGCCCCGCTGTCCATGAGCCACCGCCGGCCCCTGCCGGGGCTGCCGATCCGCACGGCTGGGGCTGGCGCTGCGGTTCGGGCTCCGGCTCCGGCTGGCTCTGGGCGCAGCAGCCCCGCGGCTTTGCGTCCGCGCCGTGCTCCCGCTCCCCGAGTGTGTGAGGCGGTGGTGGCGGCGGCGGCGGCGGCAGCGGCGGCGGAGCCAGCAGAGAGCGGAGCGCACAGCCCGGCCCGCCCCCTCCCTCCCCCCTCCCTCCCGGCCCGCCCGCCTCCCCGCCCCCCCCCTCCGGCCGGGAGGTGGAGCTCGGGACCGCTTCGGTCCGGCTGGGAGGGGACCCCTAGCACCGCTCCCCAAAGCCTGGACCCCTCCCTTTGCCTTCTCCTCATTGCCCAAGGCCCGGTACACCCGCTGTCCCCTCGTCGGCGCTTCACCTAACGCTTATCCCACCCAAGCCTCCATCTAGGACCGCTCCTGGATTCCCCCCCTTACCCTACTCAAACACCTGTCCCCGGCTCTGCCCCCTGGGAAGTCGAAGCAGGGAAAGTGTCTCCCGCAGAGCCTTCTTCCCTGGGAACCTGCTCCTCCATATCCAACCTCTTCCCGCTCAGACCCCCGATCACCCTGTGTGGCCCTCCCTTTCCCGCTGCGCTCGGGGAATGTCCACCCCTCCCCCTCCGGCCGAAGACGCAGAGCGGTCAGCCTTGGTGGCCATAGCAAGCCGGGGGGGGGGGGTGGGGTGGTGGGGCTACGGAGGGGACCGTGGGAGGAGGAGGCTAAGGGACACGGGGGTTCTAGTGTGAGGATGGGGAAGATAAACAAGCCTGAAGATGAAGTGATATGCCTGATCGAGGGTCCCCTGATCACCTGCCCTCTGGGAGGCGTAGTGCGGCGGCCACAGGCATTTGCCAGTGACTCACATTATACAGTCACCGCGTCCCTGCCCCGCGAGGCCGCACAGTGTCACGGCCTGTGTCACACGCCCTCGCAGTGCCACACTCTCCCTATCACACTCACACTCACCAAATCACACACGGTGTCACACGCAGTGTTTCACTCCAATACTCGGTTTCTCCCATTCAGCTCTGGCTCTCTGGCGCCATCTAGAGGTCTCTGAGCAGCTTGGGAACTCCCTCTCCTGCGCTCGCGGTTTGGTAACCCACGGTACCAAGTGCCCCAGTTCAACAGGACCTCCTGCCTTCTTCGACTGCAGGCCCAGTCAGAGTGTTCTAGGTCAAAAAAATGAGGAAGGCTATCCCTAGCCAGGCCTCGTGTTGGGTGAGGAAAGGCCCTTGTTATGGGATGACCAGTCGCTGGGCCTCTTTTTGCCATAGTGTCTGACTCCCCATCTCCGTCCTTCCCCATTTCCCTGTTCCTATTACTCTTCTGTGCCTTTCCTCTTTCTTCTACTTCCTCCTCTTCTCAGCTCTGGACTCTCTCTGTAGGATGCTTTTCGGTGTAAGAGTGGAATCTCTGGCTCTGAATCTAGCTAAGGGGGCAAGCAAAGTCTGCCCAAAATCTCTCCCAGAGCTGTCCCCCTAAATTGGAGTCCTTTTCTGGCCTGGGCCTTGCTCTATCTCTCATCCCTAGAAGCCTGGGGGGAGGTGGGTGGAGCGGGTAGGGGGAACAACGGACTCTAGATGAGAGATGGGGTAATCTAGTGAAAGAGGGGGGTGCGTCTGTCCTGTAAGTAGCTTCTTTCTGTCTCCTGAAAACTCATACTCTCCACATCATTGAGCACAGCTCCGAGGAGGGAATCAGTGGCCCAGAGAGGAGAAATCTTCCACAGAGGAGCTGCCCCAGTCTCCCTGCCCCCAGCATGTGCCCGCCACCCAATGCAGCAACCCCTCCCCAGTCTGCTTGCTGGGAGCCATTCAAAGGCTTCTCTGTTCTCTCTTGCTCAGGGCTGAGCAGGATCAGCAGCCGCAGAGCTGGGCAGGAAATGCTAATCTCCCAGATGTTCTCCTCCATCCTCCCTGCTCCACCACCATCAAACTCAAATTCTGCACCAAGTGGTAGGAGCAGAACTGGGCCAGAGCAGCAGCACCAGGGTGTGCCTACCCATCTCCCTGCTCCCCAGCCCCTCCTACCTCAGCTGCCAGGCTGGGCTCTGTGGGGACCTGAGGCAGGGGTAATGTAGATATGAGAATTGGGGCTTTGTTTCCCCTGGAAGGAGGGCAGGTGAGAGAGCAGGGTTAGGGGGAGGACTGTTGGGGAGCAAGGGAGGTGGCATCTGAATAAGAGAGAAGTCGGACTTTTGGCCCTGTACCAAACTGGGAGGAGGACCTGCTTGGCAAGTGAAGGACTGGGGGAGGCTTCTGAAACTGGTGGTGCCTGAGTTGCAGCTGAGACTGTGGCCAGCGATTGGAACTAGGGTAATGCTGGCTATGGGAATGGTTGGGGTGCTTGCTGTGATATTGGTGTACCTGGGATGGGGTGTGGCTAAGTGAATTAGGATGTCGTAGGGCCTGGAACTGTGACACCAAGGCTACTGCCTCTGATTGTAGTCAGGACACTATTGCAGTGATCTGATGCTGGTGTGCCAATAAGATTATCCGAGAAGCTATTGCCACGCTGTGTGTATATGGGCGTGTGTGTGCATGTTGAGGGAGGGCTGTAACTGATATGCTGTTGGGCCTGAAGCTATAGATGTGAGGCTGGGATTACTGAGACTGGCTATAGCTGAGAAGCTGTTCCCTGTTAATATGATGTAGATGGGACTGTAGCTGAATCCATTGCCTAGGTCCTAGGAGACGAGAGGCTGTTGCTAGGAGCCTGTACCTGGGAGACAGGCTGTTACCTGGGATAGGAGCAGAGCTACTGTTGTGTATAGGACTGTAGCTGAACTGCTATTGGTCCTGGAGCTGTAGATGTGATGACAGCATACTGGGGATTGGCTATAGCTAAGATGCTGTTGCCCAGGACTGTGGCTGGGCTGTTACTGCGTGCAGGACTCTAGCTGGGATGCCTCCAGCTATAACTATAAAGCTTGGGTATAGCTAGGAGGCCATTTACTGGTAATTTTGCTCCACCATTGTTGTGTGGGGGCTGTGGCTGAGACTCTATTGTCTAGGAGATGAGAAGCTGTTCTACGAGGCAGGATACTACCTGAAATGGAAGCTGATGTACTGTTGGAGCTGATCTACGGTTGTGCCTAGGGTGGTCACCAAGTGGCTGTTGCTGGGTCAGTGACTAGCTGGGTGGGGGAAGCCAAGTAAGTCCTGCCTTGAGGTCTGGGAGATGCCAGGAGCTCTAGGCTGCGAGGGGGGCTGCTGCTCTGGGGAGGCCTCAGCAGCTGCTCTGCTGTGGAGCTGAGAAGCCTGTTTTCATTACTGTTTTAACTCTTTTTTTAACCTTGTTTTTCTCTCGGCTGCACTTTCACTCACTCATTAATTTTGGTATTTTTCTCACGGTGCCTCAGCCCCTGTCACGGCTGCCATGGCAACAGGAGGCAGTGTGCTCAGTGCCAAAATATCTGATCAAAAAATAACCAAAATAAGCAAACACCAAGATGACTGTGCTGGAGACTATGGTTGAGGGAGAGCCAATGGCTCAGATCCAGGAAACCCTAGGCTCCAGGGTACCTGTTTCATGCCCCTCTCCCCAGGGAAGCTTTGCTGAAACTTCTGGTAACCTGGATGGCCCCTTTTCAAGGAACCCCCCACAGCAAAATCTCCCAGGACTCTGAGATTTCCAATAGTCCCTGTCTGAGGAGCAGTTTTGACTAAGGTGGGAGCATCAGGAAAGGGTGAGGGCTGGGGCTCACTTCCCGGGAGCTGACAGTTGAAGCTTCTAAGATGCTCCCTCCCTGCCCTAGCCACAAACATCTGCATTCACTCACTCTCCTACCTGTTTTCTGGCCCTTCCTGCCTTAGGATTATTCCCCTTCTCTGCACCCAACCCCTACTAGGCCACTTTTCTTTTTTCATAGCCCAACATCCTGATGGGATGGACAGAGGGGAGGAAGCTGACAGTCTTCAGCTCTCCACCAACTCCTCAGTGGAGGTGCTGGAGAGGGGTACCATAAGAGTAGTTGACATTCCAAGACCTCTGCCCACTTCTATCTCACCTTCCTAGGGGAGATTCCTGAACAACCCTGACCACTCACACTGCATTCTGATTTTCTCTCTCATTTCTTGGGAACCTTCTATTTCCCTGGAGACCTCCTGTCAAGTGGGCATGTCCCCAGGAGGGGCAAAAGGATAGAGCCTCACATAAGGTGGGAATGGGCAGAGCTCTTGGTTTCTTTCTTCATCCACCACTTTCCCCTGTCTAGATGTCTGAAGCACTGGGAATTGGGGGGATGAGGAGGAACTCCTTGACTCTGTCTCGGTCACATCATTCAGTTACACCTCTCCTTCTGCCCCACCCCTCTGGGAGTGAAGTCTCTCTCTCAACAGATCTCCATCTTCCGTGAACTGCCAGAACTCACCTCCTGCGTCTCTCTTTCCATTTCTATCTTCCCCTCCCCCCAAGAGCAGTAGTGGCCTTGGCCTCCTGGCAGAGCCTTCCCAGCTTGTTTCCATAGAAACCGGGTAGG
The DNA here is from genome assembly GCF_049354715.1 of Callithrix jacchus. Taxonomy (NCBI): domain Eukaryota; kingdom Metazoa; phylum Chordata; class Mammalia; order Primates; family Cebidae; genus Callithrix; species Callithrix jacchus. The sequence goes on from NC_133503.1 coordinate 40,326,379, forward strand.
CTGTGCAGTGCAAGAAGGGGAGGGGAGACAGGAGCAGGAAGGAGGGACCAAGCCTTAGGGACAGCCTCAGATGAAGGGATGAGAGCACTGAGAGAAGTGGGGAGCAGTCTCATACAAACTGAGGGTGGGACCCTGATTTGGGGAGCTGGATGGGGTGGAGGGTGGGGTGGGGGGAAGAGGTAGCAAAAGCTTGGTAGGTTCTGAGGAATCTCCCCTTCCCTGCCACAGGTAGTGGGGGTTCTTCCCTCCCCACCTACTTAAAATCCTTATTTACTGGGAACTGCCTGATCCAGATAAATCTCTCTCAGAGGCCCACTAGTCTCTAAGACAGGGTCCATGGGATTCCTTTCCTCCCCCAAGAGCTCCCCACTCTCCCCAGCCAGAGTCTCCTTGATCGGGAGGCTGGGCAGCCCCCGGGGACCCCGTGGCCGCCGCTGACCCCGTGGCTTTCGGCTCTCAAAGGCCTCATTCATCTCCGGGGGTTGAAGGCGCCATTGTCCCCAGCGGGGGGTGGTGTGGAGACTGAAGAGGTCTAGACTCAGAAGGAAGGAATGCGTCTGGAGAAGCTGCCCCCGGGGCTCCAGTCTCAAGGTCCCCATCAGATTTCCATCGGGACCCTTTCACGACCCCGAGCCCTTTCCCCAGGAGCTCCCAGCAGCCTTCGCGCGTCTCCGGAGGGTGGGGACTGCCGCGGCGCGGGAGCAGCCTCGCCCCCAACCTCTCCAGTGCACTCCGGAGAATCCTTTCTAGGACCGGGAGCTGTCCAGCACCTCGGGTCCTGACGGACCGCTGATTCGCCTAGGTGCCGTCGGACAAGGGGGCGCTCAGAGCCAGCCCTGGTGTCTCTAGAGCTTTCTCTCAACCAGGCTAAGACCACTAAACCACACTTGGCCCGGATGAGCTTGGATGCAGCTCCGGACGTGGGGATCCATCGGTGCTGAGAACTGATCTAGGGAGCACTTTGACCCCTGTCCTATCTGGGCATAATTGAAGGGCCAAGTGCCACCAGACCACTCCCCTGGAACGCTGTGTCAAACCTGGGCAGGAAGAAGAGCCATGAGAGGTCAGGCCTTGTCTCTCCCCGCGTTCCCCATCTTTCTCTGTGCCTCTGTTTCTGCTTTCCTCCTGCTCTCCACCCTCCTCCTCTCTTTCCCTCCCTGCTGGGTTGGGGGCTGCTGAATTATCATTTCTCAGCTCTGCTAATGTGCTCCCCGCTGCGGGGAGGGATCATAATTCTGGGAGATGATTAAGTTTCAAATTGTTTTTCTTGTGTTGTTGAAGATCAGGCTTTAATATGGTCCCTCCTCAGCCCGGGAGCCTGCCCCCATTCTTCCTCTCCTAGTACTCTCCTCACTAGGTTTGGGACCATGTCTTTTGGGATCCTCTCCAAACTTTTCTTTTTCTTTCTTTCCTTTTTTTTTTGAGACGGAGTTTCGCTGTTGTTATCCAGGCTGGAGTGCAATGGCGTGATCTCGGCTCACCGCAACCTCCGCCTCCTGGGTTCAAGCAATTCTGCCTCAGCCTCCTGAGTAGCTGGGACTATGGGCGCACGCCACCATGCCCAGCTAATTTTTGTATTTTTAGTAGAGACGGGGTTTCACCTTGTTGACCAGAATGGTATCGATCTCTTGACCTCGGGATCCACCCACCTCGGCCTTCCAAAGTGCTGGGATTACAGGCGTGAGCCACTGCACCCAGCCCTCTCCAAACTTTTATGTATGTGGGGTGGTAAGGGAGAGGGGCATAGACCTACCCTTTACTCAAAGGGGAATACTTTTTTTTTTGGAGACAGAGTCTCACTCTGTCCCTCAGACTGGAGTGCAGTGGTGCCATCTCAGCTCACTGCAGCCTCTGCCTTCTGGTTCAAGTGATTCTCCTGCCTCAGCCTCCTGAGTGGCTGGGATTACAGGTGTGCACCTCCCTGCCCAGCTAATTTTTTGTATTTCAGTAGAGATAGCATTTCACTACGTTGGCCAGGCTGGTCTTGAACTCCTGACCTCAAATGATCTGCTTGCTTCAGCCTCCCAAAGTGCTGGGATTACAGGCATGAGCCACTGCTCTTGGCCGGGAATACATTTAATATAGTGGTGAGAAACACTGGTTTGGAAGTCAGACAAGTCAACATTTAAATCCTGACTCTGCCACTTACTACTGTGTGACATTGGATGAGTTACTTGAACTGAGCCTCTGTTTCTTCATCTATTAAATGGGGATACTATGAATTACCTCACAGAGCATTGGTGAGGATTTAAAGTGATAGATCATGTAAAGTGGTTAGCAGGGTGTGCAACTTATGGTAAAACTCAATAAATATTAGTAGTTATTACTACATACATACCTTACCCTATGTGATCCTGCCTCCCCCAGCCTCCCCAACTTTGTTCTTCAGCTCAATGTTTATCTAATGCCTACTATTTTCCAGGTACTGTACAATAGAGAGCAAGTTATCCAGGAGTGCGGAAGTTGGCTTTCTTGCCTACCTGTTCCTCAAACACCCCTTCATTCACCTCCTTCCTTCCTTTCAACTTAAGTTCATTCTCATTTTACCCTCCCACCAGCTTCCAGTTCTTGCATTGTTCCCACTCCATTTTTCCTTCTTTCACTGATGTCTTATCACTCCACCTTGATTCCTATCCTCTTAATACAAATACCTTTTTTTACCTTCTACATTATTTTTCATCCCGTTTGGGGCCATGATAGTGAAAGAAAGTGCTGAATTTTCAAACTAAGAAGGAGAATTCTGTCATGCTGTGTGTGTGTGTGTGTGTGTGTGTGTGTGTGTCTGAGGAATGCACACATTAATTCACATTCAACAGTGAGTCTATAGCTGACTTCTGAACTCCTACGTTTGAACTGTGTGCTTGTTTGCTGCTCTGTCCCCTCTGTTTAAGCTCTTGAAATACAAGTCTATTTATTTGCTTGCTTACCTGTCTGCTCTGTCCCTGCCTCACGCTGTTTTGGAATTTGCTGTTTTAAACAGCTTTATTGAGATATAACTGATATACAAAGAACTACATGTATTTAATATGGCTGGGCATGGTGGCTCATGCCTGTAATCCAAGCACTTTGGAGGCCAAGGTGGGCAGATCACCTGAGGTTGGGAGTTCAAGACCAGCCTGACCAACATGGTGAAACCCTGTCTTAAAAAAAAAAAATGTATGATTTGATGAATTTGAATGTCTTTGTTATATTCTGAATGGGAATAACTAATGACTTATTGGTCATTAGTATGAGAAGCTGATTTATGATAATGTATTTTTGTGTTTGCTTAACTGGCCTCCTACCTGTCACCATACTGGTGATGGGTTCAGGATACACTACACTGAAATGTGGCAACCTGACATTTGAGAAAATGGAAGAAGCAGGAGGTTCATTCTCACCTGCTTTTCTCCCTTCTTCCCAGAAGTAGGTCATAAAACCTCTGACCATCTTCCTCCCTTTTTTCGTGAGGTAGACCATAAAACCCTCATTCCAGAGGCGTCCTCCCCATACCCAGAGGAAAGGAACCTTCTTGCCCTCAAAGACACAGAGTTACCAAGTAGAATTTGGACAAAGAGGCCTTGCTAAGGTTTCTCCAGTTTATTATATTAGACTATGCCTCGCCTTTGTCCAATCATACTTCTGCTTGCCTGTCCACTCTTAATAAGAAATTCCAGTCCATTAGGGGCTTTCCTCTTTTTTTTTTTTTGAGATGGAGTCTCACTCTGTCACCTAGGCTGGAGTACAGTGGCACGATCTCGGCTCACTGCAACCTCCACCTCCTGGGTTCAAGTGATTCTCCTGCCTCAACCTCCTGAGTAGCTGGGATTACAGGCATGCACAACCATCCCTGGCTATGTTTTGTATATTAAGTAGAGATGGGGTTTCACCATGTTGGCCAGGCTGGTTCTACCTCCTGATCTCAAGTGATCCGCCCACCTTGGCCTCCCAAAATGCTGAGATTACAGGCATGAGCCACCTCACTCGGCCTGGCTTTTCTCATTTTATTTATTTATTTATTATTATTAATTAATTAATTAATTTAGTTTTTGAGACGGAGTTTCGCTGTTGTTACCCAGACTGGAGTGCAGTGGCATGATCTCGGCTCGCCACAACCTCCACCTCCTGGGTTCAAGCAATTCTCCTGCCTCAGCCTCCCGAGTAGCTGGGACTACAGGCACACACCACCATGCCCAGCTAATTTTTGTATTTTTAGTAGAGACGGGGTTTCACCTTGCCTGCCTTGGCCTCCCAAAGTGCTGGGATTATAGGTGTGAGCCACCGCACCCAGCTCTCATTTTAATCCTCATTGTTTGGTTACTACTGGGAAAGTTCCATCCCAGTAGCACCGGTTTGGTGTCACAGATTAGTGTGCATGTGACTGGAAGTGTCCTACATTTCATGGGAAACCAGAGACACCATTTTCACAAACACCATCCTTTACCACCTGTGACAATGAAGGTCTTTGTTTTCCTTGGGCTATCTTTGGGAGTGGTTCAAGATCTTGGGAGGACTGAATCTTTTTGTACCCTCTTTTGAGGACATCTCTTTCATCCATGATTGGGTCATAAACGACTTACTGGTTTTGGGCCAGGCACGGTGGCTCACACCTGTTATTTCAGCACTTTGAGGGGCCAAGATGACTAAATTGCTTGAGGCCAGGAATTTGAGACCAGCCTGTCCAACATGGTGAAACCTCAACTCTACTAAAAATACAAAATTAGCTAGGCGTGGAGGTGCATGTCTGTAGTACCAGCTACTTGGGAGGCTGTCGCAGGAGAATTGCTTAAACCCCAGAGGTGGAGATTGCAGTGAGCCAAGAGGGCGCCACTGTATTCCAGCCTGGGCAAAAGAGCAAGACTCTGTCTCAGAAAAAAAAAAAAAAGACATTGGTTTTGGTTCTGAGTCACTTGATTGCTATCTTTGATTAAAATAAGAAAAAGGATAAAATGAAAGTTTTAAATTTGTTTTTAAAGAATTGTATGGTGAGAAGTTCTTTTAATTGAAAGTTGATATTCAGAATATATATATATATATATACACATATATATGTTTGAGACAAGGTCTCTCTCTGTTGCCCAGGCTGCAGTGCAGTGGTGTGGTCTTGGTTCACTACAACCTCTGCCTCCTGGGTTCAAGCGATTCTCATACCTCAGCCTCCCAAGTAGCTAGGACTACAGATGCACACCACCATGCCTGGCTAATTTTTGTATTTTTAGTAGAGACCAGGTTTTGTCATGTTGGCCAGGCTGGTCTTGAACTCCTGACCTCAAGTAATTTGCCCGCTTTGGCCCCTCAGAGTGCTGGGATTACAGGTGTGAGCCACCATGCCTGGCACAGAATATATATATTTTTTAAGGCATCTCTGTTCTCTCTATTGGATCCTGCTTTTCCCATGGGAGTGTCTCAGTTGACTGATCCATCACCTCCTTCCCAAACTCCTTCTGACCATATTCTCTGCCAAATGTGTGTATGCCTTTCTTTCTTGACCTTAATTGCCTCTTTGAGAAGGCTAATATCCCCCAGACCCAGACTAGCTCCTCTGTCCTCTTCTTTCCATTTACTTCTGCCTTTCCTTCCTCCTTTGGCTTTGGTCTTCCTTTCAGTTCCCTTGAATTCTTGATGTGCCCCCTTTCTCCCTTCCCTCTCCGGAGCTTCAATTACTTGAACTTTAGGTCTCCAGCTCTCAAGGGACTCAGAGTCTCCTGAAAGCAACTGCTTGAGGCTGAAAGAGAGAAAGAGAAATACTATTTGGAAATAAAAATGGATGTTTGTTTACTTAGATGGGCTTTGGAAGCAGATAGCCACTAGAGGTCTCCTCAGTCACTCATCTAAAATTATTAGTCCACAGCCTCCATAGGATTGACCTCTGATAATAGACAAATATGCCTCCAAAACTTGCATTCTTTTTCTGTGCCTTTGAGTTGTACATTTCCTACTCTGTCTTCTTCAGAACCTAATAGTTACCTTTTGGAACTATAAACTTCAGGGACTGGATTGTCATGAAAAAAATTAAAAAATTTTAAAAAGGAGCTATTTGAAACTAGGTGAGTAAAAAGTCTTAAAAGTGTTTTCCATAAATATTAGTGAAAAACTTTAGACAATTGAGCAGGTAATCTTAACTTGCTATACCTGCCAAAAACACAATTTAGATCTAGCCATTTATTTTACAAATTAGTGTGTTTTGAATTATTGTACCTGGCACATGACTAACATGTTGAAAGCTGTAAGATCTTTGCATCTGTCTGTATGTTTACATATGTATCTATATTTGTATGTTATGCATATGTGGTATTTTTCCTACCTCTGGATAGTATTATCAAATTGATTTATAAAATTCATTAAAGTAATTTTATTCAAAGTGGTTTGGAAATAAATTAGTGCTTATATATAGTATTCCTAAAAGTCTCAGAAATGTAGAGTCTAAGCCAGGTGTAGTGGCATGATCCTATAGACTCAGCTACATCAGAAGCTGAGGCAGGAGAATCTTTTGGAGAATTCCTTGAGTCCAAGAGTTCAATACCAGCCTGGACAATATAGTGAGACCTCATCCTTCTCTCTCTCTTTAAAAAAAGAAAGAAACATAGAAACTAACCCCAAGCTTTTTTGAGTTTACATGACTTGGGTGAATTTTCTTTTCTTTTTTTTTTGAGACAGAGTTTCACTTTTGTTGCCCAGGCTGGAGTATAATAGTGCAACCTTGGCTCACTGCAACCTCCACCTCCCAGGTTCAAGCGATTCTCCTGCCTCAGTGTCCCTAGTAGCTGAAATTACAGGTGCCTGCCTCCAAACCCAGCTAATTTTTGTATTTTTAGTAGAGTAGAGTCAGGGTTTCACTATATTGGCCAGACTGGTCTCAAACTCCTGACCTTGTGATCCACACACCCAGGCCTCCCAAAGTGCTGGGATTACAGGCATGAGCCACCGCGCCTGGTTGACTTGGGTAAATTTTTAAGAAATAAGATTAGTTTTAAACTGTTGTTAAAAGAAAATCAGATATGTCTTCAGAATTGTTAGCATTAAATATAATTCAGACATTTTTTTCTACTTGGGTTTACTAGTCAAACAAGCTTATGTTATCTCTACTTACATATTTAACTTAGTTTCTTTGCTTCTGTGATATTTTTGATACTTGCCAAATTTGTCAACAAGAAAAATAAATTAAGATGGTGGTTTTGTTTAATGGCTCATGAAATTTTCATGGGCAATTTAATTCAAGCATAATTGTTAAGAACAAGTGAATTAAATGAGATATAAGTGGGATAAAAGTTTATAAATAATCTTTTCCAACCATTATTATGTTTTACAAAATATTCCAGTTAAAATAGTTCCAATTTTTTTTTTTTTTTGGTAACTTCAAAGCTTAAAGTTATACTAAATTAAATTGAGTAACAAACATTTATCAAATGGGTCATTTCTAAGTAAAATAAAATGCTGAAACATTAATCGCTGAACATGAGTTTATCTACTTTTGTTTCTTATTTCAGAAGAACTAAATATATTTGGTTCTCAGTAAAAAGGTCCTATGCCACATTGAAAAATTATATTATAGAGATGCATATATTTCTAGAAATTATGAAATGTTGTTAATCTACGGAACGTTGGTATGTGACAGTTCACTTACTTCTTAGTTTTCACTAGAAATTAAGGATACTAAAATTTAAAATTCAAATTAATATATGGAATTAAAACTACTAGAAATCGTAAGTGTAACAACTCTGTATGCAAACAATGTGAGGAAAAGAAGATATATTTTTGGTAAGGAAAATTATAAGGCATGAGGATGTGTTTTTCTGTTAAGGGAAAAAAAAGAATTAACTCTTTCATAAAGTAGAATGACTGATCTTTCCAGAATGAGAAAGAGAAAAATGTAGGGTCAGAAATGTTGATAGATATTTTTAAAACATTGTAAAGCGTTTGAGGAAGGAAATCTTAGGCAAGGAATCTTATCTGGTGTGGTCAAAGCTATCTGAGACTGGATAGATTTATTCAGAAGACATTTTTAAAATTAGCCTTATATTAATAGTACACTGATACAAAACTAGAATTTAGTTTCCTCTGTTAAAGACAAAGTTTTTTTGATGGGGGGCATATTGGTCTGCTTTTGATAAGAGATTATAAAAAGTTTTTTTCTTTACCTTTTAAGTAATTAGCATAGAAAACAAAGATTTTGTGACCTATCAGAATAATTTTTGGTGTTTCACATGGTCTCTACTAGGTCTTTGATTACTAAGAAAATGGAGCTCTCTCAATATTAAAAGAACTAAAGATTTTTTTACAACTTGTAACCTTCTGTGCTTGCCTTTAAAATATTTTGTTGCCACTTTGATTAGTTAACAAAGAACCTGATTTAATCAAGAGTTATAAGCCTTGTGATATTGTTGACAAACTTCCCCAAATTAAATTCTAAATTAGACCTTTTTGACCTCAGTCTAAATTTGGGAGCTTCTAGAGGGCCTCTGGAATATCTCAAAAGCATTTATTTTCTCACCGTATAAAAAGAGAGATATTAAACTAATTTGGCTTATTTGACATGCTAAAATTGCATGGGAAACATTGTCAACTAAGAAATGTTTAACCTTCTTTGAATTATATTTGTATGGGTATATTATTAATGTGTGTTCCAGAAACTGTGAAAAATTCCTAAAAATTTGATATGTTTTCAGTCATAATTTTAGTTATGTTCAAATATTTTATTCCACAGAAATAATCCAATTTCTTCATCAGTTGCGTCATTATTATCATGAACTCTCACCATATTTTTAACCATGGCCTTTTTTTGTTGTTGTTGTTGTTCACAGACAGGTGTTGTTTTACTTTTATTCTTGTCTGAAAGTATTTGCAATCAACTATTGTCCAAAACTGTTTTTTCTTCAAGGATATTCATGAAAAAGATTTTGACAAGTACTCTGGAATACAGGTTCAGGTTTCTGATAACTTAAAAATCATACCATTGCACTGGGTAAGAATTTCCAAGACTCTAATGAAGAAACTGATAAATTCATGAAACTGCTAAGTAAAATCAAATAAAACAAGATTTGATTACACGAGACTGAATAAACTAATAAGGATGATTTTGGGGGATGACTTTTTGTCTGAAACATTGCTGGTTCTTTAATGTTTTGTTTTCCATATTCAAGAAAACTTTTTTTCACTTTTTTTTTGAGATGGAATTTCCCTCTGTCACACAGGCTGGAGTGCAATGGTGTGATCTTAGCTCACTGCAACCTCCGCCTCCTGGGTTCAAGTGATTCTCCTGCCTTAGCCTCCTGAGTAGCTGGGATTACAGGCACCTGCCAACACACCTGGCTAATTTTTGTATTTTTAGTAGAGACAGGGTTTCACTCTGTTGGTCAGGCTGGTCTTGAACTCCTGACTTCGTGATCTGCCCACTTCAGCCTCCCAAAGTACTGGGATTATAGGCATGAACCACCACGCCTGGTTTTTTTTTCACTTTTAAGCTATCTATAGTTTACAGCCACCTGGTAAAGTATACGCTTTGTTTGTTTGTTTGTTTTTGAGACTTGAGTCTCACCCTGTTGCCCAGGCTGGAGTGCAATGGCACGATCTCGGCTCACTGCAACCTCCACCTCCTGGGTTCAAGTAATTGTCCTACCTCAGCCTCCCAAGTAGCTGGGATTACAAGCATGCACCACCACGCCTGGCTAATTTTTTGTATCTTTAGTATAGACGGGGTTTCACCATGTTGGCCAGGCTGGCCTTGAACTCCTGACCTCGTGATTAGGAGTCCCAGAGCTCTGGGATTACAGGTCTCCCAAAGTGCTAGGATTACAGGTGTTAGCCACCCTGCCTGGCCATAAAGTATACTTTTATAAACAAAATTGAAGTCATTACTTTTTCTCCTTACCTGATTCCTCCAGAATTTAGAAACTATTAGTGAGAATTTTGTTTTTATGGCAATATAGTTATTTGCATCAGTTCAAAAAGAACCTGTTTCCCTTGTAACAGAACACATTGGAAATATTGGCTGTTTTACCCAGGCTTTGACTGGAATGCTTATTTTCAGATATAACCAGAATACTTTAAAGAACTAAGGCTCGCCAGGCACGGTAGCTCACGCCTGTAATCCCAGTACTCTGGGAGGCTGAGGTGGGTGGATCACAAGGTTAGGAGTTTGAGACTAGTCTGGCCAAAATAGTGAAATCCTGTCTCTACTAAAAATACAAAAAATTAGCCAGGCATGGTGGTGGGCACCTGTAGTCCCAGCTGCTTGGGAGGCTGAGGCAGGAGAATTGCTTGAACCCAGGAGGCAGGGGTTGCAGTGAGCTGAGATTGCACTATTGCACTCCAACCCTGCAACAGTGTGAGACTCCATCTCAAAATAATAATAAATAAATAAATAAATAAATAAATAAAATAAAGAACTAAGGCTGACTTTATTGATCTAGTAAAACCCCTTAGAAAAAACTGGTGGGGTAGTCTGCATACATGGTTCCCTCATGTGGTTCCCCTGTATGATTGCCTTACAGGTAAGTAAGTAATGCCCCTTTTTGACAGGCTCAGGAAACTCAGGTTATTTTAGGGACTTCAAGAAGAGAGAATTCACCCAGATCTATAGGTATTGTAGGAAAAATATAATGATAAGTTCTTGGTTTGGCTTCCTAGACTTGACTGGGTTTTAAAAGTCCAATTCGAGATTCCTTATGAAAAATTCCAGCAAAGCAAACTTAAGTGAGCCTATATGGTCAATCACTATTTTGCTACACTTATACAAATAATCAGGTTAAGTTTAATGAAATTGGGCCTATTTTGCAAACAAATTTGTCTTATTTTGATCACCTTTGGTAGAAACAGAGGTGACTGTAGATTTAAAAATTACATCTCAGAAGAAAATTAAAGTGCATCCATTATTGAATTCTAGTCCTGTTCATGTTTTTGAGGTTTTGTTATCTACCTATAATCTGGACTGGATCTTAAATTCTTCTAGTTTCCTCTGATAACTGGTTATAACTCTCCAAACAGTTTCCAATTTTTCTCCCACTTTATGACTGAGAATCAGTAAAAAAAAAATTTTTTTTTGAAATGGAGTTTTGCTCTTGTTACCCAGGCTGGAGTGCAATGGTGCGATCTCGGCTCACCACAACCTCCACCTCCTGGGTTCAGGCAATTCTCCTGCCTCAGCCTCCTGAGTAGCTGGGATTACAGGCATGCGCCACCATGCCCAGCTAATGTTTTGTATTTTTAGTAGAGACAGGGTTTCACCATGTTGACCAGGATAGTCTCGATCTGTTGACCTTGTGATCCACCCGCCTCGGCCTCCCAAAGTGCTGGGATTACAGGCTTGAGCCACCGCGCCCGGCCTTCAGTAAAAATTAAAACTGCCCTTTTCCCAAAGCCCTGCAAGCTAAAGCTGGACAACTTCATAGAGACATCAGAGAAATCCCAACAGCTATATATGAACAATTTTTGTACCTGTTGCTGTATGCGTTACTCGTGTTTTCCAGAACACCTGATGCAAACTGCAAACCAGGAAAATCTATCAGCTTGCCACTGCCTGTCCTCATTCCACCATCTCAAGATGCCTTGAGCTCAAATCTAGAAATTGTTTTGACTGGCTGCCTTCCACTCCCAAAAACTGAATTTATAGATTGCTCTAATTGTTAATGTTTGTTTTTCTAGTGTTTGTCTGGAAATGCCTCTTATTAAATGCCTGATTGATTATACTACTTAGAGACCTAACTTTGGTAGAAGCCCACATGTAATACCACCTAGCAACTGAAATGAGATACAATTGTTAACTATTTAAATGGACTGAGTTATTCCTGGAACTGAGAGACTGGTTCAATGGGTTTTGCAATAATCTACCAGCTGAGTTTTTGGGCTGTGAAACTTCTTGGGAAGGTTTCAGACAGGATAATGATGGGATTCAGGACACAGTACTCCAAAATATGGCAACTTGGCATTTGAAATAACAGCAGAGGCAGGAGAGCCACTCTCACCTTTTCCTCTCCCTTCTTCCCTTAAGCAGGTCATAAAACCTGGGAAGGTTGGCCAGGCACAGTGGCTCACGACTGTAATCCCAGAACTTTGGGAGGCCATGGTGGCTGGATCACCTGAGGTCAAGAGTTCGAGACCAGCTTGTCCAACATGAAGAAATTCCATCTCTACTAAAAATATAAAAGTAGCCAGACATGGTGGCACATGCCTGTAATCCCAGCTACTTGGGAGGCTGAGGCAGAAGAATCGCTTGAACCGGGGAGGAGGAGGTTGCAGTGAGCTGAGATCATACCATTGCACTCCAGCCTGGGCAACAAGAGCTAAACTCTGTCGCAAAAAAAAAAAAAAAAAAAAAAAAAAAAAAGACTACTATGGACCCAGACTCATGCCACTTAAACTTGGTCTGAAACAGACACTTTGTAGCTCCTCCTTTCAACCTACATTGATTGTGGTGTTCTCTCTCTAGTCTGTGGACTCCTAAAGGGCAGGGTCCAAGTTAATATTGAATATAGTCAATTGGCATGCATCCTCTATTGTTATTTTCTCCTAATGTGTTACAAGGATTGGGGACCTAGAATACATTTCCAGGCCTCCTTTACAATTAGACACATTTCTATGACTGGAAGACAGAAAGGAGGAAGATGCCTTCTTTCTGCTATTTTGGACTTTCTGTTGTCAAGCAGGATCCTGGAGACATGGAGTTCTCCTGCAACAGCCATTCAGCTTCCTGATCTCTGCTTTCTAATTCCTACCTCAGGTGAGCTGCTTGCCGTGGCCTCCCAAAGTGCTGGGATTACAGTCGTGAGCCACTGTGCCTGGCCCATAGTAGTCTTAAAATGATTCCAGACCTCATTTGAAGCCACGGAGGTCAGACTCAGAATCATTAAAGGGACAAAGCTGAAGTCAGTGCATAGGGAAAAGAGGTGGACAGAAGACACTATGACCCAATGTCAAAGGCTTGGAGCTCTCACTTCCTACAAGTGGCTGTACACAAGGCCACGAGCGCAGCCCCAAGTACACAGGGCCCACCTTCAGTGGCAGCTTCTCTCTCACACTGGCTGGTGATAGTTTATGTGGCCCTCTGTGGCTTACTTGTCACCTGCCTCAAGACTATCATCATTCTGAAATGAGCCCGCAGGATCACCACTGGGAGAAGAGAAATATAGAGGGAAAAGATTCAAAGTGGTCCCATCTTCCAAGCAGGAGGGAAAGGGATGCTGGAGTGTTTTGCTGTGGAACTCCAAGGATCAGGTGCCTTCCAGCTGTCTGTATTTGCTTCCTCCTGCAGTTTCAGATGTTTTGGCACCTCTCTTCTTCTGTGACTCCAGGAATCAGGAGCCAGGTCCTGGTGATTCTAAGACAAAAGAATAGTGGCAGCTTCTAAGATTGCAAATAAATCCCAAGTCCATTAAAGGGCACCACTTTATACCTGTTGACTGAGTATGAGGTGGTCTGGCAGCTCCTTGGAACTTAAATAGAAGGCAGCCCATCCTGCTGGTTAGAGCTTTGCCGCAGAGTCCTGTCCTGACTCAGTTGCTTCCTAGTTGTGTGATGTTGGGCAAATTACTTTTTCTCAAAATGGAAATAGTGCTATACTTTTCTCATAAAATGATTGAGGATTAATTAATTATGTGTAACTATTATATAAAGTGCTTAGCCCAGTGCCTCGCATATAGTAAGCTTTCTATAAATGGTAGCTGATAGTGTTTTTGTTATAATTATCAATACCATATGTTCTAGGCAACAAACACCTCCTATCTTAATTGCCAGAATACATCTGGAATAGAAGGTTCCTCATACAAAGCTTGCTCGAGAACTATGAGCTCTTAGTCACATTCTGGAAAAGCGCAGAGCCAGACCAGGCCAGAATGCCCCTTGCATCTGTTTCTTCAAGCTGAGACATTTCTGTCTCCTCCAATCCTAGTGCTGTCCCTGTGTGGTTCCACTGGGCATCTTTTCTTTTTGAGACAAAGTCTCACTGTGTTGATCAGGCTGGAGTACAGTGGCACAATCTTGCCTCACTGCAACCTCCACCTACCTCCTGGGTTCAAGTGATTCTCCCGCCTCAGCCTCCCAAGTAGCTGGGATTACAGGTGCATGCTACCACATCCAGCTAGTTTTTGTATTTTTAGTAGAGGAAGGGTTTCTCCATGTTGACCAGGCTTGTCTCAAACTCCTGACCTCAAGTGATCCATCTGCCTTGGCCTCCCAAAGTGCTGGGATTACAGCATGAGCCAGCACACCTGGTCTCTGCTGGGCATCTTAACATGCCCCAGGAGAGTGACATGGTGCCACCCTAGCAGGTAAGAAAGGGAGATACTGGTGATATTCAGAGGCCCAAGATCAGAAGGATTTGGAACCATCTGTTCTGACATTTTCTATCTGTTTTCTTCTCTACTGTCCTTTTCCAAACCCTCCAACTTCATTTAAGTTTTATTGAACTTCAATTCTGTGCCAGGCATGGTGCCAGCAGTGGGGGTATAGTGAAGAACAGAGAGAAAGGCAACTCCTAAGCAACTGGAGCTCTCTTCTGGTGCCACAAACTATATAAATGTGATCACATAAATAATAATTTAATTAGTTTTTATCAGTGCATGAAAGGAAAATGACAGAGAATAATCAGCATGGATAATGGGGGAACTTACCTTCCCTCAATAGTACGGGGTTAGGGGTGAGCAGGGGGAGGCTGGATCAGACCTGAAGAATGAGTAAGAGTCAGCTAGTCAAGGAGAAATAAGTTTCCTGGGTAGAAGTGAGCTCCTGCCAAAATGTTAGATGATAACTTTATGGTGTGTTGCCTTGACTTGAGGTCTTGATTCTTAACTGAGTACTCCCAAAACGATAAATATTTAATGGTGGAATCTTTGAGAGGCATGTGATCAGCAGATAGGGTCAGGAGCCTTCTCATCAGTCTTCAAACAAACCCATATGGCTAGGAGGCCTGGCTCTGGGTATGTAGTGTGTGTGAGCATGAGCTTGTAGGAGTATGGCTAAATGTTTGTGACTGTGAATGTCGATGCAGGTGTATATATGGGTAGATGGAGAGCTATAACTGATAATTTTGGCATCTGGGCCAAGCAACAGAAATATATCTTGAAAGTCAGGCATATATGAACTCATGAGAGTTAGAGGGGAGCAGAGAAGGAAGACTGCTCCCCAACACGCACACAGAAGCCTCCTACAAGTCGGTTTCCTGTTTATGACCTTAGACATCCCAGGCCAGCCATCTCTGCCAAGAGTCAGGGGCAAGCTAGCCAGCACTTCTAGAGAAGGACTGGTGCTGAAGGTGCGGGGAAACAAAGGCTTTAAAATGTACAATCTTCGAGAAAATCATTCTTTAAAATGTTGGCACCCTCCACATTTTTATTCCTGGGCCCCTGGTGAGCGTGCCTTTAAGACTCTGAATGTATATATGCATATATATGTGTATGTGTGTGTTGACTGTTTGTGCTTATGTGTGTAAGGTGTTTGGGAACTACCAAGTAAATTGTGATAACTAAGAGCCCCTATGAGTTTGGAGCCAGCAGATGTGTTCCTACACTCTTCTCCTCCCACTTCATGTGCTCTGAAACTCCCACCAAGCTTATCTCTGTGGCTCTCATGAGAAGCAGAGGCTGGGATTATCTGCCTGCCAGGGCTGAGTCCCTTCATATTAACAACAGACCGAAAATGTACTGACTGCAACAAGACAAACAGAAATAATATGCTCACATTCACCTCCATTTCATAAAGCAAGTGGAACCTGGGCTCACTGCAATGAATGAGCTTCAATAATTCATCCCAGCTGCTGATGTGGTATTGACATAAAGCTAATTTAACACTGAGGGAGCCAGGGGAAGTAGGGAGCAATTAGCCTTCACTTGCAACATGGTCACTCTGCTAGCACTCTGGTGCTATGCTGGAAAGCAGAACCCCAGAGTAGAAAAAGACCTGAAGAGGTCACTTGCTCCCTTCCCTCCTTGTAGCCAGTTGACTTTCTGAAGTTCTTAGGATGACATTTTCATCTTGATGGATACCCTTGACCTTTTGTGTCAGGAATAGGGATTTCCCACCCCTATATTCGGATCTGAGCTTCCCAAAAGAGATGTTTCTCAGGTCAGTCAGACCAGGGTCTCTCCTGTATCTCTCTCCATGAAATTAAAACTACTGTCACTTTCCATGGGGTATGACAGTTGGATAAACAAAGGTTGAAGGGTTTTTGTTGGTTTGTTTTGAGACAGGGTCTCCCTCTGTCACCCAGGCTGGAGTGCAGTGGCACGATCTCATCTCACTGCAGCCTCCACCTCACTGGCTCAAGCGATCCTGCCACCTCAGCCTCCAGAGTAGCTGGGACTACAGGTCTGTGCCATCATTTCCCACTAATTGTTTTTTTATTTTGTTTTGTTTTCCTAGAGATGGAGTTTCACCATGTTGCCCAGGCTGTTCTCAGACTCCTGAGCTCAAGCAATCCACCTGCCTTGGCCTCCCAAAATGCTGGGATTACAGGCAGGAGCCACTGTGCCCAGCAAAGTTGAGGTTTTTGCTGGAGAGAAAGGGAAACTATGGTTGATGTCTTAAATGTTATTCAACGACCCATTTGATTTTCTTCTTTCTCAAAAATAAAAGTCACTCACTCAACATCCAAAAAATGTTTCATTGAGTTCCTATCTTTCTTCATTTATTCAATAAATAATTAGGCGAGGCACAGTGGCTCAAGCCTGTAATCCCAGCCCTTTGGGAGGCCGAGGTGGGCAGATCACCTGAGGTCAGGAGTTCAAGACCAGCCTGGCCAACATAGCCAAACTCCATCTCTACTAAAAAATACAAAAATTAGCCATGCATAATGGCAGGTGCCTGTAATTGCAGCTACCCAGGAGGCTGAGGCAGGGAGAATCGCTTGAACCTGGGAGGCAGAGGTTGCGGTGAGCCGAGATAGCACCACTGCACTTCAGCCTGGGCGACAGAGTGAAACAAACACAAAAACGAAAAACCAAATACTTAGTAAGCATCTCCTGGTACTAGGTGAACCAAACAGAATGGATCCTTGCCTTCATGAAGTTTACAGTACAGCAGGAAAGATAGGCATTAAACAAATAAATGCATGAATGAGTATATAATTGCAAATTGTTGCTAAGACTGTTTATTTATATTTATTCATTAATTTAGCCTTCAATGCAATGAAAGAAAATAACATTAAGGGATAACTTTTGAATGGGAAGGCCTCTCTGAAGCCTGAAGAATGATAAGTCTGGGGAAGAGAGTGGGAAGAGTAGACAAGAAGGAGGGAAAGCTGCATATTTAAGGTTTTTGCTTCTTGCCGCAAGCAGGTGAATAAAATTTACTGGGGCCTAGTGGGAGAGAAGGAATCTAGAAAGAAAGACCTAAGTTCAAATTTGCCTTTGCCACATTACAGTTGTGTGGCCTTGGGCAAGCTACTTCTTAGAATTGTTACCTCATCTATAAAACAGAAGTGATCATATTTTCTACTTTATAGGATTGTTGTGAAAAATTAAGTAAAATAATGTTCTAAAGTGCTTACCAGTGCTTGGCATATGGTAAGTGTCAATAAATTATTATTACTGCTATTATGATTATCCTTAAATGTTCCCAGTGCTTTATTACCCCCAGGCTTTGGCACAGTTTGTTTCCTCTGCCTGGATCACACACTGTTCCTTTTACTCACTCATGATCATCTTTCAAGTAACAGCTGCAATGTATTTCCCTGGAAGGACTTTCCTGATCTCTAGATTAGTGGCTCTCAAAGTGTAGTGCATGTAAGAATCAGCCGGTCACAGTAGCTCACACCAGTAATCCCAGCACTTTGGGAGGCCAAGGTGGATGGATCTCTTGAGCCGAGGAGTTCAAGACCAGCCTGGGCAACATGGCAAAACTCCGACTCTACAAAAATTCAAAAAACTAGCTGGTAATAGCACGAGCATGTAGTCCCAACTAGTCAGGAGGCTGAGGCGGGAGGATCACTTGAACATTGGAGATAGAGGTTGCAATGAGCTGAGCTTACACCACTCCACTCCAGCCTGCGTGACAGAGTGAGAGTCTGTCTCAAATAAATAAATAAATAATCAATATAAGTGATGTCTGTGCATGTGCATGAGTGTATGTGTGCATGTGCGGACTTAGTACAAAGCAGATTCCATGTTTTGGTAAAGTGCCATGGTAAAGTAAGATGATAACATTAGGAGAAATGGAAACCAAATAAACGATGTTGAGGAACTCTCTGTACTATCTTTGTAACTTTTCTGTAAATCTAAAATTATTCCAAAATAAAAAATTCATTTAAAAAGGCTGATTCTGGCCTGGCGTGGTGGCTTACGCCTGTAATCCCAGCACTTTGGGAGGCCAAGGTGGGCGGATCACCTGAGGTCAGGAGTTCAAGACCAGCCTGGCGAACATGGAGAAACCCCATCTCTACTAAAAATACAAAATTAGCTGGATGTGATGGCGCATCACTGTAATCCCAGCTACTTGGGAGGCTGAGGCAGGAGAATCGTTTGATCCTGGGAGGTGGAGCTTGCAGTGAGCCGAGATGATGCCATTGCATTCCAGCTTGGGCAATAAGAGTGAAACTCCATCTCAAAAAAAAAAAAAAAAAGGCAGATTCCTATGCGGATCAAAACTACGATGCAATATCACCACACATTCTCCCTCCCTAAAAAAAGAGAGAAAGAAAGAAGCTGGGTGCTGTGGCTCACGCCTGTAATCCTAGCACTTTGGGAGGCCGAGGTGGGAGGATTACCTGAGGTCAGGAGTTCAAGACCAGCCTGGCCAACATGGTGAAACCCCATCTCTACTAAAATACAAAAATTAGCTGGGCATGATGGTGCCTGTAATCCCAGCTGCTCAGGAGGCTGAGATGGGAGAATCACTTGAACCTGGGGGACGGTGGCTGTAGTAAGCCAAGATCACACCACTGTACTCTAGCCTGGGCGGCTGAGCGAGACTCCATCTCAAAAAAAAAATAAATAAATAAAAGGAAGGAGGGGAGGGAGGGAAAGAAAAGTGGGGATATGGAAAATTGGAACTTTTGTGGGAGGATAAAATGATACAGCTGCTATCTATAATGGTACAGTGGTTCCTCAAAAAGTTAAAAATAGAATTACCATATGATCCAGCAATTTCACTTCTGGGTATATATCTGAAATAATTGAAAGCAGGGCCTTGAAGAGATATTTTTATGCCCATGTTCATAACAGCATTATTCAACAATAGGCAAAAGTGAAAGCAACTCACAGCTGAATAGGTAAAGAAAATATGGTATATCCATACAATGGAATATTATTCAACCCTAAAAAGAAAGGAAATTCAAATGCATGCTACAAATATGGATGAACTTTTAGGACATTAGTGAAATAAGCCAGTCGCAAAAAGACAACTACTGTGTGATTCCATTTATATGATGTACCTAGAGTAGCCTGACTCAGAGACTCATAGAGAGTAGAATGGTGGTTATCGGGTTCCAGGGATAGAAGGAAAAACAAAGTTGGAAGACTTACACTTCCTGATTTCAAAACTAATAAGTTTTGAAAGCTACAGTAATCAAAATAGTGTGATAGTAGACTAAGGATATGTATCAAGGGAATATAATTGAGAGGCCAAAAATATACTCATACAGCTATGGAGTCAATTGATTTTTGACAAGGGTGCCAAGAGCATTCAATGGAGAAAGAATAGCGTCTTCAACAAATGATGCTGGGACAACTGGTTATCCACGTGCAAAATAAGGAAGAAGGAGGAAGAAGAGGAGGAAGGAGGAAGGAGGAGAAAAGAAGGCCAGGTGAAGTGGCTCACACCTGTAATCCCAGCACTTTGGGAGGCCGAGGCAGGCGGATCACGAGGTCAGAAGATTGAGACCATCCTGGCTAATATGGTGAAAGCCCATCTGTACTAAAAATACAAAAATTAGCTGGGCATGGTGGTACGCACCTGTAGTCCCAGCTACTGGGGAGGGAGGCTGGGGCAGGAGAATCACTTGAACCTGAGAGGCGGAGGTTGCAGTGAGCTGAGATTGAGCCACTGCACTCCAGCCTGGTGGCTGACCGAGACTCCCATCTCAAAAAACAAAGAAGAGGGAGGAGGAAGAGGAGGAGAAAAAGAAGGAGGAAAAAGGAGGAGTGAGAGAAGTAGAAAGAAGGAGGAAGAAGAAGAAGGATGAGGAGGAGGAGAAGGAGGAAGAAGGGGAAGAAAGAAGAAGGATGAAGAAAGAACAAAGAAGAAAGTTGGACCCCTATCTCATATCATATACAAATATTAACTCACTAAAGAGCTTCTGGATAGCTGAACACATGAAGATACTGGAGGGAAGGTGGGTAGCATGCCTAGAGAGTGTATGAAAGCTCTGTCCCTTCCACATAGTTTTCCCTATCCATCTCTTTCATCTGGCTGTTCATCTGTATCCTTTAAAATACTCCTTATGATAAAGGGGTAAATGTTATATGTTCTCTTGGCATCCTAGGTCAGGCATTTGGTCTCCACCAGAGCCCCAGGAATAAGCCCAGGAGCTGTTTTTTGTTTTCGTTTTCCAAAGTGTGAATGAGTTATTTGTGTAAGAAGGCATAGCTGCAATAAAAAACTCTAGGAGTCTACACCATGATTCCTCTACCGGGGATTCCCAGATGATTCCCCAGCATTCCTATCTGCAATAGATATTTGGAGCACTGTTGAATCTTCTGGGTCACAAGGCCCAAGAAGGAAAACAGCTTACATCATACCTGCCATAGCTTCAGAAACTTTTCTTGTTCTGGTCCTGTGTTAGCTTCCTACTGCTATGTAACAAATTATCACAAACTTAGTGGCTAAAACAAAAACAAAAAATTGGAACTCATTATATATCAAATATCTAAATGTAAGAGCAAAAACTGTTAAACCCTTAGGAGAAAACATAAGAGTAAATCTTCATGACCCTGGATTTGGCAGTGGTTTCTTTTTTTTTTAAGATGGAGTCTTGCACTGTCTCCTGAGCTGGAGCACAATGGCATGATCTCTGCTCACTGCAACCTCCACCTCCCGGGTTCAAGTGATTCTTCTGCCTTAGCCTCCCGAGTAGCTGGGATTACAGGCACCTGCCACCATGCGCGGCTAATTTTTTGTATTTTTAGTAGAGATGGGGGTTTCACTATGTTGGTCAGGCTAGTCTTGAACTCCTGACCTTATAATCTGCCTGGCTTGGCCTCCCAAAGTGCTGAAATTACAGGTGTGAGCCACCACACCCAGTTGGCAATGGTTTCTTAAAGTTGATATCAAAACCACATGCACCAAAAAGTAAATATGAATACATTGGACTTCAGCAAAATTAAAAATTTTCATGCATCAAAGAACATCTTCAAGAAAGTGAAAAGACATTTTTCATTTCATTTGTCAATTTGCAAATCACATATCCAATAAGCTTCTAATATCAAGAATATATAAAGGACTCCTGCAATTTGATAACAAAATGACACCCCCCCCCACTTTTTTTTTGAGAGAGGGTCTCACTCTTGTTACCCAGGCTACAGTGCAGTGGCAAGATCACAGCTCACTGCAGCCTCAACCTTCCTGGAGCTCAAGTGATCCTTCCACCACAGCCTCCTGAGTAGCTGGGACTACAGATGTGTGCCATCATGCCAGGCTAATTTTTTGAATTTTTTTTTGTAGAGATGGGGTTTTGCCATGTTGCCCAGGCTGGTCTCAAACTCTGAGCTCAGGTGATCCACCCTCTTTGGCCTCCCAAAGTGCTGGGATTGCAGGTGTGAGCACTGTGCCTGGCCTAGATAACTTAATTTTTTAAAGGAGCAAAGGGCTTGAATAGACATTTCTCTAAATAAGACATACAAATGGCAAAAAGTACATGAAGAGAAGCTCAACATCAATAGTCATTAGGGAAACGCAAATCAAAACTATAATGAAATATGACTTTATATTCACTATGCTGGCTATAATTAAGGAAAATAGCAAGTATTGGCAAGAATGTGGAGACATTGAAACCCTTGGGCTTTCCTGATGGGAACATAAAATGGTGCAGCCACTGTGGAAAACAGTTGTGGTTCCTTAACATGTTAAACACAGAATTGCCGTATGACCCAGAAATTCCATTCGTAGGTGTATACCCAAGAGACTTGAAAGCAGGTACTCACACAAATACTTGTATACAAATATTCACAGTAACAATATTCACAAGAGCCAAAAGATGAAAACAACCCAAATATCCATTAATGGATGAATGGATAAACAAAATGTGGTATATCCGCACAATAGAATATTATCCAGCAATAAAAACAAATGAAGTACTTATACATGCTACAACATGGATGAACCTTGAAAACATTATATGTTAAGTGAAGGAAGCTAGACACAAAAGGTCACATAGCATGTGATTTCATTTCTATGAAATATCCAGAATAGGTCAATTCATAGAGATAGAAAGGTTAGTGGTTGCCAGGGGATGGGGGAGGGGAGAATGGGAGTGACTGCTTAATGAGTCACGAGTTTCTTTGGGAGATGATAAAATGTTTTGGAACCAGATAGAGATGATGATTGTACAACATTGTGAATGTACTGAATTCCACTGAAGTGTTCTTTTTTTTTTTTTGAGACAAAGTCTCGCTCTTGTCCCCCAGGCTGGAGTGCAATGACATCATCTTGGCTCACTGCAACCTCCATCTCCCAAGGTTCAAGCGATTCTCCTGCCTCAGCCTACCAAGTAGCTGGGATTACTGGCACCCACCACCATGCCTGGCTAATTTTTGAATTTTTAGTAGAAACGGGTTTTCACAGTGTTGGCCAGGCTGGTCTCGGATGCCTAACCTCAGGTCACCTGCCCACCTCAGCCTCCCAGAGTGCTAAGATTACAGGCGTGAGCTACCACACCTGGCCTTACCTCAATTAAAAAAAAAAATCAAATTCCTTAGGCCCCACATTCAGAGCTTTGGACTCAGTATATCTGGCATAATGCCCAGGACCTGAATATTTAACAAGTACCTCAGGTACCACTGATGCAGGTGGTCCAAGGACCATATTTTGAGAAACATTGCTAAACAATGTTAAGCTTCCAAGTGATTCTCTTCCATAGATCCCTGAGCCTTTTACTTTTTGTAAAGTACATCTTAATTGTAATGGCTTGTCCTGCACCTCTTTTCCCATAGACTGTAAACTCCATGAGGGCTGGACCCATGTCTTCCTTCTTCATCATCATGCCAGCATTTGGAAAAAGCACCTTGAGGTTGGGCATGGTAGCTCATCCTGTAATCCCAGCACTTTGGGAGACCAAGGCCTGGGCAACATGGCAAAATACCATTTAAAAAAATTAAAAAATTAGCTGGGGGTGGTGGTGCATGTGCTTGTAGTCCCAACTACCTGGGAGGATGAGGAAGGATTGATTGAGTCTGGGAGGTTGACGCTGTAGTGAGCTGAGATTGTGTCACAGGCACTCCAGCCTGGATGAGAGAGTAAGACTCTGTCTCAAAAAGAAAGAAAGAAAGAAAGAAAGAAAGAAAGAAAGAAAGAAAGAAAGAAAGAAAGAAAGAAAGAAAGAAAGAAAGAAAGAAAGAAAAAGAAAGAAAGAAAGAAAAAGCACCTTGACATTACACATGGGCAGCAGATATAGGGTGATTTTTTTTTTTTTTTTTTTTGAGACAGTCTTGCTCTGTGATCCAGGCTGGAGTGCAGTGGTATAATCTCAGCTCACTACAACCTTGCCTCCAGGTTTAAGTGATTCTCCTGACTCAACCTCCCAAGCAGCTGGGATTACAGGTGTGGGTCAACACACCTGGCTAATTTTTGTATTTTTTGGTAGAGGCGGGGTTTCACCATGTTGGCCAGGCTGGTCCTAAACACCTGACCTCAAGTGATCCACCCATGTTGGCCTCCCAAAGTGCTGGGATTACAGGTGTGAGCCACCACAGCCTGCCTGATATAGAGTGAATTGAATGACTGATTTGGATTAACTAGAAGGGATCAGAGTAGAAGGGAAAAATCTTTTTTTTTTTTTTTTGCCAATCAGTTTGAGCTTATGAAGTTGCTCAGGTTAGCCTTGAACTGACGACCTCGCCTTCGCGAGCGCCATGACCTCCGGCGGGAGCCACTTTGGACCCAGAAGGGAAAAATCTTAAGGAGTCTCTAGTCCAAGAATCCACAGTCAGTAGTGGGACCAACATTTAAACCCCCTTCTCCCTGTGGCTTCCATTGCATGACAAACTGTTATCAGCCAATAGTATGGAAATCAGCAAACTATGCTAGGGAAACAAGACCTTCCCCATGGCCCCAAACAGGGCTCCCCGTGGGGAGGAACCTCTAAGAACTCATGGCCAAGACTGAGCAGAGTAGTCTTGGCTCTGAGACCCTGGGGTGTGGCATCCAGAGGTGCACAGGTCTGTTGGCATGGCCTGGCTGGAAGACTGGCCAGATTTTCCTGGTGTCCCTGGCTGATCCCAGTGCCTTCTGGCTGGGTGACTGTTCTCACTCTTGGCTACTGCCGCGGTCCCTTAGAGACACAGTCAGCAGAATAGCTTCCTTCAGCATCGCTGAGCTGGGTCTGGGCCATCCCACTGTTGTCTGTGCTGACTTCTGAGGCCTCATCCACACTACAGGGAGCATGATACAGCCAAAAGGGTGTAGGTGGAACATCCAGGTGATGGAGCCTCCTGCCTGAGCCTCTCATATGGAGCCAGTGCAAATATAATTGTATCCTCACTGCTCTTACCTCTTTTTATCCAGGCTTCCTCAAGTCAAGCAATTTTCCTTTTCTCCTCTGTGTCTTCTCTGAAGGGAAGGGTGAAGTTTTTCAAGTATTCACTAAGTTCGTGACCATCAATTAACACCAATTAACATCAATACTCACCACCTCCATACACACACACTTACATACATAAATATAGAAAGTCGGCTGGGCACAGTGGCTCACCCCTGTAATCTCAGCACTTTGGGAGGCTGAGGCAGGTGGATCACCTGAGGTCAGGAGTTCAAGACCAGCCTGGCCAATATGGTGAAACCCATCTCTAATAAAAATACAAAAAA
This sequence comes from Callithrix jacchus, assembly GCF_049354715.1. Lineage (NCBI taxonomy): Eukaryota > Metazoa > Chordata > Mammalia > Primates > Cebidae > Callithrix > Callithrix jacchus. Next base: position 40,351,300 of record NC_133503.1, read on the forward strand.
AATTAGCCAGGAGTGGTAGCTCATGCCTGTAATCCCAGCTGCTAGGGAGGCAGAGGCAAGATAATTGCTTGAACCCAGGAGGCAGTGGTTCCAATGAGTGGAGATCATACTACTGCACTCCAGCCTGGGCAACACAGTGAAACTTTTTCTCAAAAAAAAAAAAAAGACATCAGAAAAAAGAAATATATATATATTTCTTATTATATATTTCCTATTTTTTGAAGAGTCTCAAAAATTGATATTTTTGATATCAATTATATATGTGTATATATATATATATATATATGGGAGGAGTCAATGTCTTTCATAGAAAAAAGTAGGATCTTTTAAAAACCTTATCATTGGCTAATTATATGGCCTTCCCCAAGGCCTCAAATCCTTCCCTCAACATGAAAAGTTACTGCCAGCCAGGGGAAGAGGCATGTGCCTATAGTCCCAGCTACTATGAAGTCTTAGGAGGGAGAATTTCTTGAGCCCAGGAGTTCAAGTCTGCAGTGAGCTATCATCATGCCACTTCACTCCAGCCTGGGTGACAGAGTGAGATCCTATCTCTAAAATAAATAAATAATTTTAATAGTAAAAAATAATAAATGAAAAAAGTTGCTTCCTTTGAGTACCTACAATGCACTAGGCAGTGGAGCTTAGAGCCTTACATGCATCACCTCATTCGGTTCCCACACAACCCTATCAGGTAATTTTTTTCTTTTTTTTTTGAGACAGAGTTTCACTCTTGTTGCCCAGGGTGGAGTGCAATGGCAGATCTCAGCTCACTGCAGCTTCTGTCTCCCAGGTTCAAGCTATTCGCCTGCCTCAGCCTCCCAAGTAGCTGGGATTTACAGACGCGTGCCACCACACCCAGCAATTTTTTGTATTTTTAGTAGAGGTGGGGTTTCACCATATTGGCCAGGCCGATCTCAAACTCCTGACCTCAGGTTAATCACCTGCCTCAGCCTCCTAAAGTGCTGGGATTATAGGGGCGAGCCACCACGCGACCCAGCCAAGTAAGTAACATCTTAAAAAGGTAATTGTGAAATATAACATATATACAGAGGATGTCTAAAACATGTATATGAGCCTATATTAATAAACCTATATTAATACACATCTATTACATATATATCTGTAAAACTATCCCCTTCCTTTCTTCATAGTTTTGTTACCCATGTATGCAGTTTGAAATATAAGTGAATGGGATCATACTGTACATATTTTTTTGAGCTTTTTTTTTTTTTCTTTTAACTTACTCTTATCTCTGTGAAAGGCTAGAAAATGTAGACCCTGGCTGGACAGCCACATCCCACCTAAATTCTAATGCCATGGAAGAAGGGGAGAATAGATGTTGGTGGATAATTAGCCATTTTGCTCACCCACCTCCCATTATTTCTGGAGTTATTTCTTTCCTGCTTAATTTGATTAATAATTTCTGCTTCTTTTCTATCTCGTGGCAACGTCAATGATAAATCATGGAACCAATGAGTAGGCTTTACTTCAAGAAGGCAATAATTTCATTCTATGTGGTTTGGGGCAATGAGAACAGAAATGCCTTCTTACACCATCAACTGTTTTTTTCTTTTGAAATGGGGTCTCACTCTGTCACCAGGCTAGAGTGCAGTGGTGCGATCTCAGTGCACTGCAACCTCTGTCTCCTGGGTTCAAGCAATTCTCTGGCCTCAGCCTCCAGAGTAGCTGGGATTACAGGCGTGTGCCACCACACCTGGCTAATGTTTTTGTATTTTTAGTAGAGGCAGGGTTTCACCATGTTGGCCAGGCCGGCCTCAAACTCCTGAGCTCAAGTGATCCACCTGCCTTTGCCTCCTAAAGTGCTGGGATTACAGGCGTGAGCCACTGCGCCCAGCCTCAAATTTTCTTAAATAAACATATTTTGAGGGCTTACTTCCCTTAAGATACTAAGCACATGCAAAGGCATCATGCCTATTTACCATGCATAGAAATTCCAATAAAAGGGCATACATAGTTGAAGGGTTAAGGGCATCTGCACCCATAGGGTAAGCTTAGAACCAATTTATAGAGTCCAGCCATATCCTGTCCTGCAAAGACAGTCCCATGTGGTACATGCAGAGAAGGCTGGACTGGATGTGATATACACAGGAGATTGTGGGCATAGAAGAGGTGGTGGGATAGGGTGAGGATCAGAAAGACCTAGGAGGTGTTCCTAGCTCTGCCCTAGTTGGGAAAATCTCTTAATTACTCTCAGCCTCAGTTTCCTCATCGGTAAAATGTACCTATATCTGAGAGACAGCTATTATCCTCATTTTGCCGATGAGGAATCCAGGCTCAGAGCAGTTAGCTTGCTCAAGAATTCATTATAGAAAGCAAGTCAGGATTCAAGCCCAGGCAGTCTGACTCCAGAGCTGGAATTCTTCATTGCTAAGAATCACTAGTGGATGGGGCTGTGCAGGATAAATGGAGGGAGAAGGATATAATCTTAACACACTTAATACTGACATCCACTGTTAGATATTTCCTGATTTCTGAGTTGTTAAAAAGAGAGTACGTGTGTTTTAGCATGAAGGAAACACGGTATTGTGGGTGGGCAGGAAGGATGAGGAATAGACTCAACGCCCCCCAGCTCTCTGATGCTGTTTCTTTCTTGGGTTTACAACCTTGAGCAGGCCCCAAGTAGAATAGTCACGTAAATGCAGGCCTTGAGCGCTTGCCTCCAAGAGGAGAGTATGAGCGCAGGATGCCACTGAAATTTCCCTCCCTCGGCAACCAAAGTTTTTGGGGATGGGTGGGGGTGTGCAACTGTTGTCACAGTTTATGTTCCTCCAGAGCCTCGGAGCAAAACTTCCCCCCAAAGCCATATTAAATAAATAAAAGGAAATTCAGCAGATGGGAACATGAATCAATGAAAACTCCCATATGAGTGCAAAGATTTATGTCAAAAAACAAAACATCAACATCTGGGAGCTGCCGCGTCTCCTCTTGGCTGCTCGTTTGGAATGGATTCTCAGTGTCGCTTTCCGCCTCTTTCTGGCCCTGGGAGAGGACAGCAAGAAATAAAGAATGAAGCCCATTAAAAATAGTCATTTTTAATCAGAAACGAACGCTGCTTTTCCCCCAAGGCTGGAGGGAACGTGATGCAGGCAGCGGGGCTGCGGGCTTAGCCCTGGGATTGCGGGGGGAGAGAGCCCCCTGCCGGGCGCGGAGTGGCGCCCTCCCCACCAGGCCCCCGGCCGCTGTTTGGGGTCGGTTCCCTCCAGATTTCACAGCCGCTGCAGCAGCAGGAGCGCGCACACGCCTGCGCCCACCGCACTGCGGCGGTGCTTGGCGGCTCAGTCGCGGAGCCGTCACGTGGGTGCGGCCCGGCCCCGGGCAATCCTGGGGCTGCCTCCTCAGGCAGTAAAACCTGCCTCCTGGGCGCTCCTCTGGTCAGGGCGAACCTGTGCCTGTCTTCCCCAATCGGGGGGAAGAGGGGCTGCGAAAGAGGAACCCTAGGCCTTGAGGAATGTGTAGTGCAGCTCCAAGTTCACACTTAGCTCTTAAGCTGGGCCACGTGGGGCCTAAAGGGGCAGTGACTGGATCCTGATATCTGGGTCCAAAATCAACTCTGCTACCGCTAAGTATGTGACCTTGAACAAATTTACCTCCCAGAGCCAGCGTTTCATCATCTGTAAAATGGGAATAATAGCACCAATCTCATGGGGAAGCTGTGAAAAGTAAATGAGAAAACATGCGAGATACTTAACACAGTGCACATATACATAAAATTTAATAAATGTTAATATCGGGGATAAATTTAATATCAGGGATAAAGGCTCAAATTCTCATCATAGCCTACAAGGTTCTTATAACCCATGCTCCTAGCTCTGCAGCCTTGGAGAGGTCACGGACCCCTTCCATCACTGGGTTACAGCTGCATTAACCTTGACTTCCACCCAGCAGCCTAGTTCCTATCTGCCTCAGGACCTTTGCATCTGCTCTCCCCTCTGCCTCGATGGCTCCATCCCACCTTTTCTTCAACCCAGCCTGCCCTTTCTTTGGGCCTCAGTTACTTGTCACATTGTCTAGGAAACTCTTCCTGATTCCTTTCTGCCCAAAATATAGTTTCTCTGCTCTGCGCTCTCATAGCAGCCCAGCTTCTCCTTCCTAGCAACCTTCCTAATTGAAATATAGCATCAGTTTTGTTATGTTTCCTGTCCAACACCCCCTGGACAATTCACTCCATGAGGCCAGGAGCCCAGCCTATCGCGTTCATGGCTGTTTCCTCAGGCCCCTAGGACAGTGACTGGCCTGGGTTCTCCATTTGTGGTAAATGACCCAGAGTGGACGGTGGAACTCAGGCCAGAGGGAATCCTGGATCTTCTACATTGTTCCACCAGTTCCTTCCAACAGTAAACATTCATTTATTAAGATCTTCTATATGCTAGGTCCTGTGTTGGGCACCAGAGACACAGACTCACAATTCAGTCTCTGACTCAGTGGAGCCTGTAGTACAAAGGCAGAGATGGATATGTGAACAGAAGACAAAGACAGCAATGGGGGTGGTCGTTCCTACAAGGACAGAACCCTTGGCTCCAAGTTGCATAGACGGACTAAGCCGAGTGCTTTACCTGCATTACTAAAACTCACAACTATTAGAGAGGCCTATTATCATCCCATTATACAGATGAGACATAAAGAATTTAAACAACTTGCCTAGTATCACAAAAAGAGTAAAAGCAGAAGCAAGATTCAAACAGGTGCACACACATTCTGATTCAGAGCCAGAGCTCTGAACTACTTGGTGACGCTGCCTTGAGAAAACCACTGTGAGATTACCCACCTCCCATCCTCATGATTCCAGTTCTGTGCTGGGTAGAGTGCAGCCCTGCCCCTCCTGGGTTCCTGCCAGTAGGACTGCCACCTGCCACCATCCAGGAGCAGAGAGGAGGTAGAGAGAGCCGGGAGGAGGGGCGGGGAAAGCAACCACCCTGTTTCACACGTGGCGCTTAATGAGGAATGTTCACAAGGGCGGCAAAGGGGACCTACAATTGCTCAGCTAAAAACAGGAGCATCTCTGGCTTCCCTGCTGCCAAATCCCCAGTGCTTGAGGGAGGCCCCAGCCTAAACCCAGCTCAACGCTCTGAGGGTGTTGCTCTCACCCACTTCCAAGCTCCACTGATCTGCTACACCTCCTCTCACCACCTGGGGCTTTTTTTTAAAGGTTAAGTTCACATCCTCCGTTTGCCCTCATAATGGCAGCTCTGCTTGCCCTCCTAGAACTTAAAAGTCAGCCAGCACAGGGCTTGGAGGCTTCTGGGAGAGCTGTTCTTCAGAGCCTTCTCTGCTGAGGCTTGGCAAGGTCAGGTGTGGGGTTCCTTTGAGAATGTGGCGAGACCACCTGCCTTTTTCAAATCTCCCTGCCCTCTAGCTGTCAGAAAGCTGCATCATCCACCAGCATCTGGGGAATTCCGACAGGTGGATCTGAGGTCACAGCAGGACATGCAATGGATAAACCTAGCAGGTTGTGGAGGTCTGGACTGGAACTCAGGAAAGAGGGCAAAGGTAAGGCTAATGATTGTTACCGTTTTGGGCTCTGTGTGCCAGGCACTGTGCTAACTAAGCTTTACATGTGCTCCATTTCACAGATAAGGAAGTGAGGCTCAAAAAAATTCAAGTAACTTTCCAAAGTTCACACAACCGACAAAGTGGTGGAGGATTCAAACCAGGATTATTAGGATTCCAGAACCCAAGCTCTTAACCACTGTATTCTCATTTAAAAGTCAACAGCACAGAGGGAGTTTAAGAGCAACAGGGAAAGAATGGACACGTGGATGATGCTGGTACTAGGGGTCAGAAGGAAGAAGCAGCACTGCCAGATACAGGAGAATGGTTAGGAGATAAACGAACAAGAGAGACGTAGGACCAGGGAAGCTGGAGAGGAGACAGTTGAAAGGGCCTGATGCAAAAGAAGGCAATTTTCACAGGACCCAGTGACTAGCTGGGTATGGAAGTGTCTGACCCCTTTGGGGTATCTGGACAGATCATGAGAAACCCAGAAAGAAAGCCAGAGAGAAAGGGCTCACTTTGTTGCCTCCTGAGTCTATAATTCTGGTCTTTTCTGGGTCCCAGCTGTCTCCTGCCCTTGGGATCCATTAGATGTCCTGGCTACTCTTCCATACCCTGATAAAACTTTTTCAAAAGCTAGCTTCAGTGAGTTTCTAATACTTGCAGAAAGAGTCAAAACTAGTGTGGGGTCATGAGAAAACCTGAACCAGAGGAAAGAAAGCAAAAATAAAACTAGTATTGGGGAGGGCAGAGAAGGAAGAGTTGAGCCTACAATGAGTTCAAGATTCCTTTCCTGGGTGGCTTGGGGAAAGTACACAATAGCCAGAAAAATGGAAGTGGACAATGAGGTTGTGTGTAAGATTTAAGGCACGGATGGCCAACTGAGTCAAGTGCTCTGGGTCAAGAGTCCGACTGAGCAAAGGTCCACTGGTAGTTAATGAGGTGGTCTTTGATGACCCTAGTGACCCCTATTTCAGAAGAACAGGGATAGAAGCTGGGAGACAAGGCTGAAAAGTGAAGGAGTCATGCAGAAATGGGAGGCAGCATGTGTTTTACTTAATTAAGAAATCTGGCAGTAGGGAAAAAGAAACAGAATGGTAGCTGAAAAGGGCAGGAGGATCAAGTAAAGGATTTTTCCCCCAAGACTGGAAAGGCCTGTACATATTTCACAGGCAGAAAGAAAAAAGGTAGGAGGAAGATGTATGTTTTGGCATAAGGGTCAGGATAATTATAGAGACAAGGTTCTAAAAGGGACAGGAAGGGAATGGGACTGAGAACAAACACAGAGTTTAGCCTTAGAACAAAGGGAAGAGACAGACCTCTCCAACTGAGTCTGTATTCTTGTCATTTCCGCCAAATGATAAACACGCCTTATATTTATTTGTTCAGTGTGCAGCTAACGTCCAAGTGTACTCACAGTTGCTCTCAAGTTAGATTTTTCTTCGTCATCATCATATATAGTTACCATTTACAGACCATGTGCCCAGCAGTTTAACTGTGTCATCTCATAAGAAGAGTACAATTATCATTCCCATCATACAGACGAAGAAACTGAGGGAAAAGATATTATAATGAACTAGACCAAGGTAACCCAGCTGGTAAGGGAGACAGCTGTGTTGGATGTTAGACAATTCAATTCTAGAATCCCCGCTCTCCTGCGCCGCTTCTTGACACTTCACGTAGTACAGAATAATTGCCTCTAGAGAGTAGGATTAGAGGGTAGAGAGCGTGTGCAGAAGTCTGCTGTCTTTTGATATAAGCCTTTAGTATTATATGACTTTTTACTAGAGTAAGAGCTTTTCAACAACCATTATTTATCTGGGGGGTCAAATTCACTGAGCTTGGCTTGCTCTATACTCCCTGCCAGTGGGCTGTTCCTTAATATACAACGCTCTTAAGTATAAATTGACCTCTGACGAACCCCACATCCAGATTCCTACCAGGTAGGTTTTCTGCTATGTTCTTTAAAAAGAAATTAAACAAAACAAAAATATTTGTATAAACGAATTTGCCTTTTTTTTTTTGAGACAGAGTCTGCTCTGTCACTTAGGCTGGAGTGCGTGGTACGATCTTGGCTCACTGCCTTCACCTCCTGGATTCAAGCTATTCTCCTGCCTCAGCTTCCCAAGTAGCTGGGATTACAGGCATCTATCACCACACCTGGCTAATTTTTGTATTTTTAGTAGAGACAGGGTTTCACTATGTTGGCCAGGCTGGTCTCAAACTACTGACCTCAAGTGTTCTGCCTGCCTCAGCCTCCCAAAGTGCTGGGATTACAGGCATGAACCACCACACCCAGCCATTTGCACTCTTTTATATTAAAAACCCCAGCTGGGTGGCGCACGTCTGTAATCTCAACACTTTGATCAGACCTCCGCTCCTGAGGTCAGGAGTTTGAGACCAGCCTGGCCAACATGGAAAAACTCCATCTCTACTAAAAATACAAAAATTAGCCAGGCATAGTGGCACAGGCCTGTGATCCCAACTACTCAGGAGGCTGAGGCAGAAGAACTGCTTGAACCCAGGAGGCGGAGGTTACCATGAGCCAAGATTGCACCACCACACTCCAGCCTGGGTGACAGAGCAAGACTTCATCTCAAAAAAAAAAAAAAAAAAAATATATATATATATATATATATATATCCACTAATAGAAAGCAAAAGCAAAAAGAGCTAGTATCAGTGCTGAGGAGATGAGGTGATGACTCAGGTTTCTCAGTGCTGAAGGTGAGGTCACTGGCCTAGAGGGGACAGGGTGAAAATGAGAGATTGACCCCCTCTAATCCATTCCTACACAGCAGTCAACAGCCTTTCTTAGATCCCTGTGGCCTGGTCACTCCCCTACCAAAACCCACACCTTCAGGACAGAGTCCACATATCTTGGGGGCTTGCAAGGTGTTATGATCTTGCTCCATTTACCTCTCCATACTAAGGCCTATCACTACCCCATCACCATCACTTCCTGTCTCCCCCTCAGCTCCAGCTACACTGATCTTAAATTGTGCTTTCTTTTCCTCCCTGGATCTTTGTATCAGCTGTGTCCCCTGCCTGAACTGGGCTTTCTTTTCCTTTCCTTCACCTGGTTAGTTCCCAGGCCTCATCATTAAGGTTAGTTTAGCATTGCTGCTTCCAGGAAGTCTTCCTGACTTCCATGCCTAGGTTATGGGCCTCCCCTGGGTGTTCCCATAGCACTTGCTCGCCTCCAAAGTCTACTTCCTAGTATTCATGACCTTGTGTTTTCCCCTCCCACACTGATTCCAGGCTGACACTGTGAATTGCTTTAACCAACAGAGTGCAGAAGTGATGCTATGCCAGTTCCTGCCAGCTTCCACTTGTGTAATTTTGGAAGCTCTAAGCAACTGTGTAAGAAGTTCAGCCACCTAGCTAGAGAGGACATGTGGAGCAAAGGGGCCCTGAGACTACATGGAGAAAGAAGCCAAGTCTTTCCACTGCCGTACTTGAGTCTTCATATGACTACAGTTCCAGCTGCCATCTGACTACAACTTCATGAGAGACCCCAAGTGAGACCAGCAGAATTGCCCAGCTGAGCCCAGTCAATTTGCAAAACTGTGGGAGATGATTGTTTTAAGCCACTAAATTTTGGGGTGTTTGTTATGCTGCAATAAGTAACTAAAATATCACTCCGTATTTTAATTGCCTACTTTGTTTGCCCTCCTAGGCTATTTTCTGTGAGGGCAGGGACAAAAACCACATTCAAGGTTTGTTTTTGTTTTTCTCGAGACAGAGTCTTGCTCTGTCACCCAGGCTGGAGTGCAATGGTTTGACCTTGGCTCACTGCAACCTCCGCCTCCTGGGTTCAAGCGATTCTCCTGCCTCAGCCTTCCAAGTAGTTGCAATTACAGGTGAACACCACCACACTCGGCTAATTTTTTGTATTTTTTAGTAGAGATGGGGTTTCACCATGTTGGCCAGGCTGGTCTCAAACTCCTGACCTCGTGATCTGCCCACCTCAGTTTCCCAAAGTGCTGGGATTACAGGTGTGAGCCACTGCACCCAGCCCACATCCATGTTTTAAAATTGTTATATACTTAGGATATCCTTTAGCACTAAATAAGCGCTCATATATTTGATTACTGCACTTTAAGAATGCCTACAAAAATGAAGGCAACAAGTATCTAGAACACTTGCCGTGGTGAGAGTACACAAAGTACACAATGGCATGTGTAGTCATCATGAAAGGTAATTCAATGGACGGTGGACAACAGGTTCCCGATGTCAGACAGACAGCTTACCTTTGTGGAGGGATTCAGTCAACTTGAGGGACTGCATAGAGGGACTAAACCACAATCCAACACCATAGAGTTTGGGAGCAGAAAAGAAAGGCTGATGGTTTGAGGCCTGGAAGTTAAAGCAGCTATTTCCGACAGCGCTCTCATGAGCTGCACTGAACAGGTGATCTGCTGTGGGCTCCAGCCACCCTCACCATCCACCCTCACACAAGTCATCTGCTGATGTTCCCGTTTATGGGGACAAGAGATGCCGTGTTATTCTATACATGGGGACAGATGTCCTACTCTCTCCTTCAAAACTTTTCAACTAGCTTCACACAGGGAGGGCCCTCAATCAATGTCTGTATGTGCAATGAATATATTTCCACTCAAATCAGCAAATCCCCAGACTGGGGTCTCGTACCCTTTGCTGTAATAATCATTAATACAAGGTATTCTGTCAATAGGCATTGTTTGGATATATTCTTTGGGCTGACAATTTACATCAAGCTCTGTATGGGACACGAAACAGGAAAATGCTATTCCTGCCCTGAGGGAGAGAACTGGGAAGGCTAGAGTTACACACATGAGATAAATATCATAATAGCATATAATTACTGCTAAACTGTGTAGTAAGTAATTAAGTGCTATAGGAATTGGCAAAAGTAGGGAGCAGGGAGGGCTCAAACAGTTGAGTCTACACTGAAGAGCTGGGATTGGACTAAGACTTGAGAAATGACACAAACTATGGATAGTCTGAAAGGAAGGAGGGTACAAAAGACCCAGGAGGAAGAACAAAGCCGAACCAGCATACTTGTTTGTTACTTTATTTTGGGGGCAGCAACACAAGGAATGTGAAAGGTGGCTGTCCCAAATCCCAAAGCAAGGCTATTTCTGAATATCAAACTTATCGGCCTTTATTTATTGTTTCTTCTGCTTGCAATGCCTTTCTTCCTTCTCCACCTGGCAAGCCCTTATTCATATTTAAAGGCCCTGCTCAAATGCAACTATTTTTCTGAAGCCTTCTAAGGAATCCCACAACGCATTGCTCATGTTTCTATGGGAACATAATCTATTACACTTGCCTACTTACCTCCCCTACTACTATAATTAACAGCAACTTAACACTTACTGGGCTTTTACTATGCTAAGCATTTTTATTTATTTATTTATTATTTTTTTGAAGGGTATTCCTGAAACACCAAGCTAACTTTTTTCTGAGATGGAGTCTTACTCTGTTGTTAGGCTGGAGTGCAGTGGTCTGATCTTGGCTCACTGCAACCTCTGCCTCCCGGGTTCAAGCAATTCCTCTGCCTCAGCATCCCGAACAGCTGGGACTGCAGGTGCGTGCCACCACGCCCACCTAATTTTTTATGTTTTAGTTGAGACATGGTTTCACCATGTTGGCCAGGATAGTCTTGATCTCCCCACCATGTGATCCACCTGCCTCGGCCTCCCAAAGTGCTGGGATTACAGCAAGCCACCGCACCCTGGCCCATGCTAAACATTTTTAACGTATTATTTTACTGAAACCTCACAACAATTACATGAGGTATTATTTTCCCTATTTTATGGATGAAGCTCCTGAGACTTAGTGTTAAGGAACCTGCACAAGATAACATAGCTAGAGAGTAAGCAAGCTGTGATTTCAACCTAGATTTGTGGGACTACAAAGCCCACTCTTAATCCATTGGACCATGTTCCTGGAGACCACAAATGCTCTTTCCTCATCTGTCTTCTCAGACCTATGACAGGCTGATATATGGCTCAAAAGTTGTTTAACGGCCAGGCACAGTGGCTCAAGCCTATAATCCCAGCACTTTGGGAGGCCTAGGCGGGTGGATCACTTGAGGTCAGGAGTTTGAGACCAGCCTAGCCAACATGGTGAAACCCCGTCTCTATTAAAAATACAAAAATTAGCTGGGTGTGGTAGCGGGCGCCTGTAACCACAGCTACTCCAGAGGCTGAGGCAAGAGAATCGCTTGAACTAGGTAGGCGGAGGTTGCAGGGAGCCAAGATCGCACCACTGCATTCCAGCCTGGGTGACAGAGCTAGAATCCGTATCCAAATAAAAAGTTGTTTAACAAATTAATACAACTTTCAGGCAATATGCCTGGTTCTAAAAGCAGGTGTCCCCAGTACACTTTTACCCCAGCTAGAGACTTCCACCCATCTTAAAGTCACATACCCGGAGGAAGGGGATAGGGAGGAAATCTAAACACCTTACACTTGAATGTGAGCTCTGTTATTTCACGGATTCAAGTCTGGTGAAAGAGGAACTATTCTTTTCCACAAAGAACAAATACAAAGATAACCTTTGCCACGTCTGAAGACCGGGGTTCTAATAGGGAGCGGAGGTGTCTCAGGTATTTTGAAAGGAGCTACCCAAGAATCCCAGCCTGTCAGGCCAGTCATTCCATCTGACCCTATTTGGCACGGATTGGGGCTCGGACAAGTTAAGGGGATGGCAGGAAGCTGCACAGTGAGACAAAGCTGGGCCGGAGCTAGAAGCCAGAATCAAAGCCTTGCCCTGCACGGTTTCTCGTCGCCTATGCGGTCGGGCCCTGGCCTGGCATCTCCAGGCAGGTGGCCTTGGATGGAAGCTCGGCCTACTGGCTTCTTTTGTTGGACCCCGGGGCTCCTCTCCTCCGCCACGGAGCTTGGTTACTCCCACCTCCTCAAGCCTAGGGTCTGGGGAAGCCTTTCTTCGTTCGCGGCCTCAGCGTCTGCAAGGTCCTCTAGTCCCCCCGAAGCCGCTCCAGCCCCGTTTCTCAATGGTCACGCTTCTGAGCGGCTCGCTTTGCCACCTGCGGTCCCCTGCCTCTGCGTGGCAACGCCAAGGACATCCCCCACGTAAGGCTGGTCCCACATCCCCATGCCCTTGCCGAACGTCACCTCCACGCTAGCCCGGAATACGCCTCCTCCCTGCACTTCCTCTCGGCAGCGCAGTCTTTCCGGCCGGGCTCCCCTCTAATTGGCCGGCTCAGAACTTCCTCGGGGACTTGGCCACTCGGGGGCAACGCGGTGGCCTCTCTAGCCGCTGTCCCGAGGCTCGTTCTCGGCCTTTCGGCTGCGAGCTCTTTATGGTGCTGGCAGCGACATGTGGCGCCTCCCGGGACTCCTGGGCCTAGGTAAGGGGCGTCCGAGCAACGAGCACCACCCGGGGCCGAGGAGATCGAACTGAAGTGGGGGCTGGCCTGAGGAAAGAGCCAAAGCGATTGGGGGCGGGGTTAGAGCTAAGGAAGGCGGGGCCTGAAAGGGGGCGGGGAAGTCAAGGGCTCTTGGAATTTGAGATGTGGGTGGGCCTAGCGAGAAGAGGGTGGAGTCCAAGGAGATGGGTGGAACTATTGGGAGGGGAATGAGTCCAATGGCAGGAGTTGGTGGACTGAAGGAATCAAACACAATTAGCGGCCAGTGGAGTAGGCATAGCCAGTGAAGAGAGGAGAGGTTTAGAGACAAAGTGCCCCAAACATTATTGAGAGTATGTATATAAACGTCTAGTCATCTTACGACAGTGGAGAGCAGCAGAATCACATGGAAGCTTTTTTAAAAAGTGGATGCTTTACCCTGAGAAATCTTAGTTTATTGGTTCTGGAGTTCTAGAACCAATTGGTTGTGGTGCTAGAATTTGTAGTAGACGAAAGATTCTCACGTGTATCTGTGTTTAAGAACCTCTGCTGAGGCAGATGACAGTGATTCCTGGGTTTTTGTTGAAATATCTGAGTTTTGGTTGTTTTTTGCAGCTCTTCCCCGTACGCTGGGACCTAGCCTCTGGAGGGTGACTCCCAAGTTCACTAGCCCAGATGGGCCTCAGACTGCCTCCTCCACCTTGCTGGTTCCTGTGCCTAACCTTGACAGGTAAGATACTGTTATATTGCCACTCATTTCCTCCCCTGGTCTCCCTTTGGTCCTACTTTGTAGAAAATTTGACAGCCTCTTATTGCATCATCTAGGTCGGGTCCCCAAGGCCCAGGCAGGAGCAGGGGTCCAAAGTCCCATGGATGGAAGGATGCCTTCCAGTGGATGTCTGCCTGTGTCTCCCCGAACACCCTACGGGATGCCATATCATGGGTAAGGTATCCCCAGCCCTGTCCTTGACCTTCAATGTAGATGAGAATTATCCTGCATAGATGTATAGTCTTAACCTGAAAACGAGGGCTAGGGAATCACTGTGTCCCTTTAACAAGTAACCCATGGCATTGGAGCATATTCAAGGAGATATTGCCATTTCCCCCTACCCCACCATGTATGTTTTCCTCATTTCATTCAGTAAACATTTATTTAACACCTTCTCTGGGCCAGGCATTTTTGCTAGGTACTAGGGACATAGCAGAGAGCAAGATATATTCTTGCTTTCATGGATCTTACAATAAATAATAATACATAGCATTATTTATTAATGTAAAGTATTATACATTGCATTATCTTGTGTAATCCTCACAAAAATCTTACAAAGGAAATATCACCTTCATTTAACAGATGAGGAAACTCAGGCTCTGAAATATTAGGTAACGTGCTTAGAGACTCACACCTATTAAGCGGAGGAGCCAGATTTAACTCTGGAGTTCATGTTCTACTGCTTGGTTGCTATATCTAATACAGAGCCTAGCCTATAATAGTTGTTCAATAAATATTTGTTGAATCTGATCTATAAGGTCAGATTCTTAGTAATGAACACTAAGTCTCATAGGGCAGAATCTTTTGCTTTTCAGGCAAAATTCTAGGTAAAAGTTCTGCTTATAAGGTCTTCTGAATGAGGTTGACACACATATCACTCTCATGTCTGTCACAGCCTATCCATGCTGCTTTCATGCTGTGTACTTTGGACAAATGACTTGACCTCTGTGAGCCTTGGCTTTCTCATCTGTAAATTGGTATCATCAGCACAGCTGAGCCTCGGATGTCTCCACGACAGGGTTACCTCTCTCTGGGGACCTGTGGACTAAGGTCATGTCATACCCTGAATGGAGGAGCATTTTCCCATACTGCCAAAGATGGTCTGAGCTCTAAAGCTGTTCCACAGTAAGAAGTAGGAAGAGGGCCTGGATTCCAGAAGTCCTGATGCCATCCCTGTGCTTAGACACTACTGTTCATATGAAAGGGTCTGCACACAAGCTGTCCCCAGTGCCACAGTACATGTCTCTGCTCTTCGCAATACTGGTGCCTTTTCTTCTGGCCTTAGCTCACATATCACCTCCGCAGAGAGGCTCTCCCTGACTCCTTGTCTTGTCACAACCCCGCTTATGCTCTGTGTAACTCCGATTTGTTTCCTTCTTGGCATTTAGCATCAGTAGTAGTAGTTGTATTTATTTCTTTCTGTACTTGTGTTTTGTCTTTTTAAACACAAGATATAAACTTCATGAGGGCAGAAACTATGTCTGTCTTACTTGCTATTGTATGCAGTGCCTGTTGCAACAAGTATCTTGGTCGACCTTAGTGTTTTTTTAGGAGTACAGTGCACAGTCTTGGCTTACTGCAACCTCTGCTTCCCAGGTTCAAGCAATTTTCAGGCTTCAGCCTCCTGAGTAGCTGGGATTACAGATGTGTACCACCATACCTGGCTAATTCTTGTATTTTTAGTAGAGTTTCTACTTTAGTAGAGTTTTTAACCTACTTTCAACATAGAGCTTCTCCATGTTGGCCAATCTTGAACTCTTGGCCTCAAGTGATCTGCCTGCCTCAGCCTCCCAAATGCTGGGATTAAAGGCATGAGCCACTGCGCCCGACCCTGGGTCAGCCTTCTTAAGCATAACACAAAGAGAGACAGGGTAAGCTAAGCAGTCTCTGGGATAAGAGCTAGCTCAGGTCTTGGCTGGGTGCAGTGGCTCACGCCTGTAATCCCAGCACTTTGGGAGGCCGAGGCGGGTGGATCATGAGGTCAAGAGATCGAGGCCATCCTGGTCAACATGGTGAAACCCCATCTCTACTAAAAATACAAAAAATTAGCCGGGCATGGTGGCGCGTGCCTGTAATCCCAGCTACTCAGGAGGCTGAGGCAGGAGAATTGCCTGAACCCAGGAGGCGGAGGTTGCGGTGAGCCGAGATTGTGCCATTGCACTCCAGCCTGGGTAACAAGAGCGAAACTCCGCCTCAAAAAAAAAAAAAAAAAAAAGAGTTAGCTCAGGTCTCCTGCAGACCTGTCAGAGAAGAAACATCTTTACAAAGCTACACCTGGAAATGTGTGTGTGTGCTGGGGTGATTGATTGGGGTAATGGGAGTTGGTAGAAGGAGGGGTTGTACAAGACTGGAAAAAGAGCCTAAAGGGAACTCTGACCTGTTGCTATATTTGCAACTAGGTGCCAACCTACCCCATTATCTTTTTTTTTTTTTGAGATGGAGTCTCACTGTTGCCCAGGCTGGAGTACAGTGGTGCAATCTCTGCTCACTGCAACCTCTGCCTAATGGGTTCAAGCGATTCTTCTGCCTCAGCCTCCTGAGAAGCTGGGATTACAGGTGCCCGCCACCATGCCTGGCTAATTTTTTTGTATTTTTTAATGGAGACAGGGTTTTACGATATTGGCCAGGCTGGTCTCAAACTCCTGACCTTAGGTGATCCACCCGCCTTGGTTTCCCAGAGTGCTGGGATTACAGCGTGAGCCACCACGCCCAGCCTACCCCATTGTCTTTTTGCTGGCTTAGTCTTTGCTTATTTAGTCACTCGGTCAAGCACTTATTCAGTTTGTACTTATATCTCATCCCTACTGTATCTTAGCACACTGTGCTGTATTTGGGCACCAGAGATACATTGGTGAGTAAAACATACATGGTCCCTGCCCATGCTGTGCTTATAGACTAACAGGAGAGACAGACCTTAGATAAATAATTCTAGAGATGATTGTTTAAATGCCAGTGTGGTCAGGGCTCCAGAGAAGTTCGGGTGCTGTGAAAGTTTGTAGCAGAGGAGATGCCCCCCCTGGATTTCCTGAGGAAGTGATGTTTGAGTGTAAGGCTGAGTCTGACGGAGTTGACTGGGGAACGACTGTGTCCTTAATGTGCTCTCTCTTCCAGGGCACTCTGGCCGTGCTGGCCCTGCAGCTGGCAAGGCAGATCCACTTCCATGCATCCCTGCCAGCAGGGCCTCGCCGAGTGGAACACTGCTCCTGGCACAGTCCCCTGGGCCGTTTCCTCTCATCTCCCCTGTGGCACCCATGCTCCTGTGAGTTCTCAGTCCTGGGGACAGGAGGGCTGGGCTGGGAGTTTCTCTGGGCCACGAAGCATCTCTGGACACACCTCAGGAAAAGAGCTGTCAGCAGCTCCTTGCCTTTCCTATCTGAAGTCAGAGGAAGAGGAATTGGGGAAGTTCTATCCGCCTAGGGTGTGGGCCACACCTGCCCTTCAGTGTCTTTCCATTTCCTCCCATCACCTCCAACCGAGGGAGCCCCACAGGTCCAGACCACTTTCGGTTCTGGGTGTGGTTTCCTGTCCCACATTCAACCAGTTAGGTTATTCTCTGGTCAGTCACTCAGTCATTTATGAATAAATGAATCTTTATTGAGCACCTATTATGTGCCATGGTACAGAGGCAACATAGCCTAGTGGTTGAGGCTCTAGAGTCAGATTATAAAGATTCAAGTCCAAAACTGCTGCATACTAGTCTTTTTTTTGAGACAGAGTCTCACTCTGTCACCCAGGTTGGAGTGCAGTGGCACAATCCTGGCTCACTGCAACCTCCGCCTCCCAGGTTCAAGTGACTGTCCTGCCTTACCCTCTCGAGTAGCTGGAACTACGGGTGTCTGCCACGATCCCCAGCTAATTTTATGTTTTTAGTAGAGACAGGATTTCACCATGTTGGCCAAGCTGGTATCGAACTCCTGACCTCAGTTTGAGATTCACCCACCTCGGCGTCCGAAAGTGCTGGGATTGTAGGTGTGAGCTACCGTGCCGGGCTGCACAGTAGTCTTATGTCCTTGAACAAGTCACTTTTAACTTCCTTCTGCCTTAGTTTCTTCATCTATAAAATGGGGTAATAATAAAGCCCACCCCATAGGTTTATTGAGAGGACTAAATGAGTTGATACATATCAAGGACTTAGGACAGTGCCTGACACATAGTAAATGCGTAGTAATTATTAGTTTAAGCATTAGTTCTTGTCTTTATTATGATGATAATCATTAGCAATAATTACTATCAAAGAAAGTGCTAGGTACTGGGGCTACAACAGTGAGTAAGGTAGATGCCTCCCTGCCACTGAAGAATTCAAGCAGAGGAGTGATTGATGCCTAGGATGGGAGATCAGTCCAAATACAGCCCCCTCTAGACTCCTGTGGAAGGAAGCCAAGGAAACAGAGAAGGAGGAGTATGAAGGAGGTGTCACAGGAGTTTGCAAATTCTTCCTATGTCCTCTAAAACCTCAGGGAGGACTCAGTCAAGCCTGATCAGCCTGCACTGATCCTTTTCTGGCCTGACCACATGTTTTTGTTCTGTTTTGTTTTTTTCTTTGAGACAGAGTCTTGCTCTGTCACTTGGGCTGGAGTGCAGTGGTGCGATCTTGGCTCACTGCAACCTCCACCTCCTGGGTTCAAGCAATTCTCCTGCCTCACCCTCCCGAGTAGCTGGGATTACAGGTGCATGCCACTGCACCCCACTAATTTTTGTATATTTAGTACAGATGGGGTTTCACCACGTTGGCCAGGCTGGTCTTGAACGCCTGACCTCAGGTGATCCACGCACCTCAGCCTCCCAAAGTGCTGGGATTATAGGTGTGAGCCAGTGCACCCGGCTCTGACCTGACTACTCTTGCTGGCTCTTTGCAGCACTGCGGCAGCACATCCTCCCCAGCCCTGATGGCCCAGCTCCCAGGCACACTGGCCTCAGAGAACCCAGGCTTGGCCAGGAAGAAGCCTCAGCTCAGCCCCAGAACTTCTCACACAACTCCTTGAGAGCAGCTCGTCCTCAGGACCCCTCCTCTGAGGAAGGTACGTCCCTGCCTCATGGAATCGGCAGAAGGCAGAGGTTGGTGGTGGTGGGGAGCTGGGCAGATGTATGTTGGCTGATGCATATTCCCAGAGAAGGGAATTGGCACTCCTGTGAGGTCCCATGCCTTGTGAGGTGATTGAGGATTATTTCGGTTCCTGGCAAGGGTGCTGGATGGAAAGCCTGGTAGGCTGGGAGAGTTGGAGAAAAGAAGTACAACTTTATTCTTTGCCCTGGCCAGGTGTCGGCCTTTCCCTTGCAGGTCCCAGTGATTTTGGCTTCCTGCATGCCAGTAGCAGAATCAAATCCAAGGCAAAACCAGCCCAGCCTCAGCACGCTGGTGAACAGGTATTATCTAGATTTGGCCACCTGGATCCACATAACATTCTCTTGGGCAGGTGGCTATCCCACTGAACCATCCTTTGATGAGTCTTTATGTTTCTTCCCCAGGAACAAGATACATCAAAAACTCTTTCCCTCGAGGAGGCTGTGACTTCCATTCAGCAGCTCTTCCAGCTCAGTGTTTCCATCGCTTTCAACTTCCTGGGTAACCAAATGGACCCTGCATCAAGGCAGGAGGGTGGGAAAATGAAAAGGGTATGGGGTGGATCAGATAGAGTCAGGATAGAGAGTGGCTTAAACAAGAGAGGTTTTATTTTCTCCCAGGTAGGTAGACCAAATCTGGCATGGTGGCTCAGTGATGGCTGAGACCCATTCTTATGCAAATATGTCCTGGCATTCTTAAAACTGGCTCCCATCTTGAGGCAGAGTTTGGCAATTCCAGCTACTACCCTCCTGTCCATATTCTAGCCAGCTAGAAGGGGCAAGGTAGGTAAGCTAAAGAATCACTTCTTCCCTTTAATCTAGATGTTGCACAAGTCCTTGTCCAGAATGTAGGCACATGGCCACACCTCGCCACAGAGGATCCTGCCAAGTTACTATATATGAAGGAGAAAATAAATCTTGGAGCGCACTTATCATTCTCTGCCACACTTAGGAAAGAACAGGCTCCTGAGGTTTGTAGCAGATTCTCAATGTATGAACAGGAACGTTTTCCCCTCATCTGAGGACTCCAAATGCCCTTTCACCATTTGTCCTGGTCTCTGCAGTGACTTGGCTCGTTTCAGGCCTTCTGATGTGAAGACTCAGACTCCCCACAGCACCTATTGAGGTCTAGTGGGCAGATAGGCAAGAGGCTGGGATTCATTCGCAACAAATTTATTGAGCGTTTACCTTTTGCTAGGTCCTATTTTAGGTACTGGGGATACAGTGACTTGCAAGAAGAAGTCCTTATTCTCAGGGAGCAGAAAAACAATAATTAAGAAACAAATAAAAAGAATCTCAGATGCTGATAAATGTTATGAAGAAAATAAAACACGGGAATGTGTTAGTGACTTGAGCAAGGAGTGGTTTTCTATTTAAAAGTCCTCTCTGAGCAGAAGACCTTTGATCTAAGACCTGTCACAAAAACAGCCACTTTTGTTTCAATTTGGAGAATGAGCTTTCCATGTGGTGGGAACAGTAAGTGCAGAAGTCCTGAGGCAGGATTGGATTTTGCTTGCTAAAGGAACAAAAGAAAGGTGAGTGTGGCTGGAGCTTTAAGATCTTGGAAAGGGTGGAAGGAGATGAAGCCAGAACAGCAGGCAGGAGTCAGGTCAGGTGAGGTCTTCTGAGCCATGGTAAAGAGTATGGATTTTCTAAGTGAGACAGGAAGTCTTTGGAGGACTTTAAGCAGGAGTAGGAAAGGGGACAGTCACATGACCTGATGTGCTTTTCCTAAGATCTCTCCGGCTGCCGTGTAGACAGACATGGATTGTAGGGTTGCTAGAGAGGAACCAGGAGACCAAGTAGGTGCTGTTAGTGACAGCTAAACAAAACACGTCGGTGGCATGGTCTAGGTTAGAGAAAGGAGAGAGCAACAAGAGTAGATGGATCTGGGTATATTAATGAGCCAGGTGGGAAACAGGAGGGTAGTGGGATCCTTCACATTCTTGAATCTTCTCCCCAAGGGCAGAGGGCTCTGTCAACCCGGGACACTGAGTTTTCAGGCAGCAGGGAGGCAACTGTATTTAATTCATTGCTGGCTGAATGGAACCTGGTTTCTCCCTCATTAGCTTTATGTGATTTTGATGGGCAAAGAGTCTCTTCTCGGAATTTTCTTGCCTGTCCCTTTATTCATATATTCATTTATTCAGCAAGTGCTTGGCACAGTGGCAGAACATAAAAGGAGCATAAGCAATAATCGTGTTTTGCATTTGTATGGTGCCTTCACCCTAGGCAAAGTTATTTCTTCTACATTTCTTTTTCTGCTCTGCCTCCAGGATTTTACAGTCTAATTGAGGAGACAGGACTTGTACTTTTGAAACGGTTTAGAAAAAGGTTTGGTATATTAAGTAAGTGCCAAAAAAGTGTTTAAAGGCTGAGTGTGGGCTGAAGGTTCTAGAGCAGACACAGGATGGGACCTTTGATGGTGGAGGTGGAAAGAGAGATCCCAGGCAGGAGAGGCAGATGAAGCAAAGGCTTTGAGTTGAGAACTGGCTGTGCCCTGATCCTTTCCTGTTTCCTTTTTGTTTGGGCAATGAAAAGAACATGGGCTTTGGAGTTGAACGTGCCTGCATTCAGGTCTTGATGCTGCTGTATTACTGCTCCCAATTTCTTCATGAAACAAGATTAATGATATCACTTGTATCAGTTAGGGTTTGTTGGTTATGAGCAACCTAAACCCACTCTGGCTAACTTAAGCACAAAAGGAATCTATTGGGATCTATTGACCTGCCAAGCCTCAGAAAGGACAGGAATCAGGGAAGCTCCAGAGACCCAAGAGGCAGCAGCTGATAGACTATCTTCAGAGTGGTGCTGTCAGAATAAACCTACAAGGACCGTTTTCTTTCCTTGTCCCAACCAGATCAAGGTTCAGATTCCTAAGAAAAAATCTCTGTCATTGGGAGCACCAGGGGAGGGGTTGTTCCCAATGGGAAATCTGGATGCTATTACCAAGAGAAGGAGGAATGGTTTATAGTAGGGCAGAACCTACTGCTGTCTATGGCAAACCAGTGAAATATTTGGAGGATAGAAATATATGTAAAGGGCCTAGTGTAGTAGCTCATGCCTGTAATCCCAGCTACTTGGGAGGCTGAGGCAGGAGAATTGCTTGAACTCAGGAGGTGGAGGTTGCAGTGAGCCAAGATTGCGCCACTGTACTCCAGGCTGGGCAACAGAGCTGGACTCCATCTCAAAAAAAAAAAAGGCCACGTGTGGTGGCTCACACATGTAATCCCAGCACTTTGGGAGGTGGAGGCGGGTGGATCACGAGGTCAGGAGTTCAAGACCAGCCCGGCCAAGATGATGAAACCCCATCTCTACTAAAAATACAAAAATTAGCCAGGCATGGTGGCAGGCACCTGTAATCCCAGCTACTTGGGAGACTGAGGCAGGGAATTGCTTGAACCCAGGAGGCGGAGGTTTTAGTGAGCCGAGATGGCACCACTGCACTCCAGCCTCAGCAACAGAGCGAGACTCCATCTCAAAAAAAAAAAAGAAAGAAATATATGCAAAGTGTCTGGCACAAAAAAAAAAAGGGAGGAGGATCAGATTAGGAGTCTGTAGGTACCTGGCTGAGGGTGTGGGGAAGTTCACTGAGGAAGCTATGAGTGTTTGTGCCCTGTGCCTTCTTATAGGGACAGAGAACATGAAGAGTGGTGACTACACGGCAGCCTTTTCTTACTTCCAGAAAGCTGCAGCCCGCGGCTACAGCAAAGCGCAGTACAACGCGGGCTTGTGTCATGAGCATGGCAGAGGCACCCCCAGGGACATTAGCAAGGTATTCCCCTGCCCCCAAGCCTGTCCCCTGTGCTGGGCTGCTGAGAGTGATGTCTAGAAATGAGCAGTAGGCAGGGAAGGGGGAAAGTTTGGCTTCTTTTCCCCACTTGGTTGTAGCCCAGCTGCGAAAGAAAAATAAGAAAGAAGCTCCTAACTTCCAGGAATTTAGACTAAAAAATCAGGGAGGGCAGTGATTTTGCTTTTCTTCTTTGCTAGTGTATTCTCGGCTTAGAATAGCATCTCAATGAATGGATTAATTAATTTTTTAAAAATAGGATAAGAACACAAAGAGGTTATTATTTTTTTTTTTTTGAGATGGAGTTTTGCTCTTGTTACCCAAGCTGGAGTGCAATGGCGCGATCTCGGCTCACCGCAACCTCCGCCTCCTGGGTTCAAGCAATTCTTCTGCCTCAGCCTCCTGAGTAGCTGGGACTACAGGCACGCACCACCATGCCCAGCCAATTTTTGTATTTTTAGTAGAGACGGGGCTTCACCATGTTGACCAGGATGGTCTCGATCTCTTGACCTTGTGATCCACCCGCCTCAGCCTCCCAAAGTGCTGGGATTATAGGCGTGAGCCACTGTGCCGGCCACAAAGTGGTTGTATATAAGAATGTGTTTCTTAAAGTTGTATGTGGAGCCAAAAAAAAAAAAAAAAAAAAAAAAAAAGCTTGTAAGTTTCTTCAATAGAAAACTGGTTAATTACATCTATTTGGGCCTTAAAATGATGTGCTAGATCTATATTGTCAGGAAAAGACATTCATGGTGTATCAATAAAGTTAAAAAATAGGTTATAAAGTAGTACAGTGTGATCTAAATCTCTTTCTCTCTCTTTGCCCCCCATACACACACACACACACACACACGCGTGTGCAAATGCATAGATATCTAAAATGTATGTGTGTGAGTATGTATAACACATGTGGGAAGATTTGCAAGGCTGAACACTAACATTTTAAGCAAGAATGATCTTTAGGAGGCTGAATTTCTTGGGATTTTATGTTTCTATTTTTGGTTTATATTTTTAAATTCTGGCTTATCTGAATTTTCTGACTACTCTATAATTATTATATATTATTTAATTAAAATAATTTTTAAAAATTTCACTGAAAGAAAAATGCTTACAGAGTTATCAGCTGACTGGGTGTTTCTCCCTTTGCCTCAGGCAGTCCTTTATTATCAACTGGCTGCCAGCCAAGGCCACAGCCTGGCTCAGTACCGCTATGCCAGGTGCCTACTACAAGACACAGCCCCTTCGTGGGACCCTGAGCAGCAGAGGGCAGTGTCCATGCTGAAGCAGGCTGCAGACTCAGGCTTGAGAGAGGTGAGTACCATTGGCAGGGTCTGTCCAAGGTCTCTGGGGCCTGTGGAGCCTGAAACTGACCAAGATGCCTTTTTTTCCTTCCTCCTTGACCACAGGCCCAAGCTTTCCTCGGGGTGCTTTTCACCAAGGAGCCCTACCTGGATGAGCAGAGAGCTGTGAAATACCTTTGGCTTGCAGCCAACAATGGGGTATGAGATCTCTAGTGTGCAAGCATGTTGGTGCTGAAGCCTGATAAGAGAAGGGATTTTGGAACTGGTACTGAGTTCTGTGCTTAGGAGATTGTTTGATAGGAGCTTTGGGCTGGCTTCAAGCCTTAGCTCTCGTGTAACCCTTGGGCAGTTGCAAGACTGCGCTGGAGCTGCCTTGCCTCAGGCTGTGAGCTGCGTGCAGCTTAAAATCTGCAATGGAGGGAATATTTGCACCACAGAAATTGCTGAATGCCACAAAGCAGCACTGTTTCTCTCCTAGAGAGCCAGTTGTTCAACATTTACCAGCATACTACTGGGCCTGGTCACTTCTTGATTGAAACCTATTTCCTCGTCTTTAAAATCAGCATAATAATGTTTGCCTTACCTGTCCACTATTTCACAGGGTTGTTGAGGATCAAAATCTAACTGAGATAACAGGTGTGAGAGTGCTGTGTAAACTGTACACATGAAAAATGCATCATTACAAGTGATGGTAACCCAGGGAAATCGGAAGACGCATCAGGTGGAGAAGTAAACAGTGAACACTGCTCAGCTTGGGGTGGGTGGGCATGTCTGGTTGTCTGTGAACTGGGGGCACTGGCATTCAGACAATTGAGATGTGTTCCATGAAGCGTTAGTTCCGTAAGATGTTTATAAGTCCTGAGAGGAAAAACATGGTTAGATGGGTTTGGGAAATAACTGAGTTAAACAGTTATTGTTAATGCAGGAAGTCTCAAAGCTTTATGTCACTGTAGATCATTGAAAAGGCCATCTGTGGTTTGCTGTATTCCTCAAGTGTATTTAGCCAGTGGATCTTTTGAGTTGTATCTTGACGGACCAGGAGTCTTGGATGAAATCAAGCAATATATGCGTGTACCATGATCTCCCTACATAGGGGACTGCTGCTTCCTTTGTTTTCTGGCTAACACACTGATAGCTTCATTGAACTCCTGGGCATCAGAATGCTTTTCCTTGTCTACTCAAAAGGGGACCAATGTCACCAACCAATATCCAGAGCTGTACCTACCTTGCCTTGAAAGAGCCCCACAGAGCCTTTCAAAGTTGGGCAGGTCTGCACATCCATGTGCAGGGCAAGCCTGTGGTCATGCTGGCCTGCTTTAATCAGACCAGCATGTTAGCAGGAAAAGTGCACAAAAGGATATCTGTCAACTGCTATGTGACACTGTCTTGGGACTCAGACCTAACACTTTTCCACCCCACCGGGAATTGTGTCTTCCTGGGTTTGTACTGAGCAGCTTTGCAGGGGCGGTGACATGTGTCCAGTGCTGTGTTGGAACCTGACCTGTAGGCATGAGTCTGCCATATTTATTGGAGGGACTTTGGCCTGTGTGTTATAGAAGTGGGGCAGAATGTGTAGACAACTCTTCCAGAAATTTGACTGTGGCGGGTAGAAGAGAAATGGGACCATGGTTGGGAGTCAATAGTGTTTTGTTTTGTTTCTTTAAATTGGGAGAGTGAATATGATTCATAGAGTGCATATAAGCACTTTTCATGTAGCGTATTTAATCCTTGCAACAACCTAATAAGGTAGGTGCTTTTAGTATCACATTTTTAGGTGAGGAAACTGAGGCGCCAAGAGGTGGAGTCATGTGCCTGAGTTAACACAGCTGGTAAGTGGTAGAGCCATGACGGGAGCGCAGACAGTCTGGCTGTGCAGCTGGACACCCGGCCTCTACCCGATCCTGAGCATAGCTCTTGGTGAGAGGAGAAAGGATCCAGAGCCAGGGCAAAGAGCATAGCTTTTTAAAGGAGAAAAATTGCTTTTTTTGGTCAGCCCTTCCAGGCAGAGATTCAGGAAGGCACAGGGTTTTTGGGAAGGTGACTCTCCACATTTGCCTCCTTGCTGTTTCAGGGCAACGTAGGAGCCCAACTCCCAGGTTTCCTGTAACTGGGCTGAGTGTTTCCTATAGCCTTTCTTGTGCATGCTTTCAGCCAGCCTGTGCAAGAGAAGCCTCCACACTGCCCTGGCTGGAATCTGCCCAGGTGGAGGGATCCCCTTCTCCTTTGTGTTGGGCGAGCTCTGAGCCTCTGGCATTTCATAGTTGAGATCCCTTGCTATGGGGTGGGCCAGGGTTCGGCCTTGACCCTGCATGGAAGAAGTCTCAGCATGCCTGACTTTACCTTCCTCCTGCCTTAGCATTTCAGTTCCTCAGTCCTGCATGTGTATATCTGTTTGTCTGTCCATTTTCTCCCTTAGGACTCACAGAGCAGGTACCACTTGGGAATTTGCTACGAGAGAGGCCTTGGTGTACACAGGAATCTGGGAGAGGCCTTGAGATGTTACCAGCAGTCAGCGGCTCTGGGAAATGAGGCTGCCCAGGAGAGGCTGCGAGCCCTCTTTTCCATGGAGGCTGCAGGTACAGACACAAGTCCAAGCCAACAGATCCTTTCCCTAAGCTCAGTACCCTGTGACAGAATAGTATGTGGCAGTAGTCTCTGGTCTCCTTGTCATTTCCAACCCCTGTGGTGGCTAAGAGCACAGCTTTTGGAGTCAGACAAACCTGAGCTGGTTTTTTTTTAGAGTTTCCCTCTTGTTGCCCAGGCTGGAGTGCAATGGCGCGATCTCGGCTCACTGCAGCCTCCACCTCCCAGGTTCAAGCAATTCTACTGCCTCAGCCTCTGGAGTAGCTGGGATTACAGGCTCCCACCACAATGCTCAGCTAATTTTTTGTATTTTTAATAGAGACAGGATTTCATCATGTTGACCAGGCTGGTCTCAAACTCCTGACCTCAGGTGATCCACCCGCCTTGGCCTCCCAAAGTGCTGGGATTACAGGCATGAGCCACCACTCCTAGCCATACCTGAGTTTTAACCCCCACTGTCATTGAACTTAGACTCCATGGCTCTGCGCCTCTCTTTCTTCACCTTTAAAAATAAAGGCAGGGGTAAAACCTAACTCATTAGGTTGTCCTAGGGATTGAATGAGATGACTCTAAGGGGCTTAGCACAGCCAGACAGCACAGTAGGTACTGAACAAATGGTAGCTGCTCTGATGCTTTTGTAGGAGAGATAATATCCCAAGGTTGTCTGAATTACCCTTCTAGGGCTCTGAGAGCCCTGCTCACTCATGAGTCACTGGGATTGGGAGTTAACAATGCCTGGGGGACCAAGCCCTTGAAGAAGTCCTGGCTCCAAAGTAGGAGTCCAGGAATATACAGCATGAGTAATAGCTGCTCTCACCTCTTCTTGTAGCCCCAGGGCCCAGAGACCTGACAGTTACGGGACTGAAGTCTTTCTCCAGCCCCTCCCTCTGCAGCCTGAACACTCTGCTGGCAGGAACCTCACACCTACCACATGCCTCAAGCACAGGGAACCTTGGCCTCCTCTGCAGAAGTCGGCATTTCAGAGCCAGCCCGCAAGCCCCCAGCAGGGCTATTCCTCCACACCCCTGCCCACTGGAAAGGAGCATCGTCAGACTAGGTTTTGGCTAAGGTGAGATAAAACATAGTCACTGGCGCCTCTTAGGGGCCAGAGGGGGCGGGAGGTTGGATAACAAAAATAGAGCATCAGCAACCCTTTCCAGGTAGAAATTCCAGCTGGAGTTCAGGTTCTCAAGCAATTTCACGTACATGGCTAGTAAGTAACTGATCATTCCCCCGACTTGGTAGCCTCACAGATGAGCCTTGGATGCGTTCACAGTCATTTCTGGTCTGTGCACCAAAGGATGCATTCACTGACCTAGGAAGAACCCTCCTGGAGGGTCCACAGACCCTGGTGCTCACCTTAGCCTTTGTGTTTGAGCAAATCACTCACCTTCTCCCTTCCTGTGCCTCAGTTTTCTCACACTTAAACCAGTACCACTCTTTGCCAATGTTTGATGTGTGTACCCCTGGTTCACAAGAAGATTTTAGGTGACATTCAAATCAATATTTTCTATTTCAGTAGTTATATATTTAACATATAATATAAAAGTATGACTAGCATATTGACCTGCAGTTTGACAGATGTTCTGTCTAGGATAAAGCTAACTTTTAAAAAAAGTGAATCAGGGCCAGGGAGATGGCTCACGCCTGTATTCCCAGTACTTTGGGAGGCCAAGGCAGGCAGGACACCTGAAGTTGGGGGTTCAAGACTAGCCTGACCAACATAGAGAAACCCTGTCTCTACTAAAAATACAAAATTAGCAAGGTATTATGGCACAGGCCTGTAGTCCCAGCTACTTGGGAAGCTGAGACAGGAGAATCGCTTGAACCCAGGAGGCAGAGGTTGCAGTGAGCTGAGATTGTGCCATTGCACTCCAGCATGGGCAACAAGAGCGAAACTCCATCTCCAAAAAAAAAAAGTGAATCAGTTTAAAGAAAAACATAGCGTAAAAGGGAGCACAGATCTAGAGAGGTGGCAAAAATCATAGGGGTGGTTCCATGAGTGGCTGACACTTAGGAAACACTGAATCAGGCCATCCTCGAGACTACCTCCACCATTCACCTCTATTCATCCCCCGTGGGCTCATAATTGTTTTCGTTTCACCTTTGATTTGGAAGGAAGAAGTTTCTCGCCCAAATGCCTGGTTGTGTTTGCTTGACTTTCAGAACTTCTCACCTCAGCCCTAAAGATGGAGCCTGTGGGTTCTCAGATATATATCACAATTTGAGTCCTGAAGAAGAGGCCAGTTACCCACCCACCTTCCCCCTATGCACCTGCGCCAGCACAGTCAAGAGGAGGAGGGTGCATAGACCCAGGTCTGGCTCTGCCACTTGCTTGGCCATGTCACCTTGAAGCAGTTACCTGACTCCCTGTATTGCTTCCTCAGTTGTAGACCAAAGGCAATGGTGTCTTCCCTCCTGCCTTATAAGACAAATGCAAGGGCATTTCACCACAGAGAGGACCTTGGTACTCACTTAGGCCCTGGAGGCGGTGGTGCCCATGGGTGCGTGGCTTTATGAGTCGCCAAGCCAGGATGAGGACCTGGGCCTCCTGACTCCAGGGTTCTTGTCTGTCAGTTCACACTGCAATTTTATGTGAAAGCATTATTACTGTCCTACCCATGGGAGAGTAAATGTGGCTGGAGTGCTAGGAGTCTTAGAGCTGGAGAGTGTAGATTTTTGAGGTCCCCGTTTGGGAAATGTGTGCCAGAAATGTCTTGGTGTTTAATAAAACAGATATTGGATTATCTCATCACTCTTGCCCTGAGTATATTGGGGAGAACCAGGGAGATGGGCAGGGGGAGCTGAAAGCTGAGGCTCTGTCCTCATTTCTAAACTCTCCATTAACCAATTTAAAGGATCTTAAAAGCTTCTCCAAGAGAGAGACTTAGGAAAAAAAAAGATTTCTGAGTCGACGCTAATGAGTCCAATTACTGAATTTGTGAATAGCTGTTCCCTGGCTTCTGGACGTTAGCCCAAGTTGAATAGCATAGATGTGGTTGAGGGTGGGGGCTGGGAGGGATAGAGGGCCCACCCCCCACAATCCTGTGACTGAGTGGGAAAGAGCAACCAGCTTGGTCAGTTCAAAGGTGAGAAGATTTGAGGGGGGATAGTTGTCCACGTTTCCCTCCTTGCTTCCCACTGCACCTCTCTCAACTTCTAAGTGGTCCTGTCACACTTTCCTAGCACCTGCCTTTCACCCGGGGAGCCCAGGCGTCCTCTAGGTCCAGCTCCTTGCCTGCTCCCTGCCTCCTTTTCAGGGCTGCCCTGCACACTGGCTCACCGCCATTGAACCCTGCACATGGCTGCCTTCTACAGATGGCACTCCTTGGGAGCAGGGACCTTGTCTTTGTATTCCAGGGTCCCCAGCACTGAGTGCAAGGCCCTGTGCAGGGTAGGAAACCTGAGGTTTCAAGCTCAGGGTTTTAAGCTGTGCAGTGCGCTAAGCTCTCTGCCAAAAAAGCAAACAAACAAAGGTTTCTGTGGTTAAATAAGTTAACGCTGCACCAGACGTCCCCTTTTTATAGATTCACAATACACATCAGCATATTCGAGGTTCCAAGAAGTCCTCCAGTAAAGAGCTTGGTTAACCCAATGTTTTCCCTCACTGAGTTAAGCCCAGAGCCTGTTTCCCTACAGATTGCCTTTGAGCCTTCCTGGAGCACCCTCTGCATGAGATGTCACTGTGGGTCCTCCCTGTGGAGCCCCACACCCCAGCCTCCTCCCTTCTGTTGTCATTTTGGATTTTCTGACTACTTCCTTCTAGCCATACCCAGGGCCAAGGGGTGGTTCAGTCTGGACACTGGGTATCCTGTGGTGAAGGCCAGATGCAGCCCTCCCTGAGTGGCTCTCCCTCCCTGTCAGTCACTGCTGAGCTAAATACTGATTCAATTTGGGATGCCAAAGGTGGGGGGGCAGGATATTTTTAAGCTCTCCAATTTAAAAAGGAAGGGCCTCTCCTGTGGAAAGGGAAGGATGGCAGAGTCGTGAGAAAGGTGTTGTCAAGGGACCAAAAGTCCTTGGCTGTTCAGTCACTGCAGTCTTGATCCAGCCCCAGGGGGATGGGCTTCATTGGCAGACCTGGGGACTGCTGTGCTTTTGCCATTAAAATTCTGCTACTAATGACTCACCATCAGTGCCCCAGAGGAAGTGTGAGAGGAGGAGAGGGAGGTGGCTCCTATCAGCAGGGCCAGCCTGGGTTAGGATGCTGGGTCACAGCCTGGTGCCCTCACCAATGAGACTTTTGTGCGAAGCTCTGCTGCCTCAGTTTCCCTATCCGGAGATGCTGTTTTCAGAGTCCTGACGCTATGATGGGAAAAAGGCTATTTGATTCACTTTATCTTTACTGCTAAATATATGTTCAACAAATGAGTGTTTATACTCACCCCTGCCCCACCTAATGACCAGCACCAAGCCTACCCAGCACATAGTAGGTACTCTAAATAACTTGAATGAATAATTCTTTATTGCCCCCCACCTTGCTCGCCGCCTACATGCACGCACACATGCACACACATGGTTTCCTGTGCTACTTTTGGCACTTAGTAACTGTTCAATAAATACAAAATGTTTGTTGCATGTGTGTATCTGATCATGTCCTACTCCTCCCCCATTGTACCCAAAACTTAGCAGGAACTAGAAAATGCTGATCTATTTTCTAGGTACACACTATGTGCCAGGCCAAGCCTGTGCTCTCCCTCCTTCTGTCCTCTCTTTTTGGGATTTGGTTCTCTCCAGAGTTTCAAGGGTAATGGTTGCCATCTCACTCTTATTTCAGCCAGAGAAGAGGTAGGGTCAGTGAGCTGCCAAACTGAAGTTGGGTGACAGACAAGGCGGCTGCCTGTCAATCTCTGAGCTGCCCCCAGGCTCTGAGCACTGCATTGTACTCCTGGTGCTGGAGAACGGCTGACTATTGATAAAAAATGTCCCTCTACGCTTTCCAAATTAAGACAACATTTAAGTGAGTGCTTGCTGGCTCACCTGCTCCCTCAGTCTCCCAGGGGGCAGAGCCCATCTTGGTGGAAACTGTTTTGAGCATGTCCAAATCTCAGCTTTGACATCTTGGATGATGTCAAGAAGTTTCTGTAACCTTCCTATTCAGCACACCCAATTCTGTCACCAGAGACACTGTCTCACTCTGAGCCTGTTATTGGGAAAGGTGCTGGTATCAGCTCGCCAGGAGGGGATACGTGATGCAGGAGAGAACACAGTCCCTCACATACATACACCCCCATCCTGATCAAAGTTCAGAACAGGAGCAGCTCTACCCATGAGTTCCCCAGGTGCTGCAGGGAAGGCAGGGCTGAGGGCCGACCTAGAGGATTGTAGTGGTCCCTCATCTTAACTGGGCCCTGAATCTCTGAGAATCTGATCTGGCCAAGTGCGGTGGCTCGCGCCTGTAATCCCAGGATTTTGGGAGGCCAAGGCAGGTGAATCATGAGGTCAGGAGATTGAGACTAGCCTGGCTAACACGGTGAAACCCCGTCTCTATTAAAAATACAAAAAAAAAAAAAGTAGCCAGGCATGGTGGTGTGTACCTGTAGTCCCAGCTGCTCAGGAGGCGGAGGCAGAAGAATTGCCTGAACCCAGGAGCTGAGATCACGCCATGGCACTCCAGCCTGGGTGACAGAACAAGGCTCCATCTCAGAAAAAAAAAAAAAAAGAATATGATCTAAGTACCTACTTTCTTTCCATAGAAAAAATGCATATCCTCCCAATTTTGTATGCAGTTCAGCAGGTTCATAGATCCTGCAGTCCAACCAAGGCCCTCAGATTAAGAATCCTTGATGTATGAGAAAGACTACCACACTGAATCCCAGATCTAAATCCTAATTTGGCCAACCACTCAGTTAAATGTCATCTTAATTTGGAAAGCTCTCCCCCACAAACCTGTCAGGTGGCCTTGGGCAAGTCATCTGCCATTTCTTTCTATATTTTTGGCTATAAAATGAAGAGTCGAAATCGATAAAGTTCAGACTCCTTATGACAATTGCCCATGTCTGTGGATGTTTAGATAGTATCTTAAAGCAATTTTGCATAACCTTTTAAAGGTCAAGGTTTCCTTTGAGAATCTGATGAGAAATTTGTATCTTATGCCTAAAAAATGCCTAAACACAAAGTTTTACCTAGTATATGGGGGCCCAAGGAGTACAGATTTAGGGCTTTTGAACTAGAATGGCACAGTGGTCCCAAGTATCTAGTGATCCAGTTGCCAGCTATAATTCCAGCTTCCTCAGGTCACCTTTCCGTGCCCACTGTCTTCTCTCTACCCTCCCAACATCGGCTCCGCACTGAAAATCTGCTGGTAACTGGGAGGTCAGCATGGTCTCCTCTAATACTTTGATTCTCAGACTTTGCTTTTATATAACAGAATCTTTTTCTAATGAAGTCCTACCTGGAGCTCCAATATGGATACAAGGGGCCTCTGAAGCATTTATTGACACATTTATTCATTCATACATTCATTCAACAGGTATTCATCAACCGTTGCTTTGTGGCAGGCACCTGGCTGGTCAGGCTGGAGACCCTGCCTACCTGCTTGGTTTCCCCCAGCTTCTCTCACTGGCCCACAGAACCCAACAGTTCTGTGATCCGGCCTGAAAATAACAGGTTCTGTAAGGAGATCACTCTGGCCTAGAGTGAGGTGAGCAGAAACCAAGAGACTCTGCCCCTGAAGCTCTTAACTTTGGGGAGCCTCATTTTTCTCATTCGTAAAATTGAATAGTGGAATAATGATACCACACTGTATTCCAAGTATGTATGATGCCCATTATCCCTAGTTGGGAGTATGATTGGCCCATTTCTGTGAACAGTGAACATGAGCACTGAGCTCCAAGAAAGAACACAAAGAGGAGCAGATAGAGGAACTTTTGCCTTCAGTGTCCAGGAGAGACCCACACTGTTTGGAAGCTAGCTGATTGACTGCTCGGAAATTTCCAAGAAAATTATAAAGCTGAGCCTTGGGAAAATATCTGCTATTTCTTCACTCCTCCATCCCCTGGAAGGCTGGCTGCTGTCAGTGCAATTTCATAGACCCAGTTCACACAGTGTCCTCTGTGACCTGAATTCACCAGCCTGAACCTGCAATGACAGGGAAAGGTTTACCCACAAATGGGATAGGGAAGGATGCCCTCTGCACTTGAAGAGCTACTTGGTGGGAAAGGACAGGGGCCTGCATCAGTTTAGATCCAAGTTCTTTCTGCCTTGTGCTTGGAAGTGTAGAGAGGAGCAGGCCTTCCCAGCTTTGGAAATGTTCGTTTCAACAGTATTCCCGGTGGGAGCTAGGGCATCACTGCTGCCAACAGCTCACCTCCAGGGCCTTTGCTTTTCCTCTCCTTGGTTGGCAGCCTGGTATCAAGGTTGAAGGCATGGGTTTTGGTGTTGGGCCAGCCTGGGTCCAAATCCTGGCTCTGCCTCTACTCCCTGCTTGATCTTCGGAAAACCACTTGACCTCGCCAAGCTCCATATTCATGTCTGTGAAATGGGGTTAATAATGCCTCCCTCCCAGGATTGCTGGAAAATCAAATTAAATCCTATTGTAAAGCCTGGTGCCTGGCTCATGTAAATGCTTTTTAAATAGTTGTGCTTTCTTAGCTCTAATTTTGTAGCTGAGAAGCAGATTAGTTGATAACATAGTGACAGGGGAACAGGGTTAAGGGCGCACGTGTCTGCTATTTGTGTACCTGTCACTGTGTACCAAGGTGCCCCACTCCTGTCCAGGCCCAGTGTGACAGTCTTGCCAGGGATTGGATGACAAAACCCTCACTGTATTACTCTTCCCTTCTCCATCGTGACAGGTGCAAACAGGAGAATGAGCCACTGTTTTTCCTTTATTGGTAGGCCAGAGAGCATTGCCTGGCACCCCCAGGGTACAGCTCCATGACTCCTGCTACCCAAGAAGGCCTTTCTTCCCTGCTAGTGATACTCCATGGCATCTGTTCTGCCAGAGGACTGACCCTTTGTGCAGAGGACTGACCCTTTGTGCTCTATGTATGTTTTGCCAGCAAACACTTAGCCACAAACTGTCCCTGTCCTCCAAAAGACTCAGAGTCACTTACAAAGGGCTGCTTTGGTCAGTCAGATGTTAGTCCTGGAGCCACTGCCTCCTCTGTGGGGGTAGCATCAGTCACCCTAAAGTTCTCAGGCCACCGCTAGTTACTGAGTTCCAAGATTTTAGAAACCATCTCATGTCCCCAATCCTCAGGCCCCTGGTTCTTGGATCCAGAAGCATCCAAGGTATGTTCACAGGTACTTGCCGCTGCTGCTGCTGCTACTACCACCTCTGCTCCTGCCCTCAGTCCCCGTCTTTCTACCTGGGTCCCCCTGCACTTTTGTGCCTGAGGCCGCACTGGTGGCCAAGTCTAGACTGAGGGTCCTCCCGCAGACCGAAAGCCGCCGCAGCACTTCGGAGGCGGCCTCCACGGGCATGCTGGAGCGCTGTTCCAGCAGCATCTCCAAAAGTGAGCTCATCTCTGAGACAAAGGTGCTGGCCAGCCTCGTGCCTGTTGGGCTCAGCTCCGGTCCCTCCGCCTTGCCGAATGTCTGGAACGTCCTTGGCTCCTCCATGGCTGCAGCGTCCGGGGAGATCACATTGTCACGGTAGTTGGTGGTGAGGGGCAAAGAGAGCCTCGCCATCCAGGCCGGGTCAGGGGCGCTCAGGCGGTCCAGCGCGAGACCTGTGGAGGGAGGAGGGGACACAGTGAGGGCCAGGCTCCAGGAAGGGCCAGGCAAGTGAGGGTGGGGCAGTGGGCAGGGCAAGGGCAGTGGACAAAGGAGGGAAGGGAAATGGTAGGGGACAGACGGAGTGGCCCGAGGGGGACAGGAAGGAAGAGGCGCTGACAGCGAAGCTCCCTGGGTAGGAAAGCAGTCGACTGACACACCCATGAACCTAGTAGGAAGTGGCAGGAGACGGAGAAGGCCTAGAAGTAGAAATTTTCCTTTTTCTACAGAATTTCCCAATCTGGGCTGTGGTGTGTTTCTGGTCTCAGTGTTTTCTATAGTTCAGCCAGGATTTTTACCCCTCAGGGTGACTTCTCCTTCAGAGCTCCACTAGCTGAGGATGGGGAAAAAATCACTTTTCTTAGCTAAGGCTGGAGTTCCTGACTTGGCGCTGCCATTCGTTCCCATCCGTAATAATAGGGAGCACATATTAGCATGTTATGTGATGAGCAATTTCCATGATTATTTCATTTAACTTCCACACAAACCTTTGATGATTACCCTCATTTTATGGATGAGGAAACTGAAGCTGAAAGAAGTTAAGTCACACATCTGTTAGGCAACCAAACCTCAATTTAATGCCAGGTCTGATGACTTTGAAGGCTCCCTATGATGGGACCACCCTCCCCTCTCTCTGAAGAGCTGGCCCTTCCTCCCCCTGGATACTCCAGGTGCCCAGCTGGGGCCTCTGGAATTCCCAGGCTACCTAAGGTCTGCACTGTTACCACCTGGTTCCAGATCCTCAAATCCTCCTCAACATCTTCATCTCAAGCTGCAGGAAACCCTGGCCTAGAGTCAGGCTGAGGAGGGGCTGCCTGTCCCAGGGCTGCCCCAGGAGAGGGACTGGGGTAGTGGCAGTGACAAGTCAGTCTGGTGGCTGGGAATTCAAAAAACTGGCCCCTATGTTTGCAATGGTACAATCACACTTCTTTCCCATCCCTTCAACAGAAAATCCTGTTTCAAGAAACCAGTCCTAGGCTTGATAGTAGAGACCAAGCCAGAGGAAAGAAACTGTAAGTCTTGTAGTTAAGAAACAGTGTCTTTTAAAAAAAAGCACATCTACTTAACATTTATCTAATGTTTGCCTAAGGTGAGTTACTTTAAAATTTGTGCACAGAATAAAAGACTGGAAGGAGATATGTCAAAATGTTAACTGGAATTACCCCTGGGCAGAAGCAATTTATTCTCTTTTTGTTTATCTATATTTTTCTATATTAACCAAATACTACTTATGTAATTTGAAAAAGTTACTCCAAAGCATGGCTAGTCATTTTTTGTATTGATAAATGAAGCTCTGTCTTGCATTCTGGACTGTGCAGGCTGGGAGACAGTGTCGGGCTCCTGCCCTACTGGATCCTTGGGTTTAGCCCCATATCTGGGACTTAGTGAATGTCTGTTGAATAATTGAACAAAAATAAATATTAACCTTCAACATTTGGGAAATGTAAACCTTAGTTCCCTGAGACTCTGAGGCCATAAGTTTGGGTGGAACTCTTGGTGTTATAGGATCGGGCCTTTCCTTATACATGGGTCAGAGAGCTTCAGAAGGAGCAAAGCTTGGAATGAGAAAAATCACTGGGGCATATGAGAAGAGCTGAAAAGCGATGCTGAATTCATCCAGCGTCACCCACCAGTTCTAGCTGCAGGTGGGTGCTGGGCCAACCCAGGTTTGGTTTCCCAGCTTTGCCGCTTAGAAGCAGTGTGTGTGACCTTTGGAAAAATGGCTTAACCTCTCTAAGCTCCCATTTCCTCTTAGGAAGTGATGAGACAGTAGTCCTCATCTTAGGGAGTTGCTGTGAGATTCAGTGAATTCATGCAATCAGTAAATCATTGTCATGGTCACATTCTCAAGTGGGGCAATATGAATCTGAAGCAGCAAGAGCTGAAGTAGATCTGGAGAAGCAAGATCCCAGTCTCCCTGTGGCAGTCCAGCCTGTGAGCAGCAAAGGCTTTTCTGCCCCTCCCTCCTTCCTTACCCCCTACTCCTTACAGTGCCCCTGTGTTCAGTATACTTTGTGCTATGAGCAAGCAGGACCATGCAGGAACTGAGCCCACAGGTTCCAGCTAGAGTGACTAATAGAGATAGAATCCAAAGCTATATCCCCCAGCCATACATAGCTATTGAGCACTTGAAATGTGGCTGGTATGACAGAGGAACTGAATATTTCATTTTATTTAATTTTAATTCATTTAAATTTAAATAGCCACATGTGGCTAGTGACTACTGCATTGAACAACACAGCTCTAAAATTTAGAGCCACACTGCCTGTGTTAATAACCATCCATGAGCTGCACAACCTTGGGCAAATTATTAAACACCCCTGACCCTCACATTTTTCCTTTATGAAGTGAGGATAATGAATAGCCCCTATCTCACAAGATTTTCTCATGAGATACTTACAACATGGCCTAGCACATAGAAAGTGCCCAATAAGCGTTAGCAATATTTTTTTAACCAAGGAAGGGAAAGTCCCTGCTGTGCCTTCAGTGTGTCTGCAGCCAGATGGAGCACATGAGAAACAGTGTTAACTACATAGACAGAAAACCGCAGCACAGGGATGGGCCACCATGGGGTGTGTTGCCGAAGGAGGCTAGCCAATGTCCACAGCAGGGGCGGGGGGTGCTAGCAGATTCCTAAATTCAAGTTCATGGTATGTATTTATTGTCAAAGCTAATTGTTTCTCTGTCAAAAAAAAAATCTTTTTGTTTTAATTGCAATTGTTAGCATATTAAAGAGTTGACTTGGTTCCCAGGGTGAAAGGATATTGAAACACACCAAGCAAATGCAAATGAGTGGTAAGAAGTCCGCAGAGGACTGGCTGGTTCAGGCTTTGGCTCCCCTTCAATCACTGGTGAGCTGGGTAACTCTGGGAAGGCTACTTTATTTTTTTGAGCTTCAGTTTGCTCATCTGTAAATTCGAGGTAATAATTCTCTACCTGTGGGGATTGGTTGGAGGCTTAAATGAGATCATGTACCTAAGATGCTTCCCCAGTGCCTAGCATGTTTGCTACTCTTAGAATGATTTTTAAAATGAATAATCAAAGTACCAGGTGCCTACTTTGGCTTTGATTACAGGTGGCTCATGCCTCTAATGCCAGCACTTTGGGAGGCCGAGGTGGGCAGATTGCTTGAGCCCAGGGGTCACAGACCAGCCTGGGCAACATGTGAAACCCTGTCCCTACAAAAAAAATAGAAAATTAGCCAGATGTGGTGCACACCTGTGGTCCCAGCTACTAGGGAGGCTAAGACGGGAGGCTTGCCTGAGTCCAGGATGTCAGTGCTGCAGTGAGCTGTGATCTCACCACTGTATTCCAGCCTGGGTAACAGCGTGAGACCCTGTCTCAAAAAAAAAAAATTCAAGTAGAACCCGGTCTTTAAACAAATACTTTCTGAGGCTGCAAGGGAAGTAAAATGTTGGTGATGTTCCTCCAAAGAAACAGAATGGTTTTTCCCTGCAGTGGCTGGGAGCAGAACTCTGAAGCCTGGACACCATGGGGCAGAAGCAGGGTCAGTGTGACTCTAGGGAGTCCCTACCTGTGCTGGGGTCCAGCAGACTGGACAGCTCTTCTTCTAGCAGTTGCTTCACAGAGAGGTCCTCTTCAGGATCCAAAGGCCCTTCCTCCTGTTCTGGGTCTGTCTGGCCTCCAGCCCTCACACTTAGGCCATCTGTGTCTGGGATTGCACTTCTGCAAAAGAAACCAACCAGTCCATGGGTAGGGAAATTCCCACATAGATTCACTCATTTATGCCCATTCATATTTACATTCATTTACCCGTACAGGGAAATGGATACATAGCCTGGCCTCTAGAGTCAGACCAACCTGGATCATGAGATTCCAGCCCTCCTCTTACTCTGTTTCCTCATCTGTAAAATGAGAATAATAAATAATACCCACCTCATGGGGTGCTATGAGGGTAAAATGAGACATTGTAGGTAAAGGGACCTACCACAGAGCCTGGCACATTGTAAGCTCTCAGCAGACAGAAGTGAATATGAGTTCATTGATATTATCATTCTTTTTGCCCCTCCTACGCCTATGCATTGCCTGGCACACAGGAGGAGTTTCGGAAAGCTCAGTGGAGCCAGTGCAGCCTTCCACCCCTCCAGAGGAGAGGAGCTCCAGCAAGGCCGGGATTTTTGCCTGTCTCATTCCCTGCTCCCTCACCAATGCTCAGAACAGGGCCTGGCACACAGTAGGTGCTGAGTCAATACTTAATGAGTGACTGAACATTCCTTCCTTCCTACTTTAGGCCAAATCCCAGGCCAGAAGAGCAGATCTGGCGGGTACAGCTGGAATGAGGCAGCCTACAGCTGCTCGGAATCTGCTCTCTTCACCCCAGTCTCCTGCTGTCTCCATCCTGGCCCATCCCTCCTAGACACTTGGGGACAGGCCTGGACCCTCATCCCAGCAGGTGTGAAGGCTCCCTGAAGGGTTTTAAGGCATGGGAATTTTTTCTGTTGGTTTTTTTCCCCTGTAGCCATTTCTGCTGCTGTGAAGAAATGAGCAGGGAGGTGGCAAGTGTGTGGGTGGTAATGACAACTAATGTTTATTGAGCAGTGAGTCTGAGTCAGGCCTCATGTGATGCAGGGTGCATGCACTGTCTCATTCAAACTTTCCACACCTGTAAGGGGTTCCCTTTTATCACCCCAATATGCAAGTGAGAAAACCAAGACTTGTGAAGATTTGGCAGGTTGCCCAAGTTCCTCATGGAATTCAAATCCAGGCCAGTGTGACTCTGGAGTGTGTGGACTCACCCCTGCTCTCCACTACCTCTCACCATCCTTATAAAAAAGAAGCTATAAGTTGTCAGGGCAAGAGCACTGATGCAGGAGTCAGGAGCTCTGCCATTACCACAAGGGAAGTGGGATGGCTTCCATTTTACAGATGAGGAAACCGAGGTCCTGAGAGATTATCTCACTTGCTCAAGTTTACATAGCTGGGTTAAATCAGACTAATCAGAGCCTCAGTTTCACCATTTCTAACAAGAAGTTAGATTTGATGTTCTCTTAAGGTCTCTTCAATCCTAGGATTGCCCTAAGGGGCACACCCACACATCCATTTCTTTAGTGGGGAGCCTTTATATTATGTTTATGGGTCAAGAGAAAGAAAGGTGAAAGTTACAGATACAAAGGCAATTTACATCACCTCTGTAGTCAGGAGACAGATACAGCCTCAGAATGAAGTCATTTCCTTGGTGACTCTAAGTCCTGTAATTGCTATCAATACAGTTGCCCATGACCAAGCCTCCAAGGGTGGGAGGATGGATGCTGTCTGCTGCACCCTCCTAGGAGACTGGTTTCTGGGATGTGCTCACCCTTCCTCACTCAGAGAGGCTACAGACATGAGGGGCAGCCGGTGGGGGCCTTCAGATGCCTGTGTGGGCTACGTGCTGCTTACCTGCTGCCGCCTGGCTTGGCCAAGTACTTATTTCCTCGGTGGTTTGGTTTGGGCTGGAATTGGCCCTGATGCAGCAAGGACAGCAGCTGGGAGATTTGCTACAAGACAGGAAAAATCTGTTGACTCCACACAATTCCGACTCAGCACACTTCCTCGCCGGATGTTTCCCTCAATGCCGGTGCTTTCTTTTTATAGTCTTTCCTCTGGCTTCAGATGTTTGTGTGATCAGATGGGGGATGGTGCCCAGTGACGGAGACAGGGACCTAGGCGGGCAGGTTCCCTGTTCTGTCATGTCACCCTAGGACCTGAGTATCTGAAGAAGAGCAAGAGGACCCTCTGGACTCGTCCCCTCATACTCATTCCTCTGAATGACCTATGCCTGGTGGACTCTGAGGGATAGAGATGAAAAGGCATTTCCTGACCATGAATTTGTTATTATTTTGATGAAGATTATTTTAAAGAGCTGTTTCCCTTTAGCGGTATTTGGACATTCAGCCAATTTTTGTGGACCAGATGTAAGACTATGTTGTAGAGAAGGCAAAATGGTGCCATTGAGTCATTCATTTATTCACCTTTTCATTCATTCAACAAGTACTTAGTAAGTGCCAGCCAGGGTGGTTGCAATGGGAGTAAGAAGGAGAAGGAGACCCAGCTGCTGCCCTCAGCATGGTCAGGATGTGTAGGGTGCAGGCAGCCACAGGGAGACTGACTGGAGACCAGGGCAGCAAGAGTGGTTACCACAGGGTGCCTCTGGGCATAGGGAAAGAGTGGGGGCTCTGTGGGAGCAGAGGGGAGGCCCCTAACCCAACTTGAAGTAGGGAAGAAGCAGGGGGGTGGTACAGGAGGAAGTTTATTCATTTATTTTAACAGATGTGACTGAGTTCATACTACATGCCAGGCACCTCTGGTGAGACCCAAAGGCTCCACAAGAGTTTGACAAGTGGAAAGAGAGTAAGGGTCTGGACAAGGGGTGAGGGGGTTTCAGGA
Source organism: Callithrix jacchus (assembly GCF_049354715.1). Classification (NCBI taxonomy): domain Eukaryota; kingdom Metazoa; phylum Chordata; class Mammalia; order Primates; family Cebidae; genus Callithrix; species Callithrix jacchus. The sequence continues at coordinate 40,392,773 of NC_133503.1, forward strand.
AGAAGCACTGCGTGCTGAAAGGCTGAAAGAGATGGTGGAGTTTCAGAAAGACTGGAGAATCGGATAGGGGATGGGTGAGATATCAGAGTCAGACCCTACAGGGCATTGGGAGGGAGAGGCAACAGATCAAGTCCTGGGAGGCGGAGTTCTAGTTCAAGGCCATTTGTAGCTTATTGTATAGTGTTAGACAGTTTTTTTTAGACCTCCTCAGACCTCAGTTTCTTCATCTCTAATGTAGGGCTAGAAATACTCACACAACCTTCTTTACAGTGTTGTCAGGATTACATGGTTTGAAAAAGTTAAAAATCCTCTGCAAAAGCAGGGAGTTTGGGTTGTTACTCCTAGAAACACTGCTTCTGCCTCCTGGGCCCACCCCCCTTCCTCCCTTAGCAGGTCCACTGTGCCCCTCTGTGCAGCTTGAGGTAGGAAGTGCCAACTTCAGAGGAGGAGTGGAAGCAGAGATGGCCAGGACAGGGCTTTCACTGTGACTTGGGAGACTTGGGTCTCATTGCCTGCCTCGGCAGATCTCACCTTGCAGCCCAGGCCCAGAAGCCTTCCTAAGACACCTGCCACCTTTTGTTCAAGTGACAGCTGGCATTTCATAATATGACTCCCTACATGCCAAGCCCTATGCTGAGCGCTGTCATTTAGGGTCACTTCACAGTTAGAGCCCAGACTTGAATCACTCAGACTCAGGTTCAAATTCTAAATCTGCCCTTGCTCCAGTTCCCATCAGTGTGGACTTGAGGAATGAATTAAGCCCTCTGAGCCTCAGTTTCCTCAACAGTAAAAAAAGTGAATATTAATGAGACCCAGGTCATATGGTGGGTTATGAGGTTTAAATGAGCTTATTAATGGATCTCATGATAAACAACAATGGTCCAGTGGTATGTAATCTCATTTAATTCTTACAGCAGCCTAAGAGAAGAGATACCATTATGGCCATTTTGCAGAGGTGGAACTGGAGGCTCACAGGGGCTACACAGACATTAGTGGGAGGGCTGGAAATTAAAGTCACATCTGACTCTACTGTGCTGCTGGAAAGATACGAGCATTGAGCAAGTTGCCTCTTACCCTCAAGTTGATCCCAAATGGGCACCTTTCTTTCTATCACCCCAGTGGGGTCACCCATAATGCCTATTCTCTGTTGACCTGTCCACCAGCAGCCAGCACAGTGTTCGGCACAGAATTTATCCAAAAAGCACCTGATCAATGGTGGATGAATGGAAGGATAAATGAATGGTTGGCTCTGGCAACCTCTGGGTCTGCACCCCTCCCAGGGCAAGATTCCTAAGAGAACAGCTGGGCCATCTCCAGGTGGCTTCCTGAGGAGGGAGTAAGGGAAGGAAACTGTGTTTTTGCTTCACAGGAAACCGGAGCTGATGGCCTGGCCAAACAGAAGTGTGCCTTGCACTGGCAGCCTGGCACAGTAAAAATATCTGATGTTCACAGAAGCAGATACGGGTGTGAGATCAGGCATCATCCCTGAAATGTTTCCCGCTTGTGTCTAGAAAAGCCCGGGTCCTTAGACATTTTGTCACTCATCATCCCATTTAGCCCTCACACTCCAAGGAGGTAGACACAGGGTAAGTTTGGTCTCATAATCCCCACGTTATAGATGAGGAAAATGAGGCTCAGACATTGAAGGACATGTACAAGGTTGCCCCACTCTTAAGTGGCTGTGTTGAAATTTGGACTTCTATCTGCCTAACTGCAAAGTGCTAAGGTTATTTCCACTGCCCTATCCTGCAGGCCCAGCCAGAAAGCTCTTGGGTCTCAGAAAAATTATATGCAGCCCCTGACCTTGGGTGGAGTGATGCCTGTGCTGGCTTTCTTCATAGGGAGGTTGCTCAGATGAGATGAGGGCAGGTGAAGAGTATAGAAGGAGAAGTGCTTTGAGGAAGTAATAGCAATAATTTGCTGAGTTCTGACTACATGTCAGATGGATGCTGTTCTACAGGCATTAAGAGCATTCACTCATTTTATCTTCAGGTAAACTTAGAAGGTGGGTGCTGTCAACAAAGACATCTTCAACAGAGAAGTTAACTTCCCTGTAGTTCAGAGCTGGGAAGAAGTAGAGCCAGGATTTGAACCCTGGTAACCTTGCCCAAAGCTTATACTCTTAATCACTACCTTTGCTATGTGTCTACTTGCGAGGCACCATAAATGCCTCCTAAGAATTAGTTGATCAAATTGGCTGGACAGCTCTACAAGATATATACTCTTACAATCATTTCTAATTTACAGATTAGACAACTAAGGCCCAGAGACAGTAAGGAATTTGCCTAGGATCACACAGCTAAGTTCAGCCAATCCCAAAGCTGCGCCCTGAATCATTGCTACCCAAAGCATCAGAAAGTGCCTTGTGAGCCTAAGAAAGAAACATGAGGACTGTGCAGGTTATGGGGGTGTCTGATGCTGTTTCTGGTGGTCCAGGGGTGACCAGAGAAAGAGCTGCCCATGTCCCAGGTACCTGAACAGGAGGAGAATCCACAGTGAGCTCCTCCACCGGGTTCCGCTCAGCAAAGGCAGCCACAGACAGCCGGACCAGGCTCCGCAGGATCTGACGGGGCCCTGATTCTTTCTCAGGAGACACTTTGCCATTGAGATGTCGCTGCCGCCTCAGGGTTGCAGAGGAGGCTGGTGGGCTCTGTGGGGCCTCCTCGCTGCCCTGGTCCCCAGCCAGCCTCCCTGTGGGACTGCCTGCCACCTTCAGAGGCCTGGAACGTGGCTGGCCCGTAGTATGCTGGGACTCAGGAAGGTTCAAGTTCTCCCGGGAGGCGTTCCTCTGCCTGGGATGGTTGAAAAGGAGGTTGACGGTGTCTTGCAGTACCTCTCGGCTCTCCGTCGGTGCTCCCTGGTTGCCTTGATTACGCAGTGTCCTATACAGGGTCGGGGTGAGGTGGAAGGGGGCCTGCAGACAGGGGTCCCAGCCTGCTTCCATTATTGTCTCCTTGTCCAAGTCTTTGTGGGACTGCCCGACTTCACAAGGCTCATCTGCCTGACCCCTGAGCACAGGCACGAGGTGGATGTCCGCCTTCTGAATATGCTTCTGGGGCCGCTTGGGCTGCTGGCGGTAGGTGGACTCAGCCTCCCGACAGTTGTAGGCCCTGTTGTCCTTCTTCTCTGTCCGGCAGATGGACATGAACAAAACCAGGATCAACCCGAAGATGCCCAGCAGCACAGCCAGGCAGATCACCATCAGCATGGACATGCTCAGGGCCCCAGGCTTGCGGGCCGAGTCCCTCAGGTGGTCCACACTGGTGACAAACATGACCCTCAACAGAGCTCGGGTCTGTAAGGGGGGGCTTCCCTGGTCCTCTACCACTATCTCCAGCTCCCACTTACTCCCGATGAGGCTGCTGGCATTGGTGATGTTGATGAATAGCTGCCCCGTGTAGGGGTTGAGGACAAAGAGGCAGGCTTCATTCCCACTGCAGATGCTGTAGAGGGGCTCTCCATTTGCTCCCGAGTCTGCATCTCTTGCCACAATGGTTGTCAAAAGGAATGGCCGGGAGCTGTGAGTGGCCAGTGGAGGTGTGTCAGTGCCTGCTGGACCCAAGCCACTGGGAGTCTCAACGGGCACCAGTAGGTGGCCTGTGGAGGCGTTCACAAGCACGGAGAGGCTGGCTATTCCATCATTGAGCACAGGCTGGACCACCTCTGGGGCATTATCATTGGCATCCAAGAGTCTGACCCACACAGAGACACTGGATGCAAGCATGGGTTGCCCGCTGTCCTCTGCGATCACCTGGAACTCAAAGCCGGTCATCTCTTCATAGTTCAGTGACCTCTGAGCAGTGACCTCGCCTGTGTTGGAGTCAATAGCTACTAAGTGAGCAACTGGAGAGTCCTGGATGCGGTATGAGATTTTTCCATTAATGCCCAGGTCTGCATCATGAGCCTTGATGGTGATGAGGTGAAGAGAGGGTAGGTTGTTTTCCCGTGTGGAGACTTCATACCTGCTCTTCTCAAACACAGGTGCATTGTCATTGACGTCACCGATCTGAATGCTGAGCTGTTTCTTGGCTGATAAAGGCTGGAGTCCTTGGTCTTGGGCTAACAGAGTGAGGGTATATTCGGGCCACCGCTCTCTGTCCAGTGTGGCGTTGGTTAGCAACATGTATGTGTTGCCATTAGTTCTTTTCAGCCTGAAGTGGCCCAGCTCTTGGCTCAGCCAACAGTGGACCAAACCATTGTTTCCTGAGTCCAAGTCATCTGCCATGACAAGAGCAATAAAACTGTCCTTGGGAAGAGCTTCCGACACCAGTGATGGCTGGGAGGCCCATGTGACATGCATGCTTGGGATGTTGTCATTGACGTCCAGAACCTTGATGAGAACTTTGCAATGGGCTGGGATGGGATTGGGACCCAGGTCCCTTGCCTGGACATCCACCTCGTAGGCAGGATTCTTCTCATAGTCTAGAGGTCGACGCAGAATGATCTGGCCTGTCTTGGCATCAATACTGAATGTGTCCAGCACCTCTGGAGGCATGTGCTTACTGAGGAAGAACTCCACCTCCCCATTGGGGCCTTGGTCGGGGTCTGTGGCAGTCAGTTTTATGAGAAGAGTACCAGGGGCAGCATCTTCTTGGATTTCTAGTGCCAGTGAACTCTCAGCAAACACAGGGCTATTGTCATTGGAGTCCAAGACGTTGACCTTGATCAAGCTGGTGCCTGACTTGGGGGGGTTCCCATTGTCATAGGCAGTTAACACCAGATCAAAAAATGAATGGATTTCTCTGTCCAGCTCCTTCACCACTATGAGTTCTGCATGTTTGGTCTCATCGGGCCCCACGATGACATCCAAGGCAAAGTGATCGCTGGGAGACAGAGTGTAGGAGTGCAGGGTGTTGGGGCCAGTGTCTGGGTCAAGAGCTCTGTCCAGGGGGATCCGGGTGCGGAGAGAGGCACTCTCAGAGATTTCCAGCTCCTGCTCGCCTTTGGGAAACTGTGGCTGGTGGTCATTGATGTCCAGCACTTGGATCTCCACATGGATCAGAGCCAAATCCCCTGTGGCAAGCACATCAAAGGAAACAAGGCAGGGATCCCACTGTCGGCATAGCTGCTCTCGATCCAGCCGCCTGCCTGTGCTGAGTAAGCCTTCCTCAGAGTCCACCTGAATGGGGAGTGCCTGAGGCAGCTGCAGCACCTGGAAGGCAGCCCCTGCTTGCCTCTGCCCCTCCTCCCGGCCCAGTTCCTGGGACAGCTTCCCGATCACTGTGCCAGATGGCACTTCCTCTGACACTTGGTATTTCACCGTGAGAGTGGTCACCTCCTGACAATCCCCTGAAAGAAATAAGTAGCCACCTGGTCCCAAAAGCCCCAGCAGAAGTTGCAGAAGTTGCATCATGCTTACCGCCAAGAGCGCTAGATTCAGAAACTGCTAGAGTTCTTTCAAGGCTGGACAAGTCCTCCAGTGTTTCCTGAATGGCTTGATCAGCCCCGTGCTCCTTCCCCCAGACTGGCTGGCACAACCTTGTCCCATAGTTAGATGATAATGGAACAAGCAGGACCCCCAGGCAAGGCCATCTTCATCGGAAGCGATCTGAGATGTCCGAACACCAATCAAGAATTGCCAGGGGAGACCCCCCCACAGGGGAACTAGTTGGTCCACTTCAGCAAATGATGGAAAAGAGCTGGTCTAAGAGGGACCTGACCCAGTTGAGCAGGATGTGGGGCTCTAACTTCCAAACAGTTGCTAGGCTGGGGAAACAGAGAAGCAGCTTTTTCCTATGGAAACCCCACCTACAGGAAAAGGGAGGGCTGTGAGTTTCAATGCCAATTAGAGAAAGAGCTTTCCTGTGAAGTTGAGCGGCCTGCCACTGAGGAGGATGAGGCTGGGGCTCCCAGGACAGGCCAGATGGGAAGCCGCTGCTGTCCGTGCAGCAAGGTGGCTGCTGAGGGAAAGGGAACCGCTGCATCACCAAGTGAGCAGAAAACTTGAGCCTCCAACTGCCTGCACGTGTACTGATGCCCATCCTGGACAAGTCAGGTTCCCCATCTCTCCCCTTCCCCATCTCTATTTGTTCCTATCTTTTCCCCATTCATTTCCTTCTCACTCTTGCCTTTTTCCCACTCTTGTTTACCTCTCCCTGTTGATTCTTCCCTGATCATTCATTTTTGTCTCACTGCAAAGCAGCTGTGATTAACAGAGTGAGCCATCAGAGCTAAACTGCCTGGGTTCAAATTCTGTCTTTGCAATTTTACCAGCTATGTCATCTGGGACAAGTCACTTAACCTCTCTGGGCCTCCATTAGCTCATCTGTAGAGTGGGGATGGGAATAAGAATAGTTGCCCTTTCAGCAGCAAATTGTGAGGATTAAATGAAATGATGCATGAAGGGCTTTGGCCTGGGCCTGGCCCCAAGTCACAGGCAGTGACGTTATTGCAAGGGTGAGTGTTGTAATCTGTACAACTTATCCCATCCTGTGACTACCTCTGGATTTTGCATAGACCCTGGGGCATTCCCTGCCCACACTGACCTAAGAGGTGCCCATGGTCTCGATTCCAGAAGCTGCAAGAATCTGCGTGATCTGACTGTGTGGCTCTCCTCCCCCTTCCCTTCCGTGCCCCCCACCCCCCAGCCTTGAAGTCCATTGTTCTCTGCATCTGGTCCAGCCTAAGTCTCTGTCTGGGGAACCCCCCCGCCTCCCACTCCTCTTGGAAGGTTTTATACATTTCCCTCTCCCACACCTTCCCCTCCCTTTCATCTGTGTCTTTCCCCCTTCCTCCAATTCTTCTCTCCCCAGTTTTGTTTATAAGAGTCCTGTGAGGCACAACTCCTTTGCTGCCCCCAACTCTCCTCTTAGATGTTTTAAGGGATGCCCTCCCTCCCACTCACCTCTTCATACAGTGAAGCTCAGGAAGGAAGGAGGTGAATGTGTAGTTTGCTTAGGTGGCCTTTGAGGTGGCCTTATTGCTTCTCATTGCCCCCCTCAATTTTCTGCCCCCAACATTCTCCCTGTCTTACACCCACCTCAAGGTTGATCCCTGAGGTTTGCGAAGCATTTGAGGTGATGAGAATGAAGGCCAGCTTCCCTAGATGGGTGTTTGCTACTAAGCCCTTGGGGCCAGAGGTGCTACGTTCAATAAGGACCCAGTCAGGGCTTATTGAAATGGAGGCCTGTGGCCATCAGACTTGCGTGGCTAAGGGACAGTCACCTGCACTTCCTCCCTTTCTCTCTGGCTTTTCTTTCCTCTAACTCCACATCCCACTCCTGAGGTTTCTCAACTATTTCACTGAAACCCATTAAACTGTAGCAAGGGGCCTGAATCCATGGGCCACCTCCTACAGGATGGCTCCGGAGACAGGCCACTCACAAGCTCTGAAACATTGCACAAGAAACTGAACCTCTCTGAGCCTCTGTTTCCTTCTATAAGGGCTGTTGTCCATCTGACGAGGTAGAGTAAGAACTCAGCACAGGGCCTGGCTCAGAGAAAGCACTCAGTACATAGGGACTATGATTTTGCCTTTTATTATCTTCCAGGCTTTATGCCTCATATGCAAATGGTGAAGATGACCTTGCATTTGTGCCTTCACTTTTTCTTGGCCTCTGGCAGGAATCCCATTCTCAGGTCTCCCTCAGCTTGGTGCAGGCAAGGTGCTGCCTAAGCTTCCAGGGGAGCCAAGCAACCCCTGGGAGCTCAGGGACACGAGGGTGCTCACTGGCCCCTGCTGGCTGTTAGCCCACATGATGGCCTCACTGTCAGGCCCCCATTCATCCCCATGTGCCACACAGTGAACAAGACAAGGGGCTGACAGTCGCAAGGCAGAGAAAATGAAAGGCGAGAGTCCAGTGGAGTGGCTCTGGAATCAGGCCTGGGGGGCCAGGAGGCTCCGCATGGAGGGCGCGCGCTGAATCCTGACGGACCTGGAGGAGTGAGCCCAAGGAAGCTGAATGGGTGGGGAGAGGCAGAGCCAGTGGCGGAAGCAAAATGAGCAAAGGCCCTGAGGTGGGCAGGCCGACTCCTGGCACTCACAGCCATGCCATCACATTGAAGATGCTGAGCACAGAGCATTAGGTAACTGGCCCGAGTTCACACAGATTTGCCCTCCAGAGAGGCCCTTCGGCTGTACCCTGGAAAATGGCTTGGAAGGGAACAGAGAAGAGGGAGAGAGCCTAGTTAAGAGAATGCAGGGGAGCTTTGATGCAGAAAAAACGTTTCCAGAGCGCCATCTGGTGGCCAAAGGCAGAGAAAAAGGCACAGAGGCATGGACGGGACAGCCACGAAGACAGGAAGTGGGTGCCTGGGGTTCATAAATATCCACAGCTCCAGCCCCCTGTGCTGCACAGAAGAACACAATGGGAGAAGCTACTTGCAGACGACAATAGTGTCTCTTAATGGAAAACCTAATGTGGACTAAGGTCGCAGAAGGAATTATGGAATTTGTGATAATTTTACGTGTTAACATTTATATTCTTCAGAGGACATGGTTCTATATATATAGATATTTACATATAGTTATATATCTGCTGTGTGTGTGTGTGTGTGTGTGTTGTTTTGACTGAGAATGTGAATGCAAAAAAATGATGCACAGGTCACAAGAAAGTTTGAATTTAGATTTTATAGGTGGTTTATATTGTTTGTTTTATTCACATTGGGGGCATGAAGCTAAGATAACCCTTTGAGATTTCAAAGCTGGCAAACAAGGCCCAGACTTTTTAAAGGTGATCACCTCTGGGAATGAGGTCCCCGTTTAGTAATCTTCTCTCCTCCTTCTGGCTGCAGGGGTCAGCTGATCTTTAGCAGTCAAATGCCAAGGGGTAAATGGAGCTGTCACTAGAGTTTGTCTGGAAAGGCGACATTTCCCTGAGTTTTGAAATAGGTTTGAAGGAGTGGAGATACTCTGAAATAGGTTTGAAACAGCTGAGGACAGCCTCCCTTAAGTCCAAAATATTTTTTTTAAAAGGGCAGGATTAGGCTTCTGCTTGAAGGCCTCACTCACTGCCAACATTGGGGTTGTTCACACTTGGGTTCTTAACCATGGGGAGAGCTGAGGGGTGAAGTGGGAAGGGTGGAGGGTCAGAGAATCTTCTTAAAACACCTGGAGTCCTAAGGAAACTTGAGAGATCAGACCAGTGTGGTGTGACTCTGACCCTTGGAGGACTCCCAGGCCAGCTAAATGAAGGTTAAGATCACACCCCACCCCTACAAATGTCCTGCTGGGCTGGCTGCCCGCTTCCAGAGCTCAGGTCTTCCAGGCTGGCTCCTTATGAATCTGCCCTGTGGTTGCCACAGCATCACCACCAAGGCAGCTTTTCGGAAGCCAAGAAGCATCCTTAGGCTCATCCCAGATAGGAAGGCGGCTCCAAGCTCAGCATCTTTTTTCAGGGACATCTGGTTGCGGTTTTAGATTCCTAGTCAGACCAGGAATCTTGACTAGGAGAATCAGGTAGATGTTCTGAGTTATCTGCTCCTGGCATGGTGCTTTGTGAACTTTGTAGAGCAGATGACAGATGTTGACTTCCACACAATGGCACCTCTTTCTGGGGTCAGTGCAGAAAAAAGAATGTACTTTGCAGGGAGAAATTTGCCAAGAAATAGGACTTTTCAAGAAATGAAAAAGTTTTATGTCTTGATTAAGAGCGGCAGTTCTCAAAAAGGGCCAGATATCAAAGTCACTTGGAAAGCTTTACAAAATACCAAGGACAGGGCAAGAAAATTCATATTTTTCCCTTTCCGAGAACACTGCCAAAGAATGTTCTGTAATTGCCAGCTCAGTTCCACACCCTTCTCTGCTTCTGAAAGGCTTCATCTTTCAGATCATTTGGGACAGGGCTGGGGAAGTTGATTGGACCTTTTTGCTGAAAAGACAGGCTAAGTTGATTTATGTGATAAAAATAAATGATGGGAGGAGGGGGATTTCTGCAATCTGAGGAAATTATGGAAAGCAGTACACCAGACAACAGCAGAGGCTGTGAAGGAGGTGGAAGGAAGATGAAAAGGACTTCTGAATTTGTTATTGCAAATTATAGACTTCCTTCATGATTTTCAAGAAAAATACAAGAAAAGATTTATATGTTCTTTTCCAAATTTATTTTTTGTCATAGTAAACATAACATGGATCCAAAACTGGACCACCTGAGTTCTGGGTTGCTAAGAGTTACATACTCATGACCTCCCTGACCCTCTAGAGGAAGGGCACTACTTCTGGTATATAGATTTCAATTTTGATATATTCTGGGTGATTCTGATATGTATCCTTATCTCTACCCCAACTTCATCGAGAACCACTCATTAGAACTTCTCAGAAAGGCCAAACTATAGCGATCAGGCCTTTCTTAACCCAGCACTCTCGTGATAGCCACCTCTCCCCCACACCTGTGTCACTACTCATTAGAGCACCATACTCACCTGGTTTTCCCTCCATATTTCTGCAAACTCCTCTGTCTCCCTCTCTGGCTCCTTCTTTGGTTTCTGTTTCTTCTGACTCCTAGGTGCAGGCATGTCCCCTAGACACTATCTTCTATCCTCTCCTCTATGTGGGGTTATTGGTCCAGAAAGAGGTTGTTGGATTTAGTAAATAAAAATACAGAGTGCCCAGTTAAATTAGAATTTCAGATAAGGCCAGGCATGGTGGCTCATGCCAGTAATCCAAGCACGGGGGAGACCAAGGTGGGCAGATCACCCGAGGTTGTGAGTTCAAGACCAGCCTGACCAACATGGTGAAACCCCGTCTTAAAAAAAAAAAAAAGAATTTCAGATAAACAATGAATTATTTTTTGTATAAATATTTTATTCTGACAACTGTGCCCAGAAATAATGTATGCTTTCAACACAAGCTTCTTTCTTTTTTTTTTTAAAAAAAAGGAATTTTGGGAGGAACTTTCCAGAACGCTCGGTGAGAGGCAGAGGAGCAGTAGCTGCCACGCTGCTTTCTGCACTGGCCTCAGCCCGCTCACCGGCAGTAGAAGATGGTGAAAGAAACCATTTACTACAATGTTTTGGGGGGGGTCAAACCCAATGCTACTCAGGAAGAATTGAAAAAGGCTTATAGGGAACTGGCCTTGAAGTACCATCCTGATAAGAATCCAAATGACAGAGAGAAATTAAACAGATTTCTCAAGCTTATGAAGTTCTCTCTGATGCAAAGAAAAGGGAATTATATGACAAAGGAGATGAATGGGTAATTAAAGAGAGTGGAGCAGGTGGCGGTTTTGGCTCCCCCATGGACATCTTTGGTATATTTTTTGGAAGAGGAGGAATGACACAGAGAGAAAGGAGAGGTAAAAATGTTGTATATCAGCTCTCAGTAACCCTAGAAGACTTATATAATGGTGCAACAAGAAAACTGGCTCTGCAAAAGAATGTGATTTGTGACAAATGCGAAGGTAGAGGAGGTAAGAAAGGAGCAGTAGAGTGCTGTCCCAATTGCGGAGGTACTGGAATGCAAGTAAGAATTCATCAGATAGGACGTGGAATGGTTCAGCAAATTCAGTCTGTGTGCATGGAGTGCCAGGGCCATGGGGAGCGGATCAGTCCTAAAGACAAATGTAAAAGCTGCAATGGAAGGCAGATAGTTCAAGAGAAGATTCTAGAGGTTCATATTGACAAAGGCATGAAAGATGGCCAGAAGATAGCATTCCACAGTGAAGGAGACCAAGAACCAGGACTGGAGCCAGGAGATATTATCACTGTTAGATCAGAAGGACCATGCTGTTTTTACTCGACGACGAGAAGACCTTTTCATGTGTATGGACATACACAGCTGGTTGAAGCATTGTGTGGCTTCCAAAAGCCAATATCTACTCTTGACAACCGAACCATCGTTATCACCCCTCATCCAGGTCAGATTGTCAAGCATGGAGATGTCAAGTGTGTATCAAATGAAGGCATGCCAATTTATCATAGACCATATGAAAAGGGTCACCTAATCATTGAATTTAAGGTAAAGTTTCCTGAGAATGGCTTTCTCTCTCCTGATAAACTGTCTTTGCTGGAAAAACTCCTACTGGAGAGGAAGGAAGTGGAAGAGACTGATGAGGTGAATCAAATAGAACTGGTGGACTTTGATCCAAATCAGGAAAGACGGCGCCATTACAATGGAGAAGCGTATGAGGATGATGAACATCACCCCAGAGGTGGTGTTCAGTGTCAGACCTCTTAATGGGCCAGTGAATAACACTCACTGCTGGCATTTTATGTGCAGTAGTGAATGAGGAAGGACTGTAATCATAATATGCTCACTACTTGCTTTTTTTAATATCCAACTATAGTAGTGTTTTAAAAAGTTAAATGAACAATACACACACATATAAAAGCTCTGACTTTGTCCTGTATGTATGATGACCTCAGTGTGCAAAATACAGTTTAATACCTGTAAAAGCTACTTTACAAAGAAGTTTCCCTAGCATTTTTAGGTCAAACCTTGTAATTGACTTCAGCTATGTAAGTGGACAAGCTTAGACTGAAATGCTAGGTATACATATTGGCTTCAGTGTATGACCCTTCATTGTTAAGCTCTGAAAGTAAAACTGTATTTAACTGGCAATGAGGAAAAAAATTATAGAGAAGTGTTGCTCTGTATAGTTCTTTGTACTAAGCAGGATTCATTGTAATGCCTCTGCATTTATTCTATTGCCTCAACTGTTAATTGAAGATGGTGTAATATATAATTTATCCTGTGGTATCAGTGATTAAAATGATACCTTTCTGTAGGAGGGGTTTATCATAATATGCTACTTCTTGAAGGCTTGCACTTCCAGAATTGTTTCCTTCTGCTGTGCCAGCCAGACACACACACACACACACCCCCCCATATATATCTTGACCAGTCCTGGTTATTTACCCCCCTCCTTGTCTGTGGACCATGATAAGCCTGAGTAGTGACTTCAGAGCTGGGTAACATAGAAATTAAAGTGAAAAGACCTTTATGTGGAGAAGTAATTTGCATGCATAATATAGGAAGGTGTCCTTTAGGTATGTTACAGGATTACTTTAAACCATTTGATTTACGCCCCAAAGTAACTAATGTTGGTAGTATAGCAAATTATGATGAATAGCTTTAATTGTATGTTTAAAAGTCTCATCATATGTTCATATGCTTAAATCTGGGTATCAGAATTTAAGCAATTCTTGAAATGTATTGTCTTCTTAATATACTAATTACAAAGCATCTCCAAAAAAAAAAAAAGGGAATTTTGGTTTACACAGTGAATTTGAAAATCTATTAGTAAACACACAAAAAAATCAAACATATTGACTGGGAGCATCATCTGTGCATGAATATTCAAAAGCGAACTCTGTTGATTGGCCTTGTTATGTATTCGGCATTTCTGGGTGACTCCAAGATCGGACTGTTTTACACAGAAAGAACTGCCCTGGAGGAAGCCTAGATGATACTCATTTATTAAATCATTTGGTCATCCAGTCACTCATTTATTTGGTGAAATTCAGCATGTGCCTCTCTATTTACAAGGTCATTTTTTTGGCAAGGGAAGTAGCTCAAGTTGACCCACATTTTCCCTTCCTCTAAACCATTGGCTTGGTTTTTTCTTCATGTAGAATCTAATCGGCCTAATTCTCTCCTTGCTTCAGAAAGGCTCTTGCAGGAAGGAAAATGAGTCTTCCCATCGTTACATAAATTCTCAGGGGCTTTCCTTTATAAGTTTATGACAGCCAGGAGTTGATCCTGGAGCTCTGAGAGAAACAGCCACACACTGATTTATGATGGCAGCTGCTGCTAAATCTCACCCCTCTTTCCTCCTTACAGAACCACGTTACCTTGGGGTTACAAAGCTCTTTTCACCGTTATTCAGGGGAATAATAATAAAATGCCAGGTTGCGAGTATAAACATGATCATTCTGTGCCTATTATTGTAAATCAAATTTTACCTTGCATCAGAAGCACAGAAAACATTTTATACTGTCAGCCACCTCAAGCCCTTGTAGCAGTCAGTCTTTATATAACCCTGGGATGACCTGACCTGAGTTACTGTTTGGGTTGCACTGGCCAGGGAAGCTGGTCATGCAGGTAATCTGGCTATTTCTCCTTACAGACCCAGTTGACCACTTTCCTTGAGCCAAGTATTGACTTGGTCTAAGCATAGCAATGGGGTTAATGACATGGGCCCAGGGCACCAATTGCCTGGGTTCAAGGATTGGCTTTGTAATTTACCATCTGTGTAACAATCGCAAGTTAGTTAACTTATCTGTGATCAATTTCCTTAGCTTTAAAATAGGTATGAAGATGATGATGATGGTACTATGTTATAGGGTTGATGTTGGGCTTATCTTTGTTAACATAAAGCACTTACAGTGGGGCCTGGGACATAAGCAGCACTTTAGGTGCTTCTAGTGTGTAGGGGCTTCCAAGATTTTAGGATGAAGCCTCTATTTTTTTTTTTTTTTTGAGACAAAGTCTCACTCTGCCGGCAGGCTGGAGTACAATGGTGCAATCTGGGCTCACTGCAACCTCTGCCTCCTGGGTTCAAGTGATTCTTCTGCCTCAGCCTCCTGAGTAGCCAGTATTATAGATGCCTACCACCAAAGCCCGGCTAATTTTTTTTTTTTTGTATATTTAGTAGAGATGGGGTTTTACCATGTTGGCCAGGCTGGTCTCAAACTCCTGATCTCTGGTGATCCACCTGCCTTGGCCTCCCAAAGTGCTGGGATTACAGGCGTGAGCAATCGCCCCCAGCCTGAAGCCTCTATTCAAAAAAAAAAATTTTTTTTTTTGTGGATTCCCACACCATAATAGACTTTTAAGATCTACATGATGAGCAAGTACACGATTACAAGAGAACAGCAAGAATTCAGGGATACTTCTGTACTGAGGGAGGGCTCATTACTGTTCAGTTTTATCCAAGATTTGGGCAGGGTTTTCCTTTCCACACTGCTGCCCCTCTATGTTCAACGGCTTGTTTCAGGAGTGCTTGTGAGTGGTGGCTGTGGAAAAGGAGGCAGTCCCCTTGGGACGGTGGGATGAGTTCAGCAAAGTTTCTGGACACCCACAGGATGCCAGTGATGGATGGGAACAAATGCAAGCAGTCAGATCTGCTAACCTGCATAGTAACAAGCCATAGTTTGTGACTCACTCCTAATCTCCACTCCATGGCCTGGGTCCCGACCTCTGGTCTACATTGTACAATGTATCCTCCCCTCTCCCTAGGCTCCATCATCACCCAGTATCCCTGGGGACAGGGGGTGGAATTGGATCTCTTTCTCTGTCTGTGTTCTCATTCTTGCCTATCCTTATGTCATAAACTCAAATCCTAGCTTCCCTCGGGCCTTCCCATTTAGTTCTTAAGGCAAGAGCTATTTTACTGTCTGTGGATTTGCTACAAAAAGACCCCTAATTCTCTTACAGGCTCCTGGAGAGAGTCAGCCTGAGGCAGAATTGGCCCTAACCCTGGCTCCACCACTGTGTGATACTGGTCAGAACTTAGTGCCTCCATCATCCTTAGCAAACTAGCACAGGGACAGAAAACCAAATACCACATATTCTCACTTGTAAGTGGAAGCTAAATGATGAGAACACATGGTCACAGAGAGGGAAACAACAGACAATGGGGCCTATTAGAGAGTGGAGGATGGAAGGAGGGAGAGGATGAAGAAGAATAAAAAGTACTAGACAATACCTGGGTGACTAAATAATCTGTACAACCACCCCTGTAACATGAGTTTACCTACATAATAAACCTGCACATGAACTTAAAAGTTAAAAAAAAAAAGTGGGCCCGGGCATGGTGGCTCACATCTGTAGTCCTAGCACTTTGGGAGGCCGAGGTGGGTGGATCACTTGACCCCAGGATTCAAGACCAGCCTGGGCAACATGGCAAAACGCTGTCTCTACTAAAAATACAAAAATTAGCCAGGCATGGTGGCATGCGCTGGTAATCCCAGCTACTCGGGAGAATTGCTTGAACCTGGGAGGCAGAGGTTGCAGTGAGCTGACATCACACCACTGCACTCCAGTATGGGTGACAGAGGGTCTCAAAAACAAAACAAAACAAAACCCCAAAGTATAATAATACAGTTGAGCTCCAGTTTATGACATTGCTGTCTTTTTTTTTTCTTTTTTTGAGACAGAGTCTCATTCTGTCTCCAGGCTGGAGTGCAGTAGCAAGATCTTGGCTTACTGCAACATCCACTTCCAAGGTTCAAGTGATTCCCCTGCCTTGGCCTCCCAAGTGTAAGTGTTATTGTCTTCTGAGGTTTATTGCCGAGTTTAAAATGAGGAAACTGAGGCCTGCATAAGAACAATTAGATGCCAATTTATTTGGCTTCCAGGTGAGGTTTTGTGGTCCCAGGGAAAGAGGCCAGAGAAGTCACGCCGGACTTCCCTCAGGTGTGGGGTTTTATAGGGAGTGAAGGCGTTTGATTGGCTGTGGAGAAACAGGATGTGGATGGGGCAAGCTGCTATTGGTAGGTAGGTGGGATTTCTGGTGAGTGGTCTAGGTGCCAGGTGCAGAGCTTAGTGCTGAGTGCAGAGGGGATTTCCAAGGTGGAGCTAGATGATGGGCGTATTCTGGTGACATAATTTTCAGGCGGGGAGAGGGATGGGCGTGTCCGAGCTCCTGGCGAGGCAACCGGCCTTACACAAAGCAGCTAGGATTACTGGTGCACACCACCATGCCTAGCTAATTTTTGTATTTTTATTAGAGACAGGGTTTCACTGTGTTGGTCAGGATGGTCTCAATCTCTTGACCTCATGATCTGCCTGCCTTGGCCTCCCAAAGTGCTGGGATTACAGGTGTGAGTCACTGTGCCTGGCTACATTGCTGTCTTTTATTACATCTTTTTATATTAAAAATATTAATGAATAAAAATGTCATAATAGTAATTGTGTAAATATAAAAGTCCTTATTAAAAAAATCTTAGTGCCTCACTTTTCTCTTCTGTACAGTACGGACACAAAATTACATAAGGCATAGGGTCCTGGGCATTTAAATGAGAGAATGTACATGAAATATTTAGCAGAGTGGAGGGCTAGGCATATGGGGAGAGACCAAAGACGCTAAAGTCTATTATTTTCCTAGAATCAAAACAAAACTTATTAGAAGGCTCTCTTTATCCAATTCTGTCCTCACAATTGGACCCTAATTCTTTAGTTCACTTTAAACATTCAATAAATTATTACCACTGCTTTGAAATTCTCTATTCTCTCTATCCTGTGACCTCTGACATGAGGTCATGACATGATGTCATAATTCATCTCCTGCTCTGACTTTGTGAGAATTTCCCAAGTTGGTTGGTGCATGGGGTCCCTCAATTTCCATCTGAGAGTTCTCTGGTCTCCCCTCTCAGAGCACTCTGAGGTAGGGTTGCTGTGCATTTGCTCTAGGTGTTATTCCTTTTGCTAAACATGAATAATGATATTAATGAATGGCTTTGAAGGTTCTTCTTCCTTCCTTTGCATTTTTCAGAGGTATGTTTCTGGTTTTGGTATCTATTAGAAGGATATTTAGGTTTCTGTTCTGTGACAATCAAGATTTATAGTACAGAAAATTAGAAGTGATTATTTTTATTTCAAGGTTCTCTCTGTGGCAGCCAGGTAAGCCCTTGGGTGCCCTGATTTACTCACTTGGTTTTTTTCTCTCTTCTGGGTGAAGACCAACTACATAATTTACAAAGCCCAGGGCAAAATAAAAATGCAGCCTCTCATTCAAAAATTATCAAGAATTTCAAGAGGGTGAAAGCATAGCATCAAATCAAGAGCAGGGCACTTCTTTTTTATTTTATTTTTTATTTTGGTTTTCCTGTAAGTTATGAGGGTATAGGTGGTATTTGGTTACACAAGTTCTTTGTGGTGATGTATGAGATTTTGGTGTACCCATCACTGGAGTAGTATACACTATACCCTATTTGGAGCCTTTAATCCCTCATCCCCCTCCCACCCTTCCCGCCAAGTCCCCGAAGTCCATTGTATCATTTTAAGAGCAAGTCACCTCTAAATCTGGGGCCTTTCTAAGTGCAGGGCTCTATGTGACTGCATGGTTGCTGGCCCACGAATCTAATCCTGCCTATGAGGCAATGGTGGTAAGAGCTTTAGAATCTTGTAGGCTTAGGTTAGAGTCCTAGATCTGCAAGCTACTCTTTTGGAGGAAGAAAATAAGAAAAAGTGGGTGCAGGAGCTCATTAGATTGTGAGGGGCACATTAGTTTGATGGATCCCAGGAGCAGGAGCCAACATTTTATTCCACTTTAAGTGCTGAGAACAGTACTTTGTACTCAAAAAAAATTTTAATTGACATAATTCACATGCAATAAAATTAACTCTTTAAAAGTATATAATCAAGTGGTTCTAGTACATTCACAAAGTTATACAACTATCACTATTCTCTAATTCCACAATATTTTAATCACCCAAAGAAACTCTATTTCTATTAGCAGTCACTTCCCATTCCCTCCTACCTCAGCTACTGGCAACAACTAAACTACTTTTTGTCTCTATGGATTTGCCTATTCTGGACATTTCATATAAATGAAAAACAATATGTGGCTTTTAGTGTTTGACTTCTTTTTTTTTTTTTTTTAATGTATTTCCAAATACCACCACCTTGAGGGTTAGGATTTCTTTCTTTCTTTTTTTTTTTTTTTTTAGAAAGTGAAAAAAGAAAGGAAGGAAGTAAAAGAAAGAAAAGAATAAAGAAAAACAGAGAGAAATAAAGAAAAAAAGAGAGGAAGAGAAAGAGGGAGAGAGAACGGGAATCTTGCTCTATTGCCCAGGCTAGACTGCAGTCAAAAAATGGGTATTAAAAACCTCTTTTATGCCAATAAATGTGCTTAACAATGGAGACAGGAAGGAATAAGGGAGGAAGGTAATAAACAAGCAGCCAACCAATCTTTCATTTAAACCTGCAAAATGCTATGCAATTGCTGAGGAGTGATTTACTTCCAATTTTGTGGTCACTTTTAGAATAGGTGTGATGTGATACTGACTGAGAAAAATATATGTTTTGTGGATTTGGGATGGAGCTGTATTGGGTATGTATATATTTAGGATCGTTAGCTCTTCTTGTTGCATTGATCCTTTTACCATTATGTAATGTCCTTCTTTGTCTCTTTTGGTCTTTGTTGCTTTAAAGTCTATTTTATCAGAGAGGAGAATTGCAACTCCTGCTTTTTTTTTTTTTTTTCTCTCCATTTGGTTGGTAAATCTTCCTCCAACCCTTTGAGTCTTTGTGTATCCTTGCATGTGAGATGGGTCTGGATGCAGCACACTGATGGGTTTTGGCTTTTTATCCAATTTGCCTGTCTATGTCTTTTGATTGGGCATTTAGTCCATTTAAATTTGGAATTGATATTGACATATGTGAGTTTAATATTGCCATTTAATGCTAGCTGGCTATTTTGCCCATTAGTTGATGTAAATTCTTCATTATGGTGATGCTCTTTAGCTTTTGAATGGCTGATACTAGTTGTTCCTTTCTATGTGTAATGCTTCTTTCAGAAGCTCTTGTAAAGCAGGCCTGGTGGTGATGAAATCTCTGAGTACTTGCTTGTTCTTAAAAACATTTATTTTTCCTTCACTTATGAAGCTTAGTTTAGCTGGACATGAAATTCTGGGTTGAAAGTTCTTTTCTTTAAGGATGTTGAATATTGGCCCCCCACTCTCTTCTGGCCTGTAGGGTTTCTGCTGAGAGATCTGCTATGAGTCTGATAGGCTTCCCTTTGTGGGTAACCTGACCTTTTTCTCTGGTTACCCTTAGTATTTTCTCCTTCATTTCAACCCTGGTGAATCTAATGATTATGTGCCTTGGGGTTGCTCTTCTTGAGGAGTATCTTTGTGGTGTTCTCTGTATTACCTGGAGTTGAGTATTGTCCTGCCTTGCAAGGCTGGGAAAGTTTTCCTGGATAATATCCTGAGGAATATTTTCCAGCTTGGATTCATTCTCTTCATCACATTCAGGTACACCTATCAAACATAGATTAGGTCTTTTCACATAGTGCCATATTTCTTGGAGACTTTGTTCATTCCTTTTTAGCCTTTTTTCTCTAACCTTGTCTTCTCATTTTATTTCATTAAGTTCAAATAACTTCAACCTCTGATATCCTTTCTTCTGCTTGATCAATTCGAACTGTTAAAACTTGTGCATGCTTCGTGAAGTTCTTGTATTATGTTTTTCAGCTCTATTAATTCACTTATATTCCTCTCTAAATTGTCTATTCTCATTAACATTTTGTCAGACCTTTTTTCAAGGTTCTTAGTTTCTTTGCATTGGGTTAGAACATGTTCTTTCAGCTCACAGAAGTTTCTTATTATCCACCCTCTGAAGCCTGATTCTGTCAATTCATCACACTCATTCTCCATTGGGCCTTGTTCTGTTGCTGATGACAGGCTGCGATCCCCTGTAGGAGGAGAGGCATTCTGATTTTGGGTGTTTTCAGCCTTTTTGCACTGGTTTCTTCCCATCTTTGTGGATTTACCCACCTGTCGTCTTTGTAATTGCTGACTTTCAGACTGGGTCTCTGAGTGGACATCCAGCTTGTTGGTGATGAAGTTTTTTTCTGTTTCCTAGTTTTCCTTTGGTGGATGCCCCTCCCCCAAAGAGCTGGCCCTTCCCGGGTTCAGCTGTGCTTGCTGTGAAACTCTCAATCTTCAGTGCTTCCAATTGCTGTTTTTTTGTGGGGTTGGGACCAGCCGAGCCCAATCACCTGGCTCCCTGTCTCAGAGCCTCTTCTTTTTTTTTTTTAAGTTGAACAGTTGACTCACTCCCAGGTGTTCCAGTCACCAGCAGAAAAGGTGCTGAAATCTATGTAATTTCCCCTGTGGCGACCCACTGCGTTGGCTAAAACAGTGGCGTTGAGATTCGTGGTGCTTTTCTGCCCAGGAATCTCCCAGTCTGGCTCCCCACTTCAGTCCCTGCTTCAATCAGCTGAATGGGTGACTCTGCCTTCCTGGAGCTCCAAAGGCCAACTAATAGGGCATCCAGTCCCATATACTCCATACTGAGAACCATCGTGCTGGGGCACCGGCAAAACAGCCGTGCTGGCCAAAAGAGTGGTGCTGACAACCCGTGGGGCTCCTCTGCTGGGAATCTCCTGGTCCATGGGCAACAAAAATTCATCTGGAAGTGTGGCGTCCACTCACTCTCTGTGCTTTCACTGGGAGCTACAATCCTGAGCTGCTGCTGATCGGCCATCTTGGCTCTCCTTTTTTTTTTTGAGACAGAGTCTTGCTCTGTCACTCACGCTGGAGTTCAGTGACTCACTGAAACCTCTATCTCCTGGTTCAAATGATTCTCCTGTCTCAGCCTCCTGAGTACCTGGGACCACAGGCATGTACCACCACACCCAGCTAATTTTTGTATTTTTAGAAGGGACAGGGTTTCACTGTGTTGGCCAGGCTGGTCTTGAACTCCTGACCTCAGGTGATCCACCTGCCTTGGTCTCCCAGAGTGCTAGGATTACAGGCATGAGCCACCACACCCAGCTGTGTTTGAATTCTTTCACTTGGCATAATGTTTTCAAGGTTCATCCATGTTGTAGCATGTATTAGTACTTCATTCCTTTTTTTTTTTTTATCTGAGACAAGGTCTCGCTCTGTCACCCAGGCTGGAGTGCAGTGGCACAATCTCACCTCACTTCATTCCTTCTTATAGCTGAACAATATTCCATTGTATGACTATAACATTTTCTTAATTCATCTATTGAAGGACATTTGGGTCATTTCCATTTTTGGCTATTGTGCATACTGCTACTGTAAACATTTGTCTACAAGTTTTTGTGCAAACATACGTTTCCAAGAGTAGAATTGCTAAGTCTTATTGTAACTATGTTTAACTTTTTGAGAATCTCCCAAATTGTTTTCCAAAATGGTAGCACCATTACCATCAGCAGTATATGAAGGTTCCAATTTCTCCCAATCCTCACCAATACTTGCTATTATCTGTCTTTTAAAAATAGCCATCCTAGGCCGGGAGCGGTGGCTCAAGCCTGTAATCCCAGCACTTTGGGAGGCCGAGGCAGGTGGATCACGAGGTCAAGAGATCGAGACCATCCCGGTCAACATGGTGAAACACCGTCTCTACTAAAAATACAAAAAATTAGCTGGGCATGGTGGCACGTGCCTGTAATCTCAGCTACTTAGGAGGCTGAGGCAGGAGAATTGCCTGAACCCAGGAGGCGGAGGTTGCGATGAGCCAAGATCGCACCATTACACTCCAGCCTGGGTAACAAGAGTGAAACTCCGTCTCAAAAAAAAATAGCCATCCTAGTGGGTGTAAAGTGGTTTCTCACGGTGGTTCTGATTTGCATGTTCCTGATGACTAATAATGCTAGGCATCTTCTTATGTGCTTACTGATCATTTGCATATCTTCTCTGGAGAGTCATGTATTCAGATCCTTCTGTCTATTTTAAAATGGGATTATTTGTCTTTTTGTTATTGAGTTGCAGGAGTTATTTATATATTTTGGAAAACTAGACCTTTATCAGCTACATATGATTTGCAAATATTTTATTCTATTATGTGGGTTTTTTCATTTTCTTGATAGTGTCCTTTTGTTACAGGAAAGGGGTCCCAATTCAGACCCCAAGAGGGGATTCTTGGATCTCACACAAGAAAGAATTCAGGGGGAGTCCTTAGAGTGAAAACAAGTTTATTAAGAAAGTAAAGGAATGAAAGAAATGGCTATTTTATAGACAGAGCAGCCCTGAGGGCTGCTGGTTGCCCATTTTTACTGTTATTTCTTGATGATATGCTAAACAAGGGATGGATTATTCATGCTTCCTCTTTTTAGACTATATAGGGTGACTTCCTGATGTTGCCATGGCATTTGTAAACTGTCACGGTGCTGGTGAGAGTGTAGCAGTGAGGATGACCAGAGGTCACTCTCATGGCCATCTTGGTTGTGGTGGGTTTTGACCAGCTTCCTTACTGAAGGCTGTTTTATCAGCAAGATCTTTATGACCTATATCTTGTGCTGATCTCCTATCTCATCCTGTGGCTTGGAATAACTAACTGTCTGGGAATGTAGCCCAGTAGGTTGCTCAGCCTTATTTTACCCAGCCCCTATTCAAGATGCACTTGTTCAGCCCCTACTCAAGATGAAGTTGCTCTGGTTCAAATGCCTCTGACATTTTGAGGCACTAAAGTTTTTAGTTTTGGTGAATCCAATTTATGTATTTTTTTCCTTTGTTGCTTGTGCCTTTGGTTTCATATCTAAGAAACTATTGCCTAATCCAAATTCACAAAGATTTACTCCTACATTTTCTCCTAAGGTTTTACAATTTTAGTTCTTACATTTAGGTCGTTGATCCATATTTAGTTAATTTTTGCATATCGTGTGAGGTAGGATACATATAATTCTTGCTTAGCCTGATGATAATCATGTGACCCTTGGTAAGTTCTTGCACCTAAGTCTCAATTTCCTTATTCGTAAAGTGAGAATAACACATGGTACCTAAATCATAAGGTTACAGTAAAGATAGAGAGAACACTTACATACAATATTTATCACAGTGCTTGAAGCATCCTAACTGCTCGATAAATGCGGTCGGGGTTACAATTGGAACATGAACCATGAGTGCATGCTTCTACCGTGAAGTGCCAGAAAGACCAGCAGCATTTCTCAGAAGGTAAACGGGAGGAAGTACGCTTGCTTAGTCCACTTAGACAAGCAGGTCTGGGATTGTTGTGAGAATCTCTGCCCTAGGTAGACCTCTGCCTCATGGTCACCTCTAGGGAGTGATAAAAATTCGAATTCTCGGGCCCCATAAGTACTACCTAAAAGATCTTCCTCTTAATACTGGGCCCGCAGTGGTGTCGGTGACAGTGGTAGCGCCTGCAGCGCCGCCTTTACCCTGCTGGAGGCGCCCGAGAGACCGGGGCGACCACGGCGGCTGCGCAGAGCCTTCCTTAAGCCGGCTGCCGCCCTAGCAAGATCCGCCCGGCTCAGCTGACAGCTACCGAGAACGGAAGAGGCGGCGCGCCGGTTCAGCGGGGCGTCCCTAGGCCTGGTCGGCTGGGGTCGGTGAGTGGGCCCCGGGCAAGGGCGGAGGGCGGAACTTTGGGGCTCGGCACTGCTGGACGGCCGGAAGGTACGGTGGGGACCGCTCTCTGGGCACGCGAGGCAGAGAAGGGGGCCGGGCCGGGACTGTTCAGTGGGCCTCAGTCCCTCAAACCCTCACTGGGCGTCCGCAGCCTGCCTGGCCAGGACTCCCTTCGGGACGCTGAGCTTCAGGGAAGGTTTGGGCCCTGCTCCTTCGGGACGCCGCAGGCTGGTCAGCAGCTCACGTGTCCGCGTAGCGCCCTCTAATCCCAGCGCTGGGGCTGATAGCTAGCCTTGGTGGGCCTGCCGCGGACCCCGGGTGGCGAGCGGAACCCAAACCGGGGCACCCGAAGACCAGATGGATAGAATGAGAAGGAAATGAGAGTTAGCAGCCTGAATTGAGGTACTGGATTCCAGGTGACAGCTTCACAAGCTGAAATCTCGTAGGGTAGGTCATGAGGAACTGTTGAAACCCTGCTTGAAGTACAAGTTCTTAGCCCTGGCTGCATATTGGCATCACCTGGAGGACTTGGCAAACCACTGAGGCTTGAATTAATTGTTCTGGGGTGTGGCCTGGGTATTGAGATTTTAAAAAACAGCTCCTCAGAAGATTCTAATGTGCAGACAGATGGGGAACACTAACCTAAAATCATAAACTGCATAAATGAATCTCTCATCCCATTTGCAAATGTTTTAACAGGAAAAAACAAAAAGCTTCATTCAATTAGCACCATAATCTCTCACCTAGTAAAACTGTTTAAGATTAAATAAGATAACGTGACAAAAAGAAAAGATCATTTACATTTCTTGAGCACCTACTATGTACTGTATAAGGGCCTAATACAGTACATAGTAGGTGCTCAAGAAATGTAAATTGATTCTGAATCTCTTTTTTTTTTTTTTTTTTTTTGAGACGGAGTCTTGCTCTGTCACCCAGGCTGGAGTGTGTAGTGGTGCGATCTTAGCTCACTGCAACCTCCTCCTCCTGGGTTCAGGCGATTCTCCTGCCTCAGCCTCCTGAGTAGCTGGGATTACATGTGCCCACCAACTATGGACTATATCCCCTTTTCCCCTTACCTCAGTGAAGAAGCCTAGCTCTAAAGCATTTAGAATAAAACTTAAAAAGTTTGTGTTTGTGTACTCTTGTTTAAGTATTTTGTTGATATCAAAATTAACCTTGAGTGTCACTGGCAGGATAAATTCATGAGCAAGAGAGAGGAAAAACTGGAGGGAAATGGCAAGTGAAGGAATATAAGAAGCAGAAGAGGAGAAAAAAACGAAACAAAAAAGAAACCTAAGAGGCTGTTTGTTATGGGGCGTGGTGTCCTGTCCTCTCATATGACCTTGGTGTTCTTCCTTAGCTCCTCCCCATGTCTGAGGGCAGACAGATAAGAAGTCCTCAGTCACTGCTGGGGACATGCAAATACTCCTTTAATCATGTGGGTCAGATAGTCTGCCCTAAGAGAGTAAAATGCACCTGTAGATTAGGATTGGCTATGTGTTAGGTTGGGTTTGACTTAATTGGTGATAATGGAAATTCAGAATTTTAATTTGGAGAGGGTCCTAACAGCATCTTCTGTGTTTCTTTTCTGCAGATGGCAG
This sequence comes from Callithrix jacchus, assembly GCF_049354715.1. Lineage (NCBI taxonomy): Eukaryota > Metazoa > Chordata > Mammalia > Primates > Cebidae > Callithrix > Callithrix jacchus. Next base: position 40,418,314 of record NC_133503.1, read on the forward strand.
GATTTTCATAGTATTTGTAATATGAGTTCCACATCCTGGCCTCTTATCCAGCTTCAGCCGTCTCTGCTCCATCAGCTAGAGAATAAATGGGATGTGCACGAAGTCCACTCTGAACTGAAATACAGACTTCGGTGTTAATAATCCTTTTCTTCTGATTGTTATTAACAGGTACTAACTGACCTCAAGTAGAATATGTAAATGTGTCTACATATTTACATATGTAGGGATGCAGCTTAAGCAGAGCCATTAACTAACATCTCCTAAAAAAAAAAGTATTTTTTGAAAATGAAATCATTTTAAATTTTATAGTATCATCTTTTAGAATATAAAAGTTCCTTACTTTTCAGGCCAGGCATGGTGACTCAGGCCTGTAATCCCAGCACTTTGGGAGGCTGAGGTGGGTGGATCATCTGAGGCCAGGAGTTCAAGACCAGCTTGGCCAACATAGTGAAACCCCATCTCTACTAAAAATGCAAAAAATTAGTTAGATGTGGTGGCAGGCACCTGGAATCCCAGCTACCTGGGAGGCTGAGGCAGGAGAATTGCTTGAACCCAGGAGGCAGAGGTTGCAGTGAGCCAAGATTGCGTCATTGCACTCTAGCCTGGGCAACAACAAGAACAACAACAGCAACAAAATCCTAACTTTTCTTTTTTGAACATTAATTTAATTAAAAATATTTTAGTTGTGAGGGGACGATATTTGCAAATGCAATTGTAGATCAATATTTTAATTGACAGAATGGTAGTTTTTTGTTTTATTGAAATGATTTTTGTAAATTCTCATTGCCTTTTTTGCACATTTAAATTACCTGGAATTGTGTTGTATCTTTCAGTTGATGCAATTTTTAAAAACATTGATTCATACTTTATTTTGCTTTTTGAGAAAAGGTCTTGCTCTGCCACACAGGCTGAAGTGTAGTGGTGCAAACACGGCTCACTGCAGCCTCAACATCCAAGGCTGAAGCAATCCTCCTGCCACAGTCTCCTGAGTAGCTGGGACTACAGGCACATACCACCATACCTGGCTAATTTTTATAGAGACAGGATCTTGCTATGTTGCCAGGGCTAGTCTCAAACTGCTGGCCTCAATCCATCCTCCTGCCTTGGCTTCCCAAAGTGCTGGGATTACAGGCATGAATCACCACACCCAGCCAGTTCATACTTTTTTTTTTTTTGAGACAGAATCTCATACTATTGGCCAAGCACGGTGGCTCACGCCTGTAACCCCAGCACCTTGGGAAACTGAGGCAGGCGGATCACCAGGTCAAGAGATCCAGACCATCCTGGCCAACATGGTGAAACCCTGTTGTAAATAAAAATACAAAAATTAGCTGGGTTTGGTGGCACGCCTGTAGTCCCAGCTACTTGGGAGGCTGAGGCAGGAGAATCGTTGCCTCCTGGAGGCTCACTGCAACCTCCGGGGGGTGGAGGTTGCAGTGAGCCCAGATCATGCCACTATTGCCTAGGCTGGAGTGCAGTGGTATAATCTTGGCTCACTGCAACCTCTGCCTCCAGGTTCAAGCGATTCTCCTGCCTCAGCCTCCCAAATAGCTGGGATTACAGGCACCTGCCACCATGCCCAGCTCATTTTTTTGTATTTTTAGTAGAGATGGGGTTTCATTATGTTGACCAGGATGGTCTCGAACTCCTGACCTTGTGATCCGCCCACCTCAGCCTCCCAACAGTTCATACTTTAATTGTAGCTAGTTTCTCTTTTCTTTTTTGAGAGAGAATGTCTCTCTGTCACCCAGGCTGGAGTGCAGTAGCACAAGCTCAGCTCACTGCAACCTCTGCTTCCTGGGTTTTAGCAATTCTCAATTCTTGTGCCTCAGCCACTGAGTAGCTGGGATTACAGGCATGTACCTCCTACCTCCATGCCCGGCTAACTTTTGTATTTTTAGTAGAGATGGGTTTTTTTTTGTTTGTTTGTTTGTTTTGCCATGTTGACCAGGCTGGTCTTGAACTCCTGGCCTCAAGTGATCTGCCTGCCTTGGTCTCCCAAAGTTCTGGGATTAAAGGCTTGAGCCACTCACTATGCCTGGCTCTTATAGCTAAATTCTTAGTATTATCTAAAATAATGGTAAATCTTCTTTAAAATTATCTTTTAAAAAATATTCTTGAGTCATAATTGTAAATCTTAATATTGATGGCTGCTTGGATTTGACAAACTCCGTTTCAAAATTTTAATATTTTGCTGCTTGCTCAGTTATCTAATTTTCTTGTGTAGTATCTATGCCTGTAACATCCTCAAGCACAGTTTTCTCAACTGGGAGCAATTTTGCCTTTAACCCCCCATCCTGCCCCAGGACTTCTGGCTATATTTGGAGATATTTCTTTTTTTTTTTAAGACAGGGTCTCTCTCACTTTGTCACCCAAGCTGGAGTGCGGTGGTACTATCATGGTTCACTGCAGCCTTGACCTCCCAGTTTCAAGCAGTCCCCGCATGTCAGCCCCCCAAGTAGCTGGGACCACAAGCAAGCACCACCACACCAGGCTAGATATTTTCAGTTGTCACAGTTCTTATGGGTGGAAGCAGGGCACTCACTATTGGGTATCTACTGGGTAAAAGCCAGGAAATGCTGTTAAACATTCTATAGTGCAGTGCACAACACTGCACCCTAACAACAATTATTACTCCAAAAATGTCAGTAAGGCTGAAGCTAAGAAAATCTGCCCTAAAGATTCCTGTGGATTTTAAAAATTCACTTCTTTCTTTTTTTGGAGACAGAGTCTCACTTTTGCCCAGGCTGGAATGTGGTGGCACAGTCTCGGCTCACTGCAACCTCTGCCTCCCAGGTTCAAGTGATTCTCCTGCTTCAACCTCCTGAGTAGCTAGGGGTGTGCTGCCACACACAGCTAATTTTTGTATTTTTAGTAGAGATGGGGTTTTACCATGTTGGCCAGGCTGGTCTTGAACTCCTGACCTCAGGTGATTTGCCTGCCTCAGCCTTCCAAAGTGTTGAGATTACAGGCGTGAGCCACTGTGCTTGGCAAATTCACTTATTTTAAGAAAGGAGTGTAATATACTTTGACCCCTTTTGCAAGCCGTCACTTTGCTAGGTTCAGTGGACAAGTTAAAGAAAATTTGTGATTTTTCCTTTTCAAAGAAAATTTTCAAATTGTGGTTTTTTCCTCTAATTCAGTCATAAAATACCTAACTGATAAAGTCAAGAATTAGAAGTACCACAACCATCCCTTTCGAAAAAGACTGTTACTGTTGCAAAGCTAATGGAATGCCAGATATGGCTGTCATTTTTGGTTTAGGAGAAAAGTGAGAATATCAATTAATTCTTTGCAGTCGTTTGTGAGGAACATTTTTAAAACTGCTATTAAACTTTTCCCATCTCTGTGCATTTTCTTTTCTTTTTTTTTTTGAGACAGAGTTTCTCCCTTGTCACTCAGGCTGAAGTGCAGTGCCACAGTCTCGGCTCACTGCAACCTCCACCTCCTGGTTCAAGCAATTCTCCTGTCTCAGCCTCCCAAGTAGCTGGGATTACAGGTGCCTGCCACCACGCCTGGCTAATTTTTGTATTTTTAGTAGAGACGGGGTTTTGCCATGTTGGCCAGGCTAGCCTCCAACTCCTGACCTCTGGTAATCCATCTGCCTCGGCCTCCCAAAGTGCTGGGATTACAGGCGTGAGCCCCCAGGCCCGGCCAGCCCTTGTGCATTTTCTGTTCTTAACTAATTTTATGTTTTCAGTTCCTCAGAAAATTAAATGTCGTCAGAAGACCGAGAAGCTCAGGAGGATGAATTGCTGGCCCTGGCGAGTATTTACGATGGAGATGAATTTAGAAAAGCAGAGTCTGTCCAAGGTGGAGAAACCAGGATCTATTTGGATTTGCCACAGAATTTCAAGATATTTGTGAGCGGTTAGTTAATAATATTTTCTTAAACAGATTATTCTTTATTTCTTAGGGTGCCTTAAGCTATTTGTCATTTTTGTGTTTATAGGCATTAGTGATAGGTGGTAGTATTACAGATTTAATGCATGTTTCTGTTTTAAATGAAAATTGCAATGAGGGGCAAGCAGTTTTCAATTTGATTCCACCTTTTTGATCACTGAAGAGGGAAATTATCCTGTGTGTTTCATACATGCTAGTCTGCTATCTAGCAATTTATCAGCATGAGTCATTGGCTGTTAAACAGGGATAATCAAAGAGAAAATGAATGTATGTGAAAACACTTGGACATTTTCAAGTACAGTGGTGGTGGTTAATACTATTTGGTTTCCAGAATCATTTCAACTCCTATAAACATGTGACACATGTTGTTAATATGTGACCTTTTGCTTCAGAAAAAAAACTGCTTTTGATACAGATATTTAGAGAAGACCTTGATGCACACTTTCTCAAAATGTTTCTACTATAAAGGGATTAAGGAATGTCAGTGCAATAATTTAAATGAAACTTTGATTGTGAGAATGTTATGTGCTATATCGTATCCTCAAACCTGAGATCATTATGTTGGCACAAATTTTCCCAACTATGATTCATGGGTAGTTGGCACATGCTGGTCTAAGTAGGTCATGACTGTTCAATAGAAATGAACACCCTTTCTCTAGATTGTGTCTTTAATCATCTACTGTAAACTAAACCAACAACAAAACATTGTGTGTTCCTTGGTCATTAGTGTTAGGAACTGTACCCAGAAGTATATACAAGAATGAGTTGTAGTATCTTCATTATACATTTCATGGTGCTTAGATTTTTCAAGGGGTTGCAATATTTTTTTAAGGTGGCGGTTACCAAGTTAAAATTAGGAAATAGAAAGTCCTTTGAGGAGGGTTTTTATTCCCTCTTACTAAAGCATTAAGTCTTTCTTGAGCATTGCTCAACAGTAATGGACACTCAAGTATTGACCAACTGATCCTTTCTAATCTTTGTTTTTGGTTCAGGCAATTCAAATGAGTGTCTCCAGAATAGTGGCTTTGAATACACCATTTGCTTTCTGCCGCCACTTGTGCTGAACTTTGAACTGCCACCAGATTATCCATCCTCTTCCCCACCTTCATTCACACTTAGTGGCAAATGGCTGTCACCAACTCAGGTTAGACTTGAAACTTAATTTTTCCTATCCATTTTTAGAAACTTAAAAATTGTCTTTAATTGAAGACTACCTTAATGATCTTGAATTCAGTGCATGAAAAACAAATGGCTTTGGTTTTGTAATTTTTTTCCCTTGCCTTGATGGATCCTGATGCTAAGAAATTAAAAATGCTTGGTGTTTTAAAAAGGAATGGCAGTAATTAAAGCAATCATGAATTGTAATAGGAGTAATTTTTAATCAAGTATATTTCTTTTCTTGTCTTGCTGTTTTCCTATTTAATCTGTGTTATAATGTAGACTATGAGATCTTCCTCATTTTTCTTAAATATTGATACTACTTTTTTTCTTAGGTTCTTATCCATTCCTTAAATGAAAGATTTCACTTTAATTAGGACTAAAAATTGAGCTAATGTAGTTATAATAAGAAAATTTTCTGAGTAAATACAATAACTGCTTTGCTTTGTAAAAATCTATATTAATAACAAGTAACAGTCAACTGGTATCACGTAGACATGAATGTATACAAGTAGAAATGTGTACAGTTCCTGTAGATATCTCATTAAGGCTTGAGGCCTTATGTAAAGAACCTCATTTCCTCTGGGTTATATATACTTTTCTAGTAACAGCCTCAACTCTTGATTGAGACATAAATATGACTTGAAGCTAAATATAGATAAAGTGTTCTGGGATAGATAATGAATCAATAGCAGCTGCTTTTCTAGAAGTCATAATGAAGATTGATAGACTGATGTGTATTAAGACGAAAGCTCAGCCTGTGCAACATGGTGAAACCCAGTTTCTACAAAAAAAAAATACAAAAATCAGCCAGGTGTGCATCCCTGTACTCCCAGCTACTCAGGAGGCTGAGGTGGGAGGAACACTTGAGCCTGGGTGGCAGAGGTTGCAGTGAGCCGAGATTGAGCCACTGCACTCCAGGCTAGGTGACAGAGAGAGACCCTGTCTCAAAACAACAAAGCAAAACAAAACAAAAAGCTGTCAGATTTGCTGACCTCAAGGGCTCATTAGTTTTTCTCTTTGGATCATACAGTTTTCATTCCCCCATCTACCAAGCTAATCTTTCAGGTTAGAGTACTTTTGTAAATTTGAGCTTATGGTTTAAACCTTAAAAAAGATAATACCATTAGAATAAAAAGGAATATTACTTTACATTCTAATATCTGTGCCAGAGGCAGCAGATGCAAGACAGTTGATCTGTTCAGGAATATCAAGACTGTTTAGCATTTAGGTCACTGATAATTGGCCGAATTATTTAGATATTCATAGTCCCATTTCACCAGTGAGCTTTTCATACTTTACATCCGTGCATGTGTGTGCACCCGCACACACACATGCACAAAACAGGGACAGATTAACTGGATGTGTGGTTGCAGTTTCAGATTGCAGCTAACCAGCATCCACTTAATGCTGGATTTGGGTGCGGGGGTGTGTGCTGGGGAAGAGAGTTGTTTTATGTGTTACAGCTAAAATTTTTACAGTAGAATTCTTTGTCAAATAATTGTTTATGCATATAATTGACATTTTAATTGGTCTCTTATATTCCTTCTTGGTTCAATTCTTGTTAGTTGATCTACCCTGATTCCTTGTCATTATGACTCTCACCTGTTAATAGTGAAATTGACAACGTTATAGGTGCCATTCCCCGAATTGGGGTGGGTAGACAGAGGGAAGTGGTTTTAGTTTTCTAGTATTTTCCCCTATTCCTCCCCCAGTATACTCACATAGTCTCTTGCTCCTTTTCCCTTAATTCCCCTCTCTCTTCAATTTACATGCATCCCAGGTGCATCTGTCTCCTCCCCCCTCTCACCTCTCCCCTTCTCTCCCCTTCTCTCCCCTTCTCTCCCCCTCTCTCCCCCTCTCTCCCCCTCTCTCCCCCTTTCTCCCCCTCTCTCCCCCTCTCTCCCCCTCTCTCCTCCTCTCCCCCCACTCTCTCCTCCTCTCCCCCCCTCTCTCCTCCTCTCCCCCCCTCTCTCCTCCTCTCCCCCCTTCTCTCCTCACTCTCCCCTCTCTCTGATGGAGTCTTGCTCTGTCACTCAGGCTTGAGTGCAGTGGTGCAATCTCAGCTTACTGCAGTCTCCACCTAACAGGTTCAACCGATACTCCTTCCTCACCTCCCGAGTAGCTGGGATTACAGGCGCCTGCCACCACGCCTGGCTAATTTTTTGTATTTTTTAGTATAAACGGGGTTTCACCATGTTGGCCAGCTGGGTCTCAAACCCCTGACCTCAGTTGATTCACCCACCTCAGCCTCCTAGAGTGCTGGGATTATAGGCATGAGCCACCTCGCACAGCCCCAGCTGCCTCTCTTGAGAAGGGACTGGAGAAGAAAAGAAGTTGGAGAATGGCTTCTTCATGGGACTTGGTAGCTCACACAGCACTCAGAGCCTCCCTTTTAGTATTTATCACATTTTACAGATTTTTTAGCAGATTTCTCAAAAGCATGGTTGATTTATAAGCATATTTATGCAATGTGAAAAACCATTAGTTGTTCAATCTTAACTGATTAATAAGTAAGGTAGTACCTGTGCAGGGTTTAGTCAGTGGCACTATGCGGAGTGTAAGAAACAGGAAATCTTGTCCCTTTTTATTTGTCATTTAAATTTACAATATTTGCCATCTGGAAGGCCTACTTTTGGATGTTTACCTAAAAAAGAAAAGCTGCTTATAATTCCTGTGCTCTATTACAAATATTTTATATTTCTAATGGAGAATCCTCTTATATTTGCCTTTCAAATTGAACAGACCACTTTTAAAGAGAAAAACTCCAAATAATTTAACTTCAGTTGCTTATCTTAGGAAGTGTAAGCTTTCTCTATGGCTGCTAAATCATGCTGAGGGCTTCTGATTATGACCAGGGTCAATGTCAGTCAGCTTTTCTCCATTAACTGGGATCTGATATAAGCCCAGATTGCTTAGTTAAAAGCAGCTTGTAAATCTAAATCTAAACAAGGACTCTGAGGCTGAATTCTGTTAGTGATTGTTTCAGATGAGTTGACTTCTTGATAGAACTGAAAATTAATTTTAAAACTTGGATAGTATTTTTAAATGATTCTTTTTCTAACCATTATTCTAGGATACTGACAGGGCTAGGACTCCTAATGGAAGAAAAATAGTTTATTTTTAGAACTAGATCTGTTTCTCCTACATGAAACTTACGGCAATACTAAAAGATTAAAGAACAGAAAAAAGTCCTCCATTTCAGTGACTAAAATGTGCAGCTATTTCTCTGTCTTATGGAGTCTTCCTGTTTCTCTTGTTCTCATGGTTCTTCTTGCTCCTGACTTTGTGTTCTACTCCAGCTCATGTTGCTGAATAGCTTAAGAAGTACTCCAATAAGAATGTTTATACTATCTTGAGTACAGTGTATCATAGCAGTAAAAAATAGTGTTAGGAAGTATAAGGGCCTAACTTGCAAGTGGAAAAGATTTCTAGGGAAACCAGCAGTTGGTAGCAGCATCATCTTTCCAAACTCACCAACATTTTCTTGTGTTTTCTCCTAGCTATCTGCTCTATGCAAGCACTTAGACAATCTATGGGAAGAACATCGTGGCAGTGTGGTCCTGTTTGCCTGGATGCAATTTCTTAAGGAAGAGACCCTAGCATACCTAAATATTGTCTCTCCTTTTGAGCTCAAGATTGGTTCTCAGAAAAAAGTGCAGAGAAGGACAGCTCAAGCCTCTCCCAACACAGAGCTAGATTTTGGAGGAGCTGCTGGATCTGATGTAGACCAAGAGGAAATTGTGGATGAGAGAGCTGTGCAGGATGTGGAATCATTGTCAAATCTGATCCAGGAAATCTTGGACTTTGATCAAGCTCAGCAGATAAAATGCTTTAATAGTAAATTGTTCCTGTGCAATATCTGTTTCTGTGAGAAGCTGGGTAGTGAATGCATGTACTTCTTGGAGTGCAGGCATGTGTACTGCAAAGCCTGTCTGAAGGACTACTTTGAAATCCAGATCAGAGATGGCCAGGTTCAGTGCCTCAACTGCCCAGAACCAAAGTGCTCTTCGGTGGCCACTCCTGGTCAGGTAACTGTTTACCCTGCTGATGGGTGCCTCTTAATTCTCTTCCACAAATGGAGATATCTTCTTGGGAACTTCATTGATAGGGTTTATGAGGCAGTCTGAGGCCTTGGAGCCAGCCTGCAAGTTGTTTCACTGTATCCATTAAGAACTCTGTGGTCTTAGTCTACTGCTTAAGCAAATGGAATGCTTCCTTTGGCCTTGCAGTGGTCAAGGATGAGTGTTAAAGTAGTTATTAAGTAACTGTGGTAATTTACTTTGTATATCTGCTAGGATCCCATGAACTTTGGGCAATCACTAGCTTATGCTTGTTTGAGGTTGGGATTTGAAGGGAACATCTCTTGGAATGATTAACCGACTTTTTTACAGATTTTAGCATAAGTACAGCCTACTTAGGTTTTTTGTTGTTGTCATTTTGTGTTAGTTTTTTGAGACAGTCTTTGTGTCACCCAGGCTGGAGTGCAGGGGCACCATCTCGGCTCATTGCAGCTTCTGCCTCCGGGTTCAAGTGATTCTCCTGCCTCAGCCTCCTGAGTAGCTGGGATTACAGGCACCTGCCACCATGCCTGGTTAATTATTTTTTTTTTTTTGTATTTTTAATAGAGATGGGATTTCACCATATTGGTCAGGCTGATCTTGAACTCCTGACCTCAAGTGATCCTCCCACCTCGGCCTCCCAAAGTGCTGGGATTATAGGCGTGAGCCACCGCACCCGGTCAGCTTTTTGTTTTCTTATTAAAGCATAATTTTACTTAAAATAAACTACACATTTAAATCATACAAGGCTAGCACGGTAGCTTATACCTATAATCCCAGGACTTTGGGAGGCCAAGATAGGGTTGATTGAAACTAGGGGTTTAAAACCAGTGTGTACAAAATAGCCTGACTCCATGTCTTAAAAAAAAGTCAGTCAGGCATGATGGCAAGTGCCTATTGTCCTAGCTACTTGGGAAGCTGAGGTAGAGAATCACTTGATCCCAGGAGTTCAAGGCTGCAGTGAGCTGTGATTGCACCACTGCACTCCAGTCCTGACAACAGAGCAAGACCCCATCTCTAAAGAAATAAAACTAAAATATAAAATAAATTGTACACTTTGCTTAGTTTTAACAAACTATGTGTATAGTATATATTGCCATCTCAGTCAGTATATACTTGGTTTGATTTTGAAGTGAAAGAGAGGTTTTAGTTTATGTGCCCATCTGTTTTACACTGTCGTCCTAAGAATCTCCTTAGATTCAGAACTGGTTGTGGAATCATCAAACCTATGGTGTTTTGTATTTCCATCTAGGTCAAAGAGTTAGTAGAAGCAGAGTTATTTGCCCGTTATGACCGCCTTCTCCTCCAGTCCACCTTGGACCTGATGGCAGATGTGGTGTACTGCCCCCGCCCATGCTGCCAGCTGCCTGTGATGCAGGAGCCTGGCTGCACCATGGGTATCTGCTCCAGCTGCAATTTTGCCTTCTGTACCTTGTGCAGGTTGACCTACCATGGGGTCTCTCCATGTAAGGTGACTGCAGGTATGTTTTAACTACATGAACCCATACCCCCATCCCCAATCTCTCCCTGACATCTCACTCCCCTACCAGTGCTTTCTGACTTCATTCTTCAATTTGGAAGTCTTCATCCAACAGACATTTCTGTGTCAGTGACTAATCTAGGCTCTGGGACTGTAGTAGAGACCAAAAGAGACAAAAATTTCTGCCGTCATGGAACTTACATACTACTAGTGGAGATAGGAAAACAAAATAAGGATATCAGGTGGTGGTAAGTGCTGAGGAGGCAGAAGAAATAAAGCAAGGATAGGATATGAAATGTTCTGAAGGGGAAGGGACTGGGATTTTAGTTAGAGAAGCCAGGGGAGGCCTCACTGGCAAAATGGTTTAAGTAAAGACTTGAAGGAGATAAGAAAAACCATGCAGATATCAGGAAGGAACATTCCAGAAGGAATGGCACAGCAAATTCTATCTATGAACATGGAATAATATAGATCCTGGATGGCAAATGCAGGGCATCTAAGCTGCCATTCTTGTCTCCATGGCACATGTGTTTGACCAGTCATCACATGCTTTCTCCTTGAGCCCAGAGAAGTCTCAGAATCTTCTTCAACATGGCACCTCAGAAAACTACCCTCTGATGAAGTAGACATAGGAGTGAAACATGTTTGCCATCTCCAGTTGAGATAAGGAATCATAAATCAGGTCCTTAATGTCGATTTAACTGGGCTTTGGTGGCTTAGTCTTTCTCAGACTAACAGGGATGATGATAACAGCTACTTCACAAAATTGCAGCTAGAGCAGATAACAATAACTTTGCAGGGTTATTTTAAGGATGAAGGGAACTAATATAGTGCTATTCAAAATTGTTAAATTTGTTACACTGGTCTATAATAAGATACAGAAATTGAGAGGGTTAGAAACTTTTGACAGTGGAAATAAAAAAGGTCCTTTATCATAAATAGTTTGAGAAACAGTGGGCTAATACATGGAAAACGGAAAATGGAAAATGGGTCCAGGTACAATGACTCACCCCTGTAATCTCAGCACTTTGGGAAGCCAAGGCAGGGGTGTTGCTTGAGTCCAGGAGTTTGACACCATGGCAAAACCCTGTCTCTACAAAAATATATAAAAATTAATGGGATGTGGTGATGCACACCTGTAGTCCCAGGCACTCAGGTTGCTGAGGTGGGAGGATCACTTGACCCCAGGAGGTAGAGGTTGTGGTGAACCAGATTGCATCACTGCACACCAGCCTAGGAGACAGAGTGGGATCAAAAAAAAAAAAAAGGTAATTATTAATACTATTATTATTGTAGTTATTACTTGCTAATGTTAGCAGAGTGTCATTATTTCCAAGAAAGTACCCTGAGAGGAAAGAGTGGATAGGTAATTTCAGTTGCATCAGCCAGCATCTTGTAGGTAGGCCTCTTCATTATCAAATGGTGAACGGTGCTGACTTAGTGGAAAATGTCTTTCAACCTTTGTGTCTTTTAGATAAGTTAGTCTTTAACTGTATACCTCAGTTGCATCAACATACCAACATTAAGAAATCAAAATGAAAGGAAAAAAATAGCCTATCTTATTCTACCACCTTTAACAGGTACATCTTTTCCATTTAGGCGAGTCCTTTCCATTCATTATCATTTGTGATATATAATTTTTACTGGGTTATAACATAAACTCTTTTTTCTGGATTCTGTGGTGAATGTTTTGAGTTGTAGCCAAGTTAATTATGTCTTCCAAACATAACTATTTCCTTAGAAATTTAATTTTTTTGCCATTGTTAATGCATCTCCATGCATATGACTTTGGATTTTTTCCTTATGATAAAGTTCTAGGAATAGCATTATTGAATAGTCAAAGATTATTGCCATTTTATTCATTTATTTTTTAAGGCAATTTTATAAGTTTATTTGATGTATTTGATGATCAGCGATTAGTTCTCATCCACATTGACTGTATGTAGATTTTTGAAAGTGGTAACAGGTACATAGGTAACCAAAGTATAGAGCTTATTTGGTGAATATTCATCCTCATTACATTTTCTGGACAACCGCACCTGGATTCAGTATGGGACATTCCTCCTAATTCAGATAACTTTAGCACCTTCTTCCTTTGGCCCAGACAGCTTTGTTGAGCCTGGTATCAGTGCACACATCTGGAGTTCCCATCTCCTTCATAGCAAATTTCTGAATCTCTTTGGTGCCTGAGGGACACGCTTCTTGAAGCCCACTCCATAGATGCGCTTGTGAAAGTTGATGGTGTATTCTTGGGTCACCACCTCGTTGATGGCAGAACGGCCCTTTTTCTTCTTGCCACCCTTCTTTGCGGGAGCCATTCTGTCGGGTCCGAGTTGGAAAAAAAGTGCCATTTTAAATGACTTTTAGTCAGCATTATAAAGCTATATAAAAGTTAATTTTCCATTTCACTTTCTAGAGAAATTAATGGACTTACGAAATGAATACCTGCAAGCAGATGAGCCCAATAAAAGACTTTTGGAACAAAGGTATGGTAAGAGGGTGATTCAGAAGGCACTGGAAGAGCTGGAAAGTCAAGAGTGGCTAGAGAAGAACTCCAAGAACTGTCCATGTTGTGGAACTCCCATAGAGGTAAATGTTTTGGGACAGAGTTGGAGGCTATCAGCCTTGCAAGCATGTTATGATTGCTTATTACTTAAGCCTTATTAGTCAATTTTATGACTTAGAAAACACATGCTGGTATTTTTACACTTTCTAACTTAAAAGATGGAAATTTCACTACTAAATATTGTTATCAACCTTAAATGTATGTAGGCTTCCCTTTTCCAAGTGTTTTCTTACAGCGACCTTTGTTCTCACATTGTATCCACCTCAAAATTGAATGGATTGTAAGGAGAGCATACTAGAGCTGTGGTCAACTCTTACTTCATCTCTGTGACTAAAAAATAAATCAAATCTGATCTCTCAGAACTACCCTGGAATGCTGCACACCTGTTTAATTAAGATATACTCAGAAATTCATCCGAGCCAAAATAATTAGACAAACTATTGCTTCTTAACAAAAATCTTAATATATTTTAAAATCAAAATACATCTTTGCATTTGATTCTATTGTTCTAATCTATTATGTCTGAACTGAACCTAGTGGCGATTCCTGTTATTCCATTGAGGAAACTGGCACTATATATAATCACCTTTTTTTTTTTTTTTTTTTTGAGACTGAGTCTCTCTCTATTGCCTAGGCTAGAGTGTAGTACCGCAATCTCAGCTCACTGCAATCTTCACCTCCCAGCTTCAAGGAATTCTCATGCCTCAGCCTCCCAAGTAGCTGGAATTACAGGCGCCAGCCACCACCGGCCACACTTGGCTAATTTTTTGTATTTTTAGTAGAGATGGGGTTTCACCATGTTGGCCAAGCTGGTCTCGACTATTGACCTTAAGTGAGCCACCTGCTTTGGCCTCCCAAAGTGCTGGGATTACAGGCATGAACCACTGCACCAGGCCATATAATCACTTTTAACATACCTTAGCTCTATGACAAAGTGGAGGACTTGGTGCCAAATATTTACTTTGATTTATGTAAAAATTAAAAACCCACACTTGTTACATCCAAATATTTTAATGTTAATCTAACTACATGCTCCAGTTATATGTGTGTAATTTATATCTACTGTTTATCAGAAGAGACTGTGCCAAGTAGTAACACTAGCTACCTATTTTCTGTATTTTACTTGTAATATAAAATAGAAAGCATTACATAGTTATCAGTGACTAGGAGAATGTTGTACTGAATCTTTTTGGCAGGTGCATGCCTCTTCTGCTTTTACAGCCTTGTTTATTTTTCTCTTTCTATTCTTCCCACCAGAAATTAGATGGATGTAACAAGATGACATGTACTGGCTGTATGCAATATTTCTGTTGGATTTGCATGGGTTCTCTGTCTAGAGCAAACCCTTACAAACATTTCAATGATCCTGCTTCACCATGTTTTAACCGGTATGTATACACAGAATTCCTCAGGTACTTGATTTGCAGACCACAAATCCAGTGTTTTATTTAAGTACTTGGACTTATTTAAGAGAATTATCTTACCTGTTTTTCCCCATAAAGGAATTTTTATATTATTTTTCTCAAAAATGAGTTTTATAATGAGAATATACATGATGTGGAAGTTTTTGCAGTGAAAGTTTTCAAACATACAGAGAATTTGAAAGGATAGGACTATGAATAGTAGGATACTTTCCACCTAAATTAACAATTGATAGTACTTTGCCATATTTGTTCCCTTAACATTTTTAATGAACTACATAGATTTATGATAATGCTTCAACTCTAAATATTTCCACCTTTCTCCTAAGATAAGGAAATGCTTCTACATAATGGCAGTACTTTAAAAAAATGTAGTGATAGTGGCATATTGCTATCTAGTAAACACACATATTTGAAATTTCCTAATTATCCTTGAAAATATCTTTTTTTTTTTTTTTTTTGAGACGGAGTTTCGCTCTTGTTACCCAGGCTGGAGTGCAATGGCGCAATCTCGGCTCACCGCAGCCTCCGCCTCCTGGGTTCAGGCAATTCTCCTGCCTCAGCCTCCTGAGTAGCTGGGATTACAGGCACGCACCACTGTGCCCAGCTAATATTTGTACTTTTTAGTAGAGACGGGGTTTCACCATGTTGACCAGGATGGTCTCGATCTGTTGACCTCGTGATCCACCAGCCTCGGCCTCCCAAAGTGCTGGGATTACAGGCGTGAGCCACTGCGCCCAGCCCGAAAATATCTTTTAAAGTTATTTGATTGAACCAGAATCTAAACAAGTTCAGTCAATGGATTTGGTTCTGTCTCTTTAGTCTCTTAATACAGAAAAGCTTTGGCCCACCTTTGTGTGTGTGTCTGTGTGTGTCTATCTGTGTGTATCTGTGTGTGTTGTGAACATTCATTTTTTGAAAAGTCCAGGCCAGAAGTCTTATATAACATCTTACCTTCTAGAGTTTTATTTGTCCATGATGTCCTTTAGCTTGTTTCTGTATCCTATTTGCTATAAACTGGCAGGTCTAGACTGAAGTTTGATCAGATTTAGAGTAACATTTTTTCTGCTGATACTTCATGAGGAGTGATGTGTATTCCACATTGGATCACATCAGGAGGCCCATGATGTCCTCCATTAGTGTGGTGCTCAGTTCTACTGTTTGCTTTATTGTAAAGGTAAGTTTTCCATTTTGTCATCAGTAAGTAATCTGTGGGGTGATTCCTTGCCACAATGGGAATATCCTGTTCTCCAAGAGCTCCCACTTTCAGCATCAGTTGATGATCTTTGTTAAGGGGTGTCTATTAAGTAAATACATTGGTATTGTGAAACTATAAGAGAAATTGAAGAAACAACCCCTGCCATGAACTATTGGAAATCGAGCAGTGGAAATTGCATAAATTGTAGGTAACATAAGGAAAGGAAGACAAACTGATAGCTACAAAACATTCAGGGTACAAGGACCATGAAGACAGAATGGAGTGATGAACATGTAATATTTATAGTAGTGTCTTCAAAGAGTTCAGTTGCTTCTAAATTGCCTGACTTCCCCAGTCTTGGCTTATTCTGTGTATTGTATACACTGAGTATCAGTTTTGTGATACTCATCCCCCATTATTGTTTATCCTTGGTCCTGGAGAGTTTATCTGGATTCTAAAAGGATTGTTTTGTTTGTTTGTTTTAATTTGGAAAGGAGAGCTTTATTTCTCATAAAGAGTTGCAGCCTACAAGGTGGCCATTCTGACAGGTTGGGAAGCATAGCCTTCAGCCAGAAGCTAGAAACAGACACTTTAAGGTTGGGAAGAGGAAGAGAGGGATTTATGCCCTACAGGATAGCCAGATGTACATATTCAATAAGCTATAGGAGGAGTCATGAATATTTATGAAAGGAGAAACATACCGCATGTGCAGTTGAGCTTCATTCCCATTCAGGGGACCCATATTCAAAAAATTATGGCATTGGCTGGGAGCGGTGGCTCATGCCTGTAATCCCAGCACTGTGGGAGGCCAAGGTGGGCAGATCACCTGAGGTCAGGAGTTTGAGACCAGCTTGACCAACATGGAGAAACCTCATCTCTACTAAAAATACAAAATTTTAGCTGGGCGTGGTGGCACGTGCCTGTAATCCTAGCTACTCAGGAGGCAGGAGAATTGCTTGAACCCAGGAGGCAGAGGTTGCAGTGAGCCGAGATTGTGCCATTTCACTAGAGCCTGGGCAACAAGAGCAAAACTCCATCTCAAAAAAAGAAAAAAGGTGGCATTAGCATGATCTGTGGGGGAGTACTCTGACATAAAATGGTGAAGCAGAGAACAGGAAAACCTCAGTACACATCCTCCATAGACTGGCTAGAACCGCTCTATTAGCAGGAAGAAATGCTGGTCCGCTTTTGGTGTCAAATCTGTAGAAGGGAGGGACAGTGTCAGGCTGTTGGTTGATACCAGCTGTGGAGCAAATCTTCCCAAAGGGTTGGTTTGTTTAACCCTTAAGAAAGAAAACCTAATGGTGGTCAGTGAGGGAGGGGGCTATGACTAGGTATGTCTGGCCTCCCATTTTCAAGATTTCTCTGGGGTCCCCTTGGCCAGGAAAGGGTCTGTTCAGTTGGTTGTGGGACTTACGTTTCACTTTGATTTCTCATTTTCACCCTTTTGGCTGAGATTTGCCAGAGGAAGCACTGATGGTCAAACTTATTTTGTCCCATATCGTTGCTGGAGTGGTAGGGCAAACCTGCCTGCCTCAATCCAGGCCCTCAGTGGGACCGCTGTGGCCAAAAGACTTACAGCCAGATAGGAACGGAGCTGGGCAGGTACTCATCCACCCTAAAATGGCTGTTCTTAACCAACTTTAGGGTAGATTGTTCAGAGGGACCCAGATTTCAGCCCTCCTTAGTGGAATGAGTAAAGGAGCAGAAAAGATGTACAGAAATGTTATAAGAGTACAGAAAATATTTTTGAGAGGAGAGACAATTTATATTGTTTTGTTCAAGTGTTTTAAAGTGTACCTTTCTTTATGCTTCCAGGCTGTTTTATGCTGTGAATGTTGATGACAATATTTGGGAAGATGAGATTGAAGACTAGTTAACTACTGCTTAAGATATGGAAGTGGATTGGTTTTCCCTAATCTTTTGTCAAGTATACAAAGTAACTTTGCAGGATATTTAGGATACTATTCATTCATTCTTCCTGTGTAGAAGTTATGGAAGAACAAGGTTTATATTTTCATGTGGTACTACTGAAGAAGGTGCATTCATACATTTTTTAATGTAAGTTGAGAAAAATTATAAGCCAAAGGTTCGGAAAACGAAACTACAGAATATTATAATGTGCCCAAAGCTCTGAATAGTTAAAAATTAAATATTTATTTTCTTCCCCAAGCTTTAGGTAAGGAGAAGAGGGGTCAAGAGTTAAACTTAGAGACCCTTTGTCTCTGAGAAGCATCCTTCTAAGACATTCTGTTGGAGCTCCCTCAGTACTACTCCTTACAACTGGGGTGGGTAGAAGCCTTATGAAAATTATACTGAGACCCTGATCTCATTTACTCCATGTTAATCACATTCCTACCAATCTAAATTTCTGCCAAGTAAATTCTCTTTAGAGGAAGTCCTTTACTCTGAAACTGACTGGATGGTCCAGTGTCATTTTGATCTACTTTTGAGAATGGAAATTTATAATAATTTAAAAATATATTTTAATACCACAAACACTGTGGGGCACTTGATATTTATTAGTAGTGTATATGGTCCACTGGTTTCAGGCCAAATCTATAATTTAGTGATACTGGCTCAGAGAATTTTAGTTCTATTCAACTTCCTTGGGTGTTAGAGCCTAGATTCAAAATGACTTGTCTTTGCTACTTTTGTTCCACATTCTCCCTCATTACCTTTTCCCTACCTTCTGTTTGTAAGGACAATTTTAATATTCCAGAAGCACATGTTTTTATTTCCTCTGCTGGATTAGGAGAAAGCTTAATATATTCCCAAGCTGAATGTTCTTGAATTATCCACATTTACCACTGTACATGTGTATAATGACAGTATAACCTGTCTATACCACCGTAGTTCCAGTCCTAATATTCTGAATTATTTTTAAAGATCTTCTCTAACAAGCTATGGGAATTTGGCTTCATACTCTTTGTTTGCAACAGCAGTGTTTGGGGTGATAATTTTGAATTGCTACCTGTTCCTTTTTCTGGGTTTTGTTGGCTTTTTGAAAAATTGTCTTTTCTTATCGTTGGTGAGTGGCTTGGTAGCAAAGTAAAATTTTTTGGAAAAGAGGACAGAAAAATTGAACTGCAGCTTGACAATGTATTCTTTTTTTCCCTACTTTGTCATTGAAAATTGAGCAATCACTTTTAACTGTTTTAGATATGTGTGTCCAGAGTGAGCAAAGACTGTGTTTTTGGATTGTCAAAGAGGATGCTTAATCTTAAAAATAAAAATAAAGTTTAAGATTATCTTATAATTAGAACAGAGTTGCTGCTATTTGTTCTGCCATCAAGGCAACTAATCACATTTTAAAATTGTTTGGTATATAACACATTCTTAAGAAAAGGTCACAGAATAGCATCTCTTTTACCTGGGCTTGTGACTGAGCTTAGGTTTTAGGGCCCATATTTTGTTTAAACCAGATAGTTTCATGTCTTCCATTCAGGACATTTTGTATAAAAACTGAGGTTAATTTAAAGAATAAATTGAAGATAAGAAATTAAAATGATTTGTTCTACAATGTATACCTGAGAAGAGTGATTTCTTTGATCAAAGAGGAGTTTAATTCAGATTATTCAGAAAGAGCTACTCAGAAGCTCTATAGTTCATGAGCTAGTTGTTATTTTCTAGAGATCATTTTATTTTAAGCTGTTGTACATTGTTGATGATGTCATGGAAGTAGGAAAGAAGCCTTTATAATATAATTTTATGAAAGAAATGAAAGGCTTTTTTCCCATTTATGATAGTAACAACACAACACAGATGTTTGGTGTTTAGTCTCAAAAATTTGGTCACCTTAGTGATTCTCTCCAAAGTGCAAAGTCTTTATCACTCAATTTTAACAAAGAAAATAGGGCTTGTATTTTTGAAGGATGAGTTATGAGCTAATTTTAAGATGGTATAGTTTTGGTAGAGTACTTTTGTCTTAGTAAAATGAAAGATTTGGGTAACTCCCCAAATGCCTTGTAAAACAATTGGGTTTGTAGAAGGTTGCTGTGTCAGCAAAATATGTGATAGAATAAAGAGTTTTGTACCTGCTTTAATTTCATGAAAGTCTTTTTTACTAGTGAGCTGAGATTTGCCATAAATTAGTATGAACTTCATGGGTCTTTTTTCTTTTGAGACAGGGCCTCACTCTGTTACCCAGGCTGGAGTGCAGTAGTGTAATCATAGCTCACTGCAGCCTTGCTCTCCTGGTCTGAAGCAATCCTCCCACTTCAGCCTCCTGAGCAGCTGGGACTACAGGCACATGCTGCCACACCCAGCTACTTTTTTTTTTTTGTTTGTTTTTTGTTTTAATGTTTAGTAGAAATGAAGTCTCGCTATATTACCCAGGCTGATCTTAAACTCCTGAGTTCAAGTGATCTTCTGCCTTTGCCTGCCAAAGTGTTGGGATTACAGGCATGAGTCATGGTGCCTAGGCTCCTGGGTGTTTTGTGGGGGAGTTTGAAGAGTCAGTGTCTCTTCATTTTTATATAAAAAGTTTGGGTCTAGAGCTGATAAATGAAAATAAGCTACCAAATAACTTTTTTTTAAAAGTCAAAATAGAAGCTCTGTGACATTTTAAGCTTGTGATCAAACTAACTTAAGGACCTGCCTCTGTCAATTGAGATGCATCTTGTTTCATCCATCTTTCTTTTAGTTTTAATTTTTATTATTATAATTTTTATTTAGCTACCCTATTAACAAACCATCCTTTTATTTAAAAAGACCCTGTATTTTAGAAAATAGATTTACAGAAAAATTGCAAAGATTGTACAGTGTTCCCATGTACCCCATACTTGGTTTTCCTTATTAACATATTAGCGTGGCACATTTATCACATTAATGAAGCAGTATTGCTATTATTGAGTTCATACTTTTTTCAGATGTTCTTAGTTTTACCTAATGTCCTTTTTCTATTCCAGGATCCCTTCTAGGATACCACATTATTAGATACAGTCATTGTGTTCCCTTAGACCCCACTCAGCTGTCATAGTTGTCTCATCTGTTTTTCTTTTTCTTTTTTTTTTCCTCTTTTTTTTTTTCTTTTGTGTTTTTATTTTTATATAAACATTATACCTTGGTATATCTGGATTGGGCAGGAGCCCAAAACACTTTTAAAGACAGGTAACTTAATCCTAGCAGGCTCAGCAAATCAATGATTTCTTTTTGACTGAGATCTTTTGTAGCTTTAAATTGGTTACTTCTCAGGATGCTCCAGTGCTGTATATGCAGTTTTAGGCTGTTCACCTGTTCTGGTAATTTATCTGCTCAGCTTCTTGAGAAACATTAAACATTTGGCAAGTTGATCAAGTCAGGGAGTCAGCTGGACCCATTAGACTGTACACTGGTGTGAGAATTAGCTTGCTATCTTGGCTAAATCCCAAAGCTTGTTGAGTAGATGTATCCCTTCCTGTTGACCTGTGGAGGAGCTGGTGAAGTTAAGAAAGGCTGAGAATCAGAAGAAGCCATATTCCCAGACAGACTTGTGGTGTTGTCAGCAGTCTTTTTTTTTTGAGACAGTCTCACTCTGTCACCCAGGTTGGAGTGCAATGGCATGATCTCGGCTCACTGCAACCTCTGCCTCCCAGGTTCAAGAGATTCTCCTGCCTCAGCCTCCTGAGTAACTGGGATTACAGGTGCCCTCCACCACACCCGGCTAATTTTTTTTTTTTTTTTTTTTTTGCATTTTTAGTAGAGATGGGGTTTCACCATGTTGGCCAGGCTAGTTTCAAACTCCTGACTTCAAGTGATCCACCTGCCTTGGCCTCCCAGAGTGTTAGGATTAGAGGCATGAGCCACCATGCCTGGCCCAAAGTCATTTGCCCAGAGTCTTCTTTTTTAGTTGTGGACAGTTCTAATTTACATTAGTAATCTATTAATGTACTTAGTATTTATTTCTTCTGTCAAGAGTAATGAGAGTTAATTAGAGGAGATAATAATAAAGTTATTCATGTGGCTGTCTGCTTTGAAAGGGAATTTCAGAATTTTGACTGGAGTTTGGATCTCCCACCTAGTATTAACTTTGCCAGCAGGTGGCAGAAGTTCCCATGTTATAAAAATATAGTCACTGGCAGTCTCCTTGCCATGGTGCATCAGAGCAGAGTATGAGTCTTGAGGTGGAGGGACTCATGGCAGGACAGGCGTTTAGAAAGTTTCTTCCATTCTTTGACTGAGTATTGGTTGAAAAGAGTGCTGCTGAAACTGTAACCACAGGAGGCATTACACTTCCAGAAAAATCTCAAGGAAAAGTGTTGCAAGCAACAGTAGTCGCTGTTGGATCGGGTTCTAAAGGAAAGGGTGGAAAGATTCCACCAGTTACCGTCAAAGTTGGAGATAAAGTTCTTCTCCCAGAATATGGAGGCACCAAAGTAGTTCTAGATGACAAGGATTATTTTCTATTTAGAGATGGTGACGTTCTTGGAAAGTACATAGACTGAAATAAGTCACTACTGAAATGGCGTCAACATGAAGTTACCCTTTCAACTGAAGTTCTGAAATCTTTCATCATGTAAATAATTTCCATATCTCTCTTTTATAATAAACTAATGTTAACTGATGAAAAAATATATAGTCACTGATTAAGACAGGTAAGAGTATGTTGTTTTGTTTTAGAAGTAGATGTAACTTCTGGTATTTAAATTTTTCTCATTTTTCTCATTATATTTCATTATAGTCTGTTTTATACTTTAGTAGACAGAATGGTATCTAACAATACTAGCAAAGCAGGAACAGCAGTATTATCAGAAATTTTTAAATACTTAAAAGTACGTGAACCACAGTTGACATGCAGTTGTTACATAGCAGAGTGTCATTCCTGATAGTGGCACTTACCTTCAGCCACCGAATTAGGGAAATGAAGTTGTATACAAAGCTCCTAAGTAGGACCAAGGAATTGTAACGTCATGGTCCCTTCTGATGCTGGTAAGAGGAGACAGCCTGCTCCCCAAAACTTAACTAAAAAAATCAGGCCAGACTAAGTGTGGTCAGAAATCTGGCTATGGGAGATTTAGAGGTATTCTTAACAAATGTTGATGGTAATAATCAACTTTCAGCACCCATCGTGTAGACTGTACAGTTTCTCAGCTTGTCTGAAGATTTACCACTCCAAGGATTCCCACATTTCTCTGAGCCAGAGGATGCTTTGGAAAAGATTGTGTACATTGGAAACTTAGGGAGATTTGATGCTGAAGTTGCTAAGTACAAAGTCAGCATAGTCACTTCGTTACCTTGCTTGTATCTCTTTTTTTCCCTTAATTATAAAAACGAAAAAAGGAAAAACAACTAAACTTACACTAATACAACATAAATACACGTAAATTTTAAAAGCGATTGTGGGTCTTACCCTCAGTCTCATTCTACTTTTTGCAACCTATAGTATTGCCTAGAATAACTCACTTAACAAATATTGATGGAATACCTTGCAATGGGCCTTACTCTTTTTCAAGGTGGTGAGATTGTAGCAGTAAATAAAACAGGCTTAATCTCCCTGCCAATGTGGAACTTAAATTCTGGCAGAAGGAAAGAGACACTAAGTAAATTATCTGGTTGATCAGAAGATAAGTGCCATGGGGCCGTGTGCAGTGGCTCATGTCTGTAACCCCAGTGCTTTGGGAGGCTGAAGTGAGAGGATCACTTGAAGCCAGGAGTTTTGAGACCAGTCTGGGCAATATAGCAAGACCCTGTCTCCAAAAAAAAAACCTCTAAAAATTGGTTGGCTGCAGTGGTATGTGCCTGCAGTCCCAGCTGACCCTCAGGATGCTAAGGCAGGAGGATTTCTTGAGCTCAGGCAGTCAAGGCTGCAGTGAGCCTTGATCACACCACTGCACTCTAACCTGAATGACAAAGGAAGACCTTTGTCTCAAAAAACAAAAAAGTCATAGAAGTTGGGGAGAAGAAATACAGAGTTAGGGGAGGCAGGGCAATGTTGGAATCTTACAGAGAAGACTCCATCAAGATAGCACTTGAACAAAGGCTGGGCAGCATGAAATTGAACCTTCTGGACACCTGGGAGGAGAGAATTCCAGGCAGAGACAGCATGGGAAAAGCCCTTGGGATATGAGCTTGTAAGCGGGCTCTAGGAACAGTGCGGTAGCCAGTCAGGGCTGAAGCAAACCAAGGAAGAGTGAGAGACAAGGAAGATATGAGCAGGTGGTGCTGTAGACTATATAGAGCCTTGTGTGAACTTTGGCAGCCACTCTGAGATGGGGGGCTTTGAGCAGAGTAGTGATAGGGTCTGGCTTGTGTTTTAGGGGAATGGTGAGCAAAGGTGGAAACAAACCAATTAGGAGGCAATTTACAGTAGCTCAGAAGTACAGTTGGCTTTTACCAGGGTGCCAGAAGTTAGAATCTTGAGAATTGATTAGATTCTGTACTTATCTTGAAGGTAAAACTAATAGGAGTTGTTGATAGGCTTGATGTGTAATGTGAGAAAATAATGCATCAGGGTTGATTTCTAGGTATTTTTGAGCAGTTGAGATGAGAAAACTGTAGGTAGCACAGATTTGTGGCTGAATATCAGGAATGTGGTTGTGGATAGGTAAGTTTGAGATGCCTGGTAATTATCCCAGGGGCGATGACAGATAGGCAGCAGGATATTCTAGTCCAGAGTTGAAGGGAGTGACTCAGGCTAGAGATAGAATTATGGGAGTCAACATGTAAATGGTATTTAAAGCCATGAGACTAGATGAGATTACTAAGGCAGTGAGTTGTATATAGAGAAAGGTCCAAGGACCGAGTATTGGTCACTCCAGATGCTAAGAGGTCAAGGAATGAGGAAGAACCAGCAAAGACAGATAGTGGCCAGTAAGGTAAGAAAACCAGCCGTGTGTGGTGTCTTGGAAACCAAGTCAAGTTTAAGGGAAGGAATAATCAACTGTGTCATGTGCTGCAAAAAGGTCAAGTACTGTGAGCTGTAACAGTTGTAGTAGTCAGTGTTGAGGTCCCTGGGACTTTGACAAGTGCTGTTTCATTGGAGGGCAGTTGCAAATCTGGAATGTGTTTGAGAAAGAATGGGGTGTCCTCATAATAAGAAAAAGGCCGAGCAAACTGATAAACAGCTTTTCTTACATCTATCAGAGAATTGAGGTCACAGGGCAAATCTTCACTACAAAAACAAGCAGGAAAATGGAGGAGATCAGCTCACCTAAGGCAGAAGCTGCTGGAGCCAGTAATTAAGATTTAAACAAATTGCTGTGAGCTAAGTGTGGACTAACTAGCTTGAGAATTCAAAACCAGGAGCTAGTCTAAGGGGACCCCACACTTTGGTGGGTTTTACCTCAAGGAGACCCACTGGGTTCTCCTGTAAAGATGGCAGGAAAATTCCCTTGTGCTTTGGACACAAGAAGGGGAAAGTAACCATTCTGAAATACATCCAGGAAGAAAGTAGCCCCAGAGCTTCTGTTCTCCATGGCAGAGAACAGTTTTCTCAGGGAAAACTACTTGCAGGAACCTTCTCTAGCCTAGGAGAAAGGCAGATGGATGGCTTAACCTGCCTCTAGCCTTCCTGTCTCACATAGGAGGAAAAAACAAGGCTCCACTAAAGAAAAGACAGATTTAATCATAAGAGTATGCAGTGCTTCTGCTCACCAATACGATACCATCAGTAGGGCTCCAGGATTACAGTGGATTACAACAGAGAGAGCTGCAAGATACAGACTCTATTTTAAGAAGGAATTTCTAGGGAAACCCGAAGACAACAGTGAAGACATGGACATTGAGGAAAATCAGAGCCTCTAGCACCTACAGTGAACATTAGACGCAGCCTGTTAGCCAGATAAACACACAACTTACATTAAAGGCCTGTTTACCTCAGTTCTTGTTACCTAATACATCATGTCTGGCTTTAGTAAAAAAGTACAAAACATGCTAAAAGAGAAAAAGAGAGCAAGCATCAGAGCCAGACTCAGATATGGTAGAGATTTGAGAGTTACCAGACTGGGAATTTAAAATAACTGATTAATGTGCCAGTTCTCTAATAGAAAAAGGGAAAAACATCTCAGAATAGTCAGTTAATACAAGCAAGAGATGGAAACTTAGAATCCAAAAGAAATGCTAGAAATAAAACATTGAAACAGAGATGAATACCTTTGATGGGCTCAGAAGACTGAACGCTGCCACAGAGAATCAGTGAGCTTGAAGATATGTCAATAGAAACTGCTCAAATTGAAACTGAAGAATTTCAAAAAGGAATGGAAAGTTTTTTAACAACAGCAGAATACCCAAGCGCTGTTGGATAATTTTTAAAAGTGTAGGCTGGATGCAGTGCCTTGCACTTGGAATCCCAGCACTTTGGGAGGCTGAGGCAGGCGACTGCTTGAGGCCAGGAGTTTGAGACCAGCCTGGGCAACATGGCAAAACCCAGTCTCTACAAAATACACACACACACACACACACACACACACACACACAAATTAGCCAGGCATGGTGGCACATACCTGTAATCCCAGCTACTGAGGAGGCTGAGGTGGGAGGATCGCTTGAGCCTGGGAGGCGGAGGTTGCAGTGAGCTGAGGTGATGCCACTGCACTCCAGCCTGGGCAACAGAGTGAGAGCTTGTCTCAAAAGAAAAGGAAAGGAAAAAAGGAAAGAAGAAAGAAAAGCATAGCTCTGCATAATAGGAATACGGTAGTTCCCCCTTACCCACAGTTGCACTTTCTATGGTCAACTGTAGTCCAAAAATAGGTAAGTGCAATACAATAAAATTTTGAGAGAGGGATAGAGACAACACTCACATAACTTATTACAGTGTATTCTTATAATTCTGTTTTATTTCTGTTAATCTCTTACTGTGCCTAGTTTATAGATTAAACTTTAGCAGAGGCATATGTATATAGAAAAAAACTGTATCGGGTTCAGTACTGTCCACATTTCAGATTCACTGGGGATTCTGGAACATATACCTTGTGGATGAAGGGGGACTACCATACCAGAAGGAGAAGAGAGAATAGAAGAGGGAGACATTAAAGTTAGAGCATGGGTAACTCCAGAAACTGCTCTAAAGGAGATCAGAGAAATGAGGATGTAGCTGAGAGGGCAAATGAGGTAGAGTTTTGTTTTTAAATCTTGTCTTGAATGCCACAGGAGTGGTCCAGGAGAGGACAATTCGATGCTGTAGGTGAGAGATGGAGTGTTGTCAGAGCAATGTCCTCAAGGAGGCAAGAGAGGATGGATCTGATGTGCAAGCAGAGGGCTCGGCCAAGGAGCAGGTAACAGGGAGACAGCAGAGTGTGAGAGCAGGGCTGGCTTGTGGGTGTGTGATGGTGGGAACTCATGGACATTCTTTTCTGATTACTTTTGTTTTCAAGGTCATTGGCTGAGAGGGAACCTGGGGTAGAGGGGTTAGAGGTTTGGGACCTTACGAATTAGTCTTTGAGGAGACTAATCAGACTATTATGATTGTTAATGTAGTATGACTGCCAGCTGGTGGTAATGGCTCCCCTGGGGTCCAAATTACTATGTTCTGTTTTGCCTGCCCATTACTGCATAACTCGAAATCCTGTCACACTGTATCTTACTGGAAATGGATGTGGTTCACTAGCATCCATCACAGTAAGGATTTTGGTTCCCAGGAAAGAAGCATCAAATTTGCCAAGTTAGATCTTCTCAGTAGGCCATTTGGCTCATCCATTATATAATATGCTATGATTTCCCCTGGTTGTTGTATACAATCACTACTCGGGGACAACTACCAGGCTTATGGTTCAACAAATACCAATGCCTTCTAGATACCAAGGCACTGCTATAGGAGCAGAATGGAGCAGTATTTAACATCTGCCTTCATGGAGCTTATATTTTGGGGAAACAAAATACATGTTCAGTGGTAAAAGATTCTGAGAAAACAGCACACAACAAGGATACGAACTTGGGAGTTGCAGCTTTATATTGGAGGGTCAGGGAAGAGTTATCTGATAAATGACGTTGGAGGCAAGCCCTGAAGGATGGAAAGAGTAGAAGAGTGGGCCGTCGGGGGAATAGTGGGCCAGGCTCTTGTGTTCACCTCTGCTTTATAAACAGACTAATGGAAGGAAGGCAGCACCCACTGATGTCAACACTGCCACTTTTTACTAAATATAATAAAACTTTAAACACATTCTGTCTACTCTTCCTGAAACACAACTCTGTGTGCACTTAATGTTACCTTTTTCCTTGCTTATCAAACTTGCTGTTTTACAAATTCAACTTGATCCAGTCAGCTGTATTTAATATTTCCTTTTTTATCAAATTGTGAAAATGGTCAGTGGGAACCCATTTAACTGGCTGTTTTGTCCTCTCAAAACTGCCTCAGACATTTTTGTTTTGCTTTATTTCATCCCCAGACTTACTGGGACAAGCCTCAGATTTTTTTTTTTTTTTTTTTTTTTTTTAGACAAAGTCTTGCTCTGTAGCCCAGGCTGGAGTGCAGTGGCATGATCTCAGCTGACTGCAACCTCCACCTCCCTGGTTCAAGCGATTCTCCTGACTCAGCCTCGCAAGTAGCTGGGATTACAGGCACATGCCGCTGCACCCAGCTAATTTTTTGTATTTTTAGTAGAGATGGCATTTCACCATCTTGGCTAGGCTGGTCTTGAACTCCAGACCTCAGGTGATGTGCCTGCCTTGGCCTCCCAAAGCGTTAGGATTATAGGTATGAGCCACTGCGCCCAACCAGCTCCAGACATTTTTGAAAGTACCCTTATTTCCAGTAACGAAATATTCCAGGCCTACTCTGATCACTGCCCCCAAACATATGATTAGCTCCTGTCCAAGGAGCCCTGATATTAGAGGCCCAAGCTGACCCAGGGGGATAGATCCCACTTAAACACATAAGCACTGGTTGTAGCAAGATAGTGCTGTTGAGCAACCAAGAAAACACAGACTTGGGAAATACATCAGATTTAAGATCTCAAGTTCATACAGACATGTCCAGTTTAGCTGTTATCACTAAATCCTTTTTTGTTTAATTTTAATATAGTTAATTTCTTTTCTATAACATACTTAAAATTTAAACCTTTCTTGATTGGATGAACAAAACGTATGTCCACAAAATGAAATACTATACAGCAATAAAAAGGAATGGAATACTGCTTCGTGTTATGTGAACCTGAAAAACGTTATGCTTAGTGAAAAAAGCCACAAAAGATGTTATCTCACATGATTCCATTTAGGTGAAATGACCAGAAAAGGTAAATCTATGGACACAAAGCAGGCCAGTAATTGTCTGGGACTGGGGTCAGGAGTAGGGAGCTTTGGGGAATGATAGAAATGGACTGTGGGCTGCGCACGGTGGCTCAAGCCTGTAATCTCAGCACTTTGGGAGGCCGAGGCTGGTGGATCATGAGGTCAACAGATCGAGACCATCCTGGTCAACATAGTGAAACCCCTTCTCTACTAAAAATACAAAAAGATAGCTGGACATGGTGGCGCATGCCTGTAATCCCAGCTGCTCAGGAGGCTGAGGCAGGAGAATTGCCTGAACCCAGGAGGCGGAGGTTGCGGTGAGCCGAGATCGCGCCATTGCACTCCAGCCTGGGTAACGAGCAAAATTCCGTCTCAAAAAAAAAAAGAAAGAAATGGATTGTGGTGCTGGGCATGGTGGCTCATGCCTGTAATCCCAGGACTTTGGGAGGCCGAGGCAGGCAGATCATTTGGGGCCAGGAATTCAAGACCAGCCTGGTCAACATGGTGAAACCCCATCTCTGTTAAAAATACAAAAATTAGCTGGATGTGCTGGTGCGCACCTGTAATCCCAGCTACTGGGAAGGCTGAGGCAGGAGAATCACTTGAACCCAGGAGGCAGAAGTTGCAGTGAACTGAGATTGCACCACTGCACTCCAGCCTGGGAGACCACAGTGAGACTTTTGGGTCTCAAAAAAAAAAAAAAAGGATTGTGGTAGGGAGGTACACAATTCCATAAACAAAAAAATCATTGGATTTATATTTAAATGTTAATTTTATCAGCATGTAAATTATATCTCAAAATTGGTTGGTTTCTTTTTTTTTTGAGATGGGGTCTTGTTCTGTTGCCTAGAGCTGGGGTGCAGTGATGCAGTTATAGTTCACAGCAGTCTTGAACTCCTGGACCTAAGCAATCCACTCACCTCAGCCTCCTGAGTGGCTGAGACTACAGGCATGCACTAGCATGCTTGTCTAATGTCATTTGACAAGGGTCTTGTTATGTTTCCCAGGCTGGTTTTGAACTCCTGATCTCAGGTGATCCTCCTGTTTTGGCCTCCCAAAGTATTGGGATTAAAGGTGTGAGCCACTACACCCAGCCTCAAAATTGTTAAAAAATTAAACCCTTCTTCCAACTTCTACACCTACCTCCTTAATTGGCTATATTGACCTAAGATATTTCATCATATTAAAAAAAAAAAAACTAAATGTATTTTTCCATACTGTGCAATTTTTTAACCCTCATCACGAATCTGCCTTAGTCTTTATAACAGCTGTATCCTCATCTGGATCTCAGGTACAGCCAGAACATGACAATTTATTTCTCATCTGTTCATTCCTACCCTTTTTCATATAGGTGCTTCATTTTCATAAAATCTCTTATTTTTACTCTGATGACTGAAGAAGAGATCAATAGATGGCTGCCCTGCCTGTGGCCTTCCTGCAAGCTCTTGTGAGGACTGAGTGTGAGGCTTTGCTTACCAGCTCATTCTAAAATATACGAATAGCCCAGAGAGTCTTCTAAATTTGGGGCTCAAATCCACAAATGACATGTTATTTGAAAATACTGGATTTAATAGAAAATATCACATTGTAAACAAATCCACTGATCCATGAACTTAAAACAGAATGACAGCACAATGACGTAGAAAAGCTAAAGACAAAACACAGGTACCAAACGTAGCCCTAAGGCCTGAGCCAGGCTCTAAAAGGTCTTTCCCAGAAACAGAGGCAGCAGTAGCTTCAAACAGGCACAAAAACAGCAAGGAGGAGGCAGCATCCACTCCATGAAGGCCTAAGAATGAAAGGAAGCCAGAGCAACAGACCACCTTGGGATCCGGGGAGAAGGATAAATGGGCAAAAGATCAGACCACACCATGTGAATCTGAGCAGAAGTATTTTAAGTGGGGAAACAATACTAGAAGCAGTTGGTGTGTTTTCCTGGCACTCACTTCCTAGGGAAGCAGGCGAGCGGGACACTCAGGAGTTGTGACTAAACTCACACTTAAGCTGCCTGCCCAAACTGTCCCCTTGGCTGAACACAACACTGAAATTGAGGCAGTGTCTATTGCCCCAGTGGACCACCTACTTACTAATGAGCATATAAAACAGGATCCACAGTGAGGCCTTTCACAACAGCAGGGCTCTATGGGGAAAAGGGCTTCCACCTTCCTCCTTTTGGTGCTGAAGAGTCCCTGGAGGAGAGAAGTTTGACGTGGCTGGGCCCCCTGAAGCTCTGGGTTTATCAGTAGAAGCCACCTCTTTGGCCCCACATACCCAAATCCTCCCCCAAGCACTCCCAGTTCAGAGAAGAGCTGTGAAAGTGGAAAACAACTAGAGGAAGGAAGGAAGGGATCGTTTTCTTTCCATTGCACTTGTTACGGACCAGAGAGACTGCTTCCTTGCACTTACTTTAGATATTGAGAGTTTGTGCCTTAACCTGGAACAATGGTTCTCAACCAAGGGGCAGGCCTGTGCGAGAGGGACTCAAGACCCTTCAGAGATTGTGTCCAATATACACAAGTCCCTAAATTCCCTCCCACTTGAAAATCAGTGCATGTAAGGAGAGAAATTCCTGACAGGAGTGTGTCGTACATGTGAACCATGGCTGAAGCAGAACAAAAAGTTTAAAACTCCCAACCTGGGTTGGCAGACATCAAAATTATGGAATACATTTTTGCAGAAATTTTTTTTCTGATTAAGTTACAAACAAATCATTCTCCCTATAGCTAAACTCCATGACTAGGCTCCTAGCCTCATAGCCAAGAATAATAAGTTTACCCACTTATCTAGAGTAACTATGCTAGATTAAAGAAATACAATTCTTTCTTCTAAAAACAATTTCCAGAAAGACCTGCCTTTCCCTATGGGTATTTGACACTCGGTCCCAGCACAGGCTAATCGCTATATGGTTTCTTAGAAGATTGGCTTTTCTCAGTTTCTTTCTCTTTGATACTGTACAAGGGGTCCACCAACTTGTTATGAACAAGCATTAAACCTACAAAAAATTAAAAACAAAAAGTAGTTAATTCAGGCAGTGGCAAGTGTTCCTCGATTATCAATCATAATATCCAGGAGCTCTCAAATTTTGTCTTAGAGCTGACACGTCTCTCTTTTCTCTATGATAAATGATAAACACCCTTAAATTATGAAGAGTTATTCACAGTGAGTACTATATTCATGGAACTTTTATAAATTCAATCGCTATGGGAGTTGACTATTTAAAGGTTAGTCTTTTCAGCAAAGAACAAATTACTAATTGACCTGCTTGTGTAAAGGAGGATATTCAAGCAACATGCATCCTTTTAAAGTAAAAGAAGGGCTGGGTGTGGTGGCTCACGCCTGTAATCCCAGCACTTTGGGAGGCCTAGGCGGGTGGATCACCTGAGGTCAGGAGTTGGAGACCAGCCTGGTATACATGGCGAAACCCCGTCTCTACTAAAAATACAAAAATTCGCCAGGTATGGTGGCAGGCACCTGTAATCCCAGCTACTTGGGAGGCTGAGGCAAGGAGAATCACTTGAACCTGGGAGGTGGAAGTTGCACTGAGCCAAGATCACACTACTGCATTCCAACCTGAGCGACAGAGCAAGACCCTGTCTCAAAAAAATAAAAGAGAGGAAGATCATCCTGATAATTCAGTGCCTCACCTAGAGGGGAGTAGCTATAAAAGATTTGCAAAGAGAAAACCTGAGGCTTAATGGCACTGTGAGGTCACTACATAGTCCTTGGACCACACGCTGCATTTTCTTTCTTACATTGCTCTTTCTCAGAGCAAACAGATCTCCAGAAATGGATCTTTGCAGTCACAGGCGGAAGAGAAATGACTGTGTAGTGTGATGAAGTTGAGTTTGATATTAAGATTACAGTTGTCAATTAAAATGACCAGAGGATCAAAGCTGGATCTCATTCTGACTCTTAGCACCACCTGAGCTTGACCACCTGCTCCTGGACCCACACCTCTCTCACCTTTGAAATACTTGACAGTCTTCACTTTCAGCTCCAAGGTGGCATCCTCGTCACACACAAACACAGTGCGGGGATGCTGCTGGAAGGCAGACACGGTCCACATATGGTTCACTCCCTCCTCGATGGCCTTATACAGAGCAAATGCCTTGTGAGCACCTGTGATGAGGATCATCACCTGGGGATCAGAAAACAAGTCCGTGATGGAGGGGAGCAGTCCCTATACCCCAGATGGTTGTAAGGATGATGGTTGTTCATATCACATTATAAGTGGTTACCACGTAACATACTTTTGCTCAGTGCTCCCTGTGCTTTATCAGACAAATAACCCAAGGCAGGCAGCATCATTACCCCATGTTATGTGGTAAGAAAATGGAACCCCAGGGGGTTAAGTAACTTGGCCAGGGTCATTTATGACCCCAAAGTCCATGTTCCTGACCAGCATGCGACAGTGCCTCTAGGTGTCTTTGATGATGATTGTGAAGGTGCCCTGCCAACAGACATGCCATGCCCAGGCCTGTTATCTCATCAGCTGGGTGACTTTGCACAAGCACAGTTTGTGAAAGAGGGCTGCCAACCTGCACCACCAGCAAGGGCACTTTGCAAGCGATGATGGAAGTTATCTGTGGGGCCTCTTAAGGCTGAATCCCAGAAAGGCTGCCCCATACTCTGGTCACTTTCAGTTCACAGCATTAAACCTATGAACTAATGTGACTTGGGGTGATGGTTTTGTTTATATATAATAAAACGAAGGTACAGTCTCCACTTGACAGTTAAAATATCAAGAATGTAAATGATCTTAAAGAACTCAGCTCTATTCAAGGGCAGGAAAAGAGAAACCTCAGTTCTATAGATTTCCTTTCATTTTAATTCACATGTGCCACAGAGTTGTGAACAGGATTTGCTGTTCGTTTCTTAAAAGATTAGAATGCAGAAGCATAGAGGGAATGTGACTATTTCTTCCTGACCCCTCAGCAACCCAGAACTCTTTTTAGAAAAAAGAATTTCCTGATTCCCAGCCCCAGACCCTTTCCCAGATCAAGATGCTTTCACAATAAGGATGGCCCTCAACCCGTTTCCAAGCTGCAAGGCCAAAAACAGCAAGTAAGCACCCAAACCCCATGTACTGATTGAAGGTTACCCAAAAGAAATCTGGGTGCCATCACTCATTTCATAAAAGTTCACTTTAAATGAATTTTTTCACTGATTTAGATGCTTGTTTATTGACTTGGGCAAAGAAATATAAATCTAACCTGTCTTAGCTGCTTCCTACTGAATACATGTCAGAAAGCAAGAGAAAATGCTTCTTAAGTTCTAATGAAAGTAAGGAAATTGGAACCACAAAAAAATCAAGTTCAAATGATAGCCAGTTTTTTAGGGGAAAAACTAAATTCAGCTTAAAACACATTTTAATCACACATCACCACATTTATTAATCTCTGAGCATGGGCCTAGAAGCACAAGCATCCCTGGTGTCCAAACAGTGACCTCTACCAACTACAAGGAACCAGGGACCCCCTTTCTCTACACCTGGTCAGGTACAAAATTCATATTCCAACATTAGTAATGCTGGCCTCCTCTCTGCCTGTGAAAAGCATGAAATAGGCCCATGGCCAGAGAGCCTGGTGTCCCAGGCAGTCAGCTAAATGCACCAAAAAAGTGCTCAAGGGATTCATCTCACACTGGGAATAATGATGTCTTCCAAAGAGGCAAGAGGAACAGTGAGTAACAGGGCAGCAAGGATTTTAGCCTTATTTATCATGTCTTCATCTTTAATATGTAGGTGGTACCAGTATAGTTAAGATTAACAAGAAAAAGACAAGTCCACACCAGCGCAAGGCTGGTGGGGCCCTTGCACCCTTACCTCTCTAGCATCCATGACAGTGCCCACCCCCACCGTCAAGGCCATGGTGGGCACCTTGGCAAGTTCTCCATCAAAGAACCTGGCGTTGGCTAGGATGGTGTCCATGGCCAGAGTCTTCACACGGGTCCTGGACACCAGACTGGAGCCTGGCTCGTTGAAGGCAATGTGTCCATCAGGGCCGATGCCTACAGGGAGAGAGCCAGCGCAGCCCTGTGAGTCCCAGGGATCCAAGATTTCAAGCATGGACAATCTCTCCATCCCTAACTAGGGTCTGAAAAAAAAAAAACGTTGAAAACTATGTCACCTTTCTCATTTGCAGCCCTGGGCAGGTACACCTTAAACATGAGATCTGTCACCCTTCCTACCATTTCTTTCTCTTTGCTGTACTGTCTCAGAAGAGACTCTCCCCACCATTTCTATCTGAGGCACACACAGACATTGTTAACTTGCTATCAACCTCAAAACCTGAGGAAGAAGCACTCCAAACAGCTTCTGCTTCTCAGACTATTAGAAACGTGTACCTTCTCTGTCTCTTCTGCCTTTAGTTAGAGTGTCCTGCTTCTGGGATAGACGTACAATGAATAAAACACCAGAAGAACCCGGATAGGTTCTAATATCTCAGAGAATGAGAGCTCCTGCCCCCTTTCTCCCCACTCTTCTAGATAAGAGTGATCTCTAGAGCAATAAAAGGCAGTTCAATGTTACCCCTCATGGGTAACTCCAGAGGAGCAACAGATGGACACACAGAAGGGCAGCCCAGAGGAGGAACCAGAGCACAAATCGGAGAGGCAGATACCTGCTCCTGCCTGCAGACCTTGAGTGAGTCACCTAACTTCTCTGGGGTTCAACTGGCTATCTATATGGGGTGTATGGAGCCTCTGGAACTACGTGAGTTTGTGATGTTAAATGTTTAGATAAGTTCTAGGACTGATCCATAAAACCTTCAGACTGGGGAGTAGACAGAAACTCAGAGTCCAAACTCAAACCTCTCAGTTTACAGACAAGGCATCAAACTGCAGAAAGAGAACCCCAAGATAACGCAGTTCCTGAGTAACAGAGCCAGGCAGGGCCCATTTCTCCCACCTCTGTCTCTACAGTCACCAGCACACCCAGAGGAAGCTGTCTGGTGACAGACATGGTGTCATGTCCTTCCCACAAGTCTGTCCCTGGACATGTGTGCTGCAGAGTGTCAAGCTCACCTCCAACAAATAGCTCGATCCCGCCTGCAGCCTTGATCTTCTCTTCAAAGGCATCACATTCTGCCTGTAGGTCGACTGCATTCCCATCCAGAATGTGGGTGTTGTCTGGGTGGATGTCAATGTGCTTGAAGAAGTTGTTCCACATGAAGGAGTGGTAACTCTCCGGGTGGTCTTGAGGAAGGCCTGTGGGGCCATGGGACACTCAGTCATGCCTAGGCCAAGCCAAAGCTCCCCTCCTAAGGAGGATGCCAGGACACCATGCTGACCTATAGAGATACTCCCAGGGGTCTGCCCATCTGGGAGCCTTGAGCACCAGCCTTCTGACCCCTAGCCACTTGGGACAGGCTGAACCAGTATCCATAAGTGTCTACCTACCCAGTGCCACCATCTGTGGCCACCAGGCTGGGCCAGAGTAACTGCACACCAGGGGCCTGGGAAATCCCCACATTCTGATCTGCTTTTCATAAGGCAATGACCATAGACTAGAGGCTGGGGACACTCTGGCCACCTGGGGTAGGGCTGGGCCCATCTTAGAAAGCAAGCAAGCACACCCCTCACCCTGTGTCTCTTACTCCACCATCCATTCCCAGTTCCACCCGCTCAGCCTGAATAAATTCCAGCTTGAACACCAGGTGGTTAGAGAGAACTATCTCTGGGCTTTCCCCAAATCAACTTTTTTTTATTCAGGAAAAAAAAAATGTTTAATGTTAAGCATTAAGAATATGTCAAATCAACCTTAAAAAGGAAGGAAATTTTGACACACGCTACAACAATGGATGAAGCTTGTGGAGCTTTATGCTAGGTGAAAAAAGCCAGTCAAAAAGGCAAATACTTTATGATTCCAGTTATATACTCTAGTGTGATTCTAGAGTAGTCAGATTCATAGAAACAGACATTAAAATGGTGGTTTCCGGTGGCTGGTGAAGGGGGAAATGAGAAGTTGTTTCACCGACATAGAGCCTGGGTTTTACAAGATGAAAAGAGTTCTGGAAATGGGTTGCACAACAATGTGAATGAACTTAACACTACTGAACTGTACACAGAAAGGTGGTTAAGATGGTAAATGTCATGTTACATGTATTTTACCGCGATTTTTTTTTTTTTGAGACAGAGTCACACTTTGTTGCCCAGGTTGGAGTGCAGTGGAATAATATCGGCTCATTGTAACCTTGCCTCCCAGGTTCAAGTGGTTCTCCTGCCTCAGCCTCCTAAGTAGATGGGACTACAGGCATGTGCCACCATGCTCTGCTAGTTTTTGTATTTTTAGTAGAGACAGGGTTTCACCATGTTGGTCAGACTGGTCTCAAACTCCTGATCTTGTGATCCGCCCGCCTTAGCCTGTCAAAGTGGCACAATTTTTTTTAAAAGGATGTTTAAAGTGAAGCTATTACAAAATGACTCAGGGAAGGGAAGTGATAGAAGATCAAGATACAGCTTTTCAGCAGCAGGAAGGACACCAATCTCAGGTCCCCTCCAAGTGTGCCTGGTAGAAAGGTGAGCTGGAGGCTGCACACTGGAGAGAAAGCCCAGACACAAATCTCAGGGGAAACACCCCAGCGGGATCCCACTTGCAATCATTTGTTCCAGAAAGAAATGGCATGGAGTTGGGAAGCAGGCAGAGAAGGAGATACTCTAATATTTATTAAGTATTTGTTATATATAAGAAACTTCCACATCTATTATAATATCATTTAATGCTGACAACCTGTGAGGTCAGCTTTATTAGCCCCATTTTTTAGCTGAGTAAACCAAGAGGTAAGTATTGATAATTGAGCCTATCACCAAATGTCACTGGCTCCCCGATTCCTCTTCAGGGCTAGGCCAATGAGTCTCCTAGATCATGGATCCAGGAGAGTGAGTCTCTAGGATCATGAGTCTCCTAGAATCAGGAAAGATCCTTGAAAGAGAAAGACTCACCCACATACTCATCCATGTTGAAGGTCTTCACATATTTGAAGGACAGGTCCCCATTCTTATAGTATTCAATCAGCTTCTTGTAGCAGCCAAGTGGGGTACTCCCTGCAAGAGAGGCCACAGCCATGAAAGCCCCTCGCACCCCCAGTCTGGATTACAGGAATGAATCAGGGCTGCTTACAGGGAGACTCTGTCAGATCTGAAGTCCTACCCACTACTCCAATCCAAACTGCCATCCATCCACTTATTGCTTGTTTAATGCCTATTTCACCACTAGACTGTAAGCTCCAGGAGGGCAGGGCTGTGTCTGCCTTGATCCCTGCTTAATCCCCAGTGCCCAGCACCCTGATGACTGAAATCACTCTGATCTGTACTTGAGTAAATGTCAGACTTAATTTCTGACATGATACTCCCTAAACAAGTACTATGTGCAAGGCACAGGGCCATGTGATAAGGACACAGGGAGCAAAAGACAGTAGCTACTCAAAGAACTCACTGCTTAGGAGTAGAACACAAAGCAGGAACATCAGTTGTGATGGGGTAAAGCACAGGCTCACCCAGTGCTTCAGGGTTCAAGGAAGACTTCCCTGAGGAGCAGTGAAGCCCTAGTTGACTCTCATTAAAAAGTCAATGTCATGGCTGGGTGCGGTGGCTCACACCTGTAATCCCAACACTTTGGGAGGCTGAGGGAAGTGGATCACATGAGGTCAGAAGTTCAAGACCAGCCTGGACAACATGGTGAAACCCCGTTTCTACGAAAAATACAAAAATTAGCTGGGCATGGTGGCATGCGCCTGTAATCCCAGCTACTCCTTGGGAGGCTAAGGCACAAAAATCACTTGAACCTGGAAGGCGGAGGTTGCAGTCAGCCGAGATCGCACCATTGCACTCCAGCCTGGGCAACAGAGCCAGATTCCATCTCAAGAAAAAAAAAAGTCAATGTCATAAAAACACACACACAATAAAAGGCAGGACACTGTATATTAAAAGACTAAAGATGTATGAACCCTGACTGGACACAGGATTAAATTTTTAAAAACCAACCTATAAAAGATAAATGTGGACAACTGAGAAAAGATTGTGAACATAGTTTGCATATGAGATGATGACCTGATTTTTCATTTTCTTAGGTATGATGGTATCATGGTTGTATAGGAGAATGTCCGTATTCTCAGGATTTGTGTGCTGAAGGATTTAGAAAGAAGTGTCAGGATATCTGGAACTTACTTTCACGTGGCTCAGAAAAAAACCTTGTGTGTGTGTTGATAGAGAACAAGGGCCAGAGAAAGGTCAAAGTAAATGTGGCAAAATGGTAACAACTGGTGAATTTAGGTGAATGGTATTGACCTGTTTTTACAACTTTTTTGAATATTTGAAATTTTGCAAAATAAAAAGATGAAAAAAAAATCTAGATCACGTCATGTCACTCCTCTTTTCAAAACCCAATAGCTTCTCATTTCACTCAGCAACACCAGACCTTCTAAGGCTCCACAGAACCTGGCCCCTGGCTGAGAGCCTCCCTGCCACCATCCAACACTGCAGAGCCCCAGCCCCACTGACACACTCCCTATCCTTTCCTGCTTCATGTTTCTCCTTTCCTCTTATCACCATCTAGCAGGCTCTATATTTTGCTGATTGTTTATTATTTGTCTTTCCCATTATAATTTAAGCTTCAGAAGGCAGAAGTTTATATCCTTTTTGTTCATTGCTGTATCCTCACAACCTAGAACAGCTTTGCACACAGAGAGTATTCAATAAATACCTGCTGAGTGAATGGCAGCTCTCCAGAGCCCACCCAAAATAATCAGTGTGACTAGGCCTTAGCTATGCCTGAGCCACATGGCTTCCTCTTTCCTGCCGTTTTCCAAACCTCTAGCCTTCCCATCAATTTTCTGAGCTTTCCAATATCTAGCCAATAAACTCCTTATCTGCCTAATTTAGCCGGAGTTGGTTTCTGTGGATTCCACCCAGAACCCTGACAGGTGCCACATCTAACAGAAGGAATGTTCTAAGGAACCCATGTGGAAATGCTGTCCTGCTGGCTCCCGAAGGACAGGCAGGGAGAGGCCAGGTCTTGGAGGGCCTTGAATGCCACTTGAAGAGCTTGGATCTGACTCTGCAATGATGAGAACTAAGGAACAGTTTCAGAAGTCCAGACTCTGACCCATACAGAGGTTGGGTCTCCCCACAGTTAGGAGACAGGATGTTAGCACAGCCTCCAGAGGGCCTGAGACATTGGTGGTTTCACAGGCACAGGTGGATACCACTTCCACAAACCTCCAGTGCAGAGCTCAGCAAACTCTGGTCCACAGGTCAAATCTAGCCTGCGGCCTGTATTTTTTTTTTTTTTTTTTTAGACAGAGTCTTGCTCTGTCACCCAAGCTGGAGTGCAGTGGCATGATTTCCACTCACTGCAACCTCCACCTCCCAGGTTCAAGCGATTCTCCTGCCTCAGGCTCCCTAGTAGCTGGGATTACAGGCACATGCCACCATGCCTGGCTAATTTTTGCATTTTTGATAGAGATGGGGTTTCACCAAGTTGGGCTATCCAAACTTCAGTGTCCATAAGGTTTTATTGACATACAACCACACTCATTCATTTATATATTGTCTTTTCTTTTTTTGAGACAGGGTCTAACTCTGTCAACCAGGTTGAAGTACTGTGACACAATCATGGCTTACTGCAGCTTCAATCTACCGGCTCAAGCAATCCTCCTACTTCAGCCTCCCAAGTACCTGGGACTACAGGTGAGTGCCAGCACACCAGGCTAATTATAGCTGCTTTCAAACAACAAAAGAGTTAAGTAGTTGCAACAGAGTCTGTATGGCTAGTGAAGTCTAAAGTATTTACTATAGGCCATTTACAGAAAAAGTTTGGACTGCAAGGAAGACCAAAAAAAAAAGAAAGTTTGAAGATCCCCCCAACACACACACACACACACACACACACACACACACACAGTCTCTCTCTCTCTCTCTCTCTAATGGATGTGTCATGTAGGGCCACTAGGGCAAACCCACTCATCTCTGAAAGAAATAATCAGGACATTTGTCTTGAGGAGCTGGGGTCAAAATATCTTTCTAAAAAAGCCACATGTTGATTTTTTCCAAAATAAATCAGGACTGTTTTTTACTTAGGTCCTGTGTTTAATTAAGCCTTACAGAAAATTATCTAAGTGACTATCTTCTCAATTCTCCCAAGGATGGTACTTAGCTAGTACCCCTCTAGATGCAGAGAAGAGAAATTAATTCATTACATAAAATGAACACCTTAGGGTATCCAACTTAATTCTATTAAGAAACCCTGGTAGACAAGGCTGACTTAGGATGTAGCCTAAAAATCAAGTTCTTCCTGCCTAACCAAGATCCTTTCTGATCCAGGATTCTGCAGGAACAGGCAGTGACTAAACCAACTCATAAGAGAAGCTGGGTCCTTTGTAAATGGAAGGGGCAGGGAGGTGCTCTCTCAGCACCAGTACCCCAGAGCCCCCATGAAGTCCCTTGGCTGAGTGAGCCTATATCCCTGGCCCTGTTGCCTACTTTCTCCACCCCTATCCATGGCACCCCCTCCATCCAAGAACACACCAGTGGGGAGCCCCAGGGTGAAATACTTCTCTGGCCCTGGGTTAAACTGGATGATGCGGTTCCTGATGTATTTAGCCGCCCACTCGCTGGCCTGAGAATAGTGGTCCAGGATGATGAGCTTCATGTTGTCCTGCAGTGGGGGCGAGGGGATGGCAGAAAGGAATCAATGGTAAGGGGCAGAGAAAGGGACGGAGGTGGCAGGAGAAGCCTTTCTCACCCAGCAACAATCCTGACTTTCTATTCCCAGAGGAACTAAGAGGCTGGGCCAGGCGCCTCCACCACTCACAACCCACCAGCAGGCGCCACTGGGGGCAGGCCTAGATTCTAATCTCAGCTCCTTCACTTACCAACTGCAGGACCTCGGTCAAAGGACCTAAGTTCTCTCTGAGCCGTTTCCTCCTATGTCAAAATGGGGACAATAGTACCTACTTCACAGATTTCACGACGGGGAATATGAAATGAGAGAATGCATGTAAACCACCCAGCATTTACTATGTTGGCTGTTACCATCCAGACAGATGATCGGCTCAGCAGCCCCGCCTCCTCAACCGCAGCTGGTACGGGAGCGGGATACTCTACCCCTCCCCGCCCCCTACCCCGCGACTCTTCTTCTAGAAGTAGAGAGGTCACGGGATCGATCATGCTGGGCCACTAGAGCAGGTGGGGCAATGAGCTCTGCCTGGGGGGCTGCGTGGTGTCTCAGGACGCGTGGAAGGGTGTTCCTACTAGCCCGTCCTGCTTTATGAACCTCTCTGGGTCCTCAGTTTCCCCCAAAGCATAAGCGGGAAAAGGTACTCGCCCCGAAGGAGGACGTTTTGCTCCCCCAGCACTGCGGTCAGTGGGAGTGGGGAGGCACTAGGCGAAGGTAGCCCGTGCGGCCGTCGGTGGGGGTACAGCGTGTCTTTCGCCCCGATTACGACCCCATCGCCCATCCAATCCCGCCTGGAAAATGGGCAAGAGAGGCTCCCCGGGATCCCGACACCGGGTGCCGGAGGGCTGGGGCAGCGCTCCGCGCTTCCGCCCGCGAGGAAGGTGCCCGCCAGCCCCGCTCCCCACTTACGCGGACGCCTCCCGCGACGGCTGCAGCGACTGCGCTGGCGGTCAGGCCCCGCGCGGGTCACGTGGCGGCGGTCACGCGGCGTCGCGCGCGCCGCCTGCCGAGCTGACTCAGCGGGGCCGCAGCTGCCGGGTCTGACTCTGCCGTGTGGGGGGCCCCGGCCACTCACAGTCCCACCTCGGCCCCCTGGACCCGGCTGGCCCTGGAACAGACCCTAAAAAACACACTTTCCCTTCAGAGGCGGGGGTTCGAGCCTGTGTGTGTGTGTGTGTGTGTGTGTGCAAGAAGAGGGAGAATTGGGGGGTGCCGGGTTGCCTCAGGACAGCCCCCTGGACCTTGGGGCTGGGGCCGGAGATTTTTAGTGCAGGGGTTGAGCTGGGGCAGGCAAAGAAGAATAGCTTCCTCAGTTTCCCAGGGTTGGGCCTGGCTCTGCCTTCAGTTTCTTTATTTGTTTAGATGCTATTACCCAGGTATTAAAACTTTTGTTTAAAATACAGTTGGACTTTTTAAGGTCCTTTTTTTAAAGATCAAACTTGGCAGCATTATATGATGGAGAAAAAGGCAGGCCCCTGGTTTCCTCAACGCCCCACACCAAGATAACCCTTGCTTATAGCTTAGAGTACATTCTGAATTGCTTTCTATGAATG
This sequence comes from Callithrix jacchus, assembly GCF_049354715.1. Lineage (NCBI taxonomy): Eukaryota > Metazoa > Chordata > Mammalia > Primates > Cebidae > Callithrix > Callithrix jacchus. The sequence goes on from NC_133503.1 coordinate 40,461,470, forward strand.
TCCTTACACTGTTGTTTTACATAAATGGGAACACATACACATGAGGCTTATATATACCGAGAGTCAGATATTTCACCTGCATTATTTCACTTAATCCTTATTCAACTCCAGTGAAGTAGGTTTGCCATTGCTTTTTTACTTGGCCAGAGGCGCAAGTGGTTTCCCTGAGACTTCAATTCAGCCGGGCGCGGTGGCTCACGCCTGTAATCCCAGCACTTGTGGGAGGCCGAGACGGGTGGATCACGAGGTCAAGAGATCAAGACCATCCTGGTCAACATGGTGAAACCCCGTCTTTACTAAAAATACAAAAAAATTAGCTGGGCATGGTGGCGCGTGCCTGTAATCCCAGCTATCGGGAGGCTGAGGCAGGAGAATTGCCTGAACCCAGGAGGCGGAGGTTGCAGTGAGCCGAGATCGCGCCATTGCACTCCAGCCTGGGTAACAAGAGCGAAACTCCGTCTCAAAAAAAAAGACTTCAATTCAGGGGATCTGTCCAAATCTGACATCCATGCTTTTCGCCACAAGCGCGCCCTGCCTCCCAGCTGATATGACTGGATTTGAGACGCTTCTATATCAGAACAAGGGATCTATCTTATTCTTTCCAGTCAACATTAGAGTTCTCCAGACTTCTAGGAACACTTGGGAACTTTCCATGCAGCGGCTGGAGGAAGAACTTGAGTGCTGGTCATCAGTAACACCTTCCATTATGTAGGGTTTTGCGAGAGCTTTGTGCCCGTTAGTTCACAGAATCCTGCCCAATGATCAGATATGATTACTGCCATTTTATTGATGTGGAAACTGGGGCTCAGGGGAGTACAGAGACTTGTGATTTATGACCTCACAGTCTGACATCCGGACTTTGGTCAGCACTAGAGAGCAGTGGCGCGACCTCCTTAATCAGCCTAGTTTTCCTCCAGCAGCAAAAGGCCAAAGGAATCCTGGCTTCTTGCCCACGGTGACAGGGTCTTCCTCAGTCAGCCGGGTGGCCACGTTCTGCAGTTCTGCTGACTATGCTCACTGTGGACAGCCCCAGGCGCTCACCCAGCCCTTGGGCCCAGCTGTAGCTCCAGACCAGCTTGCTAGGGGCAGTTTCATCTGGTGAGATCCTGATGAGACCAGAGATAGAGCTGATACCTTTACAGTGCAGGGAACTTGCTCTTTGCCTCAGTGTTATTTTGGTTTTGTGACTTTTTCTAAATCCTGAGAGCCTGTGAATGGCTCAGTGTTGGTGTAGTTTTGGTTTGTTTTTAAAGAGTCAGACTTTTTTATTTTTATTTTTTTGAGATGGAGCCTCACCCTGTTGCCCATGCCGGAATACAGTGCTGCAATCTCGGCTCACTTCAACCTCCGCCTCCCCAGTTCAAGTGATTCTCCTGCCTTAACCTCCCAAGTGGCTGGGACTACAGGCGCCCACCACCACACCCAGCTAATTTTTGTATTTTTAGTAGAGGTGGGGTTTCCCCAATTTAGCCAGGCTAGTTGTGATCTCCTGACCTCAAGTGGTCTACCTGCCTTGGCTTCCCAAAGTGCTGAGGCATGAGCCACCAAGCCCGGCCAGAAATGTTGTCTCAGCATGAGGATGTTTCACAATGAAGCTGCAACTCCAATCCCCGGGCACATCTGATAAACCGACCAGGTCTGCAGCATCTGCATCCAGATCTTTCCAGGAGGAAAGTGACTTCTGGTGACTCACTGAGCCCATTTCCCCTGAGTTGCCCTTCTGCAAGGAACCAGCGCAGGGTCTCAGTGAAGCCTGGAGGCCCAATCTTGGGTCCACCTGGGGACTAATTGGAAAGACCTGTGTTTCAATTCTGGTCTGGCTAATTTCTGATTCTTGAGTGAGTAATGCAAGCAAATGACTCAGCTTCTCCAGGTCTCAGTTTTCTTACCTGAAACACAGGAATTGAGTGGAAATTAAGTAATACTGCTCTCGCGTGGCTGTTGTGATCATTAAATGAAATATTAGCATAGCATGGCATTCACAGCCAGCTGTAATTCCCCATTATTTCCTCCTAATCCTCCTTACAGCCCGTTCTCTAACCATACTGAAATGCTCTCTAGCCCTAACTTTCTGTTTCCCTGTACTACTCCTACTCCACACCTGTGTTTCAACTGTTATGCACACCAGTCCTCCCATCCTCTTGTCTTGGAACTAAAGTTGGCAAATTAAAAGAATTGTGAGTTCATCCATACAGTGGAACACTCAGCAACTCTTGTATGGTCAGATATTTTTATACCCTCTAATGCACCCTTGCTTTGGGCAAATAACCTGCCCAGATGTTATCCCTCAAATTCCACTCAATTCATAGGGTTTGTGTGGTGCTGACCCTACCCTTTGAACCAATTAGAGACCCCATGGCTCTGGCCATGATTAGTTCAAGGCCAGGCAGTCAAGGAAGACACGAACCCAGCAGCCATTCACAGCCTCCTTCTCCCTTGCTGCTTCCCACTGGAGAAACTGGAAAGTCAACAACTCTCACAGCGACGGGGGAGCTAAGTAACCTAGTTCTGCCCAGTGAGGGAGGAGGATGGCTTCTGGTTAGATATTTTACTTCCTGAGAAAAGTGTGGTGCTTGAGAAACAAGCTGGCGGTTTCTGGTTCCTTCCCTTTCTTTCTGCCTTGAAGGCAGTTGTGATGACTGAAGCTGGGGAAGCCACATTGTTACGGTGAAGCACCAAGCATGAGGGTAAAGTGGAGGAGAGAAAACGCTGACATTCTTGATGCCTGACTAGTGCTGGGGCCTCCTACTTCTGCACTTCTATGTAAATAGTAAATGTCCTTATACCTTAAACTCATTGTTCAACTCATTGCTAGGAGATTTCCTGTGACTTGAAATTGAAAACGTGACTCACTGCCACAGCAGGTGACTCAGGTCTTCCTTGGGGCTTATGCAGCTACTCCGGGGAAATACACCTCTCCTGAGATCTTGCGCCGTAAAATGGAGGAAAGCTGGCTGGGCGCGGTGGCTCACGCCTGTAATCCAAGCACTTTGGAGGCCAAGGCAGGCAGATCACCTGAGGTCGGGAGTTCGAGGCCAGCTGACCAACATGGTAAAACCCCATCTTAAAAAAAATGGAGGAAAGCGTAGAACTTCAGAAAGGTACGATAAACAGAAGACAGAGAACTCTAATGACATTTGCGCCCCCCTAGATTAGCATATCTGAAGCCACATATACCCTGTTGGGTTTCATGGTTGAGTGAGTGAATGAGTGAATAGGTAATTAAATATTTCTCCCTGAAGCTAGTTAGAGAAAATTCTGGAAGGATATTTTATTAGTTATCTATTGCTGCATAACAGATTACCCCAAAACTTAGTGGCTGAAAACAACAATAATGACTTATTTCTCACAGTTTCTGTGGGCTAGAAATTCAGACAGGATACAGCGGCGATGATATCATGGTGAAACCCCATCTCTACCAAAAAGACTCAAAGTCTGGGGCTGGAATCATATGAGAGCTCATTGGCTCACACGTCTGGCATCTGGTGCTCACTGTCAGTAGAACACTCACACATGGCTCTCCCCGTCTCCTGGGCTGCCTCACAATGTAGCAGTGGGTTCCAAGGGCAAGTATATCAAGAGACAAAGATGGGCTAAGTCTGTGTCCTTTTCCCGATGTATTCTCAGAAGTCATATAGCATCACTTCTGCTGAGCTCTGTGGGTTGGAGAAATCATAAGCGCCTTCCCAGATTTAGAAAGAGAAAACATAGACCCCCCATCTCTCTGTGTAAGAAGTTCAGTAATATTACAAGAAGTGAATGTTGGACAGGATACACATATAAGTATGGCCAGTTTAAAAAATACAATCTGCTACAAACACACACTAACTTGTTATTTAGATTTTATCTGGTCAAGATGGGTGGCTCACACCTATAATCCCAGCACTTTGGGAGGCCTGGGTGGGCGGATCATTTGAACACAGGAGTTTGAGACAAGCCTGGCCAACATGGTGAAAACCTGTCTCCACTAAAAATATAAAAGTTAGCCAGGAGTGGTGGCATGCGCCTGTAATTCCAGCTACTCAGGAGGCTGATGCACGAGAATCATTTGAACCTGGGAAGTCATTTGAACCTGAGAATCATTGAAGATTGCAGTGAGCAGAGATTGCACCACTGCACTGCAGCCTGGGTGACAGAGCAAGTCTCTCAAACAAACCAACCAACCCCGACACATTTGGCAAAAAAAGAAAAAAGAATTTTAATAAAAAGATTTGATCAAAGTAATTGACCATCTGCTCTGTGCTGGACACTGTGCTAAAGGTTTTTAAAGCATTGTCTCATTGACGATGAGTCAATTTTTTAAAGGGCATACTATGGGATAGGATACTTTCTGCCTAATATTTATATGAAATGGTTGATTTTGTCTTGAAGGAAAAACAACAAAACTTTGCAAACTTAATGAATCTTATGCTTCCATTCAAGCGGAGTAAAGTGCCACCTGTTCCCTGTGGTCCTCTTTTTCATTTATTTATAAAATATTTATTGAGCCTTTACTATGTGCCCAGCACTGTTTTAGGCTCTGGGGACACAACAATGAACAAAGCAAAGTCCACACCTTCATGGACCTCCAGGCTCTAGAAACTACATTTTTGTGAATTTTACTAACTCGGTGTGATAGCCTCCAAGACAGCTCCTAGTGATTCACACTCTTACGTAGTCCTATTCCACAGTGGATAGAGGTGACCTGAGTAACCTATAGGATATTGCAGAAATGGATGTGTCTTCTAGGGTTGGGGCATAAAAGCCATGTCAGCTTCTTCTTTACTGTCTCTCTGGGATCATTTTCTCTCTCTTTTTTTTTTTTTTGAGACAAAGTCTCACTCTGCCACGCAGGCTGGAGTGCAGTGGCGTGATATCGACTTACTGCAACCTCCACTTCCTGGGTTCAGGTGATTCTTCTGCCTCAGCCTCTCGAGTAGCTGGTTTACAGGCACCTGCCACCACACCCAGCTAATTTTTGTGTATTTAGTAGAGACAGGGTTTCACCATGTTGGTCAGGCTGGTCTCAAACTCCTGACCTCATGATCCATCCACCTTGGCCTCTGAAAGTGCTGGGATTACAGGTGTGAGCCACCACACTCGGCTCTGGGATCACTTTCTCAGTGGTTGTCAGCTACTATTTGGGGGACACACTTGAGCAGCCTTATGGAAAAGCCCAGGTGGCAAGGAAACAAGGCTTCCTCCCAACAGCCATGGGAGCCATCTTGGAAGCAGATCCTCCAGTCCCAGTCAAGCCTGCAAATGACTGCAACCGTGGCCAGTAGCTTCACTGAAATCTCATGAAAGACTCTTAACCACAACCACTCAACTAAGTCATTCTTGAATTCTTGACCCACAGAAGCTGTGAGATAATAAGCACTTGTGGTTTTAAGCTGTTAAATTGGGAGTGATTTGTTATGCAGCAATATATCTAATACATTCAGAAAAAAAAATCCACAAAGGGGGAGAGTGGTGAACAAGAGATTCAACCTTTGTACCTACTCCCTTGTGTCTGGAGGTGCAATATCAGAACCATCAGAGACTCCCCACTCCCCACCCCTATACTCCAACATCATGCCCCCTTCCACCTGTTTTTGGAATCCCCTGCCAAGGCTTTCACTTAGCCTTTCTTATTGCTACTTGCTGTTTTCCACCGTCTCATTTGCTGAGGCCATGTCTTACCTCCTGTAATGATAGCCATATGTCACAACTCCCTGCGTTTCCCATGCTCCCTAGCTGAGTAGTACCTTGCATATAAAACCCAAAGCCCCATACAGATCAGAACACTGGTTCCGAAGCCCATTGAATTCAGATTCTGGATCAACCACTAATTAGCTGGGACACTTTTCTTAACCTTTCTGCAGTTCAGCTCCCTCAGTTGTAAAATGAGGATAATCATAGTGGCTCATAGGATTGTTGTGAGGATGAAATGAATTGACACATGTAGAGCATTTGGAACTGCGCCTGACACATGGCAAGTGGTCAGTAAATACCAGTTGTGACTTTTCTGGGTCAAAAACTATAAAATATCAGCAATTTCATATTGTTTAACCTAATATTCTTATTATCGTCTCATCAGAGATATTCAGAGAAACAATCCAGCAACTGAAAATTAACATTTTTATTAGTGTCTCTAGAAGAAAATCAAAGAAGATCCAAGTCGGAACTCGGAGCACCTCTGAAAATTTTTCTTCTTTAATTTATTTTATTGCTAGCCAGGAAAACTTTCTCCTCTACTAATTGTTTGTTTTTTTTTTTTTTTGAGATGAAGTCTTGCTCTGTTGCCAGGCTGGCATGCAGTGGCGCGATCTCAGCTCATGGAAACCTTCACCTCCCCAGTTGAAATGATTCTCCTTCCTTAGCCTCCCAAGTAGCTGGGACTACAGGCATGTGCCACCATGCCCAGCTAATTTTTGTATTTTTAGTAGAGATGGGGTTTCACCATGTTGGCCAGGCTGGTCTTGAACTCCTGACCTCAAGTGATCTGCCTGCCTCAGCCTCCCAAAGTGCTGGGATTACAGGCATGAGCCACTGAGCCCAGCCAACCACTTATTCTTAATTCTCAACTAAAAAAATCTCTTTGCCCCAACACCACACCCATATGACCAGCCACAGTAGATTTCTACCTTGCTTTCCTTTTAATTTAGCTCTGTTCTCCTCTTCCTTGTAGTAAATTTCTCAGTCCTTTTCAATGCAAATGCCTAGTTTTGGCTTCGCAGTTGTTTCTCCCTTGTTCGCCCTCATCTCAAAAGCTCAGATTTGAAACCACCAAAAACTGGCTTCTTATGGGGCAGGAGAGAGCGGAGAAGCTTAGAAGGCAAAGGCAGAATCCCTTTTTCTTTTTCCTTTTAATTCAGCACACACACACACACACACACACACACCATTAAGCTTACCATCTTAACCATTTCTAAGTCTATAGTTCAGTAATGGTAAGCATATTCACCTTGTTGTATGACCAATCTCCAGAACTTTTTCATCTTGCAAAACTGAAACTCTATAGCCATTAAACAATTTCTCATTTTTCCCTCTCTCAGCCCCTAGAAACTACCATTCTACTTTCTGTCTGTATGAGTTTGACTACTCTAGATACACATAGTGATTGTCCTTTTGTTACTAGCTGTTTTGACTTAATGTCCTCAAGGTTCATCCACATTATAGCATGTGACAGGATTTCCTTCCTTTTCAAGGTTGAATAATATTCCATTATATGTATATATCACATTTTCCCCTACTATCTGCTAATCCTCATAACTTAATTATTTGATTGCAGTACACATGTATAGCAGTATCAGAATTGTAACTCACACTCCCATATGAAACAACTTTATCAAGTAGAGCACAGTGCTTACGTACAGTTTCTGTTGCCTTTCATCTGACAGGCTCCACTAATTTCCAAAGTTTTGTCAGCATCTTTCCCCCACACTGTAACTTTCAGTGGGGTTGTTTCATACATTTTAATGCAGTTATATTGTTTTGTCATATATATTCTGTCCTGGGATCCTTCACCTAAATGATTTTTTAAAAATTTTTATGCTCTTTATGCTGTAAAATTATATGGACTTTGACACATACATAATGTCAAAAATCCTCTAAAAAATAAGGGATTTTTTTTAGAACAGTGAAACTAAATTCTATGACACTATAATTTAGGACCTGTTTAACTCTCTGAATCCCTTGGCAATCACTAAACTTTTTATTTATTTATTTATTTATTTATTTTTGAGACAGGGTCTTGCTCTCTTGTCCCAGCTGGAGTGCAGTAGTGTGATCAAAGCTCACTGCAGCCTCCACCACCCAGACTTAAGCAAATCCTCACACCTCAGCCTCTTCTGTCGCTGGGAGTACAGGCATGGGCCAACATGCCTGGCTAATTTTTCATTTTTTTTTTTGTAGAGATGGGGGTCTCACTGTGTTGCTCAGATTAGTCTCAAAATCCTGAGCTCAAGCAATCCTGCTGCACTGGCCTCTCAAAATGCTAGGGTTACAGTCACACACCACCATGCCCAGCTATTTTGTGTGTGTGTGTGTAAATGGGGTTTTGCCATATTGCCCAGGCTAGTCTTGAACTCCTGAGCTCAAGTGATCTGCCCCCCTCAGCCTCCCAGAGTGTTGGGATTACAGGCATGAGCCACCACACCCAGCCTCATTGAACTTTTTTATCATCACTGTAGTTATGCCTTTTCCTACCACATTTTGATTATCCATTCATCTGTTGATGGATGTTTGAGTTGATTCTACCTCTTGGTTATGGCAGAATTCCTTTTAAAGAGGGAAATGAGAACAAATATAGTAATTTTTGGCTCCATCACAAAGAAAAAACAATATAATAAATTGCGTGGTTTCAACATTAAATGGGAAAGCAGATCATATCTTGGAGAGTCTCACAGGGCAGAGCAGGGCACTTGCAGGTTGGGGGTTCAGAAATGGACTCCACGACCACACAATCTGGCTTTGAATCCCAGCTCTACCAATTTTGGACTGTGTAACTTCTGGTAAGTTATGACATGTCTTTGTTCCCTAATAGCTTCATCCACAAAAAAGGAAAAAGAATATCTACCTTATGGTATGTACTATTATTATCAAAAGCAGTTGTCTCATGAAGGGTAAATGATGTAATGCATCTAGGGCAAATAATACCTGCCACATAGTATGTACTGTTATTCTCAAGAATAATAATCTCAGGGAGGAGCAAATGGTTTAACATATATAAAGCACTTAAAACAGTGCCCGGCACAGAGTTAGCCCTCACTAAGGGATCATTACCATTATTACTAGCATTTTGAGATGGGCTTAAAAGAGTCAGGATTTGATCATTTAAGAGGAGGAGTAAGGCATTACAGACAGACACAAAGGCACAGCAGCACAGAGGCTGAGGGAGTAGATTTAAATAAAAGTATAGGACATCAGTGAAATCTGAATTATTTATAATTGCCTGTGCATATGTACATTGAGACAGAAAAATATTGCATGCACTGACATACTTTTTTATTGCTTTGTTTCATATACTAATTCATAGCTTATCTAAAATAAATAATAAATATCTAACTTATATACCTCTTTTGTTATATTTCCCTGGAGATTTGGTGCTCCCTAATAGTTCTTCATTTTGCAGAATTTGTTTATAAAATTCCTTGCAATAGTCTGTGTTCCATTTGCATTTTATCATGAATTCTGCAGAGGTCGAATTCAATTTATTTTGTTCCTTTGGCCACTGAACAGTCATTAATGAGAAATCATGCTCGACATTAGCATTGCAAGCCCGTGTATTGAATATGTATGGGCATAAAGTTACCAGCTCTGAGAATTACTCTTCAAATTTGATTGGCTGAAGCACATGTATCATCTTTCATGCGTAACTTGCCTTTCCATTCTTCAGGATCACATTGCATATTTTGGTCAATGACTCTTTTTTTTTTTTTTTTTTTTTTTTTTTTTTTTTTTGAGACAGAGTTTCGCTCTTGTTTCCCAGGCTGGAGTGCAATGGCGCGATCGCGGCTCACCGCAACCTCTGCCTCCTGGGTTCAGGCAATTCTCCTGCCTCAGCCTCCCGAGTAGCTGGGATTACAGGCACGCGCCACCGTGCCCAGCTAATTTTTTGTATCTTTAGTAGAGACGGGGTTTCACCATGTTGACCAGGATAGTCTCGATCTCCTGACCTCGCGATCCACCCGCCTCGGCCTCCCAAAGTGCTGGGATTACAGGCTTGAGCCAGGTCAATGACTCTTTAAAATGTCCACTGACAAAAAGGAGCATTGTCATCAGTATTTATTCCTTCTTTTCACTACACTACATGTAGATTACAAATAGAACTTTTGATGGATTCATGGAAACAAGTATAATGTTTATTCAAAGTTGAAGCAAAGCCTGAATGATCCTATGAAAGATACTGGCTGTCCTGCCCATGTTCTCATAATGCTGCTTAAATAGCATTGAATGTTTTCTATTGAGACTGAGGTCATTATCATGAAATTTTTCACGTAATGTAATCATTTAGGCTTTGCTTCGACTTTGAGTGAGCATTGTACCTGTCTGCATAACACATAATGTAGTGTAGTCAAAAGAAGGAATAAAAACTCATGTAATAGATAAAAATATACATGTAATATAGTGTAGTGTAGATTTTATTCTTTTTCATTACACCACACACGATGCTTCCACTGGTACTCATATTGGCAGAGTATTTAGTAACATCCATGTAAAAAAATTAAAATTTTCAAAGGATGAAATCCATCTTGAAAGATGGTCATAGCAAGTGTTGTAATAACTGTCCACTTTGAAATAAAATTTATTTTCCTATTTATATGTAATGTCCCTTTTAAGAATAGCTTTGGTAATTCAAGGGATGCATTTTTCATTAATTCTCCTTCAACACATTCAACAAATACATTTAGCAATGGAGTAGTACTTCCGTAACACTATTCGTTCTTTCAATTTGCAGAATCCTATTGCAAAATTGACATTGAAAACTATGAGAAGTAGTCATCATTCAATGGATTATTTTAAAAGTCAAGAATTTGGGGGGACTTTCCTTCATAATTAAAGTATAATTTCAGTGCTTGAAATAAATGGAAGATTCTCTCAACTGCATTTGTTAAAGAGAGCCAATGGATTTTTGAAATGCAAGAGAAATGAAGAATTGTGAATGCCAAAAAAAATCATAAAAATCTTTAAAATGTTCAGTTAGAACACTATAAATACTCAAGTAAGAGAACAATTTCATGATAATTACTTTGGTTTCAATAGAAGACATCCAATGCTATTTACACAGCATTATGAGGATATGGGCAGGACTACCAATATCTTCCACAGGATCATTGAGACTTTGCTTCAACATCACATAAACAGTGTACTTGTATGCATACATCTACCAAAAGTTTTATTTGTATTATCTCCTACAAAAGCAGTAAAAATTTTCTCATTAAGTGCTAACTCAAGAGGTGCTATAAAAATTTGCTAATGTTGCCGGGCGCGGTGGCTCACGCCTATAATCCCAGCACTTTGGGAGGCCAAGGCGGGTGGATCACAAGGTCAAGAAATCAAGACCATCCTGGTCAACAAGGTGAAAACCCCATCTCTACTAAAAATACAAAAATTAGCTGGGCACGGTGGTGCGCGCCTATAGTCCCAGCTACTCAGGAGGCTGAGGCAGAAGAATTGCTTGAACCCAGAAGGCGGAGGTTACGGTGAGCCGAAATCGTGCCATTACACTCCAGTCTGGGTAACAACAGTGAAACTCCATCTCAAAAAAAAAAAAAAAAAATTTGCTATTGTTTCTGAAGTCTCACCTGGAAGAGATTCTACCTGCAGTAGCCTTATTGCAAGGGTTTTTCATGAGAAAACTAATGCGTGCAGGAAAAGTTGTACCTGTATTTTGTGATGTTTGTGTTGTGGCTATGCCATAAAAAGGTGAGGCATTTAGATATTTGATAATCTCTGTAATAATAAATTAAGCGATTATATTTTTTATTAGGGCAGTTTATTTTATTCTAGCATTTGAAATTGTGCTTGCAATTTTGGAACCAGGAAATACTTTGTTAGTAGTATGTTCAAACAGTTATTTCAGCCGAAAGATTGATAATGATACAGTGTGGAAGGCCGTTACAACTCTGTTACAACTATTTTGTCTTCTTAATCTGAGTTTCTCTTAATAAAAAAAATTTGTTAGTGTATCACTTTTCTTAGTACTAGGGGAGAAAATCTTACCTCTCTTTTATGTTTAGCCATTAATATTATGCTAGTTTCCATCTAATTTTCTATCATTTTTATACTAAATGAACAATTACATACTGCACAAAGCACTTCAAAAGGACTTTTTCCTTCTTCAATAAACGTCCACTGCTCAAAAATTTCATCACAAGATTTACACTTGCTTTTTGGCAATCAGGGGTTCAAATACAAACAAATAAAAAACAGATCATATAAACTACTGCAAGAATGGAAGAGATTCATTTTGCCAAGTTCACAGCCGCTTCAGTACATCTGTCACTCATAAGTCCAAACTCATACCATAAACAAAGTCCAACTGTTAAGTTGCCTTATATTGAACCTGACATCTAATGCCAAAAAAAAAAAAAAAAAAGTGAACTTCCGGTTTGCTTGCAAGAGAGAACTGTACTTGTGTGGCAGAGTCTCCCAACACCCCAGGGCTGACTTAGTGTAAGGTTTAGGGAAGCGAGGCTTGCAGGGGCTGGGTGGCGTTTCTGATGCGTAAGTATTTAGGAATCTAAGGCCTTTCAGCTGTTGTTAGCAAATCACAGGCGAAAGCTGCCTTTCGCCCCGACTTCCGGCAGCGCAGGCGAGGGAGCGAGACACTTGCTCATTGGCTGCTGCCGAGCACCTAGGGGCCGGCTCTGAGCGCGCTTGTCCGGCTGTTGCGGATCTGCTTACATTTAGGACTGTAGTTACTGCAGCGGGGCTGTCGCCGACTGGCCGATATTCAGAACGTGTGTATGATTGGAAGTTCTCTCTAATTAACGGTGGCTCCTGTGTTAGACTTGGGACTTCTGCCAAAGAACAGTGTTTTCCGTTCCCGAAGAAGAAAATAAGTACCCTTAATTCTCAGACTTCCCTTCATCCCTCAGCCGAACCTGCATGAAACCAGAAAGGTATTGTCCAAATTTTTATGGAGATACGCTTTTCAGCTAGTGTTGCCATTTAGGTGATTTAATTTAGGTGCCAATTACTGTGGAGGAAAAGCAGCTCCGATGGCTCACACCTTTAATCCCAGCTTTTTGAAAGGCCTAGGTGGGCAGATCACCTGAGGTCAGGAGTTCAAGATCAGCCTGGCCAACACGGTGAAACCCCATCTTTACTAAAAATTCAAAAATTAGCCGGGTAGTAGTGGTGCGCACCTATAATTCCAGCTACTCGGGAGGCTGAGGCAGGAGAATCACTTCAACCGATGGGGCGGAGGTTGCAGTGAGCCGAGATCATACCACTGTACTCTAGCCTGGGCGACACAACGAGACTCTGTCTCAAAAAAAGAAAAAAGCTGAACACAGGACATTCAAGGAGTCCTGACAAAGTCAAGGTGGACAAAATACAGGATGTACCCTGCGTATATAGGCAATATATTCCCTCTCCATGGGGAAAGTGAGAGGGAAAGGGAAGGAAAGTCCCATACCCAACAGAAAGAAATCTAAGTCCTTTGTCCTTCTGGAAGGGCATCCATGGTATCCCGGCTTGTTAAAGAAAAAGATTGGAACAACCTAAATATCTGTCAATCAGGGACTGATTGAATAGTTTTGCACATCTGTAAAATGGAATGCAATACAGCTACTAAAAAGGAGCCAGTTCCATAAACTGATAGGAGGACGACCACAATAGTTAGATAAATTTTAAAAAGCAAGATACAGAACTCTGTGTATAACATGTCTGCTAAAACATGAGGCTCAGGAGGTAAGACTAAATATATGTTCCTGCATGCATTGACTGTTTCTAGAAGAATGTTAAACAGGTCTCATTGATCTCCTTGGGGGAAGGGAGCTAAAAGGCAGCAAGTGGAGGGAGTCTTCCTTTTTATGGCATATCCTTTTGATACTGTTTTGGTTTCTTTATTCTCTGTGATGAATTATATATATTAAACGATTTTAATTATCCTATAGAGAGAGAGAGAAAGAGAGACATTTTATTACAAGGAATTGGCTGACATTATTGTGGGAGTTGGCAAGGCAGTTCTTGAAGTCCATAGGTCAGGCTGTGATGAAGGCAAGTGGGAATTCTTGGGCATGAACTGAAGCTGCTGTCCACAGGAAGAATTTCTTCTTCTGGGAAACTTCAGCCCTTCTCTTCTAAGGCCTTTCAACTGATTGAATCAGGCCCACATAGATTATTTTCGACAATCTCTTATTTCCCTCCCTCCTTTCCTTCCTTATTTCCCTTCCCTTTCCTTTCCCTTCCTTTTCCCTTCCCTTTCCCTTTTCCTTTCCCTTTTTCCCTTCCCTTTCTTTTCCCTTTTCACTTCCCTTCCTTTTCCCTTCCCTTCCCTTTCCCTTTCCCTTCCCTTCCCCCTCCCTCTCCCCTTCCCCTTCCTCTTCCCCTCCCCTTCCTTTTCCTCTTCCCCTTCCCTTTCCCCTTCCCCTTCCCTTTATTTTTTTGAGATAGAGTCTCACTCTGTCACCCAGGCTGGAGCACAGTGTCATGATCTTGGCACACTGCAACCTTTACCTCCTGGGTTCAAGCAGTCCTCCCACCTCAGCCTCCCAAGTAGCTGGGACCACAGGCATGTGCCACCATGCCCTGCTAATTTTTTGTATTTTTTCTAGAGACAGAGTTTCACCATGTTGCCCAGGCTGGTGTTGAACCCCTGGACTCCAGCAATCCACCTGTCTTGGCCTCTCAGAGTGCTGGGATTACAGGTGTGATCCCCCATGCTCGGCCTCTATTTCCTAAAGTTAGCTGACTATAGACTTTAATCATATCTACAAAATAACCTTCACAGCAACAACTAAATTACTGTTTGATTGAATAACTGAGGACTGTATCCTAGACAAGTTAACATGTAAAACTGACCCTCAACCTATATTAGTCATTCTTCACTGCATGACAAATTATTCTAAAATTTAGTGCCTTAAAACAACATCATCTTAAAGTCGCTGCAGGTTAGGAATCTAGGTGCAGTTTAGCTGGGTCTTCCCCGCCCACAACCCACCCCCTCCCCCGGCTTTTTTATTTATTTTTTTATTTTTTGCAGAGACAGGATCTTACTTTGTTGCCCAGGCTGGTCTCCTGGTTTCAAGCGATCCTCCTGCCTCAGTCTTCCTGCTTCAGCCTCCCAAAATACTGGGATTACAGGATTGAGCTGTCACACCTGGCCCCTATCTAGGTCTTTTTTTAAAAAAAAAGAAAAAACAACGGAGTTTTGCTCTTATTGCCCAGGCTGGAGTGCGGGGGTGTGATCTCAGCTCATTGCAACTTCCATCTATCTCCTGGGTTCAAGCAATTCTCCTGCCTCAGGCTCCCAAGTAGCTGGGATTACAGGCGCGTGCCACCACACCCAGCCAATTTTGTCTCCTGGTTTCTGCTTTATTTGTTGTTCCTAGTATAAGAAAAAAAGCAACCTTGATGTTATTGCACACATTATAGGCTGGAACACACACAGCATTCTTGACTGTTCTGGAGGGCTGCCTTTAATTGTCTTGACAGCATATTTACTATTTCCCCATTGTATATAATCCTTAGGTCTGGGAGTAACAGATCTACCTGTCTTGTGGCCACCCAAGACCACGCTTCTGTCTGTAAGTTACCTCAGCAGATTATCCTTCACCACCAAGCTGGATTTGTCAGCCTCCTTTGGTTTCTTGGCTTCTTTGGTATTTGGGGGTCTCTCTGCATATCTGGCCCTTTTGCAGAACACTGGCTCACTCACATGTTTATTGGTAGGATTCAGTTTCTCATGAGCTGTCTGCTGGAGGCTTCCCTTGGTCCTTGCCACAGAGGCCTCTCCGCAGAACATCTCACAACATGGCAGCTTATTTTCTCAGAATAAGCAAGAGACTTTTAATTACTTTGAAAACAATGAATTTAGAAAAAAATCAAATGTGTGGGCTGGGCATGAACAAGAGGCATGGATAGATTTGCAGGTGGGGACAGGATGTTTCCGAGCCTGGTGACCCTTCTGCAGGTGGGTGGACCTCTGTGCCTGGCTGATCAGCTGTGTGGGATGCTTCCCACATCTCTAAGTCTCTTCCATATCATACCGAACACAAGAAACAGCCTGGGTGGAAATGGGGGAAGTCCTAATCCCAGAGGGGAGCAGTGTCATCCCACCTAGCAAATGACTGAGAAGAAGAGCTCATGGTAAATGTGCTTAGCTTCACAAGCTGCCAAAGGGCACAGGAACCACTGATCATTCTGTGTAGAATTCATCTCCTGGGAGCTCCCTACTGCTGAT